>NC_047105.1:59916926-60585654 GCF_902500255.1 Thalassophryne amazonica | reverse complement strand
GGTGTTGATGATGCCACTGGGGTACTTTTACATTTGGTTTTCAAGCACTTGGAGGGAGCAAAATCTTTGGTTCGTTTACTTTTTGTAGATTTTTCCTCTGCATTTAACTGCATTCAGCCTCATGTGTTGGCAGATAAACTAATGAACCTTTTTGACTTTGAACCGAGCATTGTTAGCTGGCTTCTGGACTTTTTAACTGGGTGGTCCCAGCGCGTTAGGGTGAATGGGCAGCTATCAGATGTTCTTTTCTCCTCCACCGGAGCACCACAGGGATGTGTTCTGTCTCCTCTTTTATTTGTTTTATACACCAATGACTGTCAGAGTAAATACATCAATCGTCACATTGTTAAATTTGCTGACGGCTCTGTCATTGTGTCACTTTTAAATCAGGAAGACCTCGAGCATGGTCCTGTTTTATCAGATTTTATTGACTGGTGCAACACATCCTTTTTAGATATCAATGTGACCAAAACCAAAGAAATGCCTTGGGGTTCCCCCGGAGGAGCTGGGGGTGGTGTGTGTGGATCGGGAGGTCTGGGCAGCTTTGCTTGAGCTGCTGCCCCCGTGACCTGACTCCAGATAAAGCAGAAGAAAATGGATGGATGGTTATTAATTTTCGCAGGTCACTTTCTGTTCTCCCTCCAGCTTTCATAAATGACCAGTGTGTAGAGTGGGTCCAGGAGTACAAATACTTGGGGACCATCATTGATGATAAACTGTGCTCTGAACCCCAAGTGGATGCAGTTTGTAAAAAAAGCCAACCAGCGCATGTATTTTTTACGGAAGCTTCGGAACTTTTATGTGGACACTTCCTTTATGAAAATATTTTATTCATGTTTTATCAAATGTATTTTTACCTTTTCTTACATTTGCTGGTTTGATTGTTTGTCCATCAAGCAGCAAAATTGTCTTATGGACATTGTGAAGGTGTGCTGTAAAATCACCAGAGGCTCACTTAATGATCTTAATGAACTTTCTAAGGTCAGATGTCTTAAAAAGCTAAGGCTATTATCTCTGACCCTTCTCATCCTCTTTGGCATGAGTTTTCACTGCTCCCATCTGGCCGCCGTTATGTTGTCCCTCGGTGTAGAACTAACAGGTTTAAAAAGTCCCTGATTCCAAATGCTATTCGCTGTCTCAATGCACATTTGTAAATGTTTTAGTTGTACTGTTGTGTTTGTTTGAGTTTGTAACTGCTGCTGCAAACAAATTGCCCCACGGGGACAATAAATAAAGAAACCTTGAAACCTAATTCAGGATTTGCAGGTGATTCACATTTTGGGGTTTAACACCCACTAAAAAAGGATCTGGGTCCATCAAGAGAGAAGGTTTGATGACATTGGATGAACCCCTATCGGAAGAAGAAAAAGTTGCAATTCCTTGACTAGCTACTTGAGGCTGGCTCCAAACTTTAGAGATGAAACAAAACAAAAATGGTGCAAAAAACAGTTTTGGTCTCTCGTAGATGGTTTCTGAATTTGATAAATGTAGAATGAATACAATGAAAGCAGAATTAAAATCAGTTAATGCAGGCAGTCAGTCCATTTGTGGAAACTACAGGCAATACATACAAGATAGTAAATAAATTTGAATGAAATCAAGACTTGAGCCATATTTTGTTCCAGTATAAGAGTCAAATAGCACTGTGTTTTAAACGAAGAAAAACTGAACAAAGTGCTCTCAGAATGCGCCAAATTGCACAATTTATTTTTTTTCAAAATTTCCCTGGGGGGGTTGCCCCCGACCCCTCTTGGGGTCCACTCACAGAAAATGTTCACTCAAAAGACTTTCAGTTGCTTGCATCTGTGACAGTGTGAAAAACCTTAAAATGAATATGTTTATGTATCATACTGTGTGATTGATTCAAGTCTGTTTGGCTTCCACAGGGTAGAATATGGCTCTGTCATTCCTTTTGGTCTTGGCTGCAACTGTGATTCTCATCAGGCCTGAGACACCAGTAACTAAGGTACAAGCTGGCTGTGATTTTTCAGAAGGCCTAATGTACTCTATTTATTACTGTGAAATGTCAGAGGATATTATTGTGTCTTTAGGCACTGCATCATAATTCAGTTGAGTGCTGCGGGGACAAACAGAAAGTGAACAGTTCATGTTCTAATGATACCCACTGTGAACCAGGTAATGTGTATCTACTGTATAAATTTTCTGTGGGCCCCTCCCCAATCGGACCGGGAGTGACATGTTTAGCCGCATGTTCTCCCTGAATTGCTGTCTGTCTGAGTGGTGTCCAAAAAATGAGGTGGGCTTCATAGATAATTGGCAAAGCTTCTGGGGAAATCCTGGTCTTGTTAGGAGAGACGGCATCCATCCCACTTTGGATGGAGCAGCTCTCATTTCTAGAAATCTGGCCAATTTTCTTAAATCCTCCAAACCGTGACTATCCAGGGTTGGGACCAGGAAGCAGAGTTGTAGTCTTACACACCTCTCTGCAGCTTCTCTCCCCCTGCCATCCCCTCATTACCCCATCCCCGTAGAGACGGTGCCTGCTCCCAGACGACCAATAACCAGCAAAAATCAATTTAAGCATAAAAATTCAAAAAGAAAAAATAATACAGGACCTTCAACTGCACCACAGAGTAAAACAGTTAAATGTGGTCTATTAAACATTAGGTCTCTCTCTTCTAAGTCCCTGTTAGTAAATTATATAATAATTGATAATAATTGATCAACATATTGATTTATTCTGCCTTACAGAAACCTGGTTACAGCAGGATGAATATGTTAGTTTAAATGAGTCACACTAACTGCCAGAACACTCGTAGCACGGGCCGAGGCGGAGGATTAGCAGCAATCTTCCATTCCATCTTATTAATTAATCCAAAACACAGACAGAGCTTTAATTCATTTGAAAGCTTGACTCTTAGTCTTGTCCATCCAAATTGGAAGTCCCAAAAAACAGCTTTATTTGTTATTATCTATCGTCCACCTGGTCGTTACTGTGAGTTTCTCTGTGAATTTTCAGACCTTTTGTCTGACTTAGTGCTTAGCTCAGATAAGATAATTATAGTGGGCGATTTTAACATCCACACAGATGCTGAGAATGACAGCCTCAACACTGCATTTAATCTATTTTAGACTCAATTGGCTTTGCTCAAAATGTAAATGAGTCCACCCACCACTTTAATCATATCTTAGATCTTGTTCTGACTTATAGTATGGAAATTGAAGACTTAACAGTATTCCCTGAAAACTCCCTTCTGTCTGATCATTTCTTAATAACATTTACATTTACTCTGATGGACTACCCAGCAGTGGGGAATAAGTTTCATTACACTAGAAGTCTTTCAGAAAGCGCTGTAACTAGGTTTAAGGATATGATTCCTTCTTTATGTTCTCTAATGCCATATACCAACATAGTGCAGAGTAGCTACCTAAACTCTGTGAGTGAGATAGAGTATCTCGTCAATAGTTTTACATCCTCATTGAAGACAACTTTGGATGCTGTAGCTCCTCTGAAAAAGAGAGCCTTAAATCAGAAGTGCCTGACTCCATGGTATAACTCACAAACTCGCAGCTTAAAGCAGATAACCCGTAAGTTGGAGAGGAAATGGCGTCTCACTAATTTAAAAGATCTTCACTTAGCCTGGAAAAAGAGTCTGTTGCTCTATAAAAAAGCCCTCCTTAAAGCTAGGACATCTTACTACTCATCACTAATTGAAGAAAATAAGAACAACCCCAGGTTTCTTTTCAGCACTGTAGCCAGGCTGACAAAGAGTCAGAGCTCTATTGAGCCAAGTATTCCTTTAACTTTAACTAGTAATGACTTCATGACTTTCTTTGCTAATAAAATTCTAACTATTAGAGAAAAAATTACTCATAACCATCCCAAAGACATATCGTTCTCTTTGGCTGCTTTCAGTGATGCCGGTATTTGGTTAGACTCTTTCTCTCTGATTGTTCTGTCTGAGTTATTTTCATTAGTTACTTCCTCCAAACCATCAACATGTCTATTAGACCCCATTCCTACCAGGCTGCTCAAGGAAGCCCTACCATTAATTAATGCTTCGATCTTAAATATGATCAATCTATCTTTATTAGTTGGCTATGTACCACAGGCTTTTAAGGTGGCAGTAATTAAACCATTACTTAAAAAGCCATCACTTGACCCAGCTATCTTAGCTAATTATAGGCGAATCTCCAACCTTCCTTTTCTCTCAAAAATTCTTGAAAGGGTAGTTGTAAAACAGCTAACTGATCATCTGCAGAGGAATGGTCTATTTGAAGAATTTCAGTCAGGTTTTAGAATCCATCGTAGTACAGAAACAGCATTAGTGAAGTTTACATATGATCTTCTTATGGCCTCAGACAGTGGACTCATCTCTGTGCTTGTTCTGTTAGACCTCAGTGCTGCTTTTGATACTGTTGACCATAAAATTTTATTACAGAGATTAGAGCATGCTATAGGTATTAAAGGCACTGCGCTGTAGTGGTTTGAATCATATTTATCTAATAGATTACAATTTGTTCATGTAAATGGGGAATCTTCTTCACAGACTAAGGTTAATTATGGAGTTCCACAAGGTTCTGTGCTAGGACCAATTTTATTCACTTTATACATGTTTCCCTTAGGCAGTATTATTAGACAGCATTGCTTAAATTTTCATTGTTACGCAGATGATACCCAGCTTTATCTATCCATGAAGCCAGAGGACACACACCAATTAGCTAAACTGCAGGATTGTCTTACAGACATAAAGACATGGATGACCTCTAATTTCCTGCTTTTAAACTCAGATAAAACTGAAGTTATTGTACTTGGCCCCACAAATCTTAGAAACATGATGTCTAACCAGATCCTTACTCTGGATGGCATTACCCTGACCTCTAGTAATACTGTGAGAAATCTTGGAGTCATTTTTGATCAGGATATGTCATTCAATGCGCATATTAAACAAATATGTAGGACTGCTTTTTTGCATTTGCGCAATATCTCTAAAATTAGAAAGGTCTTGTCTCAGAGTGATGCTGAAAAACTAATTCATGCATTTATTTCCTCTAGGCTGGACTATTGTAATTCATTATTATCAGGTTGTCCTAAAAGTTCCCTGAAAAGCCTTCAGTTAATTCAAAATGCTGCAGCTAGAGTACTGACAGAGACTAGAAGGAGAGAGCATATCTCACCCATATTGGCCTCTCTTCATTGGCTTCCTGTTAATTCTAGAATAGAATTTAAAATTCTTCTTCTTACTTATAAGGTTTTGAATAATCAGGTCCCATCTTATCTTAGGGACCTCATAGTACCATATCACCCCAATAGAGCGCTTCGCTCTCAGACTGCAGGCTTACTTGTAGTTCCTAGGGTTTGTAAGAGTAGAATGGGAGGCAGAGCCTTCAGCTTTCAGGCTCCTCTCCTCTGGAACCAGCTCCCAATTCAGATCAGGGAGACAGACACCCTCTCTACTTTTAAGATTAGGCTTAAAACTTTCCTTTTTGCTAAGGCTTATAGTTAGGGCTGGATCAGGTGACCCTGAACCATCCCTTAGTTATGCTGCTATAGACTTAGACTGCTGGGGGGTTCCCATGATGCACTGAGTGTTTCTTTCTCTTTTTGCTCTGTATGCACCACTCTGCATTTAATCATTAGTGATTGATCTCTGCTGTCTTCCACAGCATGTCTTTTTCCTGGTTCTCTCCCTCAGCCCCAACCAGTCCCAGCAGAAGACTGCCCCTCCCTGAGCCTGGTTCTGCTGGAGGTTTCTTCCTGTTAAAAGGGAGTTTTTCCTTCCCACTGTCGCCAAGTGCTTGCTCACAGGGGGTCGTTTTGACCGTTGGGGTTTTTACGTAATTATTGTATGGCCTTGCCTTACAATATAAAGTGCCTCGGGGCAGCTGTTTGTTGTGATTTGGCGCTATATAAATAAAATTGATTTGATTTATAAATGGCTGCAAAAATAGCAGTGATTCAGGTTTGAAGAATGCCACTAAACTGTTGTGTTTCTGTTTTTTAAATTAGGCTTATTTCACTGCATTTTAAGAGCTGTTTTTTTTTTTTTTTAAGATTCAGGCAGGATGATATGTGACCCTCAGATTTGCCTTTATTTTATTTATTTATTTATTTATTTTGTGGAAGGTGTGTGGGTAGATAGACAAATCCTAAAATTTTAAGTCTTTAAAACTAACAGACCTCTAGAAAGGTCTATTTCTTGAGAACCAAAATTGAACTTCTTAAAAAAAAATAGGTTTTAAAATTAAAATACTGTATCTCAGTGTGCCATTAACTGCCCAGCTTCATTTTCATTGGTGTCACTCTGTGGTGGGAGGAGTTTAGCAGCTTTAAGCAGTGTTAAAGCACCATGTCAGGTCCACATTGTTCTGTGGAAGATCTGCATGTGACAAAAAGTGCAAAAGTAGATAAAGCAAGTTTGTTCCACACACATGGGAAACTGCATATTGCATTTATGCTCCAACTTTGTCAACGGAATTGTAAGATCCCAAAGGACATGCTGAGTGGACTATATTAGTAAGTTGTAATTATTATTTTTACTTTTATCTGTTACATATCCAGATAAACCCAGTCAAATATTTGATGTGATGTATGTATTACAATATACTACCGCACAGATCTGATGACTCATAATGTGTCATAGCATGAAGTACAGTGCACTGGTTAGCATTATTATATACAAACATGGCATATAATACCGGTGTGGCAGACCGAACAGTCCCCCACATTAAAAATTGGTTCGCCCTGCCTCCACTGCACATGCGTCATTTGGGACCACAGCAGCTCATCTGAGATGGACTGTCTTCACCCAAAGCGATCAAATGGATTAATATGATTATTAACCATCAGATGACAAAGTAAAACCTCTTAAATCATTCTAAAGTAAGTTTTAAGCAGAAACGAGGCCATAATCGGTGACGCTTTGAAATGACCAAAGCGCGGTGAACCCAGCAGGAGCAGCTCGTCATTGTTGCAGTGCTCTGATCGCTTCCTCCGTCTTTTATGGTGAAATAATGCTGAATTTATGTGGAAATGATTGTTGTACAAAAGCTTCAGATATCTGTCGCTGAGATAGATGATGACTGGAGTGCAGTTTTAAGTAGAAACGAGGCGATAATCTGTGAAATACTGTCGACGAAATGATGCATGCGCAGTGAAGGCAGGGCATGACCATTCGGTCTGCGACACCAGCACACATAATATAGACTGGGCTGGGGGGGGGTCCTGCCGGCTGTACTGGGGTGGGGCTTGGGTGTCGTGGTGCCCTCGTGCTTCCTGGCCCCGGGGGTTGGGCCTCACCTGTTGTCTGGGGGACAGGCCCCGCCCTCGTATGGGTCAGTGGTCCTTGCCCATGTTTTGGATTCGGTTGCAGTGGCTCCTTTGCCGCCCCCCCGCCCCCATCCTTGCCGCCACTCGCTCCCGCCTTCAGGGGCCATGGCCCTGGTGGTGTGGTTCTGGGTTCCCCCCTCATTGGTGGACTCTGCCGGTGCCCTGTGTGCTTCCCTTGGGTATGGGGCTGCTCCCCGTGCCTCCGTGGGGGGGGGGTCGGGGGTGCATTCCAGCACCGCAGGGCCGCTCCCCTGTTGGTTTGTCGTCTGAAAAAACAAAGAAAAAAAAAAAGGAAATATTGTCTGCCTTGTTCCTCCATTTGTGGCTTTGCCAACATGCGAAGCTTTCCGGCATATTCCACCTGTTTCTTGACGAGACTACTAGAACCTCAATGAGCAAGCTCAGTAAACTGCACTCGTCTCCAGCAGAGGAGACCCCAACCAGTGACGTCAACCAGAAGTGCCCTCCACTGACTTCAGCCAATGGCAGTTTACATGTCAATTTAGCGGCAAATTTGATTCAGATAATATTATCTACACTACACTCAAACATTCTGCAATTGAATAACACTTAATTTTTACCAAGGAATGCACAAACAAATTCTCAAAAAGTGTTTGTGTTCCCCTTAAGTGGGACATTGGTGGCTATGATGATAACTTTGTTAGGACACAGATTGAGAAAATCAATAATTGGCAAATAATGTGAAATATTTTCTTCTTGTGAATTCTTCAGGATGCTACTTGCGAGTCCTTGAGAATACCGTTTGCATACTGTGTGACTCAGCTTTGGATGTGGAGAATGTAACCGCCTGCACATACAGTGAGGATCTGGAACTGTGTTCTGTCCTTAGATAAGCGTAACATGAATGCTCTATTGCATTTTATAACATTTTTGTTTGCTATTTATTGTGTTTACTAGACTACACTGTGGACAAGAAAAATCATACAACAGTAACTACTTTCCTTCCCAAAATTGGTAAGAAATCAACTTATTACTGCTTAATTTGAATATGCTATGTTAATTTCTTCAGTGTGTTACCATGTTCTTGTGAAGAAATACACATCATTGTTTAGAAAATCTTAAGCAGTCTGTTATATATTTGCTGCTTTTACCAACTGTTTCTTGTTTTGTTGCACTTTGGTGAGCAGGCGGTCCAGGCGTGGCTGCTTCTCTTCTTTTGGGAACCTTGTTTATCAGCCTATTCCTGATTCTGTCTGTTGCCTCCTTTTTCTACCTCAAACGCTCCAACCGTCTTCCTAGCATCTTCTATCGCCGCAACAAAGGTGAGCACCGCATTGCTGTGAAACACCCACTGTGGTTACACAAGCAGGTTTCATTCTCAAACATTAAGTGCTACAGTTGGTCGATGGTGCAATCCTCCGTGCCCATTTAATCCTACTTAATAAAGCGTAGCAGTGCTGGCAGAGCAGGAAAAATGCGCATTAATATTGCTGTTTATATGCACAAGCTATATATACTTGATTTTTTTAGTCAGTTTAATTCAAATATATTTTGTGTATTTCCACAGGCTTCATATTCCAACCAAGTGAGACAGTAAGTCAATTTATTATTATTGTTGTTGTTGTAGTTTTGTAGATACTATTGCCTGTTACTATGTCAATGGAATGCTGTACCTTTAGACGTTGAAACAACTTTTTTTCTTTTTTTTTTTCTAGGCTGTAATGATACCCTCTTCTTCAGGTAAAAATATTAAGTTGTGATACTTTGTCGGATACCAATGTTGAAATGGTCAGACTTGTTTAACAGGTTACATAACATTGTGTTAAACTATTGAGGAAAGAAAGTATTCACAGCGATTCACTTTTTCCATATTTTATGTTACAGCCTTATTACTTAAGTATTCACACTCTTTCAGATCAGTCAACATGAACACCGAAAGGAACTTTTGTGGTACAGATGGCATGGAGACACACAAGGATAGTTTATTCGGTACCCTGTCAAATAAACATGAAATGATAAAAGAGTTAGAGGGAGTGTGTATGTGAGGCTGCCAACGCTGTGGGCTCAGTGTAGCACACACACACTGCTGTAAAAAAAATACGAGGGGTGCTGCAGCTGACAGTGTGTGACATTCACAACTTTACATGTGTATTTATTGACAAATACTGAACACGGGGGGCCTGTTAAGAAGCTCGAGTTTCACAATCAATAAACAAAAAATAATATTAACAAAATACATATTTGAATGCGCACATGCCCAAATTCCCTGTGCTGGTTTTCATTCTGAACAATTATGGAAATAAACTATTTACTCATCGCACACGTGCCAGATGGGGGCACGAAATGCGTTGTGACATGGGGGGCTCTGGGGGGATTATCGCTAGGGTTAGGGGAAGGGAGACAGTTAGGAGAAGGGGTTAGGGTTAGAGTAGTTAAAAAAAAAAAAAAAAAACGCATCACGGAAATGTCACTCGTGACAGGAGCATGAAAAAAATGGCGTGAGATTGGACTGCCCCAACCATGGCGTCAGTCAGGAGGAATGATTCATGCGTTGAACCATACATCACATGATTTGAACAGTGATGGAATGAAAATGTTTCCTATTAACAAAAACTAATTCATCATATGATGGCACCTAAACCGGCTCTTGCTGTAATGCTGGAATGTGATGTACCTGGATGACATTCAAATGATTGCGTTCCCCACAGCTTGTGTGGCTCAGCTCAAAGTTGACTGGCACACTCCTGACTGATCAGCCAGCATACGCTGGTATGTCCCTGTTGCCAGGAAGCGCAGGGTGGTCAGCACCTGTGTGGGCACCACAGAGACCAATATGGGAACTAGAGTCCGCACTCCCAGTGCTGCCTACTAAACACGAATGTCCCTTCATGGACAGTACCATGACACCTGCTAACTAACAAAAATATTGACAAAGTGCACGGATGTTAAATGTTTCATGTGCATTTTCAGTGCATATACCCAAGCGAACACACATGGAAAAAAGCTTGCATAATACATGTTAATATGTAAGGAAAGTATTAAACTTACCCTGACACCCACACATTCTGAAATATTACTGTTGAAAGTTACACAGATTTGATCTGTTCCAGCTGCGTTAAATCAACTCAGCTGCTATGTTTGGCACAGCACGGCTCACCAGTCCAATACAATATATATGTATATATTTCTAAATTATTATCTTTGACAGGATTTGAAATGCGTTCTCCACCACATGATGCAGACGAGCCACCTGCAGCTGTGAATGATTTCTGTTTCTATGAGCGAATGGTTTCATCATCCAATAGCTCTAAAAGCAAATGCATCATCAGCTACGAAATTATTTTATTTGTGTTTAAAGTTTAAACAGATCCGATACATTCCAGCTTCCAAATTCCACAGACATGAAGGCACAATATCACACAATCCAGACGGGCACACAGACTGGATTAATTAATTCATTCCACATGGTCCGCATTAATTATATCCAGTTTGGTATAGTATTGAATAAATTCAGCTTTGAATAAAATTCCATTTAATGTGGTTTCTAAATTCTCCGATTTGGTCCACAGGCATGACGCTTTACGCCAGTTTATCGCCCAAAAATCATGGAAAAAGTAACAACAATAACCAAAACTGCTTAATTATGGAAGGAAATGTCTCCCTTCTTCCTCCATTTGTGGCTTTGCCAACATGCGCAGCTTTTCAGCATTTTGCACCTGTTTTTTGACGAGATTCTTGGAGCATCAGTGCACACTGCCCACTGAGTTGCCCTGATCCAAAATGGCGACCACGCTCCCCTGCCTGGAACACGTCTCAGTGTGACTGCGGACTCTAGTTCTCATATTGGGATCTGTGGTGGGACTCCTCGCGGTATTGCACTCTGGGCCGGCTGCAGTTCTGTACACAACTCCAGTGACACTGGCCTTGGTAATCAAGAACGGCTTATGAGCCAATTATCATCATTTGCAATTAAATCCTCGCATACCCTGAATACACGCTCATATTGGATTGCACCATTTCCAAGATCCTCTAACAACACTAACACAGCCATTGTTAGTGCCATTTTCACATTTTATGCACTTTGTGCATGCTTTTATGTCCACCCATATAATTTCAAGCACGTGAATGTGTTAATTGCTCATCAGTATGTCGCTGATGTGCACATCACTCTAATTACTTCACGTTTTCACACTATTAGCAGTGCCCCTGCATCACATCTACATGTCCGTAGTGGAACGATAGCTCTAGAAATGTGTGTACGCCAGCAGGATTTTTGCGTGACGCACCGCATATTTCCGTTGTCATTTCACTTTTGATACATCTGAATGTTACGGACGTACGCCACGTTTTTGTGCGTACGCATGCTTTGTACATGAGGCCCCTGGTGGATCTGACCTCTTCCATTTATGGATGATGGAGGCCACTGTGCTCATTGGGACCTTTAAAGTAGAAATGTTTCTGTAACCTTCGCCAGTTTTGTGCCTCGAGACAATCCTGCCTCTGAGGTCTACAGACAGTTCCTTTGACTTCATGCTTGGTTTGTGCTCTGACATGCTACTCTACACTACTCTTTTTTACTCTCCTATTTTACTCTTCCTTTTTAGATATTTAGATATACCTTTGTATACTGGCATAGTCCAACCTTAGAATTGGAATATAATATATAAGATATACCTTACTGAATTTTCATGCAGTGTCAACTGTGGGACCTTATATATAGACAGGTGTGTGTCTTTACAAATCATGAATAAGGTTGTAACATAAAAAAATGTGGAAAAAGTGAAGCGCTGTGAATACTTTCCAGATGCACCATGAACCAAGAATCCAATTTATCCCAACAGGAATTAATGCACATTCTAACGGTTGTAGACCATACAGTATTATACTGAAAACCCATACTTAAAAGTCTGTTGTGCAATTGACAACTGGCTACTAATCTGCTTAAAAAGACAGAACTGGTTATGTTTAACATTCCCTTTGTTCTTCTGAAGTGAGAAAACCAAGGTATGTCAGAAGGGAGCGACCCACTGCGCTGTTGACACAAAGTAATGCCAGCGTTCCCACCACATCCACGACTAAGGCCTATAACCTGTAAATGGAGCATGGTTTGGGATGACTGGCGCATTGAAAAGAGGAAGCTCAGGAATGTTGTTAGACCCCCCCCCCCTTAAACCATGTGAAGTGCAAAGAAATACTGTCAGAGTTGGCCACATTTAAGTGTAGCTGCTTCTGCTACGTTCAGTCACTGGAGATGCTAACTATCTGTATTTAATGGCTTTAGGATTATTGGGTATTTTGTCTGTTATGTCCCCTTTACAACACAACCTTCAAATTCTTATTTTTTTTGGGGGGGGGGCATTTTTTATATATATATATTCCATAAATGTCTGGTTAATTTGTAATTGTTTATACTAGAGGATTGACTCTCATAAAAACTTGATGTCTTTTGTGCCAAAAATGGGTCCCTCTACAACCAAGTTGTACGACAGCATCTCACATTTGAATGAAGGTATAGTTAGTCAGCTCTCTGCTTTGTACCTGTGATATTTATTCGTAATTGTGCACTTTTACTGAATAGAATCAGGCAACACATCAGAAGTCCCGCAGTGGATAGGGACATTTTAACAAGAGTTAGGCACCGTATTAATGTAAGTTTATTTTTGTGTTTCTACATTTGCATATGTCATTATTTTGTGTCCAGTCAAGATGAATGTATTTCACATAGACATAAAAAAAACATTCCTCATTTGTTCCATTCCACATTTAAACCTTCTCAATTACAAAAGCCATATAAATAACTTTTTCTGTTACCTTGCAAGACATTATAAACATCCAAACTTTTATTAATTAATTTAAAAGTTCAGTCGATTTGTTTTGGAGCATTGAAGAACTTAACTGTTGTGCACTTTATTTGTAAGTCATCGGATAATGTTGGATTTTTACTTTAACATGAATTATGTTGCCGTAGTGTGATCGTTTCAATCACTATTACTGCTTTGTGAACACTACTTGACTACTATTTGCCAAATATGGGAAGAAACTGGCTTTTACTGTGTATGCCATGTTTGTGCCATTATGAGCTTTAAATGTCGCCCAAGCATGTTGGTTATTTGACAGATCTGTGATGATTAATTGGGTGTTTGATTCATAGCAGGTGGCCTTTGTCTGGAACCTTTTAATGATTGTTGCCAGTTTTTTTATTTGCCAGGTTTGTTTATTTGAAATAGTTTTATATTTCACATTGAAGTGTCTTCAGTCTACGCTACCCTTCAACTACATTTTATTAAAAGTCACACAGTGAAGTTTTTTTATGTATTTGATGATAATTTGTTAATAATGTTAAGCAGTTAAATTTTATTTTGCAATTAGGGAATAATCCTGTTGTGTCTGATGATTTGCAGATGCTAATTCTGGATTTTACGGTCACAAATTGAGTTTTACCACTAACGCGTCGCCGGGAAAACAGATTTGCAACCGTAATCCATCATTGACGTCTGCAAATCATCAGACACAAGGGGGTTAGTCCCATTCTAATCCAATTCCATCGTTTGCAAGGTTTATTTTCCTGTAAGTAATTCGGTCGGCGAAGCATACCGTGGTAACAGCGTCTTCATGCCAAACTGGAAATTCTGTGAGCAGACCCACAGATTCCTTCATCTCGTCAACTGCATTGAGTAATTCTGTATCCACATCAGTACTTTTGTATGATAGATTAAATTCACCCATTTCAGCATCGTCGTCGCTACACTAGTTTTTCTCACACTCAGCTGACAGTGACATCTGCATAGCAACGCGGTCAGGTAATAAAAAATGAGTAATACATCAAATGTGAAATGGTCGAATATTTTGCCACCATCCACGCGATATTTTATGGCCTGAAATCTCACACGATTAACCAATCATATTTGCGGAACAAATGTAATTGGATTAGAATCAGAAATTTTTGTAAGGTAATGTTAATTCTAACCCACCCAGACAACATATACAATGAAAAAACATTCCACTTTTGTTTCATGTATAAACAAGTTGAATACATGCATTTGTTTTACACAGCTGTTTTTCTAATGATGTACACATGTTGTAATTTCACTGAACGTGAGGAAAGGTCTGAAAATGTGTTTGCAGAAATAAAGCATCTTTTCATAGTTTTTCCATCACTGAATATTTTTATTAGCGCTATAATACAGCATTTTACATTCACATAACATATATAACAAAACATCAGATTGCTGCATTTATATGACAAAGGTGTAAAACAAGCAAACAAACAAAAAAGAAATGGTAATCTGCACAACTCAAAATATGCAAATGCATTGCATAAAGATGTATATTTAAAAAACAAAACCCACAAGACAGATTTGACATGTTTGGGAACCGCATTGTCTGCTCTTTAATCATTCATTTGGTCATCAGTTAAATCTAAACCCTTAACATAATTAATAAAAGGCATCTATCTATATGTTCTCAAAAATAATGTGGTGTACCCTTTGGAAAGTTTGACAAGATCTGCCTCATCCACTGAACAGTATTGTTGTTTTTCCATAACATTTTTTTTAGCGTATAGGAAGTTCAGGTTTATGAATGCTCTGTCATTCGTACTGTAATTCTGTGTTTCAGGATATATGCCCAACAGAAAAAAACCTTGGATCAAGTACAATTTGTTTTGAAATTATCTTCTCAATTATAATTCTTACTTCTTCCCAAAGCATTTTTATTTTCCTACATTCCCAAATACAGTATAAAAGAGTGCCTCAAGCTTCCATACAATTTGTATATATTTGTATATTTTTGTTATATCGATTTAAATCTACTGGAGTTACATAAGTGCACATTATCTAGTTGTACTGTACTAGTTTAAGGCATGCATTTATAGATGTAGTATGAGCACCAGCACATATTTTCCAATCTTCATCTGAAGTCCTTAGTTGCAAATCCTCTTTCCAAGCATTCAACTTTGAGTTTTCTGACGAGATAGACACCAGTAAGTTGTAAAATTCTGATGTGATACCTCTTCTCAAAGTGTCCTTTATCATTTCTTCAAGAGGTGTGTGTGGGTCTGCTAAGAGAACTATTTTGGTTTACTCTAACAAAGTTTCTAAGTTGGAGGTACTTGAAGAAATGTTTTTTTTTTTATTTTATTTAGATTATATTTAGTCCTCAGCTCATCAAAAGACATAATATAGATCTTGAATCATTTTAAGTCCCTTAGAATTCCATAATTTAAATGTTGCATCTGCTCTCCCTGGAACAAAAAATGATTGCCCCATACTGGACTATAGTGATAGCATGGTTCTTTCAAGTATTTTTTCACATCATAGCATATTTTTAATCATGTTTTACAATTAGAGTTTTGGTTTGTTTTTTTTGTTTGTTTTTTTATACAGTATCTGAGTATATCTATAAGGGAAGAAGCCATTTTAAACCATGAGATTCCATTTCAGTTCAACGAGGGAGATCATTTTTTGAGAAATAGAACATGGTAGATATCAGCTGCACAGCCCAGTAGTACCACATAAGATTTGGATGATAAATATCTTAAGTTACACATTAAGCATTTGAATAATGACCAGACACTGAAGGTACTTTCAGGATGCAGTTGTTCAGGTTCCTCATGGGTTCAGTCTTCAGACAGCAGGGGAGTTAGACCACAGATGCTTGGCTCCAGAATCATCTCAGGTTTGTGGTCAAGTTTCCCAGATGTTTGGCCTCATCAAACCTCCTGAGCCCAGCTGTGGATCAGCCACCAGGGGGTGTATTTTGGTGGAATGAGATGTCTCCATCTCTGAGCTGCTCTGTGGCTCTGTTTTTCATGAAACTCCTGACTCCCTTCCAGATCTGGCTTCCTTTGTCACCAATATGTGCAGCTTCTCAAACTGCTCCTAATCTGCCTGTTTGTGTCTTTGTCCTGAGCTTTAATGTGATCTGATGTTTGATTACTTTTTAAAGATATCCACTTTGTCCTTCAAGGACTTCAGGGTTTTCTTCAGCTTTAATCTCCAATAGGTTTGAATGTGGTGATTGTGTGTCTGAATCTTGGTAGATGGCTCATAGTTCACACAGAAGAGATCCAGTTTATCAGAGAGCTTCTAATCCAGCTATCTGCAGCAAATAAGCCTCACACAGGTTCTTCAATACCACATTTGTTACTGGAGTATTTTTGCTTTGCAGTTTTCTTTTCTACCGTTCCTTTACAGTCTTAATAGAGACTAGTACAAACAAGCCAAGCCTCTAAAGATCACCTGACAGACAGGACAAGACACATCCTGCTCTCTGACATACCACAATTTAAAAAAAAAAAAAGATGGTAATTATAATAATGTGTTATTATACAACTGGCTGATTTAATGTGTACCTGCCAGTGTTTTTTTCTCACTAATATCCATTTGTCCCATTTTGCTCAGTTTGCAGTTCTGGTTAGAACCAGAATGAGCAGTAACTTGATGTGTACTACCCATTAATACATTTTCTGTACACGCTTAATCCAATCAAGAGTCATGGGGGCGGCGGGGGGTTGCTGGTGCCTAGCATCTTTGTCATCCTTGTTTTTTAAGGACTATACTGACTTTATAGCGCAGCATAAATATATGATAAATATGTAAATAAAATGGACTGCATTTATATAGCGCTTTTCCATCTGCATCAGACACTCAAGGCGCTTTACAATAATGCCTCATATTCACCCTGATGTGAGGGTGCTGCCATACAAGGTACACACTACACACCGGGAGCAACTAGAGGATTACGGACCTTGCCCAAGGGCCCTTAGTGATTTTCCGGTCAGGCTGGAATTTGAACCAAGGATGCTCTGGTCTCAAGCCCAACACTAATCATTAATCACTAGACCATCACCTCCCCAAATATGTGACTTCTAAAACCAGCTGGCTGTAATTGTCATGATTTAGTTGTGTTGTACAGTATTAGGCGGGTGGCAGCTCAGTGCTGAGAGCACTGGCTTTGTGTACAGGCCACTGATTCAGGTTCAGACTGGAACTTGCACCTGATGTCACCCTCTTGCTCACCCACCAGTAAAAGCAACACAATTGATTCCAGGTGGGGAGGTGTAAGGCTGCAAGGAAAGGAACTAGTTGCTCTAACTCATTATACTGTGGCCCAGGATGTGTACTATTTGAACTATCATCTCTCTGATGCTCAGGAATGGATAGGATAATTTTTTACTTTATTTTATTTATTTATTTTTTCAGCTGTCCCTGATTGCTCAGGGCTGCACCAATGGATCTGGTAGCGCTGCTTTGGGATTTGGCACAAGTTCTATCCCCGGTGCCCTTCCTGATGTAACTAGTGTTCCAAAGCAATTTTCCAGCCAGGTATTGATCAGGACTTACTCCACAGGATCAAGTGTGCACAGAGCAACATGGCTGCATGTACTCTATTAAAGGGACATAATTTTATTTTACATTTTTATTTAATTTAATTATGCTGTAGAGATTAAAGATCACAATATTTCAAAATAATTTTATAAATTATTGTATAAATAATTGATTTGTCATAAAACATGCCATGGGCCATTGGGTTGAGTAATTACCAAAGAAACAGTTTAGCTTCTTTTAGGTATTTGACATTGTAAATAAATGATTGTAGAAAAAATCTATTATGATTATCCCATTAGTGTTATGATAATTTTTCACTATTGACTGTACCTCTAATAATTATGAGCATTTATGTTGTGGATAGTGCAATGTCATACCTTTTGGTAGGACATTTGCAGAAGCAACTACACGTGACTGGACATACTGTATTACTCTATTTATAACAGCTGAAAGCCAAGCACCAGGGTGATACATGCAAGGACACAAACACCAGAACAGGACCCTGCAAAGAACACCAACACCTCAAACGTGAACAAAAGGTAGGTTCTGATACAGCACTTAATGACTAAAACACAATAATGGACGTAGCTACTGTGTGCCTTCAAATCCTTCATTTTAACTGCTAAAAACAAAGGTTTGACATGAATCAGGTTCATTCATTGAACGCTTTCCTTACACTGAAACGTATTCCTTCAAATTCCAGCTCCAAATATAAGATACTGCAAAGAATAGACAATAAATGAACACACAATACGAAAAAAAAGGTTGATCAAATCTGAAAGTTTTGGCAATGTTCCCAAAAATAAAATATAATCTGCTGAGTGTGTTTAAAATGACATTGTAACTGATAGTTCTTACACTGAAAAAATGTGGAGTGAAATTTACCTTTTAAAAAACCTTGGTAACAATTTTCACACAGAAATTCAAGGTAAATGTAACTTGATTCTCTCTCTCTCTCTCTCACTTTTAGTAAATATTATTCACATATTAATAAATTATAACTTTAAAACTGTGTCAGCTCTAATGAAGAAGTTTTTGAAAGTGCCCCATCATCATCATCATCTTCTTAAACTATTGTATACTGATGCTCCCCATCCACTCCTCTCATCTGAACCCAACCGGCACTTGCAAAAGATAAGTGTAAACTTAACTTGGCAAAACCAGGCCAGTCTCACACTTTTTTTTTTTTGGTAATACTGTAACAAAATGCGTCACATTTTTGTGACACGGTCAAGTCTCAGTCACTATTTGTAACTCTAACCATAACCCCAACGACCCCGAAATGTAAATCAGCTTTTGTGATGCCATCATGAACTTGGCATGAGATCGAGTTAGAAAAAAACTGGAGTGTTACCATTAAACTCAAATTTGCTGGAAGAGTTCCAGAACCTGATGGTTCAGCTGTCCTTCAGTAAAAATTAGGTGGTAAATGTGATGTCTCACTAAGAGTCTGTTGTAAGATGAGAAACCACTTAAAAGGTTTCCGTCATTAGATCTGGAACCATTTTGAAGCAGATGAGGAGTAATAACTTACAAAACCAAGAGAACATACCCAGTTAAATTTACTCATTTCTGTTAGCGAGGCTATCATGGGTTTTTTTTCTGTTTAATTCTACATTTTTTTTCAGTGTATCAGGTCATATGACTTGTTTTCTAAAAGCAGGGTCATGGTGTATTTTGGGTTCAAAGGTTGTGAACACTCTGCTGCAGTGTTACTTTGCTGCTTTCTAAGGGCCCCTTCACACATAGTGCGAAGTTTTGGACTTAGTTTGGACTTAGTGTGCATGATGCAGGAATTGTGCAAACCGTGTAATGTCGTCACTGCCTCCAACGCCTCGTACACCTGTTGCTACAACTATTTGCGCACACAAGTGCCTGAAAGACAAAGTGTGCGCTGTGCGAACCCATTGCACCCTCTCGTGGCAGGTGCCGGCCAAATTCCAGGTGACACGCACAAACATCTAACACCGCTCGCATGGCACTTAGGAAATGTGTGGCCAGTCGCACTCTTGGCACGACAACAGACTGGAGACAATCACTGTCGTACTGCTGTGAAATTTGTCTAAATTCCCCACGAATGTGACTTTAGAAACACACACTGACACGTGGGTGTGTGTGCTCCACTCACGGGAGGCGTGGCTTCTGACAGAAGCAGCTGTGGTGATCTGTCATTCTGGACATTACAGCTACACAACACCTACTATGTTTGGACAGTCATGGACTAACAACTGTCCCCTGTGTGGTACGTGTGTCACGTGGACATAAATTAAAACAAATAGCGCCGTGGTGGCAACAATCTGCAGCAAGCGAGCGTGCACACAGAGCGGACGCTGACAGCCCCCCAGGTTGAAACAGACCGTCAGATCAGAAAACACAACTGGCGATCTGACCGTCACGTCACCCACGGGAGCTCTGTTCCACATGACGCAGCGTCTATGCTGTGGCGCGCCGTCCACAAGACATGCGTGTTGGGCAGTACATACGCACAGCCGACTGGACGCACCTGACCAGTAGATGTGGACATGATCAGAGCACACTGCTTCTCATTCATGTCATTTCATGACTGTATGTCTGTGACCATGGGTCATCACCAGAGCAACAGACGGATCATATTTGTATTACTCACTTGATAAATACGGTGTTTTTATATGGTGTAGTGGTAAAGTCTCTGACTGGGAACTAGAGGTTTTGAAAGGTGTGAGTTCACATCCCGGGTGTTGTGTTTTTTTTCTTTTCTTTTTTTTTTTATTATTCCACATACAGTAAGTGGTGTGATATGGTTCCACACGTACCAGTTGGTTTTTATTTCTTCCACATAAGCGGCGCCATGTGGTGCACCTCACACTGTTCCTGCTCGAAGGACACCGGTGCGTGCACAAGCTCTCACACCGGGTTTGTGCACGCCTGCCTGTCGGGGCAATGTTTCGTGCGCCGATTTCGAACTGTTTCACGCTGTTTCGCCGTTTTCAACCAAACTCCATCTAAACTTCGGACTATGTGTGAAGGGGCCATAAGGTTTGTCCACAAGGACTGTGTAATTACAGTAGTTAATGTGATTAAGAAACAACAATCTTTCTGCACAGTAATTTCCCAGCTATCACTGTAATACATTTGTGTGCATTCACAGATATAACTTTAGATGTATTTAGATTTAGAAATCACCACAGGATCAAACTTGCATATGTTAAAAATTAAACCTAGTTGTTATTTTACAAGCAAACAAAAACCAAAATGTGCCATCTTCACACCGATTCCTGATGTTTTCAGAAAGAAGAGATACCAGAATGGATGATCTGGATCACAGCATGCACATTGCAGAATCTGACTGGCTGAGCTTCTACAAGGAAAGTGAGGAGTGCAGTCTGCAGTATCCTCTCGTCGCCTGCCCCGATAACTCAAACCTCTGTGATTCTGATGATTTAAGTTCAGTTTTCACAGGTCAGGATGAGCAACAGAGGTGCACGGCTGGAAGCAGTGACGAGCAGCAAAGTGAAGCTGCGGGGTGCAGCTCAGGTGATATTGCAAAAAATGACAACTGGCTCAAAAATGGTGCAGCACAAGTGAGTTCTGAAATATACTTCAGTCTAGACAGAGACATGTGCAACACAGGAGAGATGCAAATGAAAACTGCAGAACAGACAAACATTTTTACAACCACACAGCAAGCTGAAGTAAACTTCTGTGCAGAAGATGACGTGCAGAGGGACAGCGGCATAGAGGAACCTAAGCTGTCTTCTTACAACCAAACACAACTGAACGTGCCTGAATCACACGTGACAGACAGGCCTGTGGGAGAGAAAGTGAGCCAGGTGTATTTAAGAACAGAGAAAGAGCGCTGGTTTGTGACTGTAAACGACAGTTATGTACGACAGCGTGTGTACGCCACCTCTGTGAAAAAAAAACCAAAGACATAATAAATGCAGTAAGGGCAGTCGCACATGCAGCATGAGGCAGGAGTCCACACTTGGAGGACACGAGTTAAACATTAAATAAACAAATCTGATGGGAAAAGTGACGACGTGTATGACACGCCAAAGTTTATTTCAAAACCCAGGTGGGCGCGACATTGCTGAAATGTCCTCGTTTCCTCTTGGCAGAGATAAAATGTGCCACAAAGACTGTTAAGGTCTCATTTTGTCACAGAAATCAACACTGATTCAGAAGCCAAGACAAACAAATCCGAAGCATGTGACACATCATCTACACAACACGATTCACTTCCTCTCACACGTGAAGATCTGAAACTGTTGAACTGTACAGAGTCTGGCCAGTGTGAAGACGGGATCAAGTTCTTTTCCTCTCACAGTTATGATTTTGAAAACTATCCATCAGCTCCTGAATCTGTTCAAGAGATTCTTTGTCTTCCCAAGGACCATTTTCCCAAAACACAACCCGATTTCAAACTCCTGCCGCAGCAGTGCTCATCTCTGATGACAAACGGCAACGATGTGTTTGGACGAACTGACAATGTTGGCACCAACTATATGGAGACCGGAAAAACGCGATCACATGAGAACGCAGTCTGCAGCAATGCAGCAGCTGCCAATTGTGTATCTTATGAAAGCACTGGCAGCCTGGAATGTGTTCAGCCTGCTGTGACATTTGGCCAAAGATTTCACAAAATGCCAGATGACAACAACGCACACAGCACAGTGTGCAACGTGCTCTCAGGTCCACCCAGACAACAAAAGCAGGAATTCCTAAAAGGATTGGACATTTCAGGTGATACTTGCTATTTAGAAGATAGTCCTAGATCTCTTCTGGTCCCTAGTTTAACAGTGACACCTTGTTCCGCGACTGCCCTTCCTGAAACCAGTATCGAGGCTCAGGGTCCAACTAAACCGGTGTTTTCCATTTCTGCCTTTTGGGGTGAGATGGAAAAATTGACAATAAATAGTATTTTACAGCTAAAAATGGCCACAGAATCATCTCAGTGAGCCACGACATGCACAAGAAGCGGGAAGACCAGATGTCAATGACACAAATTCTCCTTATACCGAGGTGCGTCATTCGCCTGACGGGAGTCTAATGGACACATCTGACACTCCTAACTCAGGTTATTTCACACAGCTAGATGAAGCTAAACCAGATCTTTCAAGCTATGAATTTTCCACCTTTTCAGATTTTGAAGACGAATATTACCAGCCTATAGGTAACAGCAAAAATAAAACCAATGGACATCAGCGTTTCCTTTCTCAAAGAAAGACTGAGAGAATTCTGCATACTTTGCAGACAGGGAGCCACTGCCTGCTGAGCAATGTTTAGAAAACGAGGAGTTGCACACTTTGATTCCAAGTGAATACACAAGCTCATGTTGGTTAGAAAAAAGCAAATGCAATGTACACATTCTCAAGAAAAAGAACACACGGGAGAATTTATCTTCACAGTCCGCATTTTCTAAAGATGACAGTACCTCACTTCTGAACAGCTGGGGCCTGTACTACGAAGCGGGGTTACTGGCTTATCAAGGTAACTTCGGGAGTAAGTTGATGATGTGTGGAGTAACTTCCCGGTTAACCTGTACTACGAAAGGCGGATAGGTTTTGATCGAGGTATGCTGCCATGGCAATTTATGCTGTGTGCCAAACCTGCTCCGAGCAGGTTATGTTCTAGGTTAGCTTGAGGTTTTCGCTTAACCACTCCCTTTATAAGTACCGCCCATCCACCGTCAATCACTCCGAAGACAATGCCGGCCTACCTGGATGATCTGTTTGATATTGGGGCACAAATTGTGAGGGGCTCTCATCGCCAGGTGAGGGTTTTTAAAGTCCACCAGAATCCACT
Organism: Thalassophryne amazonica; assembly: GCF_902500255.1. NCBI lineage: Eukaryota > Metazoa > Chordata > Actinopteri > Batrachoidiformes > Batrachoididae > Thalassophryne > Thalassophryne amazonica. The sequence continues at coordinate 60,562,290 of NC_047105.1, read as the reverse complement.
GACATACCCGGATGATATTCTCCATGAAAGATATAGATTCTCAGCCGAGGGAATTCGTTATCTTTGTCAGCTGATTGGGCCAGACGTCTGTAACATCACCCATCGTAGCAATGCCCTGACGATCGAGCAGATAATGTGCCTTGCGCTTAGATATTTTGCCAGTGGACAATTTATGTATTCCATCGGTGATGCTGAACATCTGAGCAAGAATACTGTATGTCGTATGATTCGCAAGGTAGTACTTGCTCTATCTAAACTGTTGGATGCATTTGTCGTTTTCCCTGGCCATTTATCCGCAATGCAAATCAAAGAAGGGTTTTATGCAATCACGGGTAATTACTAATATCAAAATAGGTCTAATGCATGTCCATTAATTAGGCGAAGTGGGGCTTATCAATAACAATTTCTCCTAGGTTTCCCAAGAGTAATAGGAGCCATTGATTGCACGCAAATCCCAATCAGTGCACCCCTGGGAGAGCACGAGGGCGATTATGTCAATCGCAAATCTTTTCACAGTATCAGTGTGCAGGTATAGCCATTCTATTCGGCCTATTTCATATACCCATTATCATGTAGTCCACTCTAAGCTGACCTTCTTTTCACTTATTTCAGCCAGATAAGGGTTGCTTTGGTTTGGGTGATTTTTCTAAATATTCTAATATACAATTACTATAATTACATATTTCACATTCTTTTTGTTGTGTGGGCCGCCAGAAGAGGAGGTACTGCTGGCCCACCACCAGAGGGCGCCCTGCCTGACGTGCGGGCTTCAGGCACAAGAGCGCGCTGCTGCCACGGACACAGCCGGGGGTGACAGCTGTCACTCATTATCTCATGACAGCTGTCACCCATCTACACTTCATCATACTACTCCATAAAACCCGGATGTCATCTCCACCTCATTGCCGAGATATCATCTACCTGTGAAGGTAATTCTCTGCTAAACTGAAAACACTGACTAACAGTCTGAACTTCTTTGCAGCCGTTTTCCTGTAAGTGTTTCCTTATCTGTGGGATTGGCGTTTGGTGTGATCAGCGACGGCTTCGCTTCACACCCCAACCAGATAAGTGGTTGACAGGAGCTGCACGAGTGTGTGATTAGAGGTGGAGGTGACTTTCCACCTTCTGACTGTTTTTGTTACTGGGTGTGCACACACCCATATCTCACTGTTTGTGCTCCTCACCAGCAGTACCAGATCCGACAGTCGGGGACGGTGATCACCTAGGAATTCTGGACTTGGCAGCTCCAGTATTCACCAGGTTCGGTGGCGGCGGAAATCGTGTGGTTCCGGCTTTTCTCAGGACAGACGTCTTCTATCCTCGAGCCTGCCCACACGTCACCTTTGTGTATTGACTGCTATCATATTCTGAGATTGTCTGTATAGTCGTTGTGCACATTCACAACATTAAATTGTTACCTTTTGGCTCATCTATTGACCGTTCATTTGCGCCCCCTGTTGTGGGTCCGTGTCACTACACTTTCCCCAACAGGATATCTCGGCCAACGTCATGGATCCCGAGGGGCGTCAACCATCTGTTGGACGGCCAATGGAAGAGCAGGGTGCACAGGCGTCGGCTGGAGTCGTGATTGGTGAGTTGCAGCACATCCTCACCGCCTTTACCGCTCGGATGGACCTGATGACCGAGCAAAACATCATCCTTAATCACAGGATGGAGGCTCTCACCGCGCAGGTGGAAGCGCGCGCTCAGGGCGCTGCTGCAGCTCCTCCTCCTGCCAACCCGGTGCCGAATACAGACATTCCACTGGTCATTCAACGACCCCCCCCCCACCATCCCCTGAAGCATACATAAGCCCCCCAGAGCCGTACGGAGGTTGTGTGGAGACGTGCGCGGACTTTCTTATGCAGTGTTCGCTCGTCTTTGCACAGCGTCCCGTGATGTACGCGTCTGACGCCAGTAAGGTGGCTTACGTGATTAATTTGCTTCGAGGTAAGGCACGCGCTTGGGCTACAGCGCTTTGGGAACAAGGTTCACGGCTCCTTGCCTCTTATACTGGGTTTGTGAGGGAGCTCAGAACTGTTTTTGATCACCCCAACAGAGGCGAAACCGCGTCTACCGTGCTGCTGTCAGTGAGACAGGGGCGCCGGATCGCAGCCGAATATGCAGTCGACTTCCGCATCACGGCTGCGAGATCCGCCTGGAATATGACTGCGCTCCACGCCGCCTTCATAAACGGACTGTCGTCAGTCCTGAAGGAGCACCTGGTGGCTAAGGAGGAACCGCGGGATTTGGCTGAGCTTATCAATTTGGTTATACGATTGGACAATCAGTTAGAAGAACACCGACGGGAGCGAGGCGAAGGGCGTGGTCAGGCACAAGCCGTCCCTCTTCCTCCCGGGTCCGAAAGAGAGCCGTCTTCTCCACGCTCCACAGCCACAGCGCTCCGTGTGGCTACAGCTCCCTCTGCTGACGATGCTAGGGACACGAGCAGGGCCACATTCAGACAGAGGAGGCTGATCCGCGGGGAGTGCTTTGTCTGTGGCTCGAGCGAGCATCAGAGAGTCTGCCCCAAACGGTCAAAACACAAACGCCCGCCCTTAGAGACTGGGCTGAGGGGGGGTCAAAACATTCACGTGGGTCATACACATCTTTCAACACGACTCCCAGTTACAATACTGAGCGGGGATTTAACCCTTCAAGCCCCAGCACTGGTGGACATGGGGTCAGAAGGGAATCTGCTGGATAGCAGATGGGCAAGGGAGGTAGGGCTCCCTCTGGTGGCGCTTTCTTCGCCAGTGAAGGTGCGAGCACTAGATGGCACTCTTCTCCCTTTTATCACACACAAGACACTACCTGTAACCCTGGTAGTGTCTGGGAATCACCGGGAGGAGATTGAGTTTTTTGTAACTCCTTCTACCTCCCGCGTGATTTTGGGCTTCCCATGGATGATTAAACACAATCCCCGGATTGATTGGCCGTCTGGGGTTGTGACTCAGTGGAGCGAAACCTGCCACCGGAATTGTTTAGGATGGTGGTGCCGGTTGAGTACCACGGCCTTGCTGACGTCTTCAGCAATGATCTGGCGCTCACCTTTCCCCCGCACCGTCCGTACGATTGTGCCATTGATTTGGTCCCGGGCGCTGAGTACCCGTCCAGCAGGCTGTACAACCTCTCACGTCCTGAGCGCGAATCAATGGAGACCTACATCCGGGACTCATTAGCTGCCGGGCTGATCCGGAATTCCACCTCCCCGATGGCTGCAGGTTTCTTTTTTGTGGGCAAGAAAGACGGCGGACTCCGTCCATGCATTGATTACAGGGGGCTGAACGACATAACGGTTCGCAATCGATACCCTTTACCCCTGTTGGATTCAGTGTTCACGCCCCTGCATGGAGCCCAAATTTTCACCAAACTGGACCTTAGGAATGCGTATCACCTGGTTCGGATCCGGAAGGGAGATGAATGGAAGACGGCATTTAACACCCCATTAGGTCATTTTGAGTACCTGGTCATGCCGTTCGGCCTCACCAACGCCCCTGCGACGTTCCAAGCTTTGGTAAATGACGTCTTGCGGGACTTCCTGCACCGATTCGTCTTCGTGTATCTGGATGACATACTCATCTTTTCCCCGGATCCTGAGACTCATGTCCAGCATGTACGTCAGGTCCTGCAGCGGTTGTTGGAGAACCGGCTGTTTGTGAAGGGCGAGAAGTGTGAGTTTCACCGCACCTCTTTGTCCTTCCTGGGGTTCATTATCTCCTCCAACTCCGTCGCCCCTGATCCGGCCAAGGTTGCGGCGGTGAGACATTGGCCCCAACCAACAAGCCGTAGGAAGCCGCAACAGTTCCTTGGCTTTGCAAATTTCTACAGGAGGTTCATTAAGGGCTACAGTCAGGTAGTTAGCCCCCTGACAGACCTGACCTCTCCAAAAGTCCCCTTCACCTGGTCGGATTGGTGCGAACCCGCGTTCAAGGAGTTGAAACGCCGGTTCTCGACTGCACCAGTTCTGGTGCAGCCCGACCCTAGCCGCCAGTTTGTGGTTGAAGTGGACGCCTCTGACTCAGGGATAGGAGCCGTGCTATCCCAGAGCGGGGAGACCGATAAGGTTCTTCACCCGTGTGCCTACTTTTCTCGCAGGTTGACCCCCGCTGAACGGAACTATGACATCGGCAATCGAGAACTCCTTGCGGTGAAAGAGGCTCTTGAGGAGTGGAGACACCTGTTGGAGGGAGTGTCTGTGCCGTTCACGGTTTTCACTGACCATCGGAACCTGGAGTATATCAGGACCGCCAAGCGGCTGAACCCCAGGCAAGCCCGCTGGTCACTGTTCTTCGGACGTTTTGACATCCGGATCACCTATCGCCCCAGGACCAAGAACCAGAGATCGGATGCCTTGTCCCGGGTACACGAAGATGAAGTCAAAACTGTGCTGTCGGATCCACCGGAGCCCATCATTCCGGAGTCCACTATCGTGGCCACCCTCACCTGGGACGTGGAGAAGACCGTCCGGGAGGCCCTGGCATGGAGCCCGGACCCCGGAACTGGTCCGAAGAATCGTATGTACGTCCCACCAGAAGCGAGAGCTGCAGTCTTGGATTTCTGTCACAGTTCCAAGCTCTCCTGTCATCCAGGGGTGCGAAGGACCGTGGCAGTTGTCCGGCAGCGCTTCTGGTGGGCGTCTATGGAGGCCGTCGTCCGGGAGTATATCCAGGCCTGCACCACCTGTGCCAGGGGCAAGGCAGACCACAAAAGGTCCCAAGGACTTCTCCAGCCGCTTCCTGTGCCTCATCGCCCCTGGTCCCATATCGGCCTGGATTTCATCACGGGCCTCCCGCCGTCCCAGGGCAACACCACCATCCTCACGATAGTGGACCGATTCTCCAAGGCGGCCCACTTCGTGGCCCTCCCGAAGCTCCCAACGGCCCAGGAGACAGCAGACCTCCTGGTCCACCACGTCGTCCGTCTGCATGGGATACCAACTGACGTAGTCTCGGATCGTGGTCCCCAGTTTTCCTCTCAAGTCTGGAGGAGTTTCTGCAGAGAACTGGGGGCCACCGTGAGCCTCTCGTCCGGGTACCACCCACAGACGAACGGACAGGCAGAACGGGCCAACCAAAAGTTGGAACAGACCCTCCGCTGTGTGACATCCACGCACCCGACGGCCTGGAGTAACCATCTGGCCTGGATCGAGTATGCACATAACAGCCAGGTGTCTTCTGCCACCGGCCTCTCCCCATTTGAGGTGTGTCTGGGGTACCAGCCCCCATTGTTTCCCGTGGTGGAGGGAGAGGACGGTGTGCCCTTGGTCCAGGCCCACCTGTGGAGGTGCCGTCGGGTGTGGCGCACCGCCCGTTCTGCTTTTGTTAAAGGCCCGGACGAGGGCTAAGGCCCATGCAGACCGCCGGCGGTCCCCGGCCCCTGCATACCAGCCCGGGCAGGAGGTGTGGTTATCAACCAAGGACATTCCCCTGCAGGTGGACTCCCACAAACTGATGGACAGGTTCATTGGACCATTCAAGATCGTCAAAATCCTCAGTCCTGCTGCAGTGAAGCTCCAGCTCCCGGCTTCACTGCGGATCCACCCTGTTTTTCATGTCTCCCGGATTAAACCACACCTCACCTCACCCCTCTGTGCTCCTGGTCCGGCGCCGCCTCCTGCCCGAGTCATTGACGGAGAGCCGGCTTGGACAGTGCGCCGGCTCCTGGACGTCCGTCGAATGGGCCGGGGGTTCCAGTATTTGGTGGACTGGGAGGGGTATGGACCCGAAGAACGCTCCTGGGTGAAGAGGAGCTTCATCCTGGACTCGGCCCTCCTGGCCAATTTCTACCGCCGACACCCGGATAAACCTGGTCGGGCGCCAGGAGGCGCCCGTTGAGGGGGGGGGTCCTGTTGTGTGGGCCGCCAGAAGAGGAGGTACTGCTGGCCCACCACCAGAGGGCACCCTGCCTGAAGTGCGGGCTTCAGGCACGAGAGGGCGCTGCCGCCACGGACACAGCCGGGGGTGACAGCTGTCACTCATTATCTCATGACAGCTGTCACCCATCTACACTTCATCATACTACTCCATAAAACCCGGACGTCATCTCCACCTCATTGCCGAGATATCATCTACCTGTGAAGGTAATTCTCTGCTAAACTGAAAACACTGACTAACAGTCTGAACTTCTTTGCAGCCGTTTTCCTGTAAGTGTTTCCTTATCTGTGGGATTGGCGTTTGGTGTGATCAGCGACGGCTTCGCTTCACACCCCAACCAGATAAGTGGTTGACAGGAGCTGCATGTGTGTGTGATTAGAGGTGGAGGTGACTTTCCACCTTCTGACTGTTTTTGTTACTGGGTGTGCACACACCCATATCTCACTGTTTGTGCTCCTCACCAGCAGTACCAGATCCGACAGTCGGGGACGGTGATCACCTGGGAATTCGGGACTTGGCGGCTCCAGTATTCACCAGGTTCGGTGGCGGCGGAAATCGTGTGGTTCCGGCTCTTCTCAGGACAGATGTCTTCTATCCTCAAGCCTGCCCACACGTCACCTTTGTGTATTGACTGCTATCATATTCTGAGATTGTCTGTATAGTCGTTGTGCACATTCACAACATTAAATTGTTACCTTTTGGCTCATCTATTGACCGTTCATTTGCGCCCCCTGTTGTGGGTCCGTGTCACTACACTTTCCCCAACACTTTTTCTCCCCACATGGGGCTGTCCTGTTGGATAACCTTCATGCCAAAGTGATATATATGTAACTATGTTAACAGAATGACCATTAATGGCTTTAAATCCTTAGATAGGTAGCCTATTTAGGAAACATTAAATTAACCTAACATCTATTAGTAGGCCTATGCCCACTTCTGAATCGTGTTGCATCTGGGCGTAATTAATGAAAGAAGGTCATTATTTTACACATATCAGACATCCCACAGGTTAATCATCTGTAACAGATTTGGAGAACAATTGAATTGTACTTACGCATTTACCCGATCAGCAATACGTTGCCAACAAGCCTGTCTTGCTTTATTGGCAGACGATGTGTTTGATTTCCCCCTTAACGTTAATTTAAATTCCTCGTAGCTCCACATAATCAAATCAAATCAATTTTATTTATATAGCGCCAAATCACAACAAACAGTTGCCCCAAGGTGCTATAATAATCGTGCATTCTTCTTCGGTAAAGTAAGGTGACTGCGCCATCATTGAAAAATGGTGACGTGCGCTGCAACCTGCCCCTTTTATGTGAACGCGCACAAACTCCAGTTAGATTAACACAGGTTCAACAAATCAACATCTTAATTAGCGTCGTAGTACCGATTAACACCACTTGAAAACACCAGGTTTTGTCAACCCCAGTTTAAGAAGTTAATCCTGGGTTACATCTGAGTAAGTTAACCCCGCTTCGTAGTACAGGCCCCTGGTCACTTTAGGAAAACATTTCTTTGGATGGGAGTGACACCCTGAGAACAGTAACACTTCCATCAGTTTTAACTGATGCAGACACACTAGATGAACCATATGGAATAAATATCCTGTCCAGAAATGATGGACTATGCTGTCACAGAGGATGGGGCCAGGAATGACAACTGTGTCACTGTCTATGATCCAGTACACATTGCACCCGCTTCAGTCTCTTTGTGCACTCAGTCATGAAATATTGTCTTCCTTCAACCACTTACAACCTATCCCTATCTTCTATTATTCTCATCCTACCATCAAAGAGCTCATATTCCCAGAAACAGAATAGATATTCTTGGGTGCAAAGTCACAAGAGGATGGTTCTCTTTACAGTCAGAATTTTTTCCCGCTTTTTTATTCGGGCCAACTCTTATCGATGCTGTGTGTTAACCACAGATCGACATTGTTCTTGTAGTTGGAAAATTTTGATGTTCAGAAGGAAAACACACTTCCACGACAAAGGCAGCATCCGGTGCCAAAGGTCCAGTGCTGGTGTAGTCCCATCTGAGTTTGAAAAACCATCCATCAAGACAGAGGTTTCTGCCACTACCGTTCATAGTGAGCACAGGTTCTGCTCAAGAAATCCGTTTTCAAGAAAGCAACTGGTTCCAGTGAAGATTATAAAAAGTATGGAGACAGCTGTTACTTACATACACAACACAGCAACACAAACTCATCTTACCTCATCAGACACATACCTAGAGAACATCATTTCTTTATATTGATATTTAAACTGATCAATACTTGGACATCGTTCGAGTTCCTCTGTCAGGTTATTCCATATTTTAGAGCCACAAATGGAGATACAGAAACCTTTCCTGGTCGTCCAACCGCCAGCAATTTTAAAATAATACAACCCCCTTAGATTATATTTTCCCTCTCTCTCCATGAAAAATTCTTGAATTCTAAATGGCAGTTGCTTGTTTTTCACTTTATACATTAATTGAACAGTCTTAAACACAATCATATCATGGAGTTTTAATATTTTAGATTTAATGAATAATGGGTTGGTGTGGTCTCAATAATCTGCATTGTGAATTGTTCTTAATGCTCTTTTTTGAAGAATGAATAATGGTTGATGTAGTTGCCCCAAACTTCAGCACAGTAAGTTAAGTAAGGAGCAACCAATGAACAATAAAAAGTATGTAGTGCTTTGCAATCAAGAACATGCTTTGCTTTATTTAATACTGCAATACTTTGATACTTTCTTTTGAATATGTTGAATATGAGCTTTTCAATTAATTCTTTCATCAATAATGACACCTAACAACTTATTCTCTTTGACACGTTCTATGTTTACCCCTTGAATATTTAACTGAATTTGTATGTCTTTCTATAATTTCCAAATAACATTAATTTAGTTTTAGACAAATTTAGTGATAATTTGTTAATATCAAACCATCTCTTTATCATTTCAGTTTCTAAATTTGATCATTGTTGCTGATTTTCTCATGAACTAAACAGGTTTGTGTCATCTGCAAAGAGCACTGCTTTAAACACATCCAAAACTTTACATAACTTGTTGATGTATAAAATAAATAATTTTGGTCCCAACACAGAAGCCTAGGGAAGCCCACAAATGATGTCCAAATATGAAGAACAGTAGTCCCTGAGTTTAACAAACTGTTTCCGGTTTTGTAAGTAACTTTTAATCCAGATCAGAGCCACCCCTCTGATCCTATACAGTTCCATCTTTTGAAATGATATGTTGTGATCAATTATGTCAAAAGCCTTTCTTAGGTCAATAAATAAACCTATTACTATTTCCCTTTGGTCCACATGTTTATTGATCTCTTCTATTGAATCGAGCAGTGCCAGTGCAGTGGACCATATCACTCTAAAACCATATTGACTTTCATCAAGCAAGTTGTGTTGTTCTATAAATTTATCCAATCTGCTATTGTAAAGCTTTTCCAATATCCTTGAAAATTGTGACAATAGAGACACAGGCCTGTAATTAGTAAATCCTCCTCTATTTTGTCTAATCAGATGATTGAATTCATAACCCTCCAATTCATATTTTGTATCATCAACCTCTGCAAGCCAAGTTTCCATTATGGCAATTACACTAAAAGGTTGACAAAATTGTTTTAAATAGTCTTTGATACTTTTGTACAGACTCCTACAGTTAAAATGGTTTATTGATAATTTCCCATAACTTCTAATGCAGTTGTTGTATTGTTCCTCTGTATAATACTGACAGTTATTATTTAGGAAGGAATAGAAATGATTGTCCAGATCTATCTCATATTCCACATCCTGTATATGATTTTCAGTATACTTAAAAGGTTGCAATTCCAAACTCTCATAACCATGTATCATCTCAGTTATACGGCAAGTAAATTTTGAAGACTCAGTTGCTATCACAAAAGAACTGTAATCCACAATCCAAAAATGCAGTAAAGTCTAACTACATGGTGTAAACCTGAACATGGCAGAGTTTCTCAAGATTTGTCCCTTAACGGATGAAACGTTCTAACTGAATCAAATTCTTGATGAGCAGACATCTGACATTTTCAGGTGCATTGTTTGGTTTAATAAAAACCTTGTAATTTGTGACCCAGACTGACTGAATTTTGTCGTTTTTTAAATAGCCTAGCTTTCCTGGCAATGTCTGCGTTACTTTGTTTTTACAATGCATGTATCAGGAAAAGATAAGTTTGTCCATGTTGAAACAGTCATATATACAACCCCTGGCAATAATTATGGAATCACCGGCCTCGGAGGATGTTCATTCAGTTGTTTAATTTTGTAGAAAAAAAGCAGATCACAGACATGACACAAAACTAAAGTCATATCAAATGGCAACTTTCTGGCTTTAAGAAACACTATAAGAAATCAGGAAAAGAATTGTGGCAGTCAGTAACGGTTACTTTTTAGACCAAGCAGAGGGAAAAAAATATGGACTCACTCAATTCTGAGGAATAAATTATGGAATCACCCTGTAAATTTTCATCCCCAAAACTAACACCTGCATCAAATCAGATCTGCTCGTTAATCTGCATCTAAAAAGGAGTGATCACACCTTGGAGAGCTGTTGCACCAAGTGGACTGACATGAATCATGGCTCCAACACGAGAGATGTCAATTGAAACAAAGGAGAGGATTATCAAACTCTTAAAAGAGGGTAAATCATCATGCTTTGTTGCAAAATATGTTGGTTGTTCACAGTCAGCTGTGTCTAAACTCTGGACCAAATACAAACAACATGGGAAGGTTGTTAAAGGCAAACATACTGGTAAACCAAGGAAGACATCAAAGCGTCAAGATAGAAAATGTAAAGCAATATGTCTCAAAAATTGAAAATGCACAACAAAACAAATGAGGAACGAATGGGAGGAAACTGGAGTCAACGTCTGTGACCAAACTGTAAGAAACCGCCTAAAGGAAATGGGATTTACATACAGAAAAGGTAAACGAAAGCCATCATTAACACCTAAACAGAAAAAAAAAGGTTACAATGGGCTAAGGAAAAGCAATCGTGGCCTGTGGATGACTGGATGAAAGTCAGTGATGAATCTCGAATCTGCATTGGGCAAGGTGATGATGCTGGAACTTTTGTTTGGTGCCGTTCCAATGAGATTTATAAAGATGACTGCCTGAAGAGAACATGTAAATTTCCACAGTCATTGATGATATGGGGCTGCATGTCAGGTAAAGGCACTGGGGAGATGGCTGTCATTACATCATCAATAAATGCACACGTTTACGTTGATATTTTGGACACTTTTCTTATCCCATCAATTGAAAGGATGTTTGGGGATGATGAAATCATTTTTCAAGATGATAATGCATCTTGCCATAGAGCAAAAACTGTGAAAACATTCCTTGCAAAAAGACACATAGGGTCAATGTCATGGCCTGCAAATAGTCCAGATCTTAATCCAATTGAAAATCTTTGGTGGAAGTTGAAGAAAATGGTCCATGACAAGGCTCCAACCTGCAAAGCTGATCTGGCAACAGCAATCAGAGAAAGTTGGAGCCAGATTGATGAAGAGTACTGTTTGTCACTCATTAAGTCCATGCCTCAGAGACTGCAAGCTGTTATAAAAGCCAGAGGTGGTGCAACAAAATACTAGTGATGTGTTGGAGTGTTCTTTTGTTTTTCATGATTCCATAATTTTTTCCTCAGAATTGAGTGATTCCATATTTTTTCCCCTCTGCTTGGTCTAAAAAAAGTAACCGTTACTGACTGCCACAATTGTTTTTTTTTTCCTGATTTCTTAGTGTTTCTTAAAGCCAGGAAGTTGCCATTTGAAATGACTTTAGTTTTGTGTCATGTCTGTGATCTGCTTTTTTTCTACAAAATTAAACAACTGAATGAACATCCTCTGAGGCCGGTGATTCCATAATTTTTGCCAGGGGTTGTATGTTTGTTCTGCACTGGCTTTGCCTCTTGGGTGCTAAGATCCTCAGATCAAGAGGCCACCAATGCCTGGAAAGCAGGTGTAACATTTTTGAATGCACACACTGCACTTAAAGAATCTGCCCCCAGTGTCTAAAATACAAAATAAGTATCAATCATTAACAATGTAATTTTGTGAGGTGGCTGCTACGTTCCCCATTTAACCCTGCATAAAGATTTTCTTTAGCTCTGCTAGCAAATGTGAGTGCACTATCTGATATTCAGCACCTATGACACAATGTGTGTTTTTATTTTTTATCATGTCAGGTGAGCATACCGACACATGCATCACGGTGGCGACATGGATAATTTCAGATGGCCCAGCCTGACTGCATGGTCAGTGCTGTAAACGCTGAGACGTGGTTGGGGGCGATCCAAAGGTGATCTTGTTTGGTTTTAATTCTCACGTCATGAGAGCCTGCCCACACATGTGCATCGCAGTGGCTTGTTCAGAGGTGATGTTCTTCATGGCACAATATGTGTTCTCCAGCTGTGAGTTGCGATGACACAGCGGTCAGCTGTTCCAGCATGGACATGACAGCTGTCCAGATGTGCACGCTGCGCTGGACAGCAATCGCACTCCAGCCACCTCAGCAATGTTAGATCATGGTGTGTGTGTGGGGGGTGTGGGGGCAACACACCTGCATGCCATTCGTGTTGCTTGGTGGCGGACACCACACACTGACTGCCCTTTGAGCTTTCGAACACCTGAACTGCAGCTCAAAAGTGGTCGCCTGCTTTCTACTTTTGTGCTGGCAGCGCAAATGGCCCCGCATTTTCTAAGCGAGTAGTGTTGGATGTTCGTGGGTTGCACCTGGACGCCGGCCGAGAGTGGATCGAATGAGTACTCGTACGCCATTCACCGTCATTTGGCTGCTGGTGTGAAGACTGCCTCGATCGCGCCATTTGGCCAGGGTTCGACATAGCCGATGATTTTGTGCAGCCCCTTGCTGCGATTTGTCTGACCTGCGCTGAACATGCCATGTGAATGTTGCGAGCATGATCAAATGGCAGTGCGACCTCATCTTGCCCGCTGTTTGAATGAGTTTCCGGCGTGAGCAACACGCGTAGCGTGCATGTGCTGTGCCCGAATGGATGTGATGACTGCTGTATGAGGCGTTCGAGGTGGCTCTGATTTCTCATGAGTGGCATTCAAATCCTCCTTCGTGCACAATTCGGCCTCAATCATGTTATGTGTGAAGGGGCCATTAATGATGAAAACTAAGCCACACTCAACGAAAACATCCAAAGAGCTCACCACATATGGGTGACGGTTTGTTTTTGAATTCTTAAGGCCCTTTAAACTGCTGTTTTATACTGGAGATATTCATTAGTGTCACCATGAATGTTTTATGCCTTTCAAAAATCTCCTGTTACCCCACCCAACTTCCAAATAAACTCATCAGTCTTTGAGCTTCATATTCATAGTCTATAAGTAACTGTGGAGCATAGTTATACTGTATCTCCAATGTGTTTAAGACTATGTTTGATGTGTAGACAATATAGAGGTGGCATTACATTTTGATACATATAAATCACATTTAAAAAAATCTGTTCCCTTAGGTTTTACATGATTTTAAGTTATAACTCAGGATGTCAAGGGGAAAGTTTAAATGGTTTATTTGCAGAGAATGAAAAGCTTGGAAGAAAAAGTCATGATGGAGATAGCGGTGTAATTTACTTTATGCATAGACATTAATAGAAAAGGTTGAGTCACTGAGTGAAGCTTTGGCTCAAATATATTGAAAAGGATATTTTTTTTGTGATACAGAAAAATATGTGTGACGTGGTGGAACACAATTCTAACCTGAAGACTGGCTTTGAATGTTTACTGTACATAAGAAACTGGATGCATTTGTATTTTAAGAAACAACAGGAATTCCATTGTTTCCAGTTACTGTATTCTCTCTCTATTATACATGTGTACACATGCACACAACCAGTACTGTGCCAAAAACAAAACATTTTTACATAGTTTTGTCACCTAAAATGTATTTGTGAAGGTACAAAGTTGTCATACATTTCATATAGTTTACTGGTGGAATTCCGCGCGTCGTGTCGGTGCCGCATGGTGCAAAGCAACACCGTGATGAAGCCTCACGGGACATGTTGATGATGAAAATGGTTGATGAAAATGGTTGATGTCCAGCTCTTGTGATAACCAGACAAAGTGCACATGACAGTCCGGCTCCACAGAGCCATCCGTTTAGAAATGATCTGGTGGTTTGTGGCTCTCGATGGCGGCACGGAGCGCGGCGCGGCGAGCATCCTTAAAGCCTTCCTTAAAGATGTAGTAACACTCCTTATTCTCTGTGAAGCCCGTAAAATTTTCACCGAAAGCCAGGTAAATTTTTCGAATGGTTTCCAGGTGCCAGTCTCTAACAGTTTCTGAAAAAATTCTGATGGAAAAAAGCCCAAATCATTCTGCCATTTCCTGACAATGAAAATCCGCCGAGGGGGTGGACCACTCCTCACTCAAAGCCTGCTCACAGGCGAATGACGCAACCGACAGGCGTGGAAAAACTCACGCATGCGCACGAGAGTTCAAGCTTGTCTGACGCAATCACACGTGATTCAAATCCATATGGTTTTTGAAAAAAAATAATAAGGTCGGCTACTTTTCTAATAGATCTCGTATATGAAATAACATTTTTTTTTAAATGTTTAAGGTATGGTAAATAGACATCAACATTTTGCACAGTGCTGTGTGTGCATCTTATTGGCATAAATGTAATTGTTTTAAAAAGACTATGAAAACAAAATCCAGAAAGTAACTCTATGACCCTTTCATTATTGTATTTTTAATGTTTATGTTGCTTATATTTGGTTAAATATAGGAGTATGACTTTGTGCTTTAATTGCATACTCATTCTTCTGATGTCAGTGAAACATGGACTATTTGAAAGAATTGTGTGATGTTTTGTTTTTCTTTTTAAAACAAAGACAGTACCAGCAGAACCAAATCTGTGACATCCAAAGCACACATGAAAGCACAAGAACCCCAAGTGCAAAGAGAATGAGGTGTCATTGCAGAAATATTTATTGAAATAAATATACAATGTATACATTTTAGCACATAAATATAATAATAATAATAATAATAATAATAATCAATAGGATGCCCAAATCTAGTTTTTCTTTTTATCCAATGTGTTGTTCAACACTCTGTGAATCCACTACAGTGATGCAACTTTCTGGGATGACACAAATGATGGTCCAATAAAGAAATTATCTATCCTCATAATATATCTTTTTTTTATTATCTTATAATTTAGATAATGTGTTCACATTTACTGCTACACCAGTAATACTAATTATAATATAGAATATTGTGAACACGGAATATTTACAAACTCAAAACTGACTGAATAAAGCTCAGGATATACTGTGAAAACATATCTTGATATATAAATCTTTAGGATTTAGACAAATATTTAGGATATTTAGCATAAAACCAACCTCTATTATTCTTTAAAAGTCTAAACACAATAATGCAACTTGCTACTCTAGATTGGTAAAAACTCAAGACTGAGTCATGCTAAGGTGTTAGTCATCCAAACACTGATTTAAAAGTCATTCTGTACAAAGACATCATTTAGAACTATTATCACCAAAGTCTGGCTTTTTTTTTTTATATCTGTTTACATTACTGTATATGAAACAAATAAACATATTTGAGCAAATCTGCCACTAGATTTCACACGAATTTTGTGAATGTCTATAATATTTTGATAATCAAAGAGTATAAAGTCTTATGTAACTGAAGTGAAAATTACAAGCAGACTTTCAAAGTCCCATTAAGTGCTGAACGCAGAATACACATAAGGATCCACAAGCATATTTCTAAAATATATTAAAACAAAAATCGACACAAATATTCTTTTGTTGTCTTAAAGGTACACAGTATTCCACTTTTGAGTATAGTGTAGGGTTTCAGGACGTGCACCAAATGGGGTTTAAGATGGCTTGTCACCTTCTTTCTTCAGACGACTATGTAAAACAGAAAGAGCATTAAGTAGAAACTTTGTAGTTGGAATTAATCAAGTAATGTTGGCTTTACAGTAATGCGATACTTTGTAGTCACAAAAAGAGAAAGATCAAAGAACAGCCAAGTACAACACCAATTCCAATGAAGTTGGGATGTTGTGTAAAATGGAAATTGAAACAGAATATAATGATTTGCAAATCCTCAACCTATAGTCAATTGAATACACCACAAAGACAAGATATTTAATGTTCAAACTGATAAACTTTATTGTTTTTGTGCAAATATTTGCTCATTTTGAAATGCAGGGTTCTCCCCAGACAATGGAACAATGGCGTTGCACCATTATACTGTTAGGACACCACCGTTGTACTGCACCGTGCTGTCAGATATATTTTTAATCCAGCCAGACTATTTGTGCTGAAAGGAGTCGGACTGCTGCCTGCTCTCCCCTCCCCCGCCGGCAGCCGAGCAGAGTCAGCGCCGCAGCTCAGAGAGTGAATGAACAAAAACTCTGTCAACGTCTTCCGATAAAAAGAGCTCCTTCTGCCTGCATAGTCAGACACATTAAGGTTATTATTACATTACATTATTTTACAGATAAAAGCCTTCACGTTTCCTAAAGGCCCTTTCACACCAGACCTGCTTCGAGTTGCTTCCTGTGGCGTCATGACGACGCAGGAATATCTGTGTCAGGTGCGCCCAGCAGGGGGCAGAGAGGAGGTGAGGACGCAGCCTGCAGGTTCTCTGCACAGAGGAATCAGTGTGCACAGTTTGGCTGCAGCCAGACTGTGCACACTGATTCCTCTTCTAGTTTATATTTGTTCTTGTGCAGGGCTGCAGGTCTGTGCTCTGAGTTCTGTTATAGTTTATCTTTCCTCCTGTGACTGCGAGATGTGCGCGCAAACAAACCATCCGTGAATAAATGTGGAGATGTGTGGAGTTCTACTTGATGTGGACATGACCTGTCTCTGGCAATCAGTCTGTGAGCAGGGACTTGTCCTTTTTGTCCTTTATTTAACACAGTGATGAGAGAGTTTGAGGGAAGAGTGAGAAACTGCCTGCAGCCAGACAGTTTTTTTTCTCCTTTCTTTTAATTGTTCACATGTGTGCGCATGAACGAACCGTCCGTGAGTGGACTGGAGATGTCCGGACTTTTTACTGGATGTGGACATGTCCTGTCTGGCAATCAGTCTGTGAGCAGGACTTATGTCCTTTATTTAACACAATGATGAGAGCGTTTGAGGCGAGAGCAAGGAGCGCAGCCAGGCTTTTTCTTCTTTCTTTTAATTGTTTATGTGTGTGTGTGTGAACGAATTGTCCGTGAGTGGACTGGAGATGTCCGGACTTTTACTGGATGTGGACATGTCCTGTCTCTGGCAATCAGTCTGTCAGCAGGACTTATGGATTTTATTTAAACTTTGTGAAAGAAGAGCCAGGAGCTGCAATCAGCATTTTTTTCTGTTGTCTTTTTTGAGCGTGTAGTTTTTACTGCATTGTGCACACGGTATAAAAACAATCCTGCGTGATTTATACTTCAGGAACAATGGGATGCAGTAGGAATCATATATTGGCGTCGGGTAACGTTGTCTTGTGAGTGTGTGGCTTCTAGTCACGCTGAGTACCATCCTGTTGCTCTGACTTCCTCTGACTTCTTCCTGTTAAAAGGGAGTTTTTCCTTCCCACTGTCGCCAAGTGCTTGCTCACAGGGGGTCGTTTTGACCGTTGGGGTTTTTACGTAATTATTGTATGGCCTTGCCTTACAATATAAAGCGCCTTGGGGCAACTGTTTGTTGTGATTTGGCGCTATATAAATAAAATTGATTGATTGATTGACTTGCACTGAAACCACTTACCGTATTTTCCGGACTATAAGTCGCACCGGAGTATAAGTCGCACCAGCCACTTTATCCATTATAAAGAAAAACAAACCATAAATAAGTCGCACCGGAGTATAAGTCGCACCAGCCACTTTATCCATTATAAAGAAAAATAAGCCATAAATAAGGTCCACTGGACTATAAGTCCCATGGACATACAGGTATGTTAACATGAAAAGTTCAGATGATAATATTGTGACGGCTACTGTTTTCGGATGCATATTTCACCAGTCGCAACTTGTAATCTGCAGAGTATGATTTTCTTTTTGGTGGCATTTTTTCGGGCCTTCTCCGTTGTCTTGTTATGTTATCAGTAACGTTAAAATTTTTATTTTTCTATGGTAGTCAGAAGTCGCAGGAACAGTCACACAAGCCTCGAGTGCCCTCTCGTGAGCTGCATTTTACCTACGAATATGTTTGTATTTTGCGGACCACATTGCGAGCCGAACCATGCAGCGCCTACCTGCGCAGCTCATGACCTCCCAGCGGTGTCGATCCAGCTCCTTCCAAGTGCAGACGCTAATCCTCCGCCGTCGCTCAGTGCTCCCATGCAGCTCTCAGCGTCAACTCTGCTCACACTGATATCCAAGGGTTGAAGCTGTTTTGTTAGCCGTCCCGGAATAAACACCATGTTCGTCTGCTTCAAACGCTATTCACAATCATCGACGACAGCTCCTTCCAAGTGCACACGCTAATCCTCCGCCGTCGCTCACCCAATGCTCCCACGCAGCTCTCAGCGTCAACTTAAACACTCTGCTCACATTGATATCCAAGGGTTGAAGCTGTTCTGTTCGCCAAGCCGGAATAACAGCAAGCACCGAGTTCGTCAGCTTCACACGCTGTGGGTGAGGTGAGGAATACGCATCCAAAGTTCTGTTCTCTGATTGGTTATCGCGACCAGCGTGAACTATAGGATGGCCGTCATACTACAGTGCCCATGATGCATTGCATTTCCTTTTCCGGTGGCCATTTTAAAACATAGATCGACTCTGTCACGTAAAATTGTTTTGTTACAGTAAATTAATTGAGATCCTACCGGTATATTTTTTCATTTATAAGTCGCACCGGAGTATAGGTCGCACCCCAGGCCAAAACATGTAAAAAAGTGCGACTTATAGTCCGGAAAATACGGTAATTCTGCATCGAGCAGAGGATGCAAAAAAAAATTAAACGTTTAATTTTTGACATCCGATTTGCTTCGTCCTTTGTGCCCCTCGCACTGTTGTGACACCGAGATGCATCGTCTCGGCACTGGGTTGCTTTCATGTGGCGTCGTCATGACGACACACGATGTAACTGGGAGCAGCCCGGTGTGAAAGGGGCTTAAGTTTGCACAAGTAAGCCGCAAAAATGGTGTGAGAGCGACAAGTCTCTTGTTCCCACAGACAAACAGAGGAGGAGGAGGAAAACTGTTAACTGCAGATGCTACACGCTGTAAAAAAGCAGCAAAGCAATTTTAATCAACGATCATCTTCACCACACAGCCTTAATCAAACGGTTCATCCAGGATTTCATCATTAAAAGAGCAGATGTACTTCTTTACATCTTGCAAAACTATTTTTTTTTTCATTTTCTTTTTATTATTGTTGTTTATGCACCAATGACACCAGATCAAGTTACTTGTATGTGAGAACTTACTTTGCAATAAATTTTATTCTGATTTGACTATCAAATCAGTCCAGGTTTAGCTCTTGTTCAAACAAGACAATTAAGGGTTATATTGTTTTTAAAAAGTCTGCAATCCCACTCAGAAATATTAAAAAGAAAAAACTAAACTGTCAACATGACAGAAAAACATTAGTGTTTTTAAACTTTCCAATGTTATTTATTTTATTAACTTAGACAGAAACATGCAAAAGAACTTTGATATTATAACATAAGTGTCATTTTTTGTCTAATATTCTTGCTTTCAATGCATCTAAAACCAGTCAAAATGACTCGCAACGCGTGCTGCCTCGGGTGATAATTGCCAACAGCACTGCCATACTAAAAATTTCTGGGGAGAACCCTGAAATGGATGACTGCAACACCTTTCAAAATAGCTGGGACAGTGGTATGTTTACCACTGTTTTACTGGATCACCACTTTGTGAACAACTGCATGAAAAAAATAGTCCAACAGTTTATGAACAATGTTTCTCAACGTTCAATTGCAAGGAATTTAGTCGCCCATTGAAAATGTGTGGCGCATTATGAAGCGCAAAATATGACAATGGAGACCTGGGACTGTTGAACAACTGAAGTCGTACATCAAGCAAGAATGGGAAAGAATTCCACCTACAATGCTTCAACAATTAATGTCCCCAGTTCCCAAACGCTTATTGAGCGTTGTTAGAAGGAAAGGTGAGTAACACAGTGGTAAACATACCACTGTCCCAACTTTTTTGAAACATGTTGCAGGCATCCATTTAAAAATAAGCAAATATTTGCACAAAAACAATGAAGTTTATCAGTTTGAACATTAAATATCTTGTCTATGTGGTGTATTCAATTGAATATAGGTTGAAGAGGATTTGCAAATCATTGTACTCTGTTTTTAATTTACATTTTACACAACGTCCCAACTTCATTGGAACTGGGGTTGTACAAACAAGCAAATAATTTCAATGTTAGTAGTATGAGCATGATCAAGTACAGTAGTGTTCAGAATAATAGTAGTGCTATATGACTAAAAAGATTAATCCAGGTTTTGAGTATATTTCTTATTGTTACATGGGAAACAAGGTACCAGTAGATTCAGTAGATTCTCACAAATCCAACAAGACCAAGCATTCATGATATGCACACTCTTAAAGCTATGAAATTGGGCTATTAATAAAAAAAAAGTAGAAAAGGGGGTGTTCACAATAATAGTAGCATCTGCTGTTGACACTACAAACTCACACCTATTATGATCAAACTGCTTTTTTAGCAATCCTGTGAATCACTAAACTAGTATATAGTTGTATAACCAGTTTTTCATGATTTCTTCACATCTGCGAGGCATTCATTTTGTTGGTTTGGGACCAAGATTTTGCTTGTTTATTAGTGTGCTTGGGGTCATTGTATTGTTGAAACACCCATTTCAAGGGCATGTCCTCTTCAGAATAAGGTAACATGACCTCTTCAAGTATTTTGACATATCCAAACTGATCCATGATAGCTGGTATGCGCTATATAGGCCCAACACCATAGTAGGGGAAACATGCCCATATCATGATGCTTGCACCACCATGCTTCACTGTCTTCACTGTGAACTGTGGCTTGAATTCAGAGTTGGGGGTCGTTTCACAAAACTGTCTGGGGCCCTTGGACCCAAAAAGAACAATTTTACTCTCATCAGTCCACACAAATATTCCTCCATTTCTCTTTAGGCCAGTTGATGTGTTCTTTGGCAAATTGTAACCTCTTCTGCACGTCTTTTATTTAACAGAGGGACTTTGCGGGGGATTCTTGCAAATAAATTAGCTTCACACAGGCGTCTTCTAACTGTCACAGCACTTACAGGTAACTCCAGACTGTCTTTGATCATCCTGGAGCTGATCAATGGATGAGCCTTTGCCATTCTGGTTATTCTTCTATCCATTTTGATGCTTGTTTTCCGTTTTCTTCCACACGTCTCTGGTTTTTTTGTCCATTTTAAAGCATTGGAGATCATTGTAGATGAACAGCCTATAATTTTTTGCACCTGCGTATAAGTTTTCCCCTCTCCAATCAACTTTTTAATCAAACTACGCTGTTCTTCTGAACAATGTCTTGAACGTCCCATTTTCCTCAGGCTTTCAAAGAGAAAAGCATGTTCAAAAGGTGCTGGCTTCATCCTTAAACAGGGACACCTGATTCACACCTGTTTGTTCCACAAAATTGACAAACTCACTGACTGAATGCCACACTACTATTATTGTGAACACCCCCTTTTCTACTATTTTTTTTTTTTTTTTTACTAATAGCCCAATTTCATAGCCTTAAGAGTGTGCATATCATGAATTCTTGGTCTTGTTGAATTTGTGAGAATCTACTGAATCTACTGGTACCTTGTTTCCCATGTAACAATAAGAAATATACTCAAAACCTGGATTAATCTTTTAGTCACATAGCACTACTATTATTCTGAACACTACTGTATGTCAGGTCTTTTTAAATACAAAACACTGACTGTTCCACAATGAAAACCTTTTCGACAGAGAAAGTAGAAGGGGGTATTAAATAAATGGATTAGTCAAATGCAAGCAATTGATTCAGCCCCGGCACTAAGCAATCTCACCTGTAATAATCTTCTTGTCCAGGTAGAGGGCCTCCATGCAGATGATGTCCATGAAGCCATTGCTGTTCCATTGCCATCCTCTGCAGCTCTGCAGATGAGCATGCATGGCTTGCAGCTGGTGGGCAGCAGACATCTGAGGAATAGGACCCTGTAGCTCTCGCGGATATGCAGCTCTACCAAAAGCACAATACAAATACCTATATCAAACTGAGGGAGCCCACATAATGCAAGTAAAGCTAAAGGACACTTGTTGTCTCTCCCTCTTCTCATTGGAAGATGACATTAATCTCCACCCTCCCACATCTACATACTGTGCAACCTCTGGTTCCCTATGAAGCATAATAAGCAGAGCTAGTGCCTGTATGACTGGCAGATTGATTTTAGCTTTATTTTTCCAGTAAAATGGGAGCACATGTTTTTCTTTCTTTATGGTTTATGGAGGAGTTGGGCTGTGTATGTTGCGCGCTGTGTAAACATACTGTTAGGACAGCGTACCAAATAATGGGTGGCGCAGAATATCATGATCATGAGGAATCTCACTGAGTAGAGGGTTCACGATCGGCCCTGCAGGGAAGGGAAATCGGCCAAGCGTGGCCCTGGTGCCATAGAATCTACTAGAGGATGAGGCTTGAACCTGTTAGACAAAATTCAACATAAATGCAGTGTTTACAACACAATGAAGCACCATGCATGAATGAATCCTCCTACACTCAGCAGAATTGATGAATACACAAAACCAGCACTACCTTGACTAAGG
This sequence comes from Thalassophryne amazonica, assembly GCF_902500255.1. NCBI lineage: Eukaryota > Metazoa > Chordata > Actinopteri > Batrachoidiformes > Batrachoididae > Thalassophryne > Thalassophryne amazonica. The sequence goes on along the minus strand of NC_047105.1, from coordinate 60,539,611 downwards.
GGATCCTGTTGATGAAGGTGCAAGTGAGAGTGAATGTGGGAGTGCTGGTGATGATGCGGTGTCACATTTAACATCTGCAGTCTTGCAGCCGGGTCATTTGCCACCGAAGCCATCCTCTCGGCATGAAGCCGCTCTGCTGTGAGCCGCTCGGCATAACTCAGCTCTGGGCGTAGCTGAGGTCCTGCCAGTGCCATCCGTTCTCGCTCAACATGGGCAAACCCTGGATGGAAGGGTGTGAAGTGGTGAGGAGGCCAGGAATATGGGGAAGAGCCAGTGCTCCATGTCTGGCAAAATGCTCCATGGGGTTGGCTGAGGGGTGTAAAGTTTCCAGATCCGGGGGTTTGACCTCAAAGCCAGGCTTCATCCTGTCCCGCAGCTCCCGCTCTCTGAGGTTCCTGAGCTCACGCTCCCTCAGGCTGGGCTCAGCACTGTACAGAGGAGGCATGTGGTAGGCCAGCAGGGGGTCGCCGGGACTCAATGATACATAGAAAGGTGGTTGCGATTGGTGGGAGACATGACATGGGGGCGGGCATATTCACTCAGGGTCCGCAGGGCAGGTGTATCCGGTCCAATGTAAGGGGGAACAGCAGCTACAGTGGTGGGTGGTTGCTCAAAGAGGGACGTATGTGGCTTTGAGCAACCATGTGGACCTCATTCATTCGATTGTCATGGGAGGAGCTGGATGCTCTCTGCAAACACAGTGTGTGAGAAAACATGCATTTCATCAGTGGCGGTTTGTCAATGGGGGCGCTAGGGCGCCTCCCCCTCTAAAATTTGACAGAGGAAAATCTACATGAACATAGCAAAATTTGTCATTATATTATATTAAAAAATTGAAATAAGCATTTACTTTTACCATGAAATGACAGCCTGTCAGCACCTGTCATTTAATAAAAGGGGTTTCACAATGTGTGGATTAATAACTTTGATGTTTTGAACACATCACTTATTAACTGAGGGGCGCTGGTCTAACAGGAGTCAATGGCAAGACCTGAACTTTTACCAAGCGGGTGATCTGATACTTCTCTCTGATTGGCCCACCTCAATTTTGCCTTTTGGGTGCACAGAACTGTGTCATGGCACTCCCATTTTTATTGACAGTGAATTGTGTTGTGTTATAGTGTTTCTTGTCCTTCAATTCAATTTCAATTTAAATAGCTTATAAAGCGCCAAATCACAACAAAAGCCGTCTCAAGGTGCCTCACACAAAACAGTTCAAAATAAAAATTAAAATAAATAAATAAAAATAAAAAAATTCAAATACATAATTAAAAACAGAAGTAAAACAATAAAACATAAAAAATAAAAACTATTCATAAGAAGGAGAATAAAAATAGGTTTTAAGTCTTGACTTAAAAATGTCCAAGGACTCCGACTGCCTTACGGTCGCAGGAAGAAGACCGTTCCACAGAGCGGGTGCACAATACGAAAAAGCTCTCTGACCCGCTGACGACTTCTTCACCCTGGGAACACAAAGAAGTCCCGCATCCTGCGACCCCAAAGCCCGGGTCAGCACGTAGGGTTCCACCAGATGGGCCAGATAAGACAGCGCCAGTCCATGAACAACTTTCTAAATCAATAACAAAACCTTAAAATCTTTTCTCAGAGACAGGGAGCCAGTGTAAAGATGCCAAAATGGGTGTGATTGTCAGGACGGGCGGGAGCCCGTCACCAGGAGCGGCTGGACCCGCAATACAGACTCCCAGACTTGACTTGGGTGTAAGAGAAAACGTGGTCTTTATTTCTGGCAAAGGTTCGGTACACATTTGGTCAGACAGCGTGGCAGAGGTACAAACAGGATCAGGCTGAGGCGCTGTCAAAAACAAGCAGGGGTCAGAGGCACGAGCAAACACCGACATCTGGGATGAGGCAACAGGCATGGTCGAGGTAACAGAGCAAGGTTCAGTACACGGCAAAACAAAAACAGGACTGTGATGGGCGCTGGAAAGTGTACAAAGACACACGAGCTGGCGGCAAGAGTGTGAGTGAATGGAAACACAAAGCAGACATAAACAAGATGGAAGACAAAGACATGGGGCAGGTGTAGTGAAGTGAAGTAACATAAATAACTGGGCATGAGACGAGAAGACTTGATGGGAGGTGCGGAGTGGAAACAAATGGCAAAAGCAGAACAGAGCTACAATGGGAATCAGGGGCAGAATATAATACAATGACAAACCAGGCATGAACATGAGAACTGAAAGAAAACATCACCAAGACAAAACTAAACTGGAACAGACTAGGAAACCAAGGTGGCTAAACAAATTTACAAATTGAACAGAGACAGAAAACAAAACCTGACACTAGAGAACCACCTATAACAGAACAGCAAAAATAGGCAGATGAAAACTAAATGAAGATCCATAAAAAGACAAACTGACTGAACAAAACCAGAACGGGACTGAAACATGACTGAAGTATAAAAGTAACAAAGAAAGAAAGTAACAAAGCAAAAATAGAACACACAATGAAAATATACCACTAATACATCAAAGCCGCAGCAGACGGGAAACCATAAAAAGGGGAAAAATAAGGGCTCAGCACCCCGACCTGGCCCAATCCCTGACAGTGATATGTTCAAACCTTCTGCTTCGTGTAAAAAAAAAAAAACAACAAAAAAACAAATATTAGTTAACAGGGTTTTAAAAAGGAATAGTTTGGACCAAGTATCATGCTTAGTTATCACATTACGGGGTAACATATGTCATAAAATCCAATGGACATTGACCTTGTTTGACCTTTTCTTTGGAAACCAAGCATTCAGCACTATCAAAAAACTATTCTATTTATTAATCCTATTAGCTCAGCCAATACTTTGTATCACCTTTTACCAAAATTGCAGCAACTTTAACTTCTGACCCCTGTACAAACTGAAACTGACCTTTGTCACCATTCTTGCTGTTTTTATCCCTTAACTCCATAGAATTCAGTCACAGATAGTCGAAACTATACCTTTTTGGAGTCTTTATGATCAGACAAATAATGTGGTGTAGTTTTCAATTTGATTGGAGCATTTTTAAATTTTGACCCCTGTGTAATTCTTCAATTGACCCCTACTTGGCTGCCTATTGAAAATTCCAAGTGGCCAGTCAGTTTTTTTTAAAAAGAGTAATGTCTAAGGAGTATTTGCAGTGGTGTAGTCTACGTGGAACGCAGGTAGACGCCGTCTACTCACTTGAAATGACTGGGAATTTCCGTCTACCCACTTCAAATTGCCCCGGGGAACGTGACGGTGTAAATAAAATAAGCGCTTATTGACTGTAATTTTATTTTCTCCCTTTAAAAGACAGCCATCAGGCGTCCATCACTGCAGAGTGCACCGTATGTCCCACCCCGACTCGCTCTGCTAGATAAGAGTTTTAATTGGCTCATAGAGAGATGGGGCGGGGGCTACCAGCTAATCAGCGCGAAAGCCGCACACAAACAAGAGAATGCTGGAAGTATCGATGGTGATTATTACCCGAAAAAATGAAAAGAAACAGGCCTCTGTTTTAGATTTTTTTTTTCCAAAATGTCCACCTGCTGCTTCAGGGCCGACTGATGAAATTTGCACCCTGAGTGGAGGAGATAAACCTGGCGCTGTCTGCATTTCTGGTAAGGGGCTAGTCTACAACAGCTAGTTTTTTATTTGTTCACTAGCTAATGGGCTTTCACACTGAATACGTCAGACGCGTCAAAAAAAACGGTCTAAAAAAGCATTATTTTCAATGAGACGCGTTGCTTTTTAGATGCTGACGGGAGCGCGCATTGCCGCTTGTCGGCAGGCTGACGCAGACAAAGTTCAAGCCCAATCCAACTTTCTGAGCCGTGTACGTACCTTTGCGTTGATCCAATAAGAACGGCGCGTTGGGCCAAAACACGGAAGACTAGTGGCAGAAACAGAAACCACTGATCTGTACAAAATGGATCGGTGTAGAAATAAACCACTGATCTGTACAAAACAAACAGGTCACAAGACTGCTCATTTATGGAGCGGTTTTATGAAGAAAAAATCTTGGAAATGTTTTTTGTTGTTGTTGTTACCTCAGGAATTCTGATTACTGTTAAAAAAGTTTAAAACACCTTGTAATTAAAATAGCTAAATAATCAATAAACTGGTTCTTTAGAAACCTTTCATCTGTAAATTAAAACCACCTGTTATTTCAGATTAGATTTCTTGTTTAACATAAGGAACCCTGACATTATTTTTAGACAAAATACATGGAAATTTGTACATTTTTAAGTCTGGTAGATTATTTATATCTCATTTCAACCAGAAAAACAGACAAAGTAAATAAATACAAATGTTTATTATAAATGCAACAGGAAATAATTTACACATGACTGCAGCGATTGTAAAGTAGGATTTCTGTGACATAAACCTCTTGATGAATTTTTTTAATGCTCATTTCAACTTGTAATTTTGACAAATATGTAATTGCCTTTAATGTTGTTATCAGGACAGAGTCATTTCTAAAATATGAATTTGAGCACTAAGTGGACAGCTTCTACTTGTGCAAATGTCTTTTGACTTTGATTCGTGGACATTTTTAATGATCCGTTCATTTATTGTTAAAATATAAATGAAACAGCTTTTTAAAAATAATAGAGTTTTGCCGGTAATCTACAGATGTCTTGAGCTTGAGTCCCGTTGGCTGGATAGTGTAGTTTTAAAATGACTGGAATTGGTAAGTGGCATACTCCCAGTAGTTGCATCGTTGTCTTAGGTTAGTTAGTTGGTTGTCGTCATACTATACTTTTGTGCCACTGATTTGCCTACAATGTTTTTGTCATGGGTTGAAAAGGTTTCTGCAAGTAAAGCATCTACCATATTTCATTGTATGCGAATTTTCTGGGAGCTAGCGTCTGTCCTTCAGCCTAGCTGCTGTTTTAATGGAACTTAACGTATACTAACTAGCTTGTTTATACTGGGTAGGCCTTATGGACCACAAAGCCTACAGGTTCCAGTCCCCCATCTGGACCTGATGATGGACTGTCAATTTCAACAGAGATTGTGGTAGAGGCGTGAGGCTCTGCCAGTGCATGCTCATGTAGACCGGTGTTTCTGTTTGTTTTTTTTTATGCGTCTAAACTGTCCACAAACAACGTGGGGCCATGCGGATTATATGAAGGGTGAATCTTGCAGCTGCTGAATTTGACAGTACAGGCTCATATCCGATACTAAATAGAGGGAGGAAAAGTGAACTCTTGCAATATACTTAGTTGGGAGGCAATAATCTGCTCCTTATTATTGTTACGAGAACTTTTCTTTCTTAATAACAAGGAGTCACAGTCACTTTTTTTTTTGAGTGTGACTTAAAGTTGTCTTATTTACTGTTAAACAATGCACAGTAGCTTGCATATGATACTTTTGGCTGGATTTAAACATTGTTTATTCCTGGTTTATGACCTGATTAAATTTCTTTGTTAAATTAGGCTTTCAGATGCCAAAAAATAAATGTATTTGATCTTTGTATTTTTTAATCACTCTTTTAGATTTACTGTTGTATACTGTATTTTGCAATTGGTGCAAATTACTTACTTACATTCTTCACATTTCTCACATTTATAGTGGCAAATATAGAAATATAAATGATCAGATGGAAAGTATAGATCTATTTGTTGTTATGGTGTTAAAAATGTTAATAACCGGGGCGCAATGCACGGGTTTGATGACGGGCAAAACACACAGTGTACCCACTTCAAAAATGTAGACTACACCACTGAGTATTTGTGCCAAATTTGGTACTTCTATCACCATTTCAAGGATTGTTTCAGTTATCTGCTGCACTACTACAGCAAGGAGGAGTTCAAGGGCTGCTGTGGTGCTGTGAAACTTTTACACTTGTTCATGGAAAATAATCTTGGAGAAATCTTTTCAGAGACTGTTTACTAAAGATCCTCATCACTGCACCCATGACCACTGCAGAAGCTGAGAGGTGCTTCTCCACCTTGAAAAGAATCAATAAATTTCAGAAACACCATGAACCAGGACAGGCTGAATGCACTGGCCATGCTGTCAACAGAAAGAAACTGGTGATGGAGATGATGGACTTTAATCAGAGGGTCAATGAGAAATTTGCAGTCCATAAAGAAAGGAGGTCAAAATTTCTGTTCAAATGATGTCTCTGAATGGTGGTGGGCAGCAATAAAGTAGATTGTGCTGCGATTTTGATTTGTCTTTAGTTTGTTCTTTTGTTGCCCCTGTATGAAGTGCTTTTTTATTTTGTTTCCTCCAAATGTGCTCCCCTTTAAAGTTTTTAGCATCAGCCGCCACTGCATTTCATGTGACAGATACTGTATATGTATCATATAAAGGATAAAGAAAAATACTCACAGCATTTCTGTCTGCCTCTCTTTCTCGTTCTCTGTCCTTCTCTCGTTCACGCTCTTGCCGAGCACTGAGCTCAGCCTCCCTTCTGCATCTTTCTACGGCCTCCTCCCTTTTTTTGGCCAGCTTAGAAGATGCAAGTGGAATGAAGAACAGGTCTGTTCTGGCACAGGAGTTGTAACCACGATCCAAGTGTTTGATAAACCTAACAGAAACAACAGATGTTGAATGACTGATGTGCAAGGCTAATTTGATGATGATGTTGGGACTTTACATCAGGGCTGTGCAATGAAAATTGTAAAATCTGAGGAAAATTTACAGGGGGTCTGGGGGGCGCAGCTCCCCAGAGCCGGGGTCTAGGGCCTTGTGGGACCTCAGAAACCAAATTAAATTTTCACCTACATTTTCAACCATCTCCTGGAAGAACAAATCTCAAAATTAGTACATTTTTAAATGATCCTAGATTCAACCTTTCATTTGAACCATCAATGATCATGTTGAAATAACAGAATACGACGTGGAAGTAGGACCTGGTATGATTTTCCTTTTAATTGTAAACCAAATTATGCATTAACTCAGAACAATTAAACTACATGTGTGACCATGGTCATCACCAGAGCAACAGACGGATCATATTGTATTACTCACTTGATAAATACGGTGTTTTATATGGTGTAGTGGTAAAGTCTCTGACTGGGAACTAGAGGTTTTGAAAGGTGTGAGTTCACATCCCGGGTGTTGTTTTTTTTTCTTTTCTTTTTTTTTTTTTATTCCACATACAGTAAGTGGTGTGATATGGTTCCACACGTACCAGTTGGTTTTTATTTCTTCCACATAAGCGGCGCCATGTGGTGCACCTCACACTGTTCCTGCTCGAAGGACACCGGTGCGTGCACAAGCTCTCACACCGGGTTTGTGCACGCCTGCCTGTCGGGGCAATGTTTCGTGCGCCGATTTCGAACTGTTTCACGCTGTTTCGCCGTTTTCAACCAAACTCCATCTAAACTTCGGACTATGTGTGAAGGGGCCATAAGGTTTGTCCACAAGGACTGTGTAATTACAGTAGTTAATGTGATTAAGAAACAACAATCTTTCTGCACAGTAATTTCCCAGCTATCACTGTAATACATTTGTGTGCATTCACAGATATAACTTTAGATGTATTTAGATTTAGAAATCACCACAGGATCAAACTTGCATATGTTAAAAATTAAACCTAGTTGTTATTTTACAAGCAAACAAAAACCAAAATGTGCCATCTTCACACCGATTCCTGATGTTTTCAGAAAGAAGAGATACCAGAATGGATGATCTGGATCACAGCATGCACATTGCAGAATCTGACTGGCTGAGCTTCTACAAGGAAAGTGAGGAGTGCAGTCTGCAGTATCCTCTCGTCGCCTGCCCCGATAACTCAAACCTCTGTGATTCTGATGATTTAAGTTCAGTTTTCACAGGTCAGGATGAGCAACAGAGGTGCACGGCTGGAAGCAGTGACGAGCAGCAAAGTGAAGCTGCGGGGTGCAGCTCAGGTGATATTGCAAAAAATGACAACTGGCTCAAAAATGGTGCAGCACAAGTGAGTTCTGAAATATACTTCAGTCTAGACAGAGACATGTGCAACACAGGAGAGATGCAAATGAAAACTGCAGAACAGACAAACATTTTTACAACCACACAGCAAGCTGAAGTAAACTTCTGTGCAGAAGATGACGTGCAGAGGGACAGCGGCATAGAGGAACCTAAGCTGTCTTCTTACAACCAAACACAACTGAACGTGCCTGAATCACACGTGACAGACAGGCCTGTGGGAGAGAAAGTGAGCCAGGTGTATTTAAGAACAGAGAAAGAGCGCTGGTTTGTGACTGTAAACGACAGTTATGTACGACAGCGTGTGTACGCCACCTCTGTGAAAAAAAAACCAAAGACATAATAAATGCAGTAAGGGCAGTCGCACATGCAGCATGAGGCAGGAGTCCACACTTGGAGGACACGAGTTAAACATTAAATAAACAAATCTGATGGGAAAAGTGACGACGTGTATGACACGCCAAAGTTTATTTCAAAACCCAGGTGGGCGCGACATTGCTGAAATGTCCTCGTTTCCTCTTGGCAGAGATAAAATGTGCCACAAAGACTGTTAAGGTCTCATTTTGTCACAGAAATCAACACTGATTCAGAAGCCAAGACAAACAAATCCGAAGCATGTGACACATCATCTACACAACACGATTCACTTCCTCTCACACGTGAAGATCTGAAACTGTTGAACTGTACAGAGTCTGGCCAGTGTGAAGACGGGATCAAGTTCTTTTCCTCCACAGTTATGATTTTGAAAACTATCCATCAGCTCCTGAATCTGTTCAAGAGATTCTTTGTCTTCCCAAGGACCATTTTCCCAAAACACAACCCGATTTCAAACTCCTGCCGCAGCAGTGCTCATCTCTGATGACAAACGGCAACGATGTGTTTGGACGAACTGACAATGTTGGCACCAACTATATGGAGACCGGAAAAACGCGATCACATGAGAACGCAGTCTGCAGCAATGCAGCAGCTGCCAATTGTGTATCTTATGAAAGCACTGGCAGCCTGGAATGTGTTCAGCCTGCTGTGACATTTGGCCAAAGATTTCACAAAATGCCAGATGACAACAACGCACACAGCACAGTGTGCAACGTGCTCTCAGGTCCACCCAGACAACAAAAGCAGGAATTCCTAAAAGGATTGGACATTTCAGGTGATACTTGCTATTTAGAAGATAGTTCCTAGATCTCTTCTGGTCCCTAGTTTAACATGACACCTTGTTCCGACGACTGCCCTTCCTGAAACCAGTATCGAGGCTCAGGGTCCAACTAACCGGTGTTTTCCATTTCTGCCTTTTGGGGTGAGATGGAAAAATTGACAATAAATAGTATTTTACAGCTAAAAATGGCCACAGAATCATCTCAGTGAGCCACGACATGCACAGAAGCGGGAAGACCAGATGTCAATGAACAAATTCTCCTTATACCGAGGTGCGTCATTCGCCTGACGGGAGTCTAATGGACACATCTGCACTCCTAACCAGGTTATTTCACACAGCTAGATGAAGCTAAACCAGATCTTTCAAGCTATGAATTTTCCACCTTTTCAGATTTTGAAGACGAATATTACCAGCCTATAGGTAACAGCCAAAATAAACCAATGGACATCAGCGTTTCCTTTCTCAAAGAAAGACTGAGAGAATTCTGCATACTTTGCAGACAGGGAGCCACTGGCCTGCTGAGCAATGTTTAGAAAACGAGGAGTTGCACACTTTGATTCCAAGTGAATCACAAGCTCATGTTGGTTAGAAAAAAGCAAATGCAATGTACACATTCTCAAGAAAAAGAACACACGGGAGAATTTATCTTCACAGTCCGCATTTTCTAAAGATGACAGTACCTCACTTTCTGAACAGCTGGGGCCTGTACTACGAAGCGGGGTTACTGGCTTATCAGGTAACTTCGGGAGTAAGTTGATGATGTGTGGAGTAACTTCCCGGTTAACCTGTACTACGAAAGGCGGATAGGTTTGATCGAGGTATGCTGCCATGGCAATTTATGCTGTGTGCCAAACCTGCTCCGAGCAGGTTATGTTCTAGGTTAGCTTGAGGTTTCGCTTAACCACTCCCTTTATAAGTCCGCCCATCCACCGTCAATCACTCCGAAGACAATGGCCGGCCTACCTGGATGATCTGTTTGATATTGGGGCACAAATTGTGAGGGGCTCTCATCGCCAGGTGAGGGTTTTAAAGTCCACCAGAATCCACTGACATACCCGGATGATATTCTCCATGAAAGATATAGATTCTCAGCCGAGGGAATTCGTTATCTTTGTCAGCTGATTGGGCCAGACGTCTGTAACATCACCCATCGTAGCAATGCCCTGACGATCGAGCAGATAATGTGCCTTGCGCTGAGATATTTGGCCAGTGGACAATTTATGTATTCCATCGGTGATGCTGAACATCTGAGCAAGAATACTGTATGTCGTATGATTCGCAAGGTAGTACTTGCTCTATCTAAACTGTTGGATGCATTTGTCGTTTTCCCCTGGCCATTTATCCGCAATGCAAATCAAAGAAGGGTTTATGCAATCACGGGTAATTACTAATATCAAAATAGGTCTAATGCATGTCCATTAATTAGGCGAAGTGGGGCTTATCAATAACAATTTCTCCTAGGTTTCCCAAGAGTAATAGGAGCCATTGATTGCACGCAAATCCCAATCAGTGCACCCCTGGGAGAGCACGAGGGCGATTATGTCAATCGCAAATCTTTTCACAGTATCAGTGTGCAGGTATAGCCATTCTATTCGGCCTATTTCATATACCCATTATCATGTAGTCCACTCTAAGCTGACCTTCTTTTCACTTATTTCAGCCAGATAAGGGTTGCTTGGTTTGGGTGATTTTTCTAAATATTCTAATATACAATTACTATAATTACATATTTCACATTCTTTTTGTTGTGTGGGCCGCCAGAAGAGGAGGTACTGCTGGCCCACCACCAGAGGGCGCCCTGCCTGACGTGCGGGCTTCAGGCACAAGAGCGCGCTGCTGCCACGGACACAGCCGGGGGTGACAGCTGTCACTCATTATCTCATGACAGCTGTCACCCATCTACACTTCATCATACTACTTCCATAAAACCCGGATGTCTCTCCACCTCATTGCCGAGATATCATCTACCTGTGAAGGTAATTCTCTGCTAAACTGAAAACACTGACTAACAGTCTGAACTTCTTTGCAGCCGTTTTCCTGTAAGTGTTTCCTTATCTGTGGGATTGGCGTTTGGTGTGATCAGCGACGGCTTCGCTTCACACCCCAACCAGATAAGTGGTTGACAGGAGCTGCACGAGTGTGTGATTAGAGGTGGAGGTGACTTTCCACCTTCTGACTGTTTTGTTACTGGGTGTGCACACACCCATATCTCACTGTTTGTGCTCCTCACCAGCAGTACCAGATCCGACAGTCGGGGACGGTGATCACCTAGGAATTCTGGACTTGGCAGCTCCAGTATTCACCAGGTTCGGTGGCGGCGGAAATCGTGTGGTTCCGGCTTTTCTCAGGACAGACGTCTTCTATCCTCGAGCCTGCCCACACGTCACCTTTGTGTATTGACTGCTATCATATTCTGAGATTGTCTGTATAGTCGTTGTGCACATTCACAACATTAAATTGTTACCTTTTGGCTCATCTATTGACCGTTCATTTGCGCCCCCTGTTGTGGGTCCGTGTCACTACACTTTCCCCAACAGGATATCTCGGCCAACGTCATGGATCCCGAGGGGCGTCAACCATCTGTTGGACGGCCAATGGAAGAGCAGGGTGCACAGGCGTCGGCTGGAGTCGTGATTGGTGAGTTGCAGCACATCCTCACCGCCTTTACCGCTCGGATGGACCTGATGACCGAGCAAACATCATCCTTAATCACAGGATGGAGGCTCTCACCGCGCAGGTGGAAGCGCGCGCTCAGGGCGCTGCTGCAGCTCCTCCTCCTGCCAACCCGGTGCCGAATACAGACATTCCACTGGTCATTCAACGACCCCCCCCCACCATCCCCTGAAGCATACATAAGCCCCCCAGAGCCGTACGGAGGTTGTGTGGAGACGTGCGCGGACTTTCTTATGCAGTGTTCGCTCGTCTTTGCACAGCGTCCCGTGATGTACGCGTCTGACGCCAGTAAGGTGGCTTACCGTGATTAATTTGCTTCGAGGTAAGGCACGCGCTTGGGCTACAGCGCTTTGGGAACAAGGTTCACGGCTCCTTGCCTCTTATACTGGGTTTGTGAGGGAGCTCAGAACTGTTTTTGATCACCCAACAGAGGCGAAACCGCGTCTACCGTGCTGCTGTCAGTGAGACAGGGGCGCCGGATCGCAGCCGAATATGCAGTCGACTTCCGCATCACGGCTGCGAGATCCGCCTGGAATATGACTGCGCTCCACGCCGCCTTCATAAACGGACTGTCGTCAGTCCTGAAGGAGCACCTGGTGGCTAAGGAGGAACCGCGGATTTGGCTGAGCTTATCAATTTGGTTATACGATTGGACAATCAGTTAGAAGAACACCGACGGGAGCGAGGCGAAGGGCGTGGTCAGGCACAAGCCGTCCCTCTTCCTCCCGGGTCCGAAAGAGAGCCGTCTTCTCCACGCTCCACAGCCACAGCGCTCCGTGTGGCTACAGCTCCCTCTGCTGACGATGCTAGGGACACGAGCAGGGCCACATTCAGACAGAGGAGGCTGATCCGCGGGGAGTGCTTTGTCTGTGGCTCGAGCGAGCATCAGAGAGTCTGCCCCAAACGGTCAAAACACAAACGCCCGCCCTTAGAGACTGGGCTGAGGGGGGGTCAAAACATTCACGTGGGTCATACACATCTTTCAACACGACTCCCAGTTACAATACTGAGCGGGGATTTAACCTTCAAGCCCCAGCACTGGTGGACATGGGGTCAGAAGGGAATCTGCTGGATAGCAGATGGGCAAGGGAGGTAGGGCTCCCTCTGGTGGCGCTTTCTTCGCCAGTGAAGGTGCGAGCACTAGATGGCACTCTTCTCCCTTTTATCACACACAAGACACTACCTGTAACCCTGGTAGTGTCTGGGAATCACCGGGAGGAGATTGAGTTTTTTGTAACTCCTTCTACCTCCCGCGTGATTTTGGGCTTCCCATGGATGATTAAACACAATCCCCGGATTGATTGGCCGTCTGGGGTTGTGACTCAGTGGAGCGAAACCTGCCACCGGAATTGTTTAGGATGGTGGTGCCGGTTGAGTACCACGGCCTTGCTGACGTCTTCAGCAATGATCTGGCGCTCACCTTTCCCCCGCACCGTCCGTACGATTGTGCCATTGATTTGGTCCCGGGCGCTGAGTACCCGTCCAGCAGGCTGTACAACCTCTCACGTCCTGAGCGCGAATCAATGGAGACCTACATCCGGGACTCATTAGCTGCCGGGCTGATCCGGAATTCCACCTCCCCGATGGCTGCAGGTTTCTTTTTTGTGGGCAAGAAAGACGGCGGACTCCGTCCATGCATTGATTACAGGGGGCTGAACGACATAACGGTTCGCAATCGATACCCTTTACCCCTGTTGGATTCAGTGTTCACGCCCCTGCATGGAGCCCAAATTTTCACCAAACTGGACCTTAGGAATGCGTATCACCTGGTTCGGATCCGGAAGGGAGATGAAATGGAAGACGGCATTTAACACCCCATTAGGTCATTTTGAGTACCTGGTCATGCCGTTCGGCCTCACCAACGCCCCTGCGACGTTCCAAGCTTTGGTAAATGACGTCTTGCGGGACTTCCTGCACCGATTCGTCTTCGTGTATCTGGATGACATACTCATCTTTTCCCCGGATCCTGAGACTCATGTCCAGCATGTACGTCAGGTCCTGCAGCGGTTGTTGGAGAACCGGCTGTTTGTGAAGGGCGAGAAGTGTGAGTTTTCACCGCACCTCTTTGTCCTTCCTGGGGTTCATTATCTCCTCCAACTCCGTCGCCCCTGATCCGGCCAAGGTTGCGGCGGTGAGACATTGGCCCCAACCAACAAGCCGTAGGAAGCCGCAACAGTTCCTTGGCTTTGCAAATTTCTACAGGAGGTTCATTAAGGGCTACAGTCAGGTAGTTAGCCCCCTGACAGACCTGACCTCTCCAAAAGTCCCCTTCACCTGGTCGGATTGGTGCGAACCCGCGTTCAAGGAGTTGAAACGCCGGTTCTCGACTGCACCAGTTCTGGTGCAGCCCGACCCTAGCCGCCAGTTTGTGGTTGAAGTGGACGCCTCTGACTCAGGGATAGGAGCCGTGCTATCCCAGAGCGGGGAGACCGATAAGGTTCTTCACCCGTGTGCCTACTTTTCTCGCAGGTTGACCCCCGCTGAACGGAACTATGACATCGGCAATCGAGAACTCCTTGCGGTGAAAGAGGCTCTTGAGGAGTGGAGACACCTGTTGGAGGGGAGTGTCTGTGCCGTTCACCGGTTTTCACTGACCATCGGAACCTGGAGTATATCAGGACCGCCAAGCGGCTGAACCCCAGGCAAGCCCGCTGGCACTGTTCTTCGGACGTTTTGACATCCGGATCACCTATCGCCCCAGGACCAAGAACCAGAGATCGGATGCCTTGTCCCGGGTACACGAAGATGAAGTCAAAACTGTGCTGTCGGATCCACCGGAGCCCATCATTCCGGAGTCCACTATCGTGGCCACCCTCACCTGGGACGTGGAGAAGACCGTCCGGGAGGCCCTGGCATGGAGCCCGGACCCCGGAACTGGTCCGAAGAATCGTATGTACGTCCCACCAGAAGCGAGAGCTGCAGTCTTGGATTTCTGTCACAGTTCCAAGCTCTCCTGTCATCCAGGGTGCGAAGGACCGTGGCAGTTGTCCGGCAGCGCTTCTGGTGGGCGTCTATGGGAGGCCGTCGTCCGGGAGTATATCCAGGCCTGCACCACCTGTGCCAGGGGCAAGGCAGACCACAAAAGGTCCCAAGGACTTCTCCAGCCGCTTCCTGTGCCTCATCGCCCCTGGTCCCATATCGGCCTGGATTTCATCACGGGCCTCCCGCCGTCCCAGGGCAACACCACCATCCTCACGATAGTGGACCGATTCTCCAAGGCGGCCCACTTCGTGGCCCTCCCGAAGCTCCCAACGGCCCAGGAGACAGCAGACCTCCTGGTCCACCACGTCGTCCGTCTGCATGGGATACCAACTGACGTAGTCTCGGATCGTGGTCCCCAGTTTTCCTCTCAAGTCTGGAGGAGTTTCTGCAGAGAACTGGGGGCCACCGTGAGCCTCTCGTCCGGGTACCACCCACAGACGACGGACAGGCAGAACGGGCCAACCAAAAGTTGGAACAGACCCTCCGCTGTGTGACATCCACGCACCCGACGGCCTGGAGTAACCATCTGGCCTGGATCGAGTATGCACATAACAGCCAGGTGTCTTCTGCCACCGGCCTCTCCCCATTTGAGGTGTGTCTGGGGTACCAGCCCCCATTGTTTCCCGTGGTGGAGGGAGAGGACGGTGTGCCCTTGGTCCAGGCCCACCTGTGGAGGTGCCGTCGGGTGTGGCGCACCGCCCGTTCTGCTTTTGTTAAAGGGCCCGACGAGGGCTAAGGCCCATGCAGACCGCCGGCGGTCCCCGGCCCCTGCATACCCAGCCCGGCAGGAGGTGTGGTTATCAACCAAGGACATTCCCCCTGCAGGTGGACTCCCACAAACTGATGGACAGGTTCATTGGACCATTCAAGATCGTCAAAATCCTCAGTCCTGCTGCAGTGAAGCTCCAGCTCCCGGCTTCACTGCGGATCCACCCTGTTTTTCATGTCTCCCGGATTAAACCACACCTCACCTCACCCCTCTGTGCTCCTGGTCCGGCGCCGCCTCCTGCCCGAGTCATTGACGGAGAGCCGGCTTGGACAGTGCGCCGGCTCCTGGACGTCCGTCGAATGGGCCGGGGGTTTCCAGTATTTGGTGGACTGGGAGGGGTATGGACCCGAAGACGCTCCTGGGTGAAGAGGAGCTTCATCCTGGACTCGGCCCTCCTGGCCATTTCTACCCGCCGACACCCGATAAACCTGGTCGGGCGCCAGGAGGCGCCCGTTGAGGGGGGGGTCCTGTTGTGTGGGCCGCCAGAAGAGGAGGTACTAGCTGGCCCACCACCAGAGGGCACCCTGCCTGAAGTGCGGGCTTCAGGCACGAGAGGGCGCTGCCGCCACGGACACAGCCGGGGGTGACCAGCTGTCACTCATTATCTCATGACAGCTGTCACCCATCTACACTTCATCAATACTACTCCATAAAACCCGGACGTCATCTCCACCTCATTGCCGAGGATATCATCTACCTGTGAAGGTAATTCTCTGCTAAACTGAAAACACTGACTAACAGTCTGAACTTCTTTGCAGCCGTTTTCCTGTAAGTGTTTCCTTATCTGTTGGGATTGGCGTTTGGTGTGATCAGCGACGGCTTCGCTTCACACCCCAACCAGATAAGTGGTTGACAGGAGCTGCATGTGTGTGTGATTAGAGGTGAGGTGACTTTCCACCTTCTGACTGTTTTTGTTACTGGGTGTGCACACACCCATATCTCACTGTTTGTGCTCCTCACCAGCAGTACCAGATCCGACAGTCGGGGACGGTGATCACCTGGGAATTCGGGACTTGGCGGCTCCAGTATTCACCAGGTTCGGTGGCGGCGGAAATCGTGTGGTTCCGGCTCTTCTCAGGACAGATGTCTTCTATCCTCAAGCCTGCCCACACGTCACCTTTGTGTATTGACTGCTATCATATTCTGAGATTGTCTGTATAGTCGTTGTGCACATTCACAACATTAAATTGTTACCTTTTGGCTCATCTATTGCCGTTCATTTGCGCCCCCTGTTGTGGGTCCGTGTCACTACTACTTTCCCCAACACTTTTCTCCCCACATGGGGCTGTCCTGTTGGATAACCTTCATGCCAAAGTGATATATATGTAACTATGTTAACAGAATGACCATTAATGGCTTTAAATCCTTAGATAGGTAGCCTATTTAGGAAACATTAAATTAACCTAACATCTATTAGTAGGCCTATGCCCACTTCTGAATCGTGTTGCATCTGGGCGTAATTAATGAAAGAAGGTCATTATTTTACACATATCAGACATCTCACAGGTTAATCATCTGTAACAGATTTGGAGAACAATTGAATTGTACTTACGCATTTACCCGATCAGCAATACGTTGCCAACAAGCCTGTCTTGCTTTATTGGCAGACGATGTGTTTGATTTCCCCCTTAACGTTAATTTAAATTCCTCGTAGCTCCACATAATCAAATCAAATCAATTTTATTTATATAGCGCCAAATCACAACAAACAGTTGCCCCAAGGTGCCTATATAATCGTGCATTCTTCTTCGGTAAAGTAAGGTGACTGCGCCATCATTGAAAAATGGTGACGTGCGCTGCAACCTGCCCCTTTTATGTGAACGCGCACAAACTCCAGTTAGATTAACACAGGTTCAACAAATCAACATCTTAATTAGCGTCGTAGTACCGATTAACACCACTTGAAAACACCAGGTTTTGTCAACCCCAGTTTAAGAAGTTAATCCTGGGTTACATCTGAGTAAGTTAACCCCGCTTCGTAGTACAGGCCCCTGGTCACTTTAGGAAAACATTTCTTTGGATGGGAGTGACACCCTGAGAACAGTAACACTTCCATCAGTTTTAACTGATGCAGACACACTAGATGAACCATATGGAATAAATATCCTGTCCAGAAATGATGGACTATGCTGTCACAGAGGATGGGGCCAGGAATGACAACTGTGTCACTGTCTATGAATCCAGTACACATTGCACCCGCTTCAGTCTCTTTGTGCACTCAGTCATGAAATATTGTCTTCCTTCAACCACTTACAACCTATCCCTATCTTCTATTATTCTCATCCTACCATCAAAGAGCTCATATTCCCAGAAACAGAATAGATATTCTTGGGTGCAAAGTCACAAGAGGATGGTTCTCTTTACAGTCAGAATTTTTTCCCGCTTTTTTATTCGGGCCAACTCTTATCGATGCTGTGTGTTAACCACAGATCGACATTGTTCTTGTAGTTGGAAAATTTTGATGTTCAGAAGAAAACACACTTCCACGACAAAGGCAGCATCCGGTGCCAAAGGTCCAGTGCTGGTGTAGTCCCATCTGAGTTTGAAAAAACCATCCATCAAGACAGAGGTTTCTGCCACTACCGTTCATAGTGAGCACAGGTTCTGCTCAAGAAATCCGTTTTCAAGAAAGCAACTGGTTCCAGTGAAGATTATAAAAAGTATGGAGACAGCTGTTACTTACATACACAACACAGCAACACAAACTCATCTTACCTCATCAGACACATACCTAGAGAACATCATTTCTTTATATTGATATTTAAACTGATCAATACTTGGACATCGTTCGAGTTCCTCTGTCAGGTTATTCCATATTTTAGAGCCACAAATGGAGATACAGAAACCTTTCCTGGTCGTCCAACCGCCAGCAATTTTAAAATAATACAACCCCCTTAGATTATATTTTCCCTCTCTCTCCATGAAAAATTCTTGAATTCTAAATGGCAGTTGCTTGTTTTTCACTTTATACATTAATTGAACAGTCTTAAACACAATCATATCATGGAGTTTTAATATTTTAGATTTAATGAATAATGGGTTGGTGTGGTCTCAATAATCTGCATTGTGAATTGTTCTTAATGCTCTTTTTTGAAGAATGAATAATGGTTGATGTAGTTTGCCCCAAACTTCAGCACAGTAAGTTAAGTAAGGAGCAACCAATGAACAATAAAAAGTATGTAGTGCTTTGCAATCAAGAACATGCTTTGCTTTATTTAATACTGCAATACTTTGATACTTTCTTTTGAATATGTTGAATATGAGCTTTTCAATTAATTCTTTCATCAATAATGACACCTAACAACTTATTCTCTTTGACACGTTCTATGTTTACCCCTTGAATATTTAACTGAATTTGTATGTCTTTCTATAATTTCCAAATAACATTAATTTAGTTTTAGACAAATTTAGTGATAATTTGTTAATATCAAACCATCTCTTTATCATTTCAGTTTCTAAATTTGATCATTGTTGCTGATTTTCTCATGAACTAAACAGGTTTGTGTCATCTGCAAAGAGCACTGCTTTAAACACATCCAAAACTTTACATAACTTGTTGATGTATAAATAAATAATTTTGGTCCCAACACAGAAGCCTAGGGAAGCCCACAAATGATGTCCAAATATGAAGAACAGTAGTCCCTGAGTTTAACAAACTGTTTCCGGTTTTGTAAGTAACTTTTAATCCAGATCAGAGCCACCCCTCTGATCCTATACAGTTCCATCTTTTGAAATGATATGTTGTGATCAATTATGTCAAAAGCCTTTCTTAGGTCAATAAATAAACCTATTACTATTTCCCTTTGGTCCACATGTTTATTGATCTCTTCTATTGAATCGAGCAGTGCCAGTGCAGTGGACCATATCACTCTAAAACCATATTGACTTTCATCAAGCAAGTTGTGTTGTTCTATAAATTTATCCAATCTGCTATTGTAAAGCTTTTCCAATATCCTTGAAAATTGTGACAATAGAGACACAGGCCTGTAATTAGTAAATCCTCCTCTATTTTGTCTAATCAGATGATTGAATTCATAACCCTCCAATTCATATTTTGTATCATCAACCTCTGCAAGCCAAGTTTCCATTATGGCAATTACACTAAAAGGTTGACAAAATTGTTTTAAATAGTCTTTGATACTTTTGTACAGACTCCTACAGTTAAAATGGTTTATTGATAATTTCCCATAACTTCTAATGCAGTTGTTGTATTGTTCCTCTGTATAATACTGACAGTTATTATTTAGGAAGGAATAGAAATGATTGTCCAGATCTATCTCATATTCCACATCCTGTATATGATTTTCAGTATACTTAAAAGGTTGCAATTCCAAACTCTCATAACCATGTATCATCTCAGTTATACGGCAAGTAAATTTTGAAGACTCAGTTGCTATCACAAAAGAACTGTAATCCACAATCCAAAAATGCAGTAAAGTCTAACTACATGGTGTAAACCTGAACATGGCAGAGTTTCTCAAGATTTGTCCCTTAACGGATGAAACGTTCTAACTGAATCAAATTCTTGATGAGCAGACATCTGACATTTTCAGGTGCATTGTTTGGTTTAATAAAAACCTTGTAATTTGTCGACCCAGACTGACTGAATTTTGTCGTTTTTTAAAATAGCCTAGCTTTCCTGGCAATGTCTGCGTTACTTGTTTTTACAATGCATGTATCAGGAAAAGATAAGTTTGTCCATGTTGAAACAGTCATATACAACCCCCTGGCAATAATTATGGAATCACCGGCCTCGGAGGGATGTTCATTCAGTTGTTTAATTTTGTAGAAAAAAAAGCAAGATCACAGACATGACACAAAACTAAAGTCATATCAAATGGCAACTTTCTGGCTTAAGAAACACTATAAGAAATTCAGGAAAAGAATTGTGGCAGTCAGTAACGGTTAACTTTTTAGACCAAGCAGAGGGAAAAAAAAATATGGACTCACTCAATTCTGAGGAATAAATTATGGAATCACCCTGTAAATTTTTCATCCCCAAAACTAACACCTGCATCAAATCAGATCTGCTCGTTAATCTGCAGCTAAAAGGAGGGATCACACCTTGGAGAGCTGTTGCAACCAAGTGGCTGACATGAATCATGGCTCCAACACGAGAGATGTCAATTGAAACAAAGGAGAGGTATTATCAAACATCTTAAACAGAGGGTAAATCATCATGCTTTGTTGCAAAATATGTTGGTGTTTCACAGTCAGCTGTGTCTAAAACTCTGGACCAATACAAACACCATGGGAAGGTTGTTAAAGGCAAAACATACTGGTAAAACCAAGGAAGACATCAAAGCGTCAAGATAGAAAATGTAAAGCAATATGTCTCAAAATTGAAAATGCACAACAAAACAAATGAGGAACGAATGGGAGGAAACTGGAGTCAACGTCTGTGACCAAACTGTAAGAACCGCCTAAAGGAAATGGGATTACTACAGAAAAGGTAACGAAAGCCATCATTCACACCTAAACAGAAAAAAAAAGGTTACAAATGGGCTAAGGAAAAGCAATCGTGGCCTGTGATGACTGGATGAAAGTCAGTGATGAATCTCGAATCTGCATTGGGCAAGGGTGATGATGCTGGAACTTTTGTTTGGTGCCGTTCCAATGAGATTTATAAAGATGACTGCCTGAAGAGAACATGTAAATTTCCACAGTCATTGATGATATGGGGCTGCATGTCAGTAAAGGCACTGGGGAGATGGCTGTCATTACATCATCAATAATGCACACGTTTACGTTGATATTTTGGACACTTTCTTATCCCATCAATTGAAAGGATGTTTGGGATGATGAAATCATTTTTCAAGATGATAATGCATCTTGCCATAGAGCAAAAACTGTGAAAACATTCCTTGCAAAAAGACACATAGGGTCAATGTCATGGCCTGCAAATAGTCCAGATCTTAATCCAATTGAAAATCTTTGGTGGAAGTTGAAGAAAATGGTCCATGACAAGGCTCCAACCTGCAAAGCTGATCTGGCAACAGCAATCAGAGAAAGTTGGAGCCAGATTTGATGAAGAGTACTGTTTGTTCACTCATTAAGTCCATGCCTCAGAGACTGCAAGCTGTTATAAAAGCCAGAGTGGTGCAACAAAATACTAGTGATGTGTTGGAGTGTTCTTTTGTTTTTCATGATTCCATAATTTTTTCCTCAGAATTGAGTGATTCCATATTTTTTTCCCCTCTGCTTGGTCTAAAAAAAGTAACCGTTACTGACTGCCACAATTGTTTTTTTTTCCTGATTTCTTAGTGTTTCTTAAAGCCAGGAAGTTGCCATTTGAAATGACTTTAGTTTTGTGTCATGTCTGTGATCTGCTTTTTTTCTACAAAATTAAACAACTGAATGAACATCCTCTGAGGCCGGTGATTCCATAATTTTTGCCAGGGGTTGTATGTTTGTTCTGCACTGGCTTTGCCTCTTGGGTGCTAAGATCCTCAGATCAAGAGGCCACCAATGCCTGGAAAGCAGGTGTAACATTTTTGAATGCACACACTGCACTTAAAGAATCTGCCCCCAGTGTCCTAAAATACAAAATAAGTATCAATCATTAACAATGTAATTTTGTGAGGTGGCTGCTACGTTCCCCATTTAACCCTGCATAAAGATTTTCTTTAGCTCTGCTAGCAAATGTGAGTGCACTATCTGATATTCAGCACCTATGACACAATGTGTGTTTTTTATTTTTTATCATGTCAGGTGAGCATACCGACACATGCATCACGGTGGCGACATGGATAATTTCAGATGGCCCAGCCTGACTGCATGGTCAGTGCTGTAAACGCTGAGACGTGGTTGGGGGCGATCCAAAGGTGATCTTGTTTGGTTTTAATTCTCACGTCATGAGAGCCTGCCCACACATGTGCATCGCAGTGGCTTGTTCAGAGGTGATGTTCTTCATGGCACAATATGTGTTCTCCAGCTGTGAGTTGCGATGACACAGCGATCAGCTGTTCCAGCATGGACATGACAGCTGTCCAGATGTGCACGCTGCGCTGAACACCAATCGCACTCCAGCCACCTCAGCAATGTTAGATCATGGTGTGTGTGTGGGGGGTGTGGGGGCAACACACCTGCATGCCATTCGTGTTGCTTGGTGGCGGACACCACACACTGACTGCCCTTTGAGCTTTCGAACACCTGAACTGCAGCTCAAAAGTGGTCGCCTGCTTTCTACTTTTGTGCTGGCAGCGCAAATGGCCCCGCATTTTCTAAGCGAGTAGTGTTGGATGTTCGTGGGTTGCACCTGGACGCCGGCCGAGAGTGGATCGAATGAGTACTCGTACGCCATTCACCGTCATTTGGCTGCTGGTGTGAAGACTGCCTCGATCGCGCCATTTGGCCAGGGTTCGACATAGCCGATGATTTTGTGCAGCCCCTTGCTGCGATTTGTCTGACCTGCGCTGAACATGCCATGTGAATGTTGCGAGCATGATCAAATGGCAGTGCGACCTCATCTTGCCCGCTGTTTGAAATGAGTTTCCGGCGTGAGCAACACGCGTAGCGTGCATGTGCTGTGCCCGAATGGATGTGATGACTGCTGTATGAGGCGTTCGAGGTGGCTCTGATTTCTCATGAGTGGCATTCAAATCCTCCTTCGTGCACAATTCGGCCTCAATCATGTTATGTGTGAAGGGGCCATTAATGATGAAAACTAAGCCACACTCAACGAAAACATCCAAAGAGCTCACCACATATGGGTGACGGTTTGTTTGATTCTTAAGGCCCTTTAAACTGCTGTTTTATACTGGAGATATTCATTAGTGTCACCATGAATGTTTTATGCCTTTCAAAAATCTCCTGTTACCCCACCCAACTTCCAAATAAACTCATCAGTCTTTGAGCTTCATATTCATAGTCTATAAGTAACTGTGGAGCATAGTTATACTGTATCTCCAATGTGTTTAAGACTATGTTTGATGTGTAGACAATATAGAGGTGGCATTACATTTTGATACATAAATCACATTTAAAAAAATCTGTTCCCTTAGGTTTTACATGATTTTAAGTTATAACTCAGGATGTCAAGGGGAAAGTTTAAATGGTTTATTGCAGAGAATGAAAAGCTTGGAAGAAAAAGTCATGATGGAGATAGCGGTGTAATTTACTTTATGCATAGACATTAATAGAAAAGGTTGAGTCACTGAGTGAAGCTTTGGCTCAAATATATTGAAAAGGATATTTTTTTGTGATACAGAAAATATGTGTGACGTGGTGGAACACAATTCTAACCTGAAGACTGGCTTTGAATGTTTACTGTACATAAGAAACTGGATGCATTTGTATTTTAAGAAACAACAGGAATTCCATTGTTTCCAGTTACTGTATTCTCTCGCTATTATACATGTGTACA
This sequence comes from Thalassophryne amazonica, assembly GCF_902500255.1. Lineage (NCBI taxonomy): Eukaryota > Metazoa > Chordata > Actinopteri > Batrachoidiformes > Batrachoididae > Thalassophryne > Thalassophryne amazonica. The sequence goes on along the minus strand of NC_047105.1, from coordinate 60,515,766 downwards.
CATGCACACAACCAGTACTGTTGCCAAAACAAACATTTTTACATAGTTTTGTCACCTAAAATGTATTTGTGAAGTACAAAGTTGTCCATACATTTCATATAGTTTACTGGTGGAATTCCGCGCGTCGTGTCGTGCCGCATGGTGCAAAGCAACACCGGATGAAGGCCTCACGGGACATGTTGATGATGAAATGGTTGATGAAAATGGTTGATGTCCAGCTCTGTGATAACCCAGACAAGTGCACATGACAGTCCGGCTCCACAGAGCCATCCGTTTAGAAATGATCTGGTGGTTTGTGGCTCTCGATGGCGGCACGGAGCGCGGCGCGGCGAGCATCCTTAAAGCTTCCTTAAGATGTAGTAACACTCCTTATTCTCTCGTGAAGCCGTACAATTTTCACCGAAAGCCAGGGTAAATTTTTCGAATGGTGTTCCAGGTGCCAGTCTCTAACAGTTTCTGAAAAAATTCTGATGGAAAAAAAGCCCAAATCATTCTGCCATTTCCTGACAATGAAAATCCGCCGAGGGGGTGGACCACTCCTCACTCAAAGCCTGCTCACAGGCGAATGACGCAACCGACAGGCGTGGAAAAACTCACGCATGCGCACGAGAGTTCAAGCTTGTCTGACGCAATCACACGTGATTCAAATCCATATGGTTTTTGAAAAAAAATATAAGGTCTGGCTACTTTTCTAATAGATCTCGTATATGAATAACATTTTTTTTTAAATTGTTAAGGTATGGTAAATAGACATCAACATTTGCACAGTGCTGTGTGGTGCATCTTATTGGCTAAATGTAATTGTTTTAAAAAAGACTATGAAAACAAAATCCAGAAGTAACTCTATGACCCTTTCATTATTGTATTTTTAATGTTTATGTTGCTTATATTTGGTTACATATAGGAGTATGACTTTGTGCTTAATTGCATACTCATTCTTCTGATGCAGTGAAACAGGGACTATTGAAAGAATTGTGTGATGTTTTGTTTTTCTTTTTAAAACAAAGACAGTACCAGCAGAACCAAATCTGTGACATCCAAAGCACACATGAAAGCACAAGAACCCCAAGTGCAAAGAGAATGAGGTGTCATTGCAGAAATATTTATTGAAATAAATATACAATGTATACATTTTAGCACATAAATATAATAATAATATAAATAATAATCAATAGGATGCCCAAATCTAGGTTTTCTTTTATCCAATGTGTTGTTCAACACTCTGTGAAGCCACTACAGTGATGCAACTTTCTGGGATGACACAAATGATGGTCCCAATAAGAGAATTATCTATCCTCATAATATATCTTTTTTTATTATCTTATAATTTAGATAATGTGTTCACATTTACTGCTACACCAGTAATACTAATTATAATATAGAATATTGTGAACACGGAATATTACAACTCAAAACTGACTGAATAAAGCTCAGGATATACTGTGAAAACATATCTTGATATAATAAATCTTTAGGATTTAGACAAATATTAGGATATTAGCATAAAACCAACCTCTATTATTCTTTAAAGTCTAAACACAATAATGCAACTTGCTACTCTAGATTGGTAAAAACTCAAGACTGAGTCATGCTAAGGTGTTAGTCATCCAAACACTGATTTAAAAGTCATCTGTACAAAGACATCATTTAGAACTATTATCACCAAAGTCTGGCTTTTTTTTTTTTATATCTGTTTACATTACTGTATATGAAACAAATAAACATATTTGAGCAATCTGCCACTAGATTCACACGAATTTTGTGAATGTCTATAATATTTTGATAATCAAAGAGTATAAAGTCTTATGTAACTGAAGTGAAAATTACAAGCAGACTTTCAAAGTCCCATTAGAGTGCTGAACGCAGAATACACATAAGGATCCACAAGCATATTTCTAAAATATATTAAAACAAAAATCGACACAAATATTCTTTTGTTGTCTTAAAGGTACACAGTATTCCACTTTTGAGTATAGTGTAGGGTTCAGGACGTGCACCAAATGGGGTTTAAGATGGCTTGTCACCTTCTTTCTTCAGACGACTATGTAAAACAGAAAGAGCATTAAGTAGAAACTTTGTAGTTGGAATTAATCAAGTAATGTTGGCTTTACAGTAATGCGATACTTTGGTAGTCACAAAAAGAGAAAAGATCAAAGAACAGCCAAGTACAACACCAATTCCAATGAAGTTGGGGATGTTGTGTAAAATGGAAATTGAAACAGAATATAATGATTTGCAAATCCTCAACCTATAGTCAATTGAATACACCACAAAGACAAGATATTTAATGTTCAAACTGATAAACTTTATTGTTTTTGTGCAAATATTTGCTCATTTTGAAAATGCAGGGTTCTCCCCAGACAATGGAACAATGGCGTTGCACCATTATACTGTTAGGACACCACCGTTGTACCTGCACCGTGCTGTCAGATATATTTTTAATTCCAGCCAGACTATTTTGTGCTGAAAGGAGTCGGACTGCTGCCTGCTCTCCCCTCCCCCGCCGGCAGCCGCAGAGTCAGCGCCGCAGCTCAGAGAGTGAATGACAAAAACTCTGTCAACGTCATTCCGATAAAAAGAGCTCCTTCTGCCTGCATAGTCAGACACATTAAGGTTATTATTACATTACATTATTTTACAGATAAAAGCCTTCACGTTCCTAAAGGCCCTTTCACCACCAGACCTGCTTCGAGTTGCTTCCTGTGGCGTCATGACGACGCAGGAATATCTGTGTCAGGTGCGCCCAGCAGGGGGCAGAGAGGAGGTGAGGACGCAGCCTGCAGGTTCTCTGCACAGAGGAATCAGTGTGCACAGTTTGGCTGCAGCCAGACTGTGCACACTGATTCCTCTTCTAGTTTATATTTGTTCTTGTGCAGGGCTGCAGGTCTGTGCTCTGAGTTCTGTTATAGTTTATCTTTCCTCCTGTGACTGCGAGATGTGCGCGCAAACAAACCATCCGTGAATAAATGTGGAGATGTGTGGAGTTCTACTTGATGTGGACATGACCTGTCTCTGGCAATCAGTCTGTGAGCAGGGACTTGTCCTTTTGTCCTTTATTTAACACAGTGAGTGAGAGAGTTTGAGGGAAGAGTGAGGAAACTGCCTGCAGCCAGACAGGTTTTTTTTCTCCTTTCTTTTAATTGTTCACATGTGTGCGCATGAACGAAACCGTCCGTGAGTGGACTGGAGATGTCCGGACTTTTTACTGGATGTGGACATGTCCTGTCTGGCATCAGTCTGTGAGCAGGACTTATGTCCTTTATTTAACACAATGATGAGAGCGTTTGAGGCGAGAGCAAGGAGCGCAGCCAAGGCTTTTCTTCTTTCTTTTAATTGTTTATGTGTGTGTGTGTGAACGAATTGTCCGTGAGTGGACTGGAGATGTCCGGACTTTTACTGGATGTGGACATGTCCTGTCTCTGGCAATCAGTCTGTCAGCAGGACTTATGGATTTTATTTAAACTTTGTGAAAGAAGAGCCAGGAGCTGCAATCAGCATTTTTTTCTGTTGTCTTTTTTGAGCGTGTAGTTTTTACTGCATTGTGCACACGGTATAAAAACAATCCTGCGTGATTTATACTTCAGGAACAATGGGATGCAGTAGGAATCATATATTGGCGTCGGGTAACGTTGTCTTGTGAGTGTGTGCTTCTAGTCACGCTGAGTACCATCCTGTTGCTCTGACTTCCTCTGACTTCTTCCTGTTAAAAGGGAGTTTTTCCTTCCCACTGTCGCCAGTGCTTGCTCACAGGGGGTCGTTTTGACCGTTGGGGTTTTTACGTAATTATTGTATGGCCTTGCCTTACAATATAAAGCGCCTTGGGGCAACTGTTTGTTGTGATTTGGCGCTATATAAATAAAATTGATTGATTGATTGACTTGCACTGAAACCACTTACCGTATTTCCGGACTATAAGTCGCACCGGAGTATAAGTCGCACCAGCCACTTTATCCATTATAAAGAAAAACAAACCATAAATAAGTCGCACCGGAGTATAAGTCGCACCAGCCACTTTATCCATTATAAAGAAAAATAAGCCATAAATAAGGTCCACTGGACTATAAGTCCCATGGACATACAGGTATGTTAACATGAAAAGTTCAGATGATAATATTGTGACGGCTACTGTTTTCGGATGCATATTTCACCAGTCGCAACTTGTAATCTGCAGAGTATGATTTTCTTTTGGTGGCATTTTTTCGGGCCTTCTCCGTTGTCTTGTTATGTTATCAGTAACGTTAAAATTTTTATTTTTCTATGGTAGTCAGAAGTCGCAGGAACAGTCACACAAGCCTCGAGTGCCCTCTCGTGAGCTGCATTTTACCTACGAATATGTTTGTATTTTGCGGACCACATTGCGAGCCGAACCATGCAGCGCCTACCTGCGCAGCTCATGACCTCCCAGCGGTGTCGATCCAGCTCCTTCCAAGTGCAGACGCTAATCCTCCGCCGTCGTCTCAGTGCTCCCATGCAGCTCTCAGCGTCAACTCTGCTCACACTGATATCCAAGGGTTGAAGCTGTTTTGTTAGCCGTCCCGGAAGTAACACCATGTTCGTCTGCTTCAAACGCTATTCACAATCATCGACGACAGCTCCTTCCAATGCACACGCTAATCCTCCGCCGTCGCTCACAGCCAATGCTCCCAACGCAGCTCTCAGCGTCAACTTAAACACTCTGCTCACATTGATATCCAAGGGTTGAAGCTGTTCTGTTCGCCAAGCCGGAATAACAGCAAGCACCGAGTTCGTCAGCTTCACACGCTGTGGGTGAGGTGAGGAATACTCATCCAAGTTCTGTTCTCTGATTGGTTATCGCGACCAGCGTGAACTATAGGATGGCCGTCATACTACAGTGCCCTGATGCATTTGCATTTCCTTTTCCGGTGGCCATTTTAAAACTAGATCGACTCTGTCACGTAGAATTGTTTTGTTACAGTAAATTATTGAGATCCTACCGGTATATTTTTTCATTTATAAGTCGCACCGGAGTATAGGTCGCACCCCAGGCCAAAACATGTAAAAAAGTGCGACTTATAGTCCGGAAAATACGGTAATTCTGCATCGAGCAGAGGATGCAAAAAAAATTAAACGTTTAATTTTTGACATCCGATTTGCTTCGTCCTTTGTGCCCCTCGCACTGTTGTGACACCGAGATGCATCGTCTCGGCACTGGGTTGCTTTCATGTGGCGTCGTCATGACGACACACGATGTAACTGGGAGCAGCCCGGTGTGAAAGGGGCTTAAGTTTGCACAAGTAAGCCGCAAAAATGGTGTGAGAGCGACAAGTCTCTTGTTCCCACAGACAAACAGAGGAGGAGGAGGAAAACTGTTAACTGCAGATGCTACACGCTGTAAAAAGCAGCAAAGCAATTTTAATCAACGATCATCTTCACCACACAGCCTTAATCAAACGGTTCATCCAGGATTTCATCATTAAAAGAGCAGATGTACTTCTTTACATCTTGCAAAACTATTTTTTTTTCATTTTCTTTTTATTATTGTTGTTTAGCACCAATGACACCAGATCAAGTTACTTGTATGTGAGAACTTACTTTGCAATAAATTTTATTCTGATTGACTATCAATCAGTCCAGGTTTAGCTCTGTTCAAACAAGACAATTAAGGGTTATATTGTTTTTAAAAAGTCTGCAATCCCACTCAGAAATATTAAAAGAAAAAACTAAACTGTCAACATGACAGAAAAACATTAGTGTTTTTAAACTTTCCAATGTTATTTATTTTATTAACTTAGACAGAAACATGCAAAAGAACTTTGATATTATAACATAAGTGTCATTTTTTGTCTAATATTCTTGCTTTCAATGCATCTAAAACCAGTCAAAATGACTCGCACGCGTGCTGCCTCGGGTGATAATTGCCAAAGCACTGCCATACTAAAATTTCTGGGGAGAACCCTGAAATGGATGACCTGCAACACCTTTCAAAATAGCTGGGACAGTGGTATGTTTACCACTGTTTTACTGGATCACCACTTTGTGAACAACTGCATGAAAAAATAGTCCAACGTTTATGAACAATGTTTCTCAACGTTCAATTGCAAGGAATTTAGTCGCCCATTGAAAATGTGTGGCGCATTATGAAGCGCAAATATGACAATGGAGACCTGGGACTGTTGAACAACTGAAGTCGTACATCCAAGCAAGAATGGGAAAGAATTCCACCTACAATGCTTCAACAATTAATGTCCCCAGTTCCCAAACGCTTATTGAGCGTTGTTAGAAGGAAAGGTGAGTAACACAGTGGTAAACATACCACTGTCCCAACTTTTTTGAAACATGTTGCAGGCATCCATTTAAAAATAAGCAAATATTTGCACAAAAACAATGAAGTTTATCAGTTTGAACATTAAATATCTTGTCTATGTGGTGTATTCAATTGAATATAGGTTGAAGAGGATTTGCAAATCATTGTACTCTGTTTTTAATTTACATTTTACACAACGTCCCAACTTCATTGGAACTGGGGTTGTACAAACCAGCAAATAATTTCATGTTAGTAGTATGAGCATGATCAAGTACAGTAGTGTTCAGAATAATAGTAGTGCTATATGACTAAAAGATTAATCCAGGTTTTGAGTATTTTCTTATTGTTACATGGGAAACAAGGTACCAGTAGATTCAGTAGATTCTCACAAATCCAACAAGACCAAGCATTCATGATATGCACACTCTTAAAGCTATGAAATTGGGCTATTAATAAAAAAAAAAGTAGAAAAGGGGGTGTTCACAATAATAGTAGCATCTGCTGTTGACCACTACAACTCACACCTATTATGATCAAACTGCTTTTTAGCAATCCTGTGAATCACTAAACTAGTATATAGTTGTATAACCAGTTTTTCATGATTTCTTCACATCTGCGAGGCATTCATTTTGTTGGTTTGGGACCAAGATTTTGCTTGTTTATTAGTGTGCTTGGGGTCATTGTATTGTTGAAACACCCATTTCAAGGGCATGTCCTCTTCAGAATAAGGTAACATGACCTCTTCAAGTATTTTGACATATCCAAACTGATCCATGATAGCTGGTATGCGCTATATAGGCCCAACACCATAGTAGGGGAAACATGCCCATATCATGATGCTTGCACCACCATGCTTCACTGTCTTCACTGTGAACTGTGGCTTGAATTCAGAGTTTGGGGGTCGTTTCACAAACTGTCTGGGGCCCTTGGACCCAAAAAGAACAATTTTACTCTCATCAGTCCACAAAATATTCCTCCATTTCTCTTTAGGCCAGTTGATGTGTTCTTTGGCAAATTGTAACCTCTTCTGCACGTCTTTTATTTAACAGAGGGACTTTGCGGGGGATTCTTGCAAATAAATTAGCTTCACACAGGCGTCCTTCTAACTGTCACAGCCTTACAGGTAACTCCAGACTGTCTTTGATCATCCTGGAGCTGATCAATGGATGAGCCTTTGCCATTCTGGTTATTCTTCTATCCATTTTGATGCTTGTTTTCCGTTTTCTTCCACACCGTCTCTTGTTTTTTGTCCATTTTAAAGCATTGGAGATCATTGTAGATGAACAGCCTATAATTTTTTGCACCTGCGTATAAGTTTTCCCCTCTCCAATCAACTTTTTAATCAAACTACGCTGTTCTTCTGAACAATGTCTTGAACGTCCCATTTTCCTCAGGCTTTCAAAGAGAAAAGCATGTTCAAAAGGTGCTGGCTTCATCCTTAAACAGGGACACCTGATTCACACCTGTTTGTTCCACAAAATTGACAAACTCACTGACTGAATGCCACACTACTATTATTGTGAACACCCCCTTTTCTACTATTTTTTTTTTTTTTTTACTAATAGCCCAATTTCATAGCCTTAAGAGTGTGCATATCATGAATTCTTGGTCTTGTTGAATTTGTGAGAATCTACTGAATCTACTGGTACCTTGTTTCCCATGTAACAATAAGAAATATACTCAAAACCTGGATTAATCTTTTTAGTCACATAGCACTACTATTATTCTGAACACTACTGTATGTCAGGTCTTTTTAAATACAAAACACTTGACTGTTCCACAATGAAAACCTTTTCGACAGAGAAAGTAGAAGGGGGTATTAAATAAATGGATTAGTCAAATGCAAGCAATTGATTCAGCCCCGGCACTAAGCAATCTCACCTGTAATAATCTTCTTGTCCAGGTAGAGGGCCTCCATGCAGATGATGTCCATGAAGCCATTGCTGTTCCATTGCCATCCTCTGCAGCTCTGCAGATTGAGCATGCATGGCTTGCAGCTGGTGGGCAGCAGACATCTGAGGAATAGGACCCTGTAGCTCTCGCGGATATGCAGCTCCTACCAAAAGCACAAATACAAATACCTATATCAAACTGAGGGAGCCCACATAATGCAAGTAAAGCTAAAGGACACTTGTTGTCTCTCCCTCTTCTCATTGGAAGATGACATTAATCTCCACCCTCCCACATCTACATACTGTGCAACCTCTGGTTCCCTATGAAGCATAATAAGCAGAGCTAGTGCCTGTATGACTGGCAGATTGATTTTAGCTTTATTTTTCCAGTAAAATGGGAGCACATGTTTTTCTTTCTTTATGGTTTATGGAGGAGTTGGGCTGTGTATGTTGCGCGCTGTGTAAACATACTGTTAGGACAGCGTACCAAATAATGGGTGGCGCAGAATATCATGATCATGAGGAATCTCACTGAGTAGAGGGTTCACGATCGGCCCTGCAGGGAAGGGAAATCGGGCCAAGCGTGGCCCTGGTGCCATAGAATCTACTAGAGGATGAGGGCTTGAACCTGTTAGACAAAATTCAACATAAATGCAGTGTTTACAACACAATGAAGCACCATGCATGAATGAATCCTCCTACACTCAGCAGAATTGATGAATACACAAAACCAGCACTACCTTGACTAAGGGGATCCTGTTGATGAAGGTGCAAGTGAGAGTGAATGTGGGAGTGCTGGTGATGATGCGGTGTCACATTTAACATCTGCAGTCTTGCAGCCGGGTCATTTGCCACCGAAGCCATCCTCTCGGCATGAAGCCGCTCTGCTGTGAGCCGCTCGGCATAACTCAGCTCTGGGCGTAGCTGAGGTCCTGCCAGTGCCATCCGTTCTCGCTCAACATGGGCAAACCCTGGATGGAAGGGTGTGAAGTGGTGAGGAGGCCCAGGAATATGGGGAAGAGCCAGTGCTCCATGTCTGGCAAAATGCTCCATGGGGTTGGCTGAGGGGTGTAAAGTTTCCAGATCCGGGGGTTTGACCTCAAAGCCAGGCTTCATCCTGTCCCGCAGCTCCCGCTCTCTGAGGTTCCTGAGCTCACGCTCCCTCAGGCTGGGCTCAGCACTGTACAGAGGAGGCATGTGGTAGGCCAGCAGGGGGTCGCCGGGACTCAATGATACATAGAAAGGTTGGTTGCGATTGGTGGGAGACATGACATGGGGGCGGGCATATTCACTCAGGGTCCGCAGGGCAGGTGTATCCGGTCCAATGTAAGGGGGAACAGCAGCTACAGTGGTGGGTGGTTGCTCAAAAGAGGGACGTATGTGGCTTTGAGCTGCCATGTGGACCTCATTCATTCGATTGTCATGGGAGGAGCTGGATGCTCTCTGCAAACACAGTGTGTGAGAAAACATGCATTTCATCAGTGGCGGTTTGTCAATGGGGGCGCTAGGGCGCCTCCCCCTCTAAAATTTGACAGAGGAAAATCTACATGAACATAGCAAAATTTGTCATTATATTATATTAAAAAATTGAAATAAGCATTTACTTTTACCATGAAATGACAGCCTGTCAGCACCTGTCATTTAATAAAAGGGGTTTCACAATGTGTGGATTAATAACTTTGATGTTTTGAACACATCACTTATTAACTGAGGGGCGCTGGTCTAACAGGAGTCAATGGCAAGACCTGAACTTTTACCAAGCGGGTGATCTGATACTTCTCTCTGATTGGCCCACCTCAATTTTGCCTTTTGGGTGCACAGAACTGTGTCATGGCACTCCCATTTTTATTGACAGTGAATTGTGTTGTGTTATAGTGTTTCTTGTCCTTCAATTCAATTTCAATTTAAATAGCTTATAAAGCGCCAAATCACAACAAAAGCCGTCTCAAGGTGCCTCACACAAAACAGTTCAAAATAAAAATTAAAATAAATAAATAAAAATAAAAAAATTCAAATACATAATTAAAAACAGAAGTAAAACAATAAAACATAAAAAATAAAAACTATTCATAAGAAGGAGAATAAAAATAGGTTTTAAGTCTTGACTTAAAAATGTCCAAGGACTCCGACTGCCTTACGGTCGCAGGAAGAAGACCGTTCCACAGAGCGGGTGCACAATACGAAAAAGCTCTCTGACCCGCTGACGACTTCTTCACCCTGGGAACACAAAGAAGTCCCGCATCCTGCGACCCCAAAGCCCGGGTCAGCACGTAGGGTTCCACCAGATGGGCCAGATAAGACAGCGCCAGTCCATGAACAACTTTCTAAATCAATAACAAAACCTTAAAATCTTTTCTCAGAGACAGGGAGCCAGTGTAAAGATGCCAAATGGGTGTGATTGTCAGGACGGGCGGGAGCCCGTCACCAGGAGCGGCTGGACCCGCAATACAGACTCCCAGACTTGACTTGGGTGTAAGAGAAAACGTGGTCTTTATTCTGGCAAAGGTTCGGTACACATTTGGTCAGACAGCGTGGCAGAGGTACAAACAGGATCAGGCTGAGGCGCTGTCAAAAACAAGCAGGGGTCAGAGGCACGAGCAAACACCGACATCTGGGATGAGGCAACAGGCATGGTCGAGGTAACAGAGCAAGGTTCAGTACACGGCAAAACAAAAACAGGACTGTGATGGGCGCTGGAAAGTGTACAAAGACACACGAGCTGGCGGCAAGAGTGTGAGTGAATGGAAACACAAAGCAGACATAAACAAGATGGAAGACAAAGACATGGGGCAGGTGTAGTGAAGTGAAGTAACATAAATAACTGGGCATGAGACGAGAAGACTTGATGGGAGGTGCGGAGTGGAAACAAATGGCAAAAGCAGAACAGAGCTACAATGGGAATCAGGGGCAGAATATAATACAATGACAAACCAGGCATGAACATGAGAACTGAAAGAAAACATCACCAAGACAAAACTAAACTGGAACAGACTAGGAAACCAAGGTGGCTAAACAAATTTACAAATTGAACAGAGACAGAAAACAAAACCTGACACTAGAGAACCACCTATAACAGAACAGCAAAAATAGCAGATGAAAACTAATGAAGATCCATAAAAGACAAACTGACTGAACAAAACCAGAACGGGACTGAAACATGACTGAAGTATAAAAGTAACAAAGAAAGAAAGTAACAAAGCAAAAACAGAACACACAATGAAAATATACCACTAATACATCAAAGCCGCAGCAGACGGGAAACCATAAAAAGGGGAAAAATAAGGCTCAGCACCCCGACCTGGCCCAATCCCTGACAGTGATATGTTCAAACCTTCTGCTTCGTGTAAAAAAAAAAAAACAACAAAAAAACAAATATTAGTTAACAGGGTTTTAAAAAGGAATAGTTTGGACCAGTATCATGCTTAGTTATCACATTACGGGGTAACATATGTCATAAAAATCCAATGGACATTGACCTTGTTTGACCTTTCTTTGGAAACCAAGCATTCAGCACTATCAAAAACTATTCTATTTATTAATCCTATTAGCTCAGCCAATACTTTGTATCACCTTTACCAAAATTGCAGCAACTTTAACTTCTGACCCCTGTACAAACTGAAACTGACCTTTGTCACCATTCTTGCTGTTTTTATCCCTTAACTCCATAGAATTCAGTCACAGATAGTCGAAACTATACCTTTTTGGAGTCTTTATGATCAGACAAATAATGTGGTGTAGTTTTCATTTGATTGGAGCATTTTTAAATTTTGACCCCTGTGTAATTCTTCAATTGACCCCTACTTGGCTGCCTATTGAAAATTCCAAGTGGCCAGTCAGTTTTTTTTAAAAAGAGTAATGTCTAAGGAGTATTTGCAGTGGTGTAGTCTACGTGGAACGCAGGTAGACGCCGTCTACTCACTTGAAATGACTGGGAATTTCCGTCTACCCACTTCAAATTGCCCCGGGGAACGTGACGGTGTAAATAAAATAAGCGCTTATTGACTGTAATTTTATTTTCTCCCTTTAAAAGACAGCCATCAGGCGTCCATCACTGCAGAGTGCACCGTATGTCCCACCCCGACTCGCTCTGCTAGATAAGAGTTTTAATTGGCTCATAGAGAGATGGGGCGGGGCTACCAGCTAATCAGCGCGAAAGCCGCACACAAACAAGAAGAATGCTGGAAGTATCGATGGTGATTATTACCCGAAAAAATGAAAAGAAAACAGGCCTCGGTTTTAGATTTTTTTTTTCCAAAATGTCCACCTGCTGCTTCAGGGCCGACTGATGAAATTTGCACCCTGAGTGGAGGAGATAAACCTGGCGCTGTCTGCATTTCTGGTAAGTGGGCTAGTCTACAACAGCTAGTTTTTTATTTGTTCACTAAGCTAATGGGCCTTTCACACTGAATACGTCAGACGCGTCAAAAAACGGTCTAAAAAGCATTATTTTCAATGAGACGCGTTGCTTTTTAGATGCTGACGGGAGCGCGCATTGCCGCTTGTCGGCAGGCTGACGCAGACAAAGTTCAAGCCAATCCAACTTTCTGAGCCGTGACGTACCTTTGCGTTGTCCAATAAGAACGGCGCGTTGGGCCAAAACACGGAAGACTAGTGGCAGAAACAGAAACCACTGATCTGTACAAAATGGATCGGTGTAGAAATAAACCACTGATCTGTACAAAACAAACGTGTCACAAGACTGCTCATTTATGGAGCGGTTTTATGAAGAAAAATCCTTGGAAATGTTTTTTTGTTGTTGTTTGTTACCTCAGAATTTCTGATTACTGTTAAAAAAGTTTAAAACACTTGTAATTAAAATAGCTAATAAATCAATAAATGGTTCTTTAGAAACCTTTCATCTGTAAATTAAAACCACCTGTTATTTCAGATTAGATAATTTCTTGTTTAACATAAGGAACCTCTGACATTTATTTTTAGACAAAATAACATGGAAATTTGTACATTTTTTTAAGTCTGGTAGATTATTTATATCTCATTTCAACCAGAAAAACAGACAAAGTAAATAAATACAAATGTTTATTATAAATGCAACAGGAAATAATTTAACAATGACTGCAGCGATTGTAAAGTAGGATTTCTGTGACATAAACCTCTTGATGAATTTTTTTTAATGCTCATTTCAACTTGTAATTTTGACAAAATATGTAATTGCCTTTAATGTTGTTATCAGGACAGAGTCATTTCTAAAATATGAATTTGAGCACAATAAGTGGACAGCTTCTACTTGTGCAAATGTCTTTTGACTTTGATTCGTGGACATTTTTAATGATCCGTTCATTTATTGTTAAAATATAAAATGAAACAGCTTTTTAAAAAATAATAGAGTTTTGCCGGTAATCTACAGATGTCTCTTGAGCTTGAGTCCCGTTGGCTGTTGGATAGTGTAGTTTTAAAATGACTGGAATTGGTAAGTGGCATACTCCCAGTAGTTGCATCGTTGTCTTAGTTAGTTAGTTGGTTGTCGTCATACTATACTTTTGTGCCACTGATTTGGCCTACAATGTTTTTGTCATGGGTTGAAAAGGTTTCTGCAAAGTAAAGCATCTACCATATTTTCATTGTATGCGAATTTTCTGGGAGCTAGCGTCTGTCCTTCAGCCTAGCTGCTGTTTTAATGGAACTTAACGTATACTAATACTAGCTTGTTTATACTGGGTAGGTTTCCTTATGGACCACAAAGCCTACAGGTTCCAGTCCCCCATCTGGACCTGATGATGGACTGTCAATTTCAACAGAGATTGTGGTAGGAGGCGTGAGGCTCTGCAGCCAGTGCATGCTCATGTAGACCGGTGTGTTCTGTTTTGTTTTTGTTTATGCGTCTAAACTGTCCACAAACAACGTGGGGCCATGCGGATTATATGAAGGGTGAATCTTGCAGCTGCTGAATTTGACAGTACAGGCTCATATCCGATACTAAATAGAGGGAGGAAAAGTGAACTCTTGCAATATACTTAGTTGGGAGGCAATAATCTGCTCCTTATTATTGTTACGAGAACTTTTCTTTCTTAATAACAAGGAGTCACAGTCACTTTTTTTTTTGAGTGTGACTTAAAGTTGTCTTATTTACTGTTAAACAATGCACAGTAGCTTGCATATGATACTTTTGGCTGGATTTAAACATTGTTTATTCCTGGTTTATGACCTGATTAAATTTCTTTGTTAAATTAGGCTTTCAGATGCCAAAAAATAAATGTATTTGATCTTTGTATTTTTTAATCACTCTTTTAGATTTACTGTTGTATACTGTATTTTGCAATTGGTGCAAATTACTTACTTACATTCTTCCACATTTCTCACATTTATAGTGGCAAATATAGAATATAAATGATCAGATGGAAAGTATAGATCTATTTGTTGTTATGGTGTTAAAAATGTTAATAACCGGGGCGCAATGCACGGGTTTGATGACGGGCAAAACACACAGTGTACCCACTTCAAAAATGTAGACTACACCACTGAGTATTTGTGCCAAATTTGGTACTTCTATCACCATTTCAAGGATTGTTTCAGTTATCTGCTGCACTACTACAGCAAGGAGGAGTTCAAGGGCTGCTGTGGTGCTGTGAAACTTTTACACTTGTTCATGGAAAATAATCTTGGAGAAATCTTTTCAGAGACTGTTTACTAAAGATCCTCATCACTGCACCCATGACCACTGCAGAAGCTGAGAGGTGCTTCTCCACCTTGAAAAGAATCAATAAATTTCTCAGAAACACCATGAACCAGGACAGGCTGAATGCACTGGCCATGCTGTCAACAGAAAAGAAACTGGTGATGGAGATGATGGACTTTAATCAGAGGGTCAATGAGAAATTTGCAGTCCATAAAGAAAGGAGGTCAAAATTTCTGTTCAAATGATGTCTCTGAATGGTGGTGGGCAGCAATAAAGTAGATTGTGCTGCGATTTTGATTTGTCTTTAGTTTGTTCTTTTGTTGCCCCTGTATGAAGTGCTTTTTTATTTTGTTTCCTCCAAATGTGCTCCCCTTTAAAGTTTTTAGCATCAGCCGCCACTGCATTTCATGTGACAGATACTGTATATGTATCATATAAAGGATAAAGAAAAATACTCACAGCATTTCTGTCTGCCTCTCTTTCTCGTTCTCTGTCCTTCTCTCGTTCACGCTCTTGCCGAGCACTGAGCTCAGCCTCCCTTCTGCATCTTTCTACGGCCTCCTCCCTTTTTTTGGCCAGCTTAGAAGATGCAAGTGGAATGAAGAACAGGTCTGTTCTGGCACAGGAGTTGTAACCACGATCCAAGTGTTTGATAAACCTAACAGAAACAACAGATGTTGAATGACTGATGTGCAAGGCTAATTTGATGATGATGTTGGGACTTTACATCAGGGCTGTGCAATGAAAATTGTAAAATCTGAGGAAAATTTACAGGGGGTCTGGGGGGCGCAGCTCCCCAGAGCCGGGGTCTAGGGCCTTGTGGGACCTCAGAAACCAAATTAAATTTTCACCTACATTTTCAACATCTCCTGGAAGAACAAATCTCAAAATTAGTACATTTTTAAATGATCCTAGATTCAACCTTTCATTTGAACCATCAATGATCATGTTGAAATAACAGAATACGACGTGGAAGTAGGACCTGGTATGATTTTCCTTTTAATTGTAAACCAAATTATGCATTAACTCAGAACAATTAAACTACATGAAATTCATGAAGACTGAAAAGACTGTTAAACCATGTCAAAAACCACAACCAAAGATTGTAGAATATTTTAAAAATCAGGGTAAAATATCAATAACATACCTTATAGTAAAAAGCCACACATTCTTGTGTAAATTCCTGTAAATCCACTCAAAGCCACAGTGTCTTTTTTCCCATGAAAAAAGTCTACATTAATAAAAACTAATTTACATTGCTGTGTAAATTCATGTAGCCTAAATTAATTCAAAGCCACGTCTTTTTTTCAATGAAAGAAAGTCTAGATTAATGAAAGAAAAAAAGGCACATAATCTTTTCTGAAATTCTGTTTGAACAGCACAATGTTTATTTTCCAGAGAGAGAAAAAAATTCTTACCAGTTTGCTTTTCCCGTTCATCTTTCAGGTGTGTTCATGAAGCCAGCAACAATTCCACGGATTCTTGTCCTTATGAGACTTTTTCAACCCGTCTTTCTCGCCATCTTCGCTCTGTCTGATGTCGCTCCGTGACACATGCTGCAAAATTCTTCTTTTAAAAACTTGAAAGTTCTAAAGTGTGCGATGCCCACATGCTACGTTTAGCTAAGCTTCACACAGGAGCCACACAGCGTCAACCAACCAGTCCCGCTTTACGACAACTGTCGTAACAGCCAGGCTTTGAGTGGCATTTTTCCTCCGTGAATCTCCGCGGATCCGAGGAAACTGATATGAATCTGTAACACACAGATCAGTGTCTGCGGACTTATAAAACTTGCATGATGTTAAAAAAAAGAACGCTTTGTGATAAGCATTTTAAAAACTCAGTAACGATCACAATTAAAGAGTACAACACTAACACCCCCCCCCCCCCCCCCCCCCCGACCATGATGAAATCTGTGGAATCCCACGGATCCACGGAGTTTTCACAGCCATGTTACATGTACAGCAGGATGAGATGTAGAGTATAAGCAGCTACTCAAAAAAAAAAAAAACCCAACAAAAATTTCTAACATTTTTTAACTGCCATTCCCATTGTACAACATAAGAACAATTGGCCTAAACAGTCTGTGGCAAACACTTAGAGCTTGCAAAAAATTCTCATACTATGTAGCACTCTCCACTGAACTCCTTGCTATTGGTCAAAAACACGCCACCACTCACCACAAATACGTCACACAATGCCACATGGTTGCCGACACTCATCAGGGTGTGGTGAGTGTTTTGGTCATGTTCAAAACATTAACCACTCAACTTTGCTTGCTGCATGGTCGCCCCTTACACACCATGCACACAGTGTCTGTGTGAGAGGCTGGATGTCTAGAAACTCCAAATCCATGATAAAATGGTGGACGGGCAGGGGCAGAGACAAAATTAATAAATTACTGGCCAGAAAGCATCAAACAATGCTCAATACGCTACATTAAACACCAGTGAATGCCCCACAGACACAACGGTCACATGCAGGGCACACAGATACTGGTGGTGAGTCCCAACGAGAACAGAACTACAATGGTTCTCACTAACACACCACATCATCTGTGTGAGAGGGGCTTTAGTATAATGTAGAGCAAAGATGGACTAACATGTGCCATGAAGGTTCAACAGTTCAAACTAATCAAGTGATCATGTGACTGTAATAATGAGTTCCTCCCCTCAACTTTCAACTTACATATTGAGAACAGAGTGGAACAAAAACCTGAAGACTGTTGGTCCTCCATGGCACACAGTTGATTATCCCGGACTTAAACAAAGTGTCCTTACCACAAGGAAGGCAAGAAGCTTCACAATTCAACTCAGTAATTAAAGACACTGTGTCTTTAATTACTGAGTTGAATTGTGAAGCAGTAGTGAACAAATGAGAAATTATGTTAAAAGCCCTATTAAACGCACACTGATAAACAGTCAACCTGCTAATTGCAGAGGGAAAAACACTGAGGCTATGAAGACACAGAGTGAAAAAAGATGGAAGTGTGTGCTTGCCGAGGTGTGTAGGTTATTTTTATAAATTTAAAATTCACATCAGCCCATGCTGAAACCATTTTAATCCATGAATTGGGTTAAAATTGGAGTTAAGTGACAACTCACGTTGTCAACATGGTGATATGTAAATGTCAAGAGAATATGCATATAAAAGTAAGCAGCACAGCTTGTATCAGAGTTGAGATTACTGTAGTATTTTTAGTGGGGATTTTTCTTTTGAATATGCAACCTGACACTCAGATCTCCATTATGTTCCTGCACCAAACTATGTCTACATGCACAGACACATCGGAATTTCTCAGCAAAGTTTTCCAACAGATTAAAAGCCTGAGTTGCAACACAATGTCTGAAGTGTAGGAAGGATGGCACAAGTATGGCAAATACACTCTCAAGCAAGTCTGAATGTAACAGTCACTGCTAAGTTGATTTTGCATTCAGTAAAACAGATGACACTAGGATGGATGTAAAGGACAAACTGCATGATGCAAATACATACAACATAAGAAAAAGAAACATCTATAATCACAGAGGTTTAAAATGTATCTGATCAATTTTTCTTTTTACTAATCTAGATTTTGCATACAGAGCAAACAGTCCATCAGATTAACAGAATACAACCAGTGGGAAGGTGCTAGGATGACCTACTCCTATACAAGTCAAAGAAACTCTGCAAGTTGTGACTCAAATGGCAACAGTAGAATGACTAATATTTGTATTTGAAGGGTGTGTGCATATAATGTGTACATACTGCAATCTAATACTGTAGGGAAACATTTAAATGTATAAACTAACAATAGTTGCTGGTAAACAACAAACTGGCTTCAAAAATAGCTAACAGCAGGCAATGTGTGGAAAAAAAATAGTGGCCTGGTTTACAAAGAAAATCATAGAATCCAAGGCAACCTTTTTTGTATTGAGAACAATCTTAATTAGTGCCAGATTATAAAATATGTGCTCATCAACACTGGCAGAACTGTTTTTTGTTTTTTTTTAACAATGCATGCTCAAAGAGGAGAGATGGCTTGGACTCTTTAAGTAACAAAATTTTTAGACATTTACCGTGCAGACTGGCTGGCATGGCTTGCAATGTCAACAATGGAGGGCTCTGGAGAAGGGCTTCTGGGTGGAGATGGTGGGCTGTCAGGCTCATCCAAGTTATCCAGCAGCTCTTCTTTTATCTGAACATGTGATCCTGCAGCTGGCATGTTAGGTGAGGGTCTTAGAGAGAGGGGAGGAAAAGACACTTGGAGGCCGGGTACAGGGCTGACACCAGATGGAGTCACAGAGGTGACAACCGGGAGTGAGCCTGTGCCAGGTGAGTGGGCAGAATGAATGCTTTTCCCAGGGTGGGTCTCGACCTGACAGATTACAGGAGGCTGAGCTGGAAGTGAGTGCACTGGCAAAGGCTGCTGCATAAGCTGCAGAGGGGGAGGCGGAGCACCCGGAGGGTGCTGGTTGGGCAGAGGATTGAGGGGTTTTAGAGCCGGAGGAGGTGGGAGATTAGATGGCATCTGGGGGAAAGGTGTATTAGACTGGTGTGGTATCTGTTTGTGTGAAGGTGGAATTGGAGTGGTAGGGGGAGGCTTTACTTGGGGAGCAGATGGGAGTGGCTGTGGCAGCTGCAACTCTCTTAAGAAGGGTGGAGATCGCTGGGAAGCCATTGGTGATGGACCACATGGCTGAATAGGCTGTGCAGAAACAGAGTTAAGAGAAGGTGGACCCTGAAAACCTGCCAAAGGAGAAGAGTCCTGGCTCAGCTCTGATGAGAGAGGAGATGGACCAGAAAGGGAGTGAGACATGGGCTGTGGCTGACTGTGTTGATCTACTGTGGCAACTGACTGAGCAGAGACTGACTGAGGAGGGTCTGGGGAAGGAGGAGATGGGTTCTGAGTGGGATCAGAAGAGGAGGTGTTTTGTGGTGGCTGAGGATTAATGAGGGTGCCCTGAGAGGCGAGGGCCTGTTGGACTGGTGTGTCAGCCAAGATAACAGCATGGGCAGTAGTCTCTGATGGGGCACCAGCTGGGTGAACAGATGAGTCAGAGTCACTCTCATTGCCCTGCTGAGGACTGGGAATGCTGGGAGAGGAGCTGCGGTTGTCTTGATCAATGTCTTTGGTGTCACTGCTGCCGTCATCCTGAACACTGCGACTTTCGGATGAGCTTTCCTCTTCTGCTTCCACAGCTGACCGTGACCTGTGAGCATCCTGGGAGAGACAAAAAAACTTGCATCATCACTTGCGAGAGGACAGTTCTCATCTGTGAAATTTATTCATTGTTTTTCAAATTTTGGCAATCAGCTAGTGAAAACAAAATTACAAAGATGCTTCAACTTTGGAACGCTCAGGGGTTTATCTTCTACCCTTATGGTGGTTTTATTAGTCAAGTTCCTGTAAGAATAACAATAACACAGGTTAAAATTTCCTACAATAATTGAGACGATGTTAATACCGTGTGTTTCATGTGACATTAAGACAGACTGCTGACTGAAGTTGGCCCTGCGCAGGTTTCTGACAGCTGAAGGTAAGATTGATTTAAGACTTTTAAAGACTTTTTTTTTTACGGCAGTTGGAATGAAATTTAAGACCATTACAATAAGCAAAATTTGGGGGTTTAGCTGAGGGTTGTAACATAGAACATGGATACTGGTTTAAGTGTCACTGCAACCCCCCCCCACCAAAAAAAACAAACAAACAATTGTCATTAACTTTACACTTCCCAAAGTGTCTCTGTTGCGACCAATCTGAAATTTGTTGATTGCACTATCTCTCTTTGTGTAGCAATATGAAGCTTTCAATTATAAAAATACTGGCATTTATAATGATATTTTTAATATCAGTGGCAGAACATGAATAAAATTCTATTTCCCATGTCTTAGCATTTTTAAGATTTTTGAAAGACTGATTTAAGACCTTTTAATTAAAACCTTTTTAGATGATCAAATTCAATGCCTTTTAAGACTTTTTAAAGATCCGCAGGAACCCTGCACAAAGTACACGCTGAGATAGTGACGTATAAATGCATAACTACATCACTGTAACGCAGGAGCACCTTACATAAAGCCATATTACACAGTGTGCACCTCTATCTGTGCAGCACAGCACAGGTTGTCCCATCTTTGGTCAATACAGATCTCCAGTGACAGAGAAATAAATATGTAATGAGAAAATGTTTTATTGAGCAGTTGAAATGCTACTGTGTGCACACAAGATACGAGTATAATTAGTTTCCATGTTTGATTACTTTGTGCTTTTGTTAAAAGACAGAGAATAAAGACAGAAACTAACACCCTGAGTGAGACACATTATTACTTGGTGTTTATGTGGAGAATGACAAACAGGAAAATATATTTATTGAATAAAGAATGGATTTGGTTTGTTCAGAGTAAAACGTGCATGCACATGTATGAATGGATTATCGTGTATGTACTGACAAAATTATTGAAATATCACATGCATTCAATGTGATACTGGGTGTTGTCCTTTTTTTTTTATTATTGTGTCCTCTCTCGGGCCACTCCGGGGCTCTGTGGGTGTGGACACCTTTATATGGACATTTTGGAAGTTTGGTCCTTTAAAGGCACAAAGCTTTTTTACTTATTTCAGCTGTTGTTATTCAGGGTTTCAACAACAGAAACATCCAGCTACACCTCACACTAATTATTTATGAATGCCTGGTGGACTTTGGATGAGGTGAGTGTGTCGGTATGTCTGTATCATCTGCAAACGCAGTTTGTCCATGAAACCCTGTGCCACCCCATTTGTATTCCCTTCTATAATAGTGCATTATTGCCATGCAAAGGGTTTTACACTCAACAAAAATATAAATGCAACACTTTTGGTTTTGCTCCCATTTTGTATGAGATGAACTCAAAGATCTAAAACTTTTTCCACATACACAATATCACCATTTCCCTCAAATACTGTTCACAAACCAGTCTAAATCTGTGATAGTGAGCACTTCTCCTTTGCTGAGATAATCCATCCCACCTCACAGGTATGCCATATCAAGATGCTGATTAGACACCATGATTAGTGCACAGGTGTGCCTTAGACTGCCCACAATAAAAGGCCACTCTGAAAGGTGCAGTTTTGTTTTATTGGGGGGGATACCAGTCAGTATCTGGTGTGACCACCATTTGCCTCATGCAGTGCAACACATCTCCTTCGCATAGAGTTCATCAGGTTGTCAATTGTGGCCTGTGGAATGTTGGTCCACTCCTCTTCAATGGCTGTGCGAAGTTGCTGGATATTGGCAGGAACTGGTACACGCTGTCGTATACGCCGGTCCAGAGCATCCCAAACATGCTCAATGTGTTGTGTGGGCCGCCAGAAGAGGAGGCACTGCTGGCCCACCACCAGAGGGCGCCCTGCCTGAAGTGCGGGCTTCAGGCACGAGAGGGCGCTGCCGCCATGGACACAGCCGGGGGTGACAGCTGTCGCTCATTACCTCTTGACAGCTGTCACCCATCTACTCAACATCATCTCACTCCATAAAGACCAGACGTCATCTCCACCTCGTTGCCGAGATATCATACTTCATAGGAGGTACTACTCTCAGCCTTTTTTTGAGATTTATAAATCTGTGATTGTGAGTATTTGCAGGAGAACCGGTCGTTTTGGTGGAGGCTGTGCATGACGGCGCTCCTTTTCCTCTGAGACCACTGCAACGTGTTGAGTGAGAGGTGGAGGTGGCATTCCCACCGTTGTTGTTACTGGGTGTACACACACCCACACTTGACTGTCTTTGTTCTTCGCCAGCAGCACCAGATCCGACAGTCGGGGACGGTGATCACCTGGGAATTCGGGACTTGGCGGCTCCAGTATTCACCAGGTTCTGGGGCGGTGGAAATCGTGTGGTTCCGGCTCTTCTCAGGACAGACGTCTTCTATCCTCGAGCCTGCCCACACGTCACCTCTGTGTATTGACTGTTATGATATTCTGTGATTGTCTGTATGTTCGTTGTGCACATTCACAACATTAAATTGTTATATTTTGGCTCATCTATTGACCGTTCATTTGCGCCCCCTGTTGTGGGTCCGTGTCACTACACTTTCCCAACACAATGGGTGACATGTCCGGTGAGTATGCCGGCCATGCAAGAACTGGGACATTTTCAGCTTCCAAGAATTGTGTACAGATCCTTGCAACATGAGGCCGTGCATTATCCTACTGCAACATGAGGTGATGTTCTTGGATGTATGGCACAACAATGGGCCTCAGGATCTCGTCACGATATCTCTGTTGTGTGGGCCGCTGAAGAGGAGGTACTGCTGGCCCACCACCACAAGATGGCGCCCTGCTTGAAGTGCGGGCTTCAAGCACGAGAGGGCGTCGGAGCGACCGGGAGTGACAGCTGTCACTCATCATCCGTACCAGCTGTCACTCACCCACTACTCACCATCACCATAAAGGCCGGACTGCAACTCCACCTCCCCGCCGAAAAATCAGCTACCAAGCAAGGTAATTTTCTCTGCTGTGATATTGTTGTCTAAATATATTGGTCTGTGTGCAGCCGTGTTCCTGCGGGCTCTATCGGAGGCTGGACTGGCGGACAGTGAGAGGACGACGTTCTTCGCCTCTCACTCCATCCAGGAAAGAGACCAACAGGAGCTGCACGGGTGACGTTGTTTCTGGAGGTGGAGGTTCTCCCTCCCAGAGGAACTACTCAGGGGACGATTACTGGGTGCGTCTTTACACACCCACCACTAACTGTTTCTGTTTCTGCCAGCAGTACCTGGTTTGACAGCTGGAGACGGTGGCCACCTGCGGCTCGGGACTTGGCGGCTCCGGTGTTCTTCAGATCCGCTGGCGGTGGAAGACGTGTGGGATCCGGCTCTTCTTTGGACAGACGTCTTCTATCCTCGAGCCTGCCCACACGTCACCTTGTATACAGTTGACTGTACTCCTCTAGTTGTTTTTTTTCTGTATCCCGTTGTGCAATTCACAACATTAAATTGTTACTTTTTGGCTTATCCATTGTCCGTTCATTAACGCCCCCTGTTGTGGGTCCGTGTCACTACACCTTCCCAACAATCTCTGTGCATTCAAAATGCCATCAATAAAATGCACCTGTGTTCTTCGTCCATAACAGACGCCTGCCCATACCATAACCCCACTGCCACCATGGGCCACTCGATCCACAACACTGACATCAGAAAACCGCTCACCCACACGACGCCACACACGCTGTCTGCCATCTGCCCTGAACAGTGTGAACCGGGATTCATCCGTGAAGAGAACACCTCTCCAACGTGCCAAACGCCAGCGAATGTGAGCATTTGCCCACTCAAGTCGGTTACGACGACGAACTGGAGTCAGGTCGAGACCCCGATGAGGACAACGAGCATGCAGATGAGCTTCCATGAGATGGTTTCTGACAGTTTGTGTGGAAATTCTTTGGTTATGCAAACCGATTGTTTCAGCAGCTGTCCGAGTGGCTGGTCTCAGACGATCTTGGAGGTGAACATGCTGGATGTGGAGGTCCTGGGCTGGTGTGGTTACACGTGGTCTGCGGTTGTGAGGCTGGTTGGATGTACTGCCAAATTCTCTGAAATGCCTTTGGAGACGGCTTATGGTAGAGAAATGAACATTCAATACACTAGCAACAGCTCTGGTTGACATTCCTGCTGTCAGCATGCCAATTGCACGCTCCCTCAAATCTTGCGACATCTGTGGCATTGTGCTGTGTGATAAAACTGCACCTTTCAGAGTGGCCTTTTATTGTGGGCAGTCTAAGGCACACCTGTGCACTAATCATGGTGTCTAATCAGCATCTTGATATGGCACACCTGTGAGGTGCTTGCCTCTACTGGTGGTTGGCTCTCACTGCGGTATTGTATCACTTCCTGTTCCGGAGCACAGCTGTGTTTTTCTGTATCTGTTAGCTGTTTAATCTGCGCAGTTAGATTGATCTAGTTATCTAGATTACGATTTGTTTCCCAGTGTAATCTTTACGTGCCTTAACTAAAGCACTCCTTCTGCTGAATCACCTCTAAATTATTTACACATTATTCACTTTGCGTGTTTTTAGGAATCCGCTAGCTTAGCGTAGCTACTAGCTCTTAGCCGATTTAGCATGGCGGCTTCTCCTGTCTCTCCCGCACTTTTCTGCTCTGGGTGTGAAATGTTTAGTTATTCCTCGGCCTCCTTTAGCAGTAACGGTACTTGTAATAAGTGTAGCTTATTCGTAGCTTTGGAGGCCAGGCTGGGCGAATTGGAGACTCGGCTCCGCACCGTGGAAAATTCTACAGCTAGCCAGGCCCCTGTAGTCGGTGCGGATCAAGGTAGCTTAGCCGCCGTTAGTTACCCCCTGGCAGATCCCGAGCAGCCGGGAAAGCAGGCTGACTGGGTGACTGTGAGGAGGAAGCGTAGCCCTAAACAGAAGCCCTGTGTACACCGCCAACCCGTTCAAATCTCTAACCGTTTTTCCCCACTCGACGACACACCCGCCGAGGATCATACTCTGGTTATTGGCGACTCTGTTTTGAGAAATGTGAAGTTAGCGACACCAGCAACCATAGTCAATTGTCTTCCGGGGGCCAGAGCAGGCGACATTGAAGGAAATTTGAAACTGCTGGCTAAGGCTAAGTGTAAATTTGGTAAGATTGTAATTCACGTCGGCAGTAATGACACCCAGTTACGCCAATCGGAGGTCACTAAAATTAACATTAAATCGGTGTGTAACTTTGCAAAAACAATGTCGGACTCTGTAGTTTTCTCTGGGCCCCTCCCCAATCGGACCGGGAGTGACATGTTTAGCCGCATGTTCTCCTTGAATTGCTGGCTGTCTGAGTGGTGTCCAAAAAATGAGGTGGGCTTCATAGATAATTGGCAAAGCTTCTGGGGAAAACCTGGTCTTGTTAGGAGAGACGGCATCCATCCCACTTTGGATGGAGCAGCTCTCATTTCTAGAAATCTGGCCAATTTTCTTAAATCCTCAAAATCCTCTCAAAAATTCTTGAAAGGGTAGTTGTAAAACAGCTAACTGATCATCTGCAGAGGAATGGTCTATTTGAAGAGTTTCAGTCAGGTTTTAGAATTCATCATAGTACAGAAACAGCATTAGTGAAGGTTACAAATGATCTTCTTATGGCCTCGGACAGTGGACTCATCTCTGTGCTTGTTCTGTTAGACCTCAGTGCTGCTTTTGATACTGTTGACCATAAATTTTATTACAGAGATTAGAGCATGCCATAGGTATTAAAGGCACTGCGCTGTGGTGGTTTGAATCATATTTGTCTAATAGATTACAATTTGTTCATGTAAATGGGGAATCTTCTTCACAGACTAAAGTTAATTATGGAGTTCCACAAGGTTCTGTGCTAGGACCAATTTTATTCACTTTATACATGCTTCCCTTAGGCAGTATTATTAGACGGTATTGCTTAAATTTTCATTGTTACGCAGATGATACCCAGCTTTATCTATCCATGAAGCCAGAGGACACACACCAATTAGCTAAACTGCAGGATTGTCTTACAGACATAAAGACATGGATGACCTCTAATTTCCTGCTTTTAAACTCAGATCAATCAATCAATCAATCAATTTTTTTTATATAGCGCCAAATCACAACAAACAGTTGCCCCAAGGCGCTTTATATTGTAAGGCAAGGCCATACAATAATTATGTAAAACCCCAACGGTCAAAACGATAAACGATATTGTACTTGGCCCCACAAATCTTAGAAACATGGTGTCTAACCAGATCCTTACTCTGGATGGCATTACCCTGACCTCTAGTAATACTGTGAGAAATCTTGGAGTCATTTTTGATCAGGATATGTCATTCAAAGCGCATATTAAACAAATATGTAGGACTGCCTTTTTGCATTTACGCAATATCTCTAAAATCAGAAAGGTCTTGTCTCAGAGTGATGCTGAAAAACTAATTCATGCATTTATTTCCTCTAGGCTGGACTATTGTAATTCATTATTATCAGGTTGTCCTAAAAGTTCCCTAAAAAGCCTTCAGTTAATTCAAAATGCTGCAGCTAGAGTACTGACGGGGACTAGAAGGAGAGAGCATATCTCACCCATATTGGCCTCTCTTCATTGGCTTCCTGTTAATTCTAGAATAGAATTTAAAATTCTTCTTCTTACTTATAAGGTTTTGAATAATCAGGTCCCATCTTATCTTAGGGACCTCGTAGTACCATATCACCCCAATAGAGCGCTTCGCTCTCAGACTGCAGGCTTACTTGTAGTTCCTAGGGTTTGTAAGAGTAGAATGGGAGGCAGAGCCTTCAGCTTTCAGGCTCCTCTCCTGTGGAACCAGCTCCCAATTCAGATCAGGGAGACAGACACCCTCTCTACTTTTAAGATTAGGCTTAAAACTTTCCTTTTTGCTAAAGCTTATAGTTAGGGCTGGATCAGGTGACCCTGAACCATCCCTTAGTTATGCTGCTATAGACGTAGACTGCTGGGGGGTTCCCATGATGCACTGTTTCTTTCTCTTTTTGCTCTGTATGCACCACTCTGCATTTAATCATTAGTGATCGATCTCTGCTCCCCTCCACAGCATGTCTTTTTCCTGGTTCTCTCCCTCAGCCCCAACCAGTCCCAGCAGAAGACTGCCCCTCCCTGAGCCTGGTTCTGCTGGAGGTTTCTTCCTGTTAAAAGGGAGTTTTTCCTTCCCACTGTAGCCAAGTGCTTGCTCACAGGGGGTCGTTTTGACCGTTGGGGTTTTACATAATTATTGTATGGCCTTGCCTTACAATATAAAGCGCCTTGGGGCAACTGTTTGTTGTGATTTGGCGCTATATAAAAAAATTGATTGATTGATTGATTGAAATCCTCCAAACCGTGACTATCCAGGGTTGGGACCAGGAAGCAGAGTTGTAGTCTTACACACCTCTCTGCAGCTTCTCTCCCCCTGCCATCCCCTCATTACCCCATCGCCGTAGAGACGGTTCCTGCTCCCAGACTACCAATAACCAGCAAAAATCTATTTAAGCATAAAAATTAAAAAAGAAAAAAGAATATAGCACCTTCAACTGCACCACAGACTAAAACAGTTAAATGTGGTCTATTAAACATTAGGTCTCTCTCTTCTAAGTCCCTGTTGGTAAATGATATAATAATTGATCAACATATTGATTTATTCTGCCTTACAGAAACCTGGTTACAGCAGGATGAATATGTTAGTTTAAATGAGTCAACACCCCCGAGTCACACTAACTGTCAGAATGCTCGTAGCACGGGCCGGGGCGGAGGATTAGCAGCAATCTTCCATTCCAGCTTATTAATTAATCAAAAACCCAGACAGAGCTTTAATTCATTTGAAAGCTTGACTCTTAGTCTTGTCCATCCAAATTGGAAGTCCCAAAAACCAGTCTTATTTGTTATTATCTATCGTCCACCTGGTCGTTACTGTGAGTTTCTCTGTGAATTTTCAGACCTATTGTCTGACTTAGTGCTTAGCTCAGATAAGATAATTATAGTGGGCGATTTTAACATCCACACAGATGCTGAGAATGACAGCCTTAACACTGCATTTAATCTATTATTAGACTCTATTGGCTTTGCTCAAAAAGTAAATGAGTCCACCCATCACTTTAATCATATCTTAGATCTTGTTCTGACTTATGGTATGGAAATAGAAGACTTAACAGTATTCCCTGAAAACTCCCTTCTGTCTGATCATTTCTTAATAACATTTACATTTACTCTGATGGACTACCCAGCAGTGGGGAATAAGTTTCATTACACTAGAAGTCTTTCAGAAAGCGCTGTAACTAGGTTTAAGGATATGATTCCTTCTTTATGTTCTCTAATGCCATATACCAACACAGTGCAGAGTAGCTACCTAAACTCTGTAAGTGAGATAGAGTATCTCGTCAATAGTTTTACATCCTCATTGAAGACAACTTTGGATGCTGTAGCTCCTCTAAAAAAGAGAGCTTTAAATCAGAAGTGCCTGACTCCGTGGTATAACTCACAAACTCGTAGCTTAAAGCAGATAACCCGTAAGTTGGAGAGGAAACGGCGTCTCACTAACTTAGAAGATCTTCACTTAGCCTGGAAAAAGAGTCTGTTGCTCTATAAAAAAGCCCTCCGTAAAGCTAGGACATCTTTCTACTCATCACTAATTGAAGAAAATAAGAACAACCCCAGGTTTCTTTTCAGCACTGTAGCCAGGCTGACAAAGAGTCAGAGCTCTATTGAGCTGAGTATTCCATTAACTTTAACTAGTAATGACTTCATGACTTTCTTTGCTAACAAAATTTTAACTATTAGAGAAAAAATTACTCATAACCATCCCAAAGACGTATCGTTATCTTTGGCTGCTTTCAGTGATGCCGGTATTTGGTTAGACTCTTTCTCTCCGATTGTTCTGTCTGAGTTATTTTCATTAGTTACTTCATCCAAACCATCAACATGTTTATTAGACCCCATTCCTACCAGGCTGCTCAAGGAAGCCCTACCATTATTTAATGCTTCGATCTTAAATATGATCAATCTATCTTTGTTAGTTGGCTATGTACCACAGGCTTTTAAGGTGGCAGTAATTAAACCATTACTTAAAAAGCCATCACTTGACCCAGCTATCTTAGCTAATTATAGGCCAATCTCCAACCTTCCTTTTCTCTCAAAAATTCTTGAAGAGGAATGGTCTATTTGAAGAGTTTCAGTCAGGTTTTAGAATTCATCATAGTACAGAAACAGCATTAGTGAAGGTTACAAATGATCTTCTTATGGCCTCGGACAGTGGACTCATCTCTGTGCTTGTTCTGTTAGACCTCAGTGCTGCTTTTGATACTGTTGACCATAAAATTTTATTACAGAGATTAGAGCATGCCATAGGTATTAAAGGCACTGCGCTGCGGTGGTTTGAATCATATTTGTCTAATAGATTACAATTTGTTCATGTAAATGGGGAATCTTCTTCACAGACTAAAGTTAATTATGGAGTTCCACAAGGTTCTGTGCTAGGACCAATTTTATTCACTTTATACATGCTTCCCTTAGGCAGTATTATTAGACGGTATTGCTTAAATTTTCATTGTTACGCAGATGATACCCAGCTTTATCTATCCATGAAGCCAGAGGACACACACCAATTAGCTAAACTGCAGGATTGTCTTACAGACATAAAGACATGGATGACCTCTAATTTCCTGCTTTTAAACTCAGATAAAACTGAAGTTATTGTACTTGGCCCCACAAATCTTAGAAACATGGTGTCTAACCAGATCCTTACTGTGGATGGCATTACCCTGACCTCTAGTAATACTGTGAGAAATCTTGGAGTCATTTTTGATCAGGATATGTCATTCAAAGCGCATATTAAACAAATATGTAGGACTGCTTTTTTGCATTTACGCAATATCTCTAAAATCAGAAAGGTCTTGTCTCAGAGTGATGCTGAAAAACTAATTCATGCATTTATTTCCTCTAGGCTGGACTATTGTAATTCATTATTATCAGGTTGTCCTAAAAGTTCCCTAAAAAGCCTTCAGTTAATTCAAAATGCTGCAGCTAGAGTACTGACGGGGACTAGAAGGAGAGAGCATATCTCACCCATATTGGCCTCTCTTCATTGGCTTCCTGTTAATTCTAGAATAGAATTTAAAATTCTTCTTCTTACTTATAAGGTTTTGAATAATCAGGTCCCATCTTATCTTAGGGACCTCATAGTACCATATCACCCCAATAGAGCGCTTCGCTCTCAGACTGCAGGCTTACTTATAGTTCCTAGGGTTTGTAAGAGTAGAATGGGAGGCAGAGCCTTCAGCTTTCAGGCTCCTCTCCTGTGGAACCAGCTCCCAATTCGGATCAGAGAGACAGACACCCTCTCTACTTTTAAGATTAGGCTTAAAACTTTCCTTTTTGCTAAAGCTTATAGTTAGGGCTGGATCAGGTGACCCTGAACCATCCCTTAGTTATGCTGCTATAGACGTAGACTGCTGGGGGGTTCCCATGATGCACTGTTTCTTTCTCTTTTTGCTCTGTATGCACCACTCTGCATTTAATCATTAGTGATCGATCTCAGCTCCCCTCCACAGCATGTCTTTTTCCTGGTTCTCTCCCTCAGCCCCAACCAGTCCCAGCAGAAGACTGCCCCTCCCTGAGCCTGGTTCTGCTGGAGGTTTCTTCCTGTTAAAAGGGAGTTTTTCCTTCCCACTGTAGCCAAGTGCTTGCTCACAGGGGGTCGTTTTGACCGTTGGGGTTTTACATAATTATTATATGGCCTTGCCTTACAATATAAAGGGCCTTGGGGCAACTGTTTGTTGTGATTTGGCGCTATATAAAAAAATTGATTGATTGATTGATTATCTCAGCAAAGGAGATTTAGATTTAGACTGGTTTGTGAACAGTATTTGAGGGAAATGGTGATATTGTGTATGTGGAAAAAGTTTTAGATGAGTTCATCTCATACAAAATGGGAGCAAAACCAAAAGTGTTGCGTTTATATTTTTGTTGAGTGTATGATGTACTACGGTAAATACCACTGATTGTATCACAGGATTTCTGAACATGCTCAAACTGCTGTAGTGAAGTCTGATATCACCAGCATGTACAATTGTAACCCAACTGCTTCATACACGCTGCAATACAACATGCATTTTGCTACAATCCTGGTGTAACATGCATTTGTTTATTTTTATAATGCAGTGTACAGATAATTTAAGACACATTTGCTGTGCAGTAAAAATAACATTGTAATTCCAAAATGTGAAATCAAACTCTGTTTTGCTAATGCTCAATATTAAGAGGCTCAGGTTAGAGAATGATACAAAGAACGTGATTGAGAGGTATGTGGCTAAAAGCTAAATGTATTCTAGTGCAGAATTCCCACCTGTGTTTTTGGACGTTTTGATGTAACTTTGTCAGGTTCATCAGGCTCCTGAGCACGATTCTCCCTTACACGTTTTGTTGGCTTTGGTGCTGTGACTTCCTCTTTTGTCTTCTGTTGATACAACATAAAGTGTACACAGTGTGAACTAGTGACAAAAACAACAGCACTATCAGAAGACCAGGAATCCTCAAACAACACTGTCAACATTATGGTTGTATGTTGATATTACTTTGGCTATATATAAGGTTTTAATCCTGTGTAAAAAACAATAATTTGGTCATTTATAAAATGACTTTCCTTGCAAATTGCATTTGTTTATCTATAAAGCCTGAGGTCCTCAAGACTGCATTCTCAGACCTCTGCTTTTTATTCATCAAGCTTGTAAAATATTTGATTGTGTTTTAAGACTCTTTTAATACCAGTCGGAATGCAATTTAAGACAAACACCAGAGTAAGGTATACAATCAAGTGCTGTCCAAAGATATGCTCGCGCTGGTGCTGGAATCTAAGGTGGTGGTGGATATGTAGTGGATCTGAGGTGTGGCTCCATCCAAAAGTGGGAGTGGGTGTCTTCTTTTGCAAGGCTCCCATCCTGTACACCAGCATGGACTCCCAAAATTTCTTGTATATTTGTATTGTTAAGTGTGTCTGTAGCATGGTCCAAGCAGAGGGTCACTCCTTTGAGCCTGGTCTGCCTGAGGTTTCTTCCTCAAATCATCAGAGGGAGTTTTTTTCCTTACCACTGTTGCCTATGTGCTTGCTCGAGGGGTTGGTAAGGTTAGACATTACTTGTGTGAAGCACCTTGAGACAGCTTTGTTGTGATTTGGTGCTATATAAATGAAGTAAATTGAATTGAGGGTCAGAATCCAGGTCAGAACTGAGACCACTATCTGTTGGCGTACTGATTTTGCAGTCTTGAGTTTTTCACTTTGTGTGTGGGATCCCACTGCCTCAACAACCATTGTGCTTGGGTTGGAAGGACTTCCTCCATAAAATGCTCACTGGTACTTGTTTAAGTCACATCACAAAATGTTCTTTGAAAAGCCAATTTTCATCAAATTTACACTTTCCCTATGTTGTCACATTACATCAAGCTAGTTAAAAGTGTGTCTGCTCTGACCATCACAGTAAAAAAAAATGAGAGATTTGTTGGTTCCACTATCTTGATTTGCATAGCCTTTTGAGAGACTTTCACTGAATTAATAAAAATTAGTCATTTATTATGATGTTTTAAACAGCAATGCCAGAATAAAACATGGCTAAAATACTACTTCCTGTGTCTTGCCATTTTTTAAGACTTGTAAAAGACTGATTAAAGGCATTTTAATACCAATTAAGACCTTAGCAGACATCTGACATTTTCAGGTGCATTGTTTGGTTTAATAAAAACCTTGTAATTTGTGACCCAGACTGACTGAATTTTGCCATTTTTTAAATAGCCTAGCTTTCCTGGCAATGTCTGCGTTACTTTGTTTTTACAATGCATGTATCAGGAAAAGATAAGTTTGTCCATGTTGAAACAGTCATATATACAACCCCTGGCAAAAATTATGGAATCACCAGCCTCAGAGGATGTTCATTCAGTTGTTTAATTTTGTAGAAAAAAAGCAGATCACAGACATGACACAAAACTAAAGTCATTTCAAATGGCAACTTTCTGGCTTTAAGAAACACTATAAGAAATCAGGGAAAAAAAATTGTGGCAGTCAGTAACGGTTACTTTTTTAGACCAAGCAGAGGGAAAAAAATATGGAATTACTCAATTCTGAGGAAAAAATTATGGAATCATGAAAAACAAAAGAACGCTCCAACACATAACTAGTATTTTGTTGCATCACCTCTGGCTTTTATAACAGCTTGCAGTCTCTGAGGCATGGACTTAATGAGTGACAAACAGTACTTTTCATCAATCTGGCTCCAACTTTCTCTGATTGCTGTTGCCGGATCAGCTTTGCAGGTTGGAGCCTTGTCATTGACCATTTTCTTCAACTTCCACCAAAGATTTTCAATTGGATTAAGATCTGGACTATTTGTGGGCCATGACATTGACCCTATGTGTCTTTTTGCAAGGAATGTTTTCACAGTTTTTGCTCTATGGCAAGATGCATTATCATCTTGAAAAATGATTTCATCATCCCCAAACATCCTTTCAATTGATGGGATAAGAAAAGTGTCCAAAATATCAACGTAAATGTGTGCATTTATTGATGATGTAATGACAGCCATCTCCCCAGTGCCTTTACCTGACATGCAGCCCCATATCATCAATGACTGTGGAAATGTACATGTTCTCTTCAGGCAGTCATCTTTATAAATCTCATTGGAACGGCACCAAACAAAAGTTCCAGCATCATCACCTTGCCCAATGCAGATTTGAGATTCATCACTGAATATGACTTTCATCCAGTCATCCACAGTCCACGGTTGCTTTTCCTTAGCCCATTGTAACCTTTTTTTTTCTGTTTAGGTGTTAATGATGGCTTTTGTTTAGCCTTTCTGTGTGTAAATCCCATTTCCTTTAGGCAGTTTCTTACAGTTCGGTCACAGACGTTGACTCCAGTTTCCTCCCATTCGTTTTGTTGTGCATTTTCGATGTTTGAGACATATTGCTTTAAGTTTTCTGTCTTGATGCTTTGATGTCTTCCTTGGTCTACCAGTATGTTTGCCTTTAACAACCTTCCCATGTTGTTTGTATTTGGTTCAGAGTTTAGACACAGCTGACTGTGAACAACCAATATCTTTTGCAACATTGCGTGATGATTTACCCTCTTTTAAGAGTTTGATAATCCTCTCCTTTGTTTCAATTGACATCTCTCGTGTTGGAGCCATGATTCATGTCAGTCCACTTGGTGCTGTTGGGAAAGTGTAGGAACACGGACCCACAACAGGGGGCGCAAATGAATGGACAATGGAGGAAGTCAAATAACAACACTTTACTGTTGTGAATAAGCACAACAAACACAGCAGATTACAATAATAGTCAATGAAGTCAATTCACAAAAATGTGTTGCGTGGGCAGGCTCGAAGATAAGAGACGTCTGTCCAAAGCAGAACCGGAACCACACGATTTCCTCCGCCACCAAACCCCGGGAATACTGGAGCCGCCAAGTCCCGAACTCCCAGGTGGCCACTGCCTCCGCTTGTCGGATCTGGTACTGCTGGCGAGGAACAAAAACAGTTAGATGTGGGTGTGTCTGCACCCAGCAACACATATGGTGGAAAACCACCTCCACCTCTCGTTGGAAAAAAGGAAACAAAATATCTGCTATCCAACACACAAAGCAACAGGTATTCCTGTCAGGAAGACAACAAAGTCGGCTGAGTACGTTACCTCCTCGGTAGAGCGATATCTCGGCAAAGAGGTGGAGATGTCGTCTTGCTGATATACCACTGCTGATCAGATGATTGGTGACAGCTGTCGTAGGCGATAAGTGACAGCTGTCACCCCGGCTGCTCCTGTGAGGCAGCAGCGCCCTCTGGTGCCTGGAGCCCGCACTCCAGACAGGGCGCCCTCTGGTGGTGGTGGGCCAGCAGTACCTCCTCTTCAGCGGCCCACACAACAGGTGCAACAGCTCTCCAAGGTGTGATCACTCCTTTTTAGATGCAGACTAACAAGCAGATCTGATTTGATGCAGGTGTTAGTTTTGGGGATGAAAATTTACAGGGTGATTCCATAATTTTTTCCTCAGAATTGAGTGATTCCATATTTTTTTCCCTCTGCTTGGTCTAAAAAAGTAACCGTTACTGACTGCCACAATTTTTTTTCCTGATTTCTTATAGTGTTTCTTAAAGCCAGAAAGTTGCCATTTGAAATGACTTTAGTTTTGTGTCATGTCTGTGATCTGCT
Organism: Thalassophryne amazonica; assembly: GCF_902500255.1. NCBI lineage: Eukaryota > Metazoa > Chordata > Actinopteri > Batrachoidiformes > Batrachoididae > Thalassophryne > Thalassophryne amazonica. The sequence continues at coordinate 60,480,329 of NC_047105.1, read as the reverse complement.
TTTTTTCTACAAAATTAAACAACTGAATGAACATCCTCCGAGGCCGGTGATTCCATAATTATTGCCAGGGGTTGTATTACACTAACAAATGCAATGCCTTTTAAGACTTTTTAATGATCTGCAAAAATATCACAAATCTAAATATAAAAGTGGAAACTGGAGAACTATCACTTGAAAAGGTGGACAGTTTCAAGTGCAGCAGATAACTGAAACAATCCTTCACTTGGTGATACAAGAATCAAATTTGGCATGAATGTTCTTCATAAATCAGTGTTTGAGAAAACCACTTGAAAATCCAATATGACGGCCAGGTAGGGGGATAGTGAAAAATTCTGGCCAAAAATCAAACTTACCTGTTCCACTACAATGATCTTCAAAAAAAAAAAAAACCCCTGATGAGACCAAATACATGATTTTTTACTTCAGACAATGCAATATCACAAATCTAAATATAAAAGTGGAAACTGGAGGGCTATCAGTTGAAAAGGCGGAGAGTTTAAATTTCCTAGGCTTGATCCTACAAGAAAAACCTGAGCTGGAAACCTCATTTAAATAAGGTGGCAAAATTTCCACAACTCTGTGTTAAGAACAGGATCAAACACTTCTGAACAAGTGATATCTTAAAATCCATGTATAATGCTCCAATAGTCCCCCATTTCATTTTTTGATTGCTTACCTGGGGTTTCTCCAATGTAGCAAGGGCTTAACACTAAGCTTTTTGTATTTTTTAAATAATTTTTGTATCTGTATTTTCCTTGATACTGAATTTACACAGAGCACACTGCAAGCACATTAAAGTCAATCCAATGTCAATTCATGTGTTTCCTTTAATGACAGCAGTTAGTATAACTACTGAACAATTATTTGAACTGTAGTGGCAGGGAGAATATAAATGGCCAGGTCTGGTTTCCTCTCACAATTGTCTGTTTATACTGTCTACATAATCAACAGAACATTCCTAAAAAGAAAAAGAAAACTGAAATAATCCCCTACTCATTCTCTGTGTGCTGTATTTTATCTGTGTCTATCTATTTACAACCCCAATTCCAATGAAGTTGGGACGTTGTGTAAAATGTAAATAAAAACAGATTACAATTATTTGCAAACCCTCTTCAACCATATTAAATTAAATACACCACAAAGACAAGATATTTAATGTTCAAACTGATAAATTTTTATTGTGTTTGTGCAAATATTTGCTCATTTTGAAATGGGTGCCTGCAACACATTTCAAAAAAGCTGGGACAGTGGTATGGTTACCACTGTGTTACATCACCTTTCCTTCTAACAACACTCAATAAGCGTTTGGGAACTGAGGACACTAATTGTTGAAGCTTTGTAGGTGGAATTCTTTCCCATTCTTGCTTGATGTACAACGTCAGTTGTTCAACAGTGCAGGGTCACCGTTGTTGTATTTTGCGCTTCATAATGCGCCACACATTTTCAATGGCGACAGGTCTGGACTGCAGGCAGGCCAGTCTAGTGTAGTCACTCTTTTACTACAAAGCCACGCTATTGTAACACATGCAGAATGTTAAAAACGGAACAACACATTAATTACAAAGTTTACATAAGTATGATGTCGTGCTATGATGACTTGTTTTTAAGTGATAACTGTTAATTTTGCAGTCATGGTAAAGCACCTACTTTCCACTGTGCAAAAACGTAGTGTGTGCACATTGTGCGAATGCGGTGCGTGCTGCTCCATTACAGAACAGTCTTACATCAAGACAGACTCTCAAAGTAAAATAAAAGTAAACCCTACCAGCTTCACTGAGAATAAGAAGGAGAAGAAGGAGAAGAACAATAAAAAAACTGAACAGTCATCCACTTGTGATTTCCAAAGTCCGGTCCACCAAAGAAGTCCCCATGTACGGATCGCAAGCGATCGCCAGCCGGTGTTGCGGAGCTCCTCACAAAGGTCTCTTACGATTAGACAGAAAGTCCATTATCTCCTGAAAATAACGTATTCCGACTTTTTCCCAATGTAAAAAAATCCATTTGGTGTCCAGCCTATAAAAAACAGCATTGTGGAGACATTCTGCGCGCACGCTCACGGCGGGACTAAAATAGTGTCCAGTGTCTGGTGTCCAAAATCCGACAGACTCTGAAAAAATTAGAAGTTTTGGGGTGACGTATGTCACCTCCTGTCTCTCTGTACAGCCTCTGTAAATCCGAACCTTCACTTTTGAATGAAAGCTCAGAAGCTTTGTTATCGGACAAGCAGCACTCGTTTAACTGTCTGTCAGCCATCGGGATGTTTCTGCTTTTCCTAAAATGTATATCACATGCTGAGAAATGCTGACAAATGCAGAGTAAAATGCAGAGTAATAAGACGTTTTCCAGAAATGCACCTGCTGACTCGGGGAGGAAAGATGGACCTTTTGTTTTATGTTTGTATTTTTACTGCCAGTCTGCTCTGTGTAAGCCTGATCCTGTCAGATCTCTGAAGCTAAGTAGTTTGGGGGCTGGTTAGTACTTGTATGGGAGACCTCTTCGGAACACCAGGGGCTGTGTGTGTTTCTCCAGGTAAAACTGGAGTTGCGTCAGGAAGGGCATCCAGTGTAAAACTTGTGGCAAACACCAGTGTGGCTCTGGCTGTATCCACTGTGGAGACCCCGACCAAACGGCCAAAAGGACAAGAACAACATTTTATTTTATTTTTTGACAATATAGAGGGCTGTCAAAATCTGAATCACAAGGATAAAGTGAGATTTTTACACACTGAAGTGAATGCCCCCAGCCTGGTGATATTGTGACTTGGGAATTCAAATTTTTCAAATTGAAAATTATGCAGGGGAAATATGTCAAAAAGTCTAGAATCTCCCACATTTCAAATTGTCTTTCTGTACATTTTTCTTTCAAATAAGTTTATTGCACATTCGTAACATACAGTGTGTCAATGAAACACAAAGGTTTTACATTAATTTAACTAATCAACAATTCAGCACAGAATCAGACCAGAAACAGTACTAAAAGATTTCAATTTTTGTTTTAGGACTTCAGGACACAAGGTCAGATAGAACCCCCATTGGAAGCGTTGCGTGCTGCTTCGGGTGATAGTTCCCAACAGCACCGCTATACTAAAAATTTCTGGGGAGAACCCTGCACATCAATGTCTGACTTCTATGGCTGTGTTAAATACTTAACATATTTTCCTCCACATGGATATTTCACACTAATGTAACAGAAGGAACCATAAAAAGCAAACTTAGCAGGCTAACATATCACTTTTGCATGGAGACAGTTTGAAGTAAATTCATCCCTAAGACAGAGTATGATTTGTGTGAAATAACTTGAATAATGTCAATTGACAATGAACTCTGTCAAAAACATGATATAATAAAATCAAAGACTTACCGGGAGTCTTAGCGTTTCCATATAAATGATGATTTAAAAACGTCAGGTCAGCATTTTGGTCCTTTTGGTTGAACCAGCCCCATTTGAATTAATTCATGATGAAGTTTAAAGGACATGTCGCATGGCTTTTAACGTCCCAGTTAGTAAGACAACAAAAAAGTACTCATGATTCTAAGTCTCACCGCACATACGTGCTACTAATTAGTGATCGTTGATGCATTTTATTCCTCTCACTCTGAGCGTGATCGGGTGCGTTACCAGAAAACATCTCACTTGGCAATTCTCTGCATTTTTCAGTGTGTGACATACATTTTAGAATGAGCAGAAACATCCCAATGACTGTCAGACAGAGGAAAACGAACCTGCTCCGTCCGAAAATGAAGCTTATGAGCTGCCGTTCGAAAGTGATGGCTCGGATTTACAGACAGGAGATGACACACTTCACCCCGACACTCTTAAATTTTTCAGAGTGTCAGATTTTGGAACCTAAAGTGTGGTGATGCGCTGTTTGTGTGGATGCTGGTTTACTGAAGCTGTGGACATGGACGTGGGGACATCTCCATGACACTGTTTTAAACAGAATTCCTGACGCTGAGATGGATTTGAACACTGGAAAAAGTCAGAATACATTATTTCCAGGAGTTAATAGATATTTTATGTGCCACGATCATCAGAGAACTAAAGGCGGAGCTGCAGACGACAATTTTGCGCGTGTGCGTGGTCCTTTGATCGTGTGGAGTTTACATTTGGAATTAAATCTACAACATGGTGAGTCATACATGTTCAGGATTTCACCCCTTTTGTGTTTTGTGGCAAGTAGAGATGGCTATTGATAAGATTTTTATCAATATCGATACCATTAAAGGCTGTATGTAAACTATTCATTATTATGTTTCCTTTCTGTGCTACTTTCTCTCTCATTGTCTTTCCATTCTTTTATGCTGTCCTCCAGCCTGAAAAAAAATCCAGTGATGATTTGCTGTGTTACTGTCACATTACTGTTGGTCTCAGACAAAGCACTTAAAGCTTATCAGTTGTGTTGAGTACTGTGGATTTTAAAACGAGGGATGTGGAATAGCGATGGTCTGATCAATCAATCAATCAATCAATCAATCAATTTTATTTATATAGCGCCAAATCACAACAAACAGTTGCCCCAAGGCGCTTTATATTGTAAGGCAAAGCCATACAATAATTACGGAAAAACCCCAACGGTCAAAACGACCCCCTGTGAGCAAGCACTTGGCGACAGTGGGAAGGAAAAACTCCCTTTTAACAGGAAGAAACCTCCAGCAGAACCAGGCTCAGGGAGGGGCAGTCTTCTGCTGGGACTAGTTGGGGCTGAGGGAGAGAACCAGGAAAAAGACATGCTGTGGAGGGGAGCAGAGATCAATCACTAATGATTAAATGCAGAGTGGTGCATATAGCGCAAAAAGAGAAAGAAACACTCAGTGCATCATGGGAACCCCCCCAGCAGTCTAAGTCTATAGCAGCATAACTAAGGGATGGTTCAGGGTCACCTGATCCAGCCCTAACTATAAGCTTTAGCAAAAAGGAAAGTTTTAAGCCTAATCTTAAAAGTAGAGAGGGTGTCTGTCTCTCTGATCCGAATTGGGAGCTGGTTCCACAGGAGAGGAGCCTGAAAGCTGAAGGCTCTGCCTCCCATTCTACTCTTACAAACCCTAGGAACTATAAGTAAGCCTGCAGTCTGAGAGCGAAGCGCTCTATTGGGGTGATATGGTACTAAGAGGTCCCTAAGATAAGATGGGACCTGATTATTCAAAACCTTATAAGTAAGAAGAAGAATTTTAAATTCTATTCTAGAATTAACAGGAAGCCAATGAAGAGAGGCCAATATGGGTGAGATATGCTCTCTCCTTCTAGTCCCTGTCAGTACTCTAGCTGCAGCATTTTGAATTAACTAAAGGCTTATCAGGGAACTTTTAGGACAACCTGATAATAATGAATTACAATAGTCCAGCCTAGAGGAAATAAATGCATGAATTAGTTTTTCAGCATCACTCTGAGAAAAGACCTTTCTAATTTTAGAGATATTGCGCAAATGCAAAAAAAACAGTCCTACATATTTGTTTAATATGCGCATTGAAGGACATATCCTGATCAAAAATGACTCCAAGTTTTCTCACAGTATTACTAGAGGTCAGGGTAATGCCATCCAGAGTAAGGATCTGGTTAGACACCATGTTTCTAAGATTTGTGGGGCCAAGTACAATAACTTCAGTTTTATCTGAGTTTAAAAGCAGGAAATTAGAGGTCATCCATGTCTTTATGTCTGTAAGACAATCCTGCAGTTTAACTAATTGGTGTGTGTCCTCTGGCTTCATGGATAGATAAAGCTGGGTATCATCTGCGTAACAATGAAAATTTAAGCAATGCTGTCTAATAATACTGCCTAACGGAAGCATGTATAAAGTGAATAAAATTGGTCCTAGCACAGAACCTTGTGGAACTCCATAATTAACCTTAGTCTGTGAAGAAGACTCCCCATTTACATGAACAAATTGTAATCTATTAGATAAATATGATTCAAACCACCGCAGCGCAGTGCCTTTAACACCTATGGCATGCTCTTTTGAATGAATGAATGAATGAAAACTGTTTATTTCGAACATTTGATACAACAACAATTACAAGATAGATCAGTAAAGACAACAACAAAAAAGTTCCTACTGTGTACCCAACATGTCCGAAAAGGGGTAGGGTGAGCATCAGCTTATTTATCCCTACCCCTTCTTCCCATAACCAGTAATACCCTTTGCCACATATACACATAAATTCCTACACACCTAAACCGATATCAATATATATATACATATATATACACAAACATAAATATACACCTACACATACCTACTTACATACAAAATACTATATATTTACAAGCCGAAGCAAAAAACAAAAACACCCTAACCCTCATTACCCTTCCTCCTCCCTATACCCAGAAAAAACCATATTTTTGTACCGCTGTTTGAACTGGTTCATGCTTGGACATTGCTTGAGCCCCACTCCCATCTGTTCCACATCCTCACCCCACAGACAGAAATACAGAAACCTTTTAATGGTGTTTCGTGCCCACTGATGCTTTAAATTAAATTTCCCCCCTCAGACTGTAATCCCCTGATCTGTTAAAAAACATATTTTTAATATTTGCTGGAAGTAAATTGTTTATTGCTTTATACACAATTTGTACTGTTTGAAAATGAACCAAGTCTGTGAATTTTAGAATTTGGATTGTAAAAATAGTGGATTTGTATGATCTCTATAGCCAGTATTATGAATAATTCTTATAGCTCTTTTCTGCATTACTGATAGTGATTGTGTTGTACCTTTATAAGTATTACCCCATACCTCTGCACAGTACTGTAAATATGGTAAAACCAGTGAGCAGTAAGAATGCGGAGTGAGTTGTGGTCCAGAATATGTTTCGCTTTGTTTAGAACTGAAATGCTTCTTGACAGTTTACTTTGTATATGTTTTATATGAGTCTTCCAGTTTATCTTATCATCTATTATCACCCCAGAAACTTATTTTCATGTACCCTTTCAATATCTACCCCCTCGACTTGTAACTGAACCTGTATGTCTGTATTACAATAGCCAAATAACAGTATTTGTTTTACTTAAGTTTAATGATAATTTATTTCTGTCAAACCATATTTTCAATTTTCCCATTTCTATACTGATCCTCCTCAGTAACTCCTGCAAATCCCCCCCTGAACAAAAAATGCTTGTGTCATCTGCAAATAATACTAATTTTAATATTTTGGAAACATTGACAATATCATTTATATAAATTAGAAACAGTTTTGGACCCAATACTGACCCCTGTGGGACGCCACAAGCATTGTCCAAGCATGATGATGTATATTCCCCCAACTTCACAAACTGTTTTCTGTTACTTAAGTAGCTTCTCACCCAGTGCAACACCAACCCCCTAATCCCATACTGTTCAAGTTTATTGATTAATATGTCATGATTAATTGTATCAAAAGCCTTTTTAAGGTCTATAAATATTCCAACTGAATGTAATTTGTGGTCTATGGCGTTTGTAATCTCCTCAACTGATTCTATTAATGCAAGTGATGTTGAACTATGTGCTCTGAATCCATATTGACTATCAGTAAGTAATTTATGTTTATTTATGAATTTGTCTAATCTATTATTGAATAACTTTTCTAATAATTTGGAAAATTGTGGAAGCAAAGAAACAGGTCTATAATTTGTGAAGTGGTGTCTATCCCCAGTCTTATACAGCGGCACAACCTTAGCTATTTTCATTTGATTGGGAAATTTACCGGTTTGAAATGATAAGTTACAGATGTATGTTAATGGTTCTACAATCCATTCAATGACCTGTTTTACCACCACCATATCAATTCATTTAAATCGGTAGATGTTTTATATTTACAATTATACACAATGTCTATAATTTCATTTCCATCCACTGCTGTGAGGAACATTGAACAGGGATTTCTTTCTATGAGATTATTATCCCAATCCTCAGGTTGGGAATCGGGAATTTTTTCTGCCAAGCTTGGTCCAATATTTACAAAAAATTATTAAAACCGTTGACTACCTCATCCTTATTTTCCTTCTTGACATTATTATCAATGAAATACTGAGGGTAACTCTGTTTTTTATTACCATTTTTGATAATGCTATTTAATATATCCCATATTCCTTTAATATTGTTTTTGTTATTATATAATATGTTACTATAATATTCCTTCCTACATACCCGTATAATATTAGTTAATCTATTTTTGTATTTCTTATATCTATTTTCTGCCTCTTTAGTCTTTAGTTTTATGAATTCTCTATACAGTGTATTTTTCTTATTACTGCATTTCGTAACCCTTTCGTCATCCATGGTCGAGCTTGGATTTTTTGTTTTCTGTAATCTTGTTTAATTGGACAATTTTATCATATATGATGTAAATATTGTAAAAAAGTTTCATATGCACTATCAACATCACTTTCACTGTATACCTTTTCCCAGTTTTGCTCCTGTAAATCCTTCTTTAGTGTGTTCATGTTTTCCTCTGTCCGCACTCGCCTGTATTTTATTTTCTCTCTGGCTGATTCCGCCGATGGTTTCTATTATAAACGATGAAACTGGTAGATGATCACTAATGTCATTGATTAATAATCCACTCACAGTGTTATTCTCAATATCATTGCTGAATATTATCAATTAAGGTGGCACTATGGGATGTAATTCTGCTTAGCCTGGTGATTTTTGGATATAAACTCATACTGTACATTATACTGATAAATTCATCTGTTATTTTATGCTTATTTGGATTGAGCAGATCAATATTTAAGTCACCACAAATGAACAGTTTTTTGATTAGTTTTTGAGAACATTTTCCCATACAGTCAGTGAATGTTTCAATACTAGATCCTGGTGCTCTATATATACAGCTGACTAATACATTTTTGCTTTTTTCTTCACATATTTCAATAGTTATACATTCTAATAAGTTAGCAATCACAGTTGTCATATTGTCTACTATTTTATAATCCATGTTCTTATCCACATACACAGCCACTCCTCCTCCACTCTTATTTTTCTGTTTACACAATTAAATTCATATCCATCCAGTTCAAAATCCTTCCCTTTATCTTCATTGATCCATGTTTCTGATATGCAATTATGTTAAATATTTTTTAAACTGACTTAAATATCTTTAATGTTGTTAAAGTTTGCATATAGACTTCTGCTGTTGAAATGGATTATTGATAATTTGTTATCCGTTTTAATGATCCGATTAAACTGTTCATCTGTATAATAGCAACAACTGTCATTGATATTTGAGAAGAAATTATTGTCCGGGTCTATATCGTGCTCCAAGTCCAGTACATTGTGGTCTGTGTATTTAAATGTTCTCAGTTCTACTTTTCCATGATCAGCAATCCTTTGAGTTATATCCTTCTTGTCTCCAGATGTAGATGAATAGGTAGTAGATGAATAGGTTCCTCTGGTCTGTGTCATGGTGTTGTGATGTGTTTGTGTCCTCATACCTTATTGGTCATATTTGTCCAGATCCTCGCTTTAAGAACCACTATTGTTCATATTTGTCCCAGCTCCTCGATGTTCCTTATTGCCATGACTTTTGCTTGTTCTGGTGATCCGTTCAGTTTGATGAATATTTTACAGTTTGAAGTCCATGTGTGCTGGATTTTTCCCTGTTTCTTCAAGAAGCGTGCTTTCCTGGCGATGTCGGCATTCCGTTTGGTGAGATGTTCATTGATGAATACGTTTGTCCCTTTCAGTTTCTTCCTTGTTTTAACAGTGCTGTTTTGTGTTTTCTGTTGATGAATCTCATGATGACGGTTCGTTTATCACCGTCATTTCTCCGGGGCAGAGGGTGGCACGCTTCAATGTTATTTAAATCCATTTCTATACCTTTAGATAGGAGGAAATCAGCAACCTGTTTTTCCACAGAGCTGACCTCCTGTTCACTCTTATCTCTGTAATAAAATTTTATGGTCAACAGTATCAAAAGCAGCACTGAGGTCTAACAGAACAAGCACAGAGATGAGTCCACTGTCTGAGGCCATAAGAAGATCATTTGTAACCTTCACTTCTGTACTATGATGAATTCTAAACCCTGACTGAAACTCTTCAAATAGACCATTCCTCTGCAGATGATCAGTTAGCTGTTTTACAACTACCCTTTCAAGAATTTTTGAGAGAAAAGGAAGGTTGGAGATTGGCCTAGTGATGGCTTTTTAAGTAATGGTTTAATTACTGCCACCTTAAAAGCCTGTGGTACATAGCCAACTAATAAAGATAGATTGATCATATTTAAGATCGAAGCATTAATTAATGGTAGGGCTTCCTTGAGCAGCCTGGTAGGAATGGGATCTAATAGACATGTGATGGTTTGGAGGAAGTAACTAATGAAAATAACTCAGACAGAACAATCGGAGAGAAAGAGTCTAACCAAATACCGGCATCACTGAAGCAGCCAAAGAGAACGATATGTCTTTGGGATGGTTATGAGTAATTTATTTCTCTAATAGTTAAAATTTTATTACCAAAGAAAGTCATGAAGTCATTACTAGTTAAAGTTAAAGGAATACTCGGCTCAATAGAGCTCTGACTCTTTGTCAGCCTGGCTACAGTGCCGAAAAGAAACCTGGGGTTGTTCTTATTTTCTTCAATTAGTGAGGAGTAGTAAGATGTCCTAGCCTTACGGAGGGCTTTTTCATAGAGCAACAGACGCTTTTTCCCAGGCTAAGTGAAGATCTTCTAAATTAGTGAGACGCCATTTCCTCTCAACTTACGGGTTATCTGCTTTAAGCTGCGAGTTTGTGAGTTATACCACGGAGTCAGGCACTTCTGATTTAAGGATCTCTTTTTCAGAGGAGCTACAGCATCCAAAGTTGTCCTCAGTGAGGATATAAACTGTTGACGAGATAATCTATCTCACTCACAGAGTTTAGGTAGCTACTCTGCCCTATGTTGGTATATGGCATTGGAGAACATAAAGAAGGAATCATATCCTTAAACTAGTTACAGCGCTTTCTGAAAGACTTCTACTGTAATGAAACTTATCCCCACTGCTGGGTAGTCCATCAGAGTAAATGTAAATGTTATTAAGAAATGATCAGACAGAATGGGGTTTTCAGAGAATACTGTTAAGTCTTCAATTTCCATAACCATAAGTCAGAACAAGATCTAAGGTATGATTAAAGTGGGTGGGTGGACTCATTACATTTTGAGCAAAGCCAATCAAGTCTAACAATAGATTAAATGCAGTGTTGAGGCTGTCATTCTCAGCATCTGTGTGGATGTTAAAATCGCCCACTATAATTATCTTATCTGAGCTAAGCACTAAGTCAGACAAAAGGTCCGAAAATTCACAGAGAAACTCACAGTAACGACCAGTGGACGATAGATAACAACAAATAAAACTGGTTTTGGGACTTCCAATTTGGATGGACAAGACTAAGAGTCTGATCTAGGCAATTTTTCCGTAGTTTTATCAGAATCTGATTTATAAACACAATCTCACATCGATCTGTCTGTGTGCCATCACCCGTCTGTTTCATAAGCGCTACCTTGACAATTTTTAACTTTGATGAAGTATCACTCTCCACATGTTAAGCATGATGACACACAGCCGTTCCGGGTCCAAACAAAGATTTGAATGCTTTGTTTCCCGTTGTTTTGATTAGGGATGGGTATTGATAAGATTTATTGATATCGATACCATTATTGATTCCGTTATCAAGCCGATTCCTTATCCATATCACGATTGTCAGACGAGGAAGGCAGGAGACAAATGCAGGACTCACTGGAACTGTTCTGGTTCAGAGAGGCTTTTACTGAGGTGCTTAGCAAGGTTCGGTACAGAAGCAGACAGTCCAAGAAGAGCAACCAAAACCGAAACATCAGGCAGAGGCGTAGACAAAAACACAGGCAGGCAGTCAAAACACCAAGAGACAGCTTAACAAAATGTAGTACTGAGCTTGAAGCACTGGCACAGGGCACAACGATCAGGCAACACCTGGTGCAACTAGTGGCTTCTAAATACTCCCGGAACAAGTGGTAGAAAGGCCCAGAACAGGGCGTGACCCACTCACCCGAGCACCGCCCCCACCAAGCACAGTGAAGGCAGCCAAGAGACATACAGACCCAAAAAAACCCAAACACAAACCACCAGCCACAAAAGGGAACAAACAAAACCCCAACATTAACATGATACATGACAGGACCCCCCGCTCACGGCCGGCACCTGACGGCCCGGGAACCCAGGATGCCGAGCATGGAAGTCCGCGATCAGTCCAGGATCCAAAACGAATTGAGAAGGAATCCATGAGCGTTCTTCAGGCCCGTAACCCTCCCAGTCCACCAAGTACTGCACCCCCCGCCCACGCCGCCGGGACCCCACAGGCGGCGCACAGTAAAAAACCGGGCCCCCGGCCACAAACCGGGCGGGAGGCGGGGGAACGGCCGGAGGGCATAAGACACAGGACCGAGCAGCGCTTGACCTGCTGACGTGGAAGGTGGGATGTATCTTCATAGTCCGGGGCAGACGAAGGCGTACAGAGACCCGGAGTGATCACCCTCGTGATGGGGAATGGCCCCACGAAACCGAGGAGCAAGTTTCCGTGGCAGACCACGGAGGGAAAGGTGCCGGGTGGAGAGCCAAACCCGCTGTCCCGGGGAGTAATGTGGTTCTAGGGTCCTTTTCCTGTCGACAGCAGCCTTGTAGATCACTGAAGAACGCAGTAATGTTCGTCGGGCCCGCTCCAAGATTAGACGACAATGACGGATTAAGGAAAGGGCCGAAGGCACCCGGGTGGTTAAGACTGTAGGAGAGAACAAAGAAGGTTGATACCCATGCGACACGTGCATTGGGGAGTAACCAGAGGAGGCAGATGGTAAACTATTGTGAGCGAGCTCTACCGATACTAATTGTGATGACCAGGAAGTGGGGTGCTGGGAGGCGAGGATACGTAACCCCTTTTCCAATTCCTGATTGACCCTCTCAGCCTGCCCATTCGCCTGAGGGTGATACCCGGAGGTGAGACTCAAGGTGACTCCCAGGAGTCGACAAAACTCTCCCCAGAAGTGTGAAACGAACTGTGGCCCACGATCGGACACGATGTCCTGCGGGAAACCGTGTAATCTAAACACATGGTGCAACAGGGCCTCTGCGGTTTCGTTAGCTGATGGGAGTTTCGGTAGCGGAAATGAAATGGGCCATCTTAGACAGACTGGTCCACCACTGACAGAATAACAGTATGCCCCTTGGATGGCGGCAACCCGGTAACGAAATCCACCGGATATGTGACCATGGTCGGGTGGGGACGGGTAATGGGTGGAGCTTGCCGAACGGTGAGCGGTTGGTTGACTTGTGCATAGCGCAGACAATGCACGCCCCCACATAAGCTGTGACGTCGGGAAGTAACCGAGGCCACCAAAATCCTTCCCTGGATGATCGGGCTGTCTTCCCAATTCCGGGATGACACGAAAAACCGGCTGTTATGAGCCACCTTATCACCTCCCCCTAAGAGGCCTCTGGGACGTAAACAGGTCTCCCCCGGAGGGCAGTCCCGCGGCACAGGGTCACCGCGCGTTGCGACACGGACCTTGGTTTCTATGTCCCAGGTGAGGACTGACAGGAAGCAGGACGCGGGCAAGACCGGACCTGGGTCCACCGGCACAGCCACAGGTTCGCCCCGACGGGAGAGCGCGTCAGGTTTTACCGTTCTTTGTTCCCCGGTCGATAGGATAACACAAAGTTGAACGGCTAAAAAAGATGGACCTCTAGCCTGTCTGGCATTGAGTCGTTTCGCAGAACGGAGATACTTTAGATTCTTATGGTCGGTCCATACCAAAAACGGTAATTGTGCCCCTTCCAACCAGTGTCGCCACTCTTCCAGGGCCACCTTAACCCCCAGCAGTTCGTGGTCTCCGATGTGGTCATTGCGCTCTGCCGGCGTCAGTTTTCGGGACAAAAACGCACAGGGATGTAATTTCTGGTCTGAGGGTTGGATCTGGGATAAGACGGCCCCGATCACTACGTCGGAGGTGTCAACTTCGACTACAAACTGTAAAGCGGGGGTTGGGGAGGAGCAACACTGGGCCGTGGGTAAACCGTCTTTTCAGGCTTTGAAAAGCTTCCTCGCAGTCCAGCGTCCAGGAAAAGGGCTGGTGTACGGACGTGCTGTTATGCAGAGGCGCGGCCACCGAGCTGAAATTACGGATGAACGTCCGATAAAAGTTGGCAAAACCAAGAAACCGCTGGACTTCCTTGCGGTTCTTAGGTACAGGCCAATCACGCACTGCGGCTATCTTGGCTGGGGTCCATCCGGATAGACCCAGGCGATATGATGAATCCCAGAAAGGTCACTGAGGACCTATAGAATTCACACTTTTCTGCCTTTACGTACAACTGATTGCGTAATAGGGTCTCAAGCACTGTACGGACATGACGGGCATGTGTTTCCGCATCCGGGGAGAAGATCAGGATATCGTCGAGGTACACAAACACAAATTTTCCCAGACATTCCCGTAGTATATCATTAATCAGGTTTTGAAACACTGCGGGTGCACTGATTAAACCAAAAGGCATGACTAGATATCCATAATGGCCAGTGGGGGTGTTAAAAGCGGTCTTCCATTCATCACCCTGTCTGATTCGCACTAAATGATAGGCATTACGGAGATCGAGTTTGGTGAAGAGTTTGGCGCCCTCTAGCAGGTCAAACGCGGAGGCAATTAGGGGCAGAGGATAACGGTTCTTTACTGTGACGTCATTAAGCCCGCGATAGTCGATGCAGGGACGGAGTGATTTATCCTTCTTTTCAACGAAAAAGAACCCCGCCCCCGCAGGAGACGCGATGGGCGGATCAACCCGCATCCAAAGAGTCCCGGATGTAGTCGTTTCATAGCGACACGTTCAGGACCAGTCAGAGAAAACAGTTTTCCCCGCGGGGGACTCGTGCCCTGCAATAACTCAATGGCACAGTCGTATGCACGATGCGGAGGCAGCGACTTTGCCTTGACCTTGCTGAATACGTCGGCAATATCGTGGTACTCCGCGGGCACACCCGCCAACTCAGGATTAGGGACCTTGCCGTCCCTGATGGTCATAGCAAAACAGCGCCCGGTACAAGCGGAACCCCAGGAAGTGATCTGCCCGTCGGACCAGTTTACGTATGGACAATGTTTACGTAACCAGGGATGCCCCAAAATGGTGGAGTGAGTCATTTCATCGAAGACATGAAAACTGATTGTTTCGGAATGAGTACCGGCTCTGATTAATTGAACGGTCTCCGCGCGGTGGGTGATGTGACCCAGTACGTGACCGTCCACGGCATGTATACCCAACGGTCGTGAAAGACGGTGAAGTTTGAGGTGCAAAGACCTAGCGAGGGAGGAGTGCATCAAATTAGCATCTGAACCGGAGTCGACAAAAATCGGAACAGAACATGACGTATGCTTGGATATTAACTTGGCAGTGACCATGTTTCGGGGAGAGACGGAAAGAATGGAATGTTGACTCACCCGGCGTACCCGTTGTGACCGCACGGGGGCACCCCTGGCATGGCACTCCGTGACCACATGCCCCGCCTGACCACAATAGAAGCACAGGCCCTGGTCTTTCCGACGCTGCCGCTCTTCGATGGTCAATCGGGTTCGTCCCAGCTGCATCGGTTCATCAGCGGCAGCCGGGAGCGAGCTGGAGGAGGACGCCAAGGACCCGACGTGGAGAGCGGACTCAGCGTGCTGGGACGAGGCTTGCACGTCCCGCCGGGGCCGATCCGCCAGCCGGCGATCGGTGCGGATGGCTAACGCGATTAGCTCGTCGAGTTGCTCCGGGAGGTCGATGGCGATCAGCTGGTGCTGGATCTGCGGAGACAGGCCTTGAAAGAACACGTCATGGAGTGCGGCCGGGTTCCATTCGCTCTTTGCCGCGAGGATGCGGAAGTCAATGGCGTAGTTGGCAACTCTTCTGTTACCCCTGCCGGAGGCGCATCAGGGAACGGGCCTGCCTCACGGTCCGGTGACGTATGCTGGAACACTGGCGGAGAGCGTTCTGGAACGCCTGGAGAGTACTACACGCCGTGGACTGTCTGCTCCACTCTGCCGAGGCTCACGCCACGGCCCGGCCGGTGAGGTGAGTAATAATGAAGGCGATCTTCGCCCGGTCGGACGGAAACATGGCTGACATCAACTCAAAGTGCAGGTCACATTGTGTTAGGAACGGTTTGATGTCTCCAGATTCACCAGAGAAATGTTCAGGTCGAGATAGCTGATTGCAGACATCAGGAGCAGCAGTGGGTCCCGGCGGGGCCGCACTCGGTCCCATCGGTGGCTGGTTGGTGGTTGCCGAGGCAGACGGTGTCTGTGGCGTCAGAGAGGTTACGAGCTGGTTGATCTGAGAGCTGACAGAGGACATGAAGGCGTCCTGTCTTGTGGCCAGGTCGGCTATATTGGTGCTTAAAGCAGTGATGCGGTCTTCTTGTTGGGCCAGCTGGCGGCTATGGAAGCGAACGGCCTGCTGGAATGGATCCGAGTCCGCTGTCTCCATTGTTGGCCTGATCGTTCTATCACGATTGTCAGACGAGGAAGGCAGGAGACAAATGCAGGACTCACTGGAACTGTTCTGGTTCAGAGAGGCTTTTACTGAGGTGCTTAGCAAGGTTCGGTACACAAGCAGACAGTCCAAGAAGAGCAACCAAAACCGAAACATCAGGCAGAGGCGTAGACAAAAACACAGGCAGGCAGTCAAAACACCAAGAGACAGCTTAACAAAACGTAGTACTGAGCTTGAAGCACTGGCACAGGGCACAACGATCAGGCAACACCTGGTGCAACTAGTGGCGTCTAAATACTCCCGGAACAAGTGTAGAAAGGCCCAGAACAGGGTGTGACCCACTCACCGAGCACCGCCCCCACCAAGCACAGTGAAGGCAGCCAAGAGACATACAGACCCAAAAAACCCAAACACAAACCACCCAGCCACAAAAGGGAACAAACAAAAACCCCAACATTAACATGATACATGACAATCCATACCTCTTGTGAATTTTCTGTGTACTAAAAGTAGGCTTTACAGGTTTTCTATGTCAACAACATTTTATTGAGTCTTAAAGTAAATAAATATGAAATTGGTCAGTGGATACTTAAACTCTGGACATAATAAACTCTACATGCTGGATCCCTGATCTCTGGACATAAATAGAAATAAACAAAATCTATAGTTTTTGTCAAAAGCATTTCCCTTCAGACATTACTGGCATGAATGTCTTTCCATACATCTGAGCTGAGCACTTGCATCTCACTGTGCCGCACGTCACAACGTTTGGAAAGAGGTGTCATTTTATTTAAAGCGGCGATTCGCTTTGAAGTTATTAATTCTGACCAGACTCTGTCTCGGCAGAGAGCAGTGCAGTGTTTGGAGCGGGCCAATGCAACAGGACACAATTCTCGTTTCTTAACTGCAACAAGACAAGCATCCCAGTTAGTGACTTTAATCTGCATAAAAGTGACTCACGATTGACATATTTTAATGGCTTTGAGAGGGGTTAAGAAGCAGACTTTCCGCTTCTAAAGAGGAGCGAATCAAACAACCAACGAAGCAGCAGATCGAAGCAATGCTTCATCTGTTCAAGCTTCAAAGTGGAGTCGCACTGCAGAAGCAAACACCATCAAAACAACGGCTGCTTTGAAGGGCCGATAAGAGAACTGTTTAAGCAAAAAGGCTATTGATGTAGGTGGATCGAATCATTTCTTAATACCTGAAAGAACCAGTTCTCGATACCCAACCCTAGTGGCAAGATTTTATTTTATTTTTTTACTTTGACAGAGTGTGAATTTGGAGTGCGCGTGAGTGTGCGCACTGTGCAGCTGATGATATGCTTTTTCCCCAGCAGCAGATGTATTTTTTTTTAGATTTTATTGATAACAACACTCATAATAAATTGTGCACAAAGCTGAACCTGGAGCAGAGATGGTTCATGACAGGCTGCGTTTATGACTCATGGAAGTGCAGGTGCACATAAACCTTCTCGGAGCTGCAGCTTTTACCATGACTGCATCAAAATGAACCGTTGTCACTTAAAGACAAGCCATCATAACACACCATCACACTTACATAAACTCTGGAATTAATCTGTGCTTCCATTCTTTCCATGAACAGCTACATTCCATTCAAGTGCACGCTGGGACGCTTCTAATAGCTACGTCCCTTGTCGGAAATCCATGAGTACTCACGAGTACTTTGTTTTCGGATGTCTCTGTAGCTGTTTGTTGCGAATGCCGTATACTTTGAAACCGGTCACAGAAGTGCACAAAGTAATCCTGGTGGATCATCAGATGGTCACTAACAGCCTAAATCTTAATTGTTATAATGTCCGTGCGACATGTCCGTGTTCTGCAGCAGAACGTTTCATTCTTTTCCTTTGTCATTTCAACGCGATGTGGAGGTCACGGTAAAATATGTAACAGTCTCTCATTTGCTGCTGTGTGGGCGAGCAGCGCCGCATTACATTATCTCAGCTCAGGACATGACAACATGAGACTTAATATCCACTGTGACGTCTCACCAGAGACGTTTCCAAAATAACCCTTGTTTTTCTTCTTTCGAGTTTATTTGCAAACCAACAAGGTGCATTACCACCACCTCGTGTTTGGGTGTGGAGCATTAATGGATTCTGACATATGCTATCAAAAATAACCCAGAAAAGTTGACCACGTAAGTAAAAACGTCTGTTGTGCTATGGCGCTATACAGAAAATAAAATGAACTTGGCCTTCAAGGGGGAGCCCTTCAGGGGTGCTGGGTGCACCGCCCAATGGTAGGGAAAACACTGTAGTAGTAGTAGTATACTTGGTAAAAAAGGTTTTAACATGTCTTCATGTTGTTAGCTCTTTACTAACCCTTTAAAACTTGTGCATTTAAGCAAAGGAGTAAGTTAAACTCAGCAGCACTGACTGCCACCTGACTCCACAGCAGCTCAGATAGGAAATTGTTACAGAGGTACAGAAAATGTCAATAATGTTTACCTTGTTTGGCTTCTTTGTGGAGTCATTTTTATTGTCTGTCGGAGATGTTCTCACAGAAGAGGACTGGCTACTAGACCGCTGATCCTCACTGGTGGGAGAGCCTGTAAGCCTCCTGTGGCCGCTTCTTAAAGAAGACAGCTGTTATAATAAAAAAAAAAATAATAATGACCAGTTAATATAATAATAGTGATTAAACACACTAAAGAAAGAAACTGTTGACCCTTCTTAGATATTTTTTATGCAATAGACCTGGCTGTGAAATCCACATCCCAGTACAGTCATGGTCAGAATTATTGACATGCCTGAATTTTAAGTACAGTTAGATTTTTGAACATCAAATGCAAAACAAAATTCTTTGAAATAAAGAAATGTGTTCACGTGACTTCTGTCAAACTGTAGCAAAAACGAAACACAAAAACATTCATTTCTGAACATTAGAAGTGTGAGACAAATGTGGCATTAAACATGACAATATTTCTCACTGAGGTGAAAAACATTAACTTTTCAATATGTCTGAACTGTACACCCCTCCTGAACATGCCTGTGGCCTGTTTGATGGCCACGTCTGGCCGATGTCTCTGAAATGCAAAAAGTGCATTTTTGTTCTCATACTGTATGTGTAACAGGCTATGCACAACAAGAGTGTCATTTTTTTCTACTTAAATTCCAATAATTCAATTTGCATACACTGTAAATAGGAAACTTTTTATTTGTGTGAGTTGCAGAAAGCTAGTCAGAGGCCACTTTTGTCATGTAAATGTGGAAATATGAAACAGTAGATTCTGGACAGGGCCTGATAACTTGTTTGTACAGTAACTTGGTGGATCCAAAATTAATATAAAGAAATATTCGTTCAATGTCTATCTGATGTTAAACTGAAGCATGGGCACACGGTTAGTGTTTAGCACTGTTTCATCACTGCAAGAAAATTCTGTGATCATTTCGCACCTGGTCCTTTGTATCTGGAGTTTGCATGTTTGTCCAGTCTCATACTGGGTGCTCCAACTTCTTCCCACTTCCAAAGAGATGCAGGTTAGGCGAACTGGTAACTTTAAATAGGCCTTAGGTGTGAATGTGTTTGTCTGTCTACATGCGCCCATACAATAAACAGGGCTGTGAAATGAAAATTGTGAAATCTGAGGAAAATTTGCAGGGGGGGGTACAGCTCCCCAGGAGCTGGGGTCTAGGGTCCTGTGGAGCCCCAGAATTAAATTTTTATCTAATGATACTTTTTCAGCATCTCCTGGAAGAACAAATCTCAAAATTAGTGCATATTTAAATGATCCTACAGTCAACCTTTTATTTGACCTGTCAATGATGATGTTGAAATAACAGAATATGACATGGAAGTAGGACCTGGAATGATTTTCCTTTTAATTGTAAACCAAATTATGCATTAACTCAGAACAATTAAACTACATGAAATTCATGAAGACTGAAAAGAATAGAAAAAGCTTGTAGAATATTTGGAAAATCATGGTAAAATATCAATAACATACCTTATAGTAAAAAGTCACTTATATTCTTGTGTAAATTCATGCAGCCTAAATCCATTCAAAGCCACAATGTCTTTTTTACAATGAAAGAAAGTCTAGATTAGTGAAAAAAGTAACATAATCTTGTCTAAAATCCTGTTTGAACAGCAGAATGTTTATTTTCCAGGGAGATAAAAATTCTTACCGTGTTTTCCTGAGAGAACACAGTTCACTTTTCCCGTTTCTTTTATCTTTCAGGTGTGTTGATGAAGCCAGTGACGATTCTTTTCCTTATAAGACTTGCTCAAACAGTCTTTCTTGCCATCTTCTCTCTGTGCAACGTCGGTCCGTGGCACAGACATGCTGCACAAATCTTATGTTAAAAACTTGAAAGCTCTAAAAGTTTGGATGTCCACATGCTAAGTTTAGCTTAAGCGCCGCACAGGAGCAACACAGCGTCCGCCGCAGCAACCAACCAGTCCTGCTTTACGACAACTGTCTTAACAGCCACGCTTTGAGTGGCATTTTTCCTCCGCGAAACTCCGGGGATCCGAGGAAACTGATTTGTATCTGTAACACACAGATCAGTGTCCGCGGACTTATAAAACTTACATGATGTTGTAAAAAAAAGAACGCTTTGCGATAAGCATTTTAAAAACTCAGCGATGTTCACGATTAAAGAGTACATCACTAACACCCCACCCCCCCTCCCCATGATGAAATCCGCGGAATCCCGCGGATCGGCAGAGTTTTCACAGCCCTGAATAAACTGGCAACCATGTCCCACGGTGTATTCCACCTCTCGCCCAATGACTACTGAGATTGGCTCTAGCTACCGCCTTGACCCTTAACTGGAATGAGCGGGTATAGAAAATGAATGACATGTTGCTTTGAAATCGCTGACTTTCACACCTTTTCCTTTTGTTCTTGCAAGTGCACCATTAATCATTAATTTACTGCAAGGTAGCATATGCACAAAAGCATTCCTGTAAATACACATTCCTAGCCATATATAAGAAGCATTTCAGGCTTACAGGTGCTCTGCTTCGCCGTGTCCTCATGCCATGCTTGCCGCTGTTTGCCTCTTCTTCCTCTTTAACAGGTTTAAACATGAATGGAGGGCCTGCAGATTTCTGAGCTGCTGGCAGACAACCGTGTTTGTTCTCATATGTGTGACAGGCTATGCACAACAGCAGCTTATTTCTTCTCCCAATGTGCCAATCTTTGGAATCTATAAAAGAAAAATGGTTTAAGATAAATGTTTACAATAGTGTTTAATCAACCGAATATATGTCCATGTGGCTTCACACTTGATCCCATTCTATATGTAATGTCAGACATTTTCATCTTCAAACCCAGAGAGGAACTATACATTCTGTGAGTCCCTTCAGCTGCTCCCTTGTTTTCACTTCTACATGTTTATTTGACACAAGTTTTATGCTAGATGCCCTTCCTGATGCAAGTCCGCAGGGGTGGGTTTTGACCAGGACCCTTCCACACCAAAACCAAGCACACTAACCACTTGGTCACCACCTCTGCCTACAGGAGCTACACATTCTACCTTTGTGAAGTCAAAGTCAAAATCATGAAGTAGAAATCATTTTCCAAACTATAATATGAAAATTTAATTTTAAAATTACTTTTGCCTGTCTATACTGGGTGCCACTGTGTTCAGTTCATTCTAGGACTACATTAAAAACAACTTCCTGAATCTTCTGGGCCCAGTTTCATAAAGCAATCTATTCTTGTATCGACTAATCTTTTGACGTTAGTCGTTGCATAAAGCCCTTAGCTGGCTAAAGTTTTTAGCCTGGTACAAATGAAGCCAATCTTATTTTAGTTGACAAAACTTCAGTGTCTTACCCTCAAAAAATGGCGGCTATCATGTCCCACCACTTGATGGAACACTCGAGAGCACCCCGACATCACTCGTATTCCTCCAAAAGTGGAGCTTCCACTGCTTTTGGCCATGGTTGTAGCAGATGACTGTCGTGATGTGTTTGGGACAGTTCTCACATTAGCCACAGGGCATCGCTATTACACTGATAAGCACTGTGCGCAAAAAAAGGATTGATGGAAGTGTAGAAGAACTGCTAGGCTAAGAGCTAAGCATGTTGTTCTGCAGTCCATATGCATCTGTAAATGTTAATAACGCCAGCTAAAGAAACAAAGGCCGGATAGTTCATGACAACAACCAACCCAGAAGTAAACAAAACTCTCTTGCATTAGAGATGTTTTTTTGGTTACGGAGCTCACCAGCCCGTGATGCCCATGAAAAATTGTTTATTAACGTAAGATGGCTAATCTAGTTTAGCCGTCTTAATTAATGTTGGGCGACTAACCGTAGTCGACTAAGAAAGTTTAATAGACTAAAAGATTAGACTGCTTTATGAAACCGGGCCCAGGCTTCTAAGTTGGTAATCCGTCACAATGAAGAATGAAGCGATGCAAGTTTCTGTCACTGACATATTTTAGCTTCTGTTTGTAGTGGAAAATACAGCACCAATTAATACATGGTTCATCATCCCTCTGAACCCCACAACCCAATGGCAGATTTGAAAGGCATGTTATAAAAAAAAAAAAAAATCACCAAAATTACACCATTTATCAGACTGGAAAATCAGAAATCATCATCAGATCTTCTCACTTACAACAATCCTTGAATTAACTATGTGCCCTGAATGGTTCCACAATTAAAACTAACCAAATCTAGGATTAAAATCCACTCGTAAATCGTGACATCATACTGCATTGGAATTCAATTTCCATTTTCAAACAAACAAAAAAGTCACAAAAAGACAAAAAAAAACCACTCATAAAGTAGAGGCACACTGTGTGGATTAAAGGGCTTCATTTAGTTTAATGTCCTGCTGCACATGGAACTCAAGCACTTGCAAAAATGGTAAGACAAAGCCTATTCGCCCAACCGTTGAGCAGATAAGTCATACATTGAACATTACATGTCCAACCGTTGGGCAGATTAACATGTCTTACCTTATTTGCCCAACCGTTGGGCAGATAAGTCATACATTGAACATTACAAGCATAACCGTTGGCCAGATAAATAGGATGTCTTACCTTATTCGCCCAACCGTGATTGTGTATTTGACACGTTTTGTGCATCTAAACTACATTTTTTACACCACTTTTTAAGTGTCATGCCCTGCCCAGTTCAGGGCTTCAGTCCTTATTTTCCCTCTTTATTTGGTTCTGCTCCTTCTGCCCCAGCCTTGTTTTATAAATTGACATTTTCATCATGTGTTTATTCTATGTTCTATTTTTGCTTTGGCACATTCTTCTTTGTTACTTTTATTCTTCAGCCATGTTCCAGTTCTGTTCTAGTTTTGTTCTATCAGTCTGTTTTCATGGTTTATCAATTAGTTATTGTTTGCCTATTTTTGCTGCTCTCATTTCTGTAATATGTAGTCAGAGGTGTCAAGTAACGAAGTACAAATACTTCGTTACTGTACTTTACACTTTTAGGATCTATACTTTACTCCAATTACTTATTTTTCTGCCTACTTCTGACTTCTACTCATTACATTTTCACACAAGTATCTGTACTTTCTATTCCTTACATTTTTAAAACAAAGCCTTGTTACTCTTGGCTTCAGTTTAATGTTTTATATATATATATATATATATAATATATATATATATAGTATATATATAATATATATATATATATATATATATATATTTCACGTCATGTGCGCCTGTAATCAACTTTTCTGCAGTACGGCTTTGCTTTGCACCATGAACCAATCGAAGCAGTGGTTCGCAGATTGAGCAAATGCTTCGTCCTATTGCTTCGTTTATCTTTCTTTCTTTTCTTTTGCTTAATTCCCCCCGCTAAAACCCTAAAGAGCATACGTCTGTGAGTATTATGTACCTTTTCTATGTTAAACCGACCTGTTATGGTCTTCTGAAACAGTTGATAGATGTATTTTATAACTTAAAAACGGGAGCGACGCTAACGCGTTAGCATGTCTATGGCATTTTCAATGTTAAAAGTTAGCATTAAGCAATTGCAGCTCTTATCACGTTCAGGTGCATTTGTTTTCAAATTGTAATATTTCTTAAATGTATTTTTGTTTATATATTAATAATCTAATGATTATTATATACATATATACACATATTTTAGAGAAGAGGCAAAAAGAACCTGAACAGAAACACAACAGAAAATATAAAAGCAACTAACAATGAACATATAAATACATACATACAGAAATAAATAAGTGTTTCCTGTGAACACGGAGTGACTCTTACACCTCCACTTCATCCCTGTCTTATTTAATGACACTTTGTTTCGGTCAAACCATATTTTCAATTTGTTAATTTCTTCAGTGATTTCCTCCAGAACTATCTGCCAAACTAGAAAACTGCTGCATCCTAGTAAGAGCAGAATACTACTGGAATGAATTTGAATAAGGAAAGTTGTTTTTTTTCCTCACTAAATGGATGCTGCACTCACTGCAGTTTATTGTCTGGAATAGTCCCCGACTGCATTTCAGAGCTTCTAGAATTGAAACATTTTTGTGCAGGTGGTGTTTGGGTCTTGGGCCACATGTAGAACAAATCAGTTTTTAAATTAGGCTTTCAATTCATATAGTGGCATCTACCTTTTTTTTTTTTTTAAAGGTTACTTTTATACTTTAAGTAGGTTTTGGAGCACATACGTTTTCACTTTTACTTGAGTAAAGAGGTCAAGTTGATACTTCAACTTTTACCAGAGTGATTTTAAACTGCAGTATCTATACTTCTACTTATGTAACAAATGTGTGTACTTTTGACACCACTGTATGTAGTACTGTGATGCCAGGTTTTGTCATCACCTAGTTTCTGTTTTTCTTATGGTTTTGTCTGTCTGTTCCACTTAGTTTTGTCATAGTGTGTTATTTCCCATTATTCTGTTTATCATGTTCTGGTATGCTTTTCAGTCCTGTTGGAGTTTAGATTCCTGTTCATGTTTTTCTTGTATGATCTTTAGTTGTCTTGTCTGTAATTCTCTTCACTGCTCACTTGCACCTGTCTGTCTCATCCTGTCCTTGTCTGCTCTGTGTCTGCACTCTTCTCAGTTCTCACATGCTCACTCCCAGCTTCATTGTTATCACTGTCTTCTTCTGATCACGGCACTCTCTGCACCTGCACTTTCTCATCACTGTTGGCCAGGCCCCATTTGTCTATCACAGGGGTAGGCAACCTGTTCCAGAAAGAGCCATGAGGGTGCAGGTTTTCTTTGCAGCCACTGACTCCACCAGGTGATTTTACTGATTAATATCACTTTGAGCAGATGGAATCAGTTAATCAGTGAAATCACCTGGTGGACTCAGTGGCTGCAAAGAAAACCTGCACCCTCATGGCTCTTTCTGGAACAGGTTGCCTACCCCTGGTCTATCATTTCCTTGCTCATTTGTCACCGCCTTTCTGCATCTCTTTTGCTGCTTAGTTTACACCTGACCACGCCCCCTTCCAGGCCCTTCCTCCTCCACGTGCACCTCATTATCTTATTACCACCTGTTCCTATTTAAATTGCTTCAGTTCACATCCTCCCTGCTCGTTTGTTGAGTTCCCTCACTTACCAGCACATTGTCTCAGTCCTGTTTTGCCAAGCCGTGTTTTTGACTCTGCTCTGTGTACCGGATCCTGCTTTTTGCCTCAGCCTTGACAACTCTGTTTGCTCGTGTACTAACCCTGCTTGTTTTGACCACGTCCTCTGTCTTGTCCGTGCCCGGTACTTTTGCTCCATGGAGTGCCTTCCTGTTACCGAACCCAGGCCTGAATTAAACCATCCTTTACTCATACGTCCTGTTGTGAGCCTGCATTTGTGTCCAGCCTCTGTCTGTGCCTCGGCTCCGCTCAGTCCTGTCATTAAGGCTCTATTGCGGTGTATGTTTGACACATTTAACAGCACCATCTTTAATTACTGCGAAAACACTGCAATGGATGAAAGCAGACAAACTTCATAAGTATTTTTAACGGAAACACTTTTTGAACAAAATGCTGCTTGTTGACTGTACAATGGTGTTAGTTTGACACAGTTCCCTGGGTGTGATGAGCCAAACAGAACCACTTTAGATCACAGCCCCTCCGCAGACTGTGAACCCTCCCACAGCCGGCGAGAAAATAGCCATCTTTTTTCCCTCCCGCATTGAAACCAGAAGTGAACTTACAAGCGCACTGATTGGTCGGTTGTGGTTGGGTGTATATGCTCGCGTATTTGCTTTATTGAACCAACGGTTGGGCGTATAGCCACTCCGAAATGGTAAATGGACTGCATTTATATAGCGCTTTTCCATCTGCATCAGACGCTCAAAGCGCTTTCAATAATGCTGCACATTCACCCTTATGTCATCGTGCTGCCATACAAGGTGCTCACTACACACCGGGAGCAACTTGGGGCTTAAGGACCTTGCCCAAGGGCACTTAGTGATATTCCGGTCAGGCTGGGATTTGAACCAAGGATCCTCTGGTTTCAAGCCCAATGCTTAACCACTAGACCATCACCTCCCCTCAAAACTTTTCATCAAGGCAACGTGATTTCATAACTGTCATATAAATCCTTTATATAATACACCTTATGTGTGTGCCTCTGTCTGTGTATGCACATGCGCATGCATGTGTGTCTACAGGGCCAAACCATATATGAGAAAAGAGGTGGAGAGTGGATGAGATGAGGCCGTGTATAACCTGGCTAAACTTGGTTTGGGTATTAATTAAATCATATACAGTGATGAAAATAAGTATTTGAACACCCTGCGATTTTGCAAGTTCTCCCACTTAGAAATCATGGAGGGGTCTGAAATTTTCATCTTAGGTGCATGTCCACTGTGAGAGACATAATCTAAAAAAAAAAAAAAATCCGGAAATAACAATGTATGATTTTTTTTTTTTTTATAATTTGTTTGTATGTTACTGCTGCAAATAAATATTTCAACACCTGTGAAAATCAATGTTAATATTTGGTACAGTAGCCTTTGTTTGCAATTACAGAGGTCAAACGTTTCCTGTAGTTTTTCACCAGGTTTGCACACACTGCAGCAGGGATTTTGGTCCACTCCTCCATACAGATCTTCTCCAAATCTTTCAGGTTTGGAGTTTCAGCTCCCTCCAAAGATTTTATATTGAGTTTAGGTCTGGAGACAGGCCAGGCCACTCCAGGACCTTGAAATGATTCTTACGGAGCCCCTCCTTAGTTGCCCTGGCTGTGTGTTTGGGGCCATTGTCATGCTGGAAGACCCAGTCATGACCCATCTTCAATGCTCTTACTGAGGGAAGGAGGCTGTTTGCCAAAATCTCACAATACATGACCCCATCCATCCTCCCTTTAATACGGTGCAGTCGTCCGGTCCCCTTTGCAGAAGAGCACCCTCAGAGTATGATGTTTCCACCCCCATGCTTCACGGTTGGGATGGTTTTCTTGGGGTTGTTCTCATCCTCTAAACATGGTAAGTGGAGTTGATTCCAAAAAGCTCTATTTTGGTCTCATCTGACCACATGACCTTCTCCCATGCCTCCTCTGGATCATCCAGATGGTCACTGGTGAACTTCAAACAGGCCTGGACATGTGCTGACTTGAGCAGGGGGACCTTGCTGCCCTGCAGGATTTTAAACCATGACAGCATCATGTGTTACTAATGTAATCTTTTTGACTGTGGTCCCAGCTCTCTTCAGGTTATTGACCAGGTCCTCCTGTGTAGTTCTGAGCTTTCTCAGAATCATCCTTACCCCACAAAGGGAGATCTTGCATGGAATCCCAGACTGAGGGAGATTGACAGTCATCTTGTGTTTCTTCCACTTTCCAATAAATAATCATAACAGTTGTCTTCTACCAAGCTGCTTGCCTGTTGTCCTGTAGTCCATCCCAGCCTTGTGCAGGTCTACAGTTTTGTCCCTGGTGTCCTTAGACAGCTCTTTGGTCTTGGCCATGGTGGACAGGTTGGAGTGTGATTGACTGAGTGTGTGAACAGGTGTTTTTTATACAGGTAACAAGTTCAAACAGGTGCAATTAATACAGATAAAGAGTGCAGAATAAGAGGGCTTCTTAAAGAAAAATTAACAGGTCTGTGAGAGCCAGAATTCTTGCTGGTTGGTAGGGGGTCAAATACTTATTTGCAGCAGTAACATACAAATAAATTATAAAAAAAAAATCATACATTGTGATTTCAGGATTTTTTTTTTTTTATTATGTCTCTCACAGTGGACATGCACCTAAGATGAAAATTTCAGACCCCTCCATGATTTCTAAGTGGGAGAACTTGCAAAATCACAGGGTGTTCAAATACTTATTTTCCTCACTGTATTTTGCGACTGAGCAGTGGTTCTCATAACTGTGTTGCTCTGGTGTGGGCATTATAAATTATGACCAACTTATTTACTCAATAATCATGAATTAAATGGACCCAGTGTCATCAAGCTACCAATAGCTGCTACAAATGCAAATGCTGTTAACATCTTACCGACAAGCTCAGCTAACAGACTGAACTCAGTTTCTCTGAGCCGTGCTTCTCAGCAATTCAATTCAATTTATTTAGTTTATATAGCGTCAAATCACACCAAAGCTGCCTCAAGACGCTTCACACAAGTAAGGTATAATCTTACTAACCCCTTGAGCAGACCTGGGCAAACTGCGGCCCTTTGCATGTCTCTGTCCGGCCCTCATGAGGTCTGTGATTATTATTACATATATTAAAAATGTCAAGCTTGTGTGTTGCAAATCATTAGAGAGGTTTATTTAGGTATATTTAAATATTTACATAGGTAATTTTTTGTAAAATTTGTAATGGGAGACAGCTGAGTTATTGATGGTGTGGCCCTCGGACATAATTCAGGTTCCCTATGTGGCCCCTTGTAAAAATTAATTGCCCACCCCTGCCCTAGAGCAAGCACACAGACGACAGTGGTAAGAATAATCTCCCTCTGATGATATTGAGGAAGAAACCTCAAGCAGATCAGACTCAAAGGGGTGAGTCTCATAACACTGTTGCTTTGGTGTGGGCATAAAAAATTATGACTTGCTTGTGTCTTCAATAATCATGGATTAACTGTACCTAATGCTATCAAGCTACCTTTAGTGCCTAAAATTCTAACACTGTTTGTATCCAAAATAACATCACGCGATAATTTCACATGATGCAAATACCGGTGCAGACACGTCTTACATGATTAGTTCAGAGAATTAACCACACAACAAGCCATATTATTACAGACATTTGTAATAAAATGCTCAGAAAGACAGCCTTTACCCTATCTACAGCCAGCAGCCTCTGACTGGCCACAGCAACAACACATGAGCTATCAGCCAAAGTGGACACGCCTGTAAGGTGGTAGGATAACTGGGCTTTAGTGAATGTGATAATGAACATGATGATGATGTCTGAAAGACAATACATACATTTTTTTAAATTATATTATTGCTTTGATCTTACATGTATTTTGATCTAAGTTGTTTTCATTTCTTCAGCTTGCTTGAGCAGAGTTTTGCGCAACACTATGTGAATTTGAATTTATTGAATTTATTTGGCACCAATGCAAAAAACAAACAAACACTCATTTTCAGACCACAAAATCACTACAAAAAAATAAAAATAAAATAAAACAAAAATTACAGGTAAGAACAAGAAAACAATAAACAATAAACATGGTGCCCGAAAGGTGTAGGCAGAAGCAACGCTTATCAATGCCTACACCCACTCATACAGTCAAATCAACTCAGGTTAGATGCCAGTTCATACACGTTCATTTCCAACAAAGTCTGAACAATAAGAGCTCCTATTTCGTTCTAGTTACCCCAGTACATTCAATAGTAAGAATTTGTTGTTTGAATGTTCAAAGATGATGACAATAACCAATGTTTTCTGAAAAAAGTGACAGCACCCATGTCCAGTCTTTAGTCTTTTTCAAACAGTTCATTCTTTGACTAATATAATATGCTCACTGTATGTATTTTTGTATCTTTTGCAATATGCTTTCTAACAAACAAGTATTTCTGCTAGTATCTATAAAGTTTTTTGTTGCGTTAAAGTAGGGCTGCAGCTATCGATTATTTTAGTAATCGAGTATTCTATCGATTCTTCTGGTGATTAATCGAGTAATCGGATAAAAAGTACTTTTGTGTTTTTAAACAACATCAATAGTCCATGCTCTCCCTAAGCAATGGCACAATGTCTCTGTGCCAAAATCTTAGTAAATCAAAAGTGACACACACATCCAAGATGTGTAAAAAAGCCGTGCTGGATCAAAAAGAGACATCAAAGCAAAATTCTGGACAACCTGAGCGCTCCCATACAAAAAGCTTTAGTTTGACACAAATAGCAAAACAGCTGCGCCAAAATTTTGACATTATGCTGAAATGGCGATGGGATGTAGTTTCTGTTTTGTTCTTTTCACCCCAACTTGTAAAATTTTAACTTTTTTTTTAAGGTTGGTGGACTGGGTCCCTGAGTTTTTTTTTATCCTTCTTTCTCTGCAATTCAGCAGATGGATTTCAACTGGAGGTTGAACATGCAAGCCTCGCAGTCAGTTTTTGTTTTATTATTATTATTATTTTATTTAAGTTACCATGTTTGTGAAGTATTGTGTGTTGCCCAAAAAAAGTGAAAATTTAAAAGTGAAACACTCAGTGCGAGCCAGCAAAACACAGAAGAAAGAGCGGCCTTTTGCTGAGAGGATCTTTCAGAAACTGTTAGTCTAGCTGGGGATGGAGCTGTGACTCGCCCAGCCTATCACACCGGGCAGAGAGAAACATAGCAGCTGGCAGCCCAGTCAACAGTCACTCCCCACGTCGAGCGTACCATGTGTTTTTTAAAAATAGACAAACACACAGCTTTGCTTTAAATGCGCAGTCAGTCTATTTCAGATGATCAGCGTGGACCCTCTTTTTTCTTAAAAGGCTTAATTTTACTCTGTATGTCATGCTGGAAAACAGTAGCCTTAGGCGCTAATTTGATTTGCGTTTACATAGCTTACGGGCATGTCCCAGTCTTTTTTTTCTGGGGACGTTACAGTACCACACACAGGCCTGGCATATGTACTACAATGTTAAACGAAGCTTTGAGGCACAGAATTTGCCTCAAACATTTTTGGAATCGAATTATTCGAGTTACTCGATTAATTGTTTCAGCCCTAGCTTTAAGGCTCATTCGGCCTTGACGATGGTTAATTAATCACAGCCACGGATCTGTCAAATGTGTAAAAATCTTTGTGTGCAAACAACTGCTTCATGCTGAGACGGGGGGCACAGAAGGAGAGAAAAACAGAGTTCAACGCGGTTTTCATCAGCATAAAAACGATAGCATAAAAGTTACTGTGACTATCAGATTTTCTGTTATAATCAGAAACACAACAGTCAGGCTGCACTCTCACAATTTGTATTTAATATATTAACAAATCACTATCAAAACTAGGGTAGGGTATCGGGAACCAGTTCTTTTCGGATATCGTTAAGAAATGATTCAATCCACCGACATCGATAGCCTTTTTGCTTAACGATTCCCTTATCGATTCTTCAGAGCGGCCATTGTTTTGAGGGTGTCTGTCAGGAAAATGGTCATTTCCCTGCAGCGGGTCTGTAATCAACCGTTTCTGAAGTGCGGCTTTGCTTTGAACCTAGGACCAACGAAGCAGTGCTTCGATCTGCCGCTTTGTTGGTTCTTTGATTCACTGCTCTTCAGAAGTGGCAACTCCGCTTCTTAACCCCTCTCAAAGCCATTAAAATATGTCAATCATGAGTCACTTTTGTGCAGATTAAAGTGACTAACCTGGACTCCTGTCGTGTTGCAAGAAAGAAACGAGAATCGTCCTCCGTTCCATTGCTCCAAACGCTGCGCCACTCTCTGAGTGAGTCTGCTCATTATTTATAATTTCAAAGCAAATCACCATTTAAATCAAATGACACCTCTTTCCAAACATTGTAATACAAACAATAAACTGCAATTGATCAAAATGTTTTTTTTTTAATTTCCCAAAATGAGACATCCTGCGCTGATGTGCAGCAGCCCAAAACTGTATGGCTGCAGACCTGCAGACTCCAGCAGCCAGCTGAGCTCAGCTCAGATGTATGGAAAGACATAAATGCCATTAATGTCTGAAAGGAAATGCTTTTGAAAAAAACTACAGATTTTGTTTATTTCTATTTATGTCAAGAGATCAAGGATTCAGTGACCAATTTCATATTTATTTACTTTAAGACTCAGTAAACTGTTGTTGACATAGAAAACATGTAAAGCCTACTTTAGTACACAAAAAATTCACAGGAGGTATCGATAAGGGAATCGATAAGGAATTGGATCGATAAGCGGAATTGATAATGGTATCGATATTGATAAAATCTTATCAATACCCATCCCTAATCAAAACAATGGGAAACAAAGCATTCAAATCTTTGTTTGGTCCAGAAGTGCTGTGTGTCATCATGCTTAACATGTGGAGAGTGATAGTTCATCAAAATTAAAAATTGTCAAGGTAGCGCTTATGAAACAGATGGGTGATGGCACACAGACTGATCGATGTGAGATTTGTGTTTAATAAATCAGATTCTGATAAATTACGTAAAAATTGCCTCGATCAGACCATCGCTATTCCACATGCCTCATTTTAAAATCCGCAGTACTCAACACAACTGATAAGCTTTAAATGATTTGTCTGAGACCAACAATAATGTGACAATAACTCAGAAAATCAATGGATTTTTTTTCAGGCTGGAAGACAGCATCAAAGAATGGAAAGACAATGAGAGAGAAAGTAGCACAGAAAAGAAACATAATAATTAGTTTACATACAGCCTGTAGAGTAGTACCCTTTTTGGGTACTGGTAAGACTAGTGGGCACTTGCAAAAATACCGTACATGCAGATTCCAATTCAACTCAATTTAATTCATTTTATTTCATTTATACAGCACCAAATCACAACAAAGCTGCCTCAAGGCCCTTCACACAAGTAAGGTCTAACCTGACCAGATTCCATCTTGTTTCAATTTTTTTGTAAAATAAATGATCAAGGAAATTCAACTTTCATTTTTTTTTTAATGATTTATGACATTGTAATTGTGTTACACTGCGCAAAAGACATTTATGTTTTCTGTGCAGGTGGAGTGAAAAATCCGCCTCCAATGAATAAAACTTGTAACAGGAGCATGAAACACCCAGAAACTGCTTGGGGCTCAGAGGGTTAAGCACTTTTTCACTTCGATCCCCATTAACTTTTACTTTAACAACACCTACTCTGTGAAGCCTCTGTCAAGTTTCATGCATTTAGATAAATCAATACATGATTACTCTTAAAAAGCACACGTAAGTCCTTCCCTGCAAAGAAATCACTAATTTCCACTTGTGCTTACTTGTTGTGCCGCAGTGATTGCAGGTCTTGATTTCCTGTTCACTGTCTTCACTGTCAAGCTCATCCTCACTGGCAGAGCTCAAATCCACTGCAACTGAGAGGGGGAGAATAATAATAATCAATAAATCAGCTCAGCAACAAGAACAAATCCAATTCACATGAATGCAATACTTCAGGATTCTTAACAATTAACCACAATACAAAAGGCTCACTTGAATAAGGCCGAGACTGAGTGTTCACAGCGGCTGCAGCAGAGCGAGTCTTTGCTTTGCGAGAGGATGGCTGTCGGCGTTGCTGTCGATAAGCTCTTGTTCCTGCAGCCTCTGGGGTTTTCTTCCAGTGGTAATAGAATGTGATCAGCTCTCCCTGATGACAGGAACACAAACGTTCACCAACAGTATTACATTGGTTTCCATGCAACAAATGGACAAGAATGTGCCACTTTTGGAATTGGATTAGTCTTATAAAACAACAGGTAACAATTACAGTTTTTTTGCTGGGTAGAAAATCCTTTCGAATACGGAAAAAATTCTTTCCATACTGTCTCAGTCCTTTGATGAAACGCTTCTGTAGAGAGAAAACGAAGAAGAAATACATAAAACAAATTGGCAGGATTATACAATCATTCACTTATGGCCCCTTCACACATAGTGCGACGTGTGGATGATGTGTGGACGAAAACAGCAAAACAGCACGAAACAGTTCAAAGTTAGTGCACCACGAAACATCGCGCCGACTGCAGCGCTGATGTCCAGGACCAGAGATGTCAACAACTGCCATGCCCCTGTCCGTTCAGCGCACAGACCAAAGTGTCCCTCTGTGATCAGATGAGATGCGCCTCACCTGTGGAAGGGCAAACCACAAGCATGCACGTGTTGGGGGGGCAACACACACGCACACACACACACACGTGTTGTGGGGGGAGCCGACGGCATGCCACATCTCGGCCACGCCACAGTCATATGGAACTTAGACAAATTTCACTCCCAGTACGACAGTGGTCGCTGTAGAATGCTGTCATACCAAGAGTGCGACTGGCCACACATCTTCTAAGTGCCATGCAAGTGGTGTTAGGAGTTCGTGTGTGTCACCTGGAATTTGGGCGACACCTGCCGCGAGAGGGTGGGATGGGTTTGCACAGCGCACATTGTCTTTCAGGCGCTTGTGTTTGGAAACAGTTGTAGCAACAGGTGTACGAGGCGTTGGTGACAGGGAGGACATTACACGGTTTGCACACGATTCCTGCATCATGTGCACTTCCTTCGAACTTAGCACTATGTGTGAAGGGGCCCTTAGACATACAACATGGCAAATGTGGGAGGGATCAAGGGGACAACACTGTTACCTACTAAATACATTTAAAAGGCATCTTACTGTCATCAAGGATTTTACCACAGTATAGAAACACTTAACTGCTAACAAACTATGCACTAAGTAAAAGACACCTCACCACATCATCCTCAGACCAGCATTTCTCAATGAGTTTTGGCAGAGGCTTCTTCACCAGACGTTGGAGAGCCTTGGCTGCATCATAATGACTGGCATGTAACTGAATTGCAAAAACAAAACAAAAGACGCAAGAAAAGGAGAGAAAACAGTTTGCTGGGAAATAATTGATTTTGCTTAGTTTCGTGAATAATAAAAAAAGTTGCACTCCTCACCATGTTGAGTGCATTGAGTGTGGTATCATCACGGGAGGCTGCTAAGCACCCATCCTCTGTGGATCCACCATCACACATCCCAGCAAATGCTGCCATACTCCTTGGAAAAAAAAATAGCCCTGATGTTACATAGTAGAGAAGCTTGAATCTTCGACTGGACTGGGTTGCTTGATGCGAGGATGTTTCGTTTCAAATCGCAGAAGCTTCCTCAGCTAAAATTCTTGCTCTGGAAGTCTGACTTCTGTCTGACTCTTGTAGAGAAGAATAAAACAAAAGCCAACAAAAGCTGGAGTTTTAAACCTAACCAGACCCCTCCTACTGAGAGGCAGACTGTTATAGGCTAGTGACTAAACAATAGCTCTAATTAGCAACTATTGTGCTGTAGTTAGCACACCTAATGGCAGGACAGCTGTCCCTCTAATGATGGGATGGATGCCTTTCTGATGGCTCCCTTGATGACGTGAATGACTCAATACCATGAACAAAAGACTGAAACTCCTTTGACCTGAGTACCCCATTGTAAACAGGGGATAAAGTGTGTCTCAGACCCCCTCCCCGGTTAAGGCTGGGTTTCAAACGTTTCACAGAGAGGGGTCAAGGAGGCATTCTTTGTGAAACGTTTGAAACCCAGCCTTAACCGGGGAGGGGGTCTGAGACACACTTTATCCCCTGTTTACAATGGGGTACTCAGGTCAAAGGAGTTTCAGTCTTTTGTTCATGGTATTGAGTCATTCACGTCATCAAGGGAGCCATCAAAAAGGCATCCATCCCATCATTAGAGGGACAGCTGTCCTGCCATTAGGTGTGCTAACTACAGCACAATAGTTGCTAATTAGAGCTATTGTTTAGTCACTAGCCTATAGCAGTCTGCCTGTCAGTAGGAGGGGTCTGGTTAGGTTTAAAACTCCAGATTTTGTTGGCTTCTGTTTTATTCTTCTCTACAAGAGTCAGACAGAAGTCAGACTTCCAGAGCAAGAGTTTTAGCTGAGGAAGCTTCTGCGATTTGAAGCGAAACGTCCTCGCGTCAAGCAACCCAGTCCAGTCAAAGATTCAAGCTTCTCTACTATGGAAACCACCTGGACAACTGAGAGCCTACATAGAAACCCTGATGTTACACTAGAATAATAAGAAGCAGATAATTTTAACTGTGTTATCATCAGTCTAAAATGCATCACATCACACATAGCACTTTCTACAGCTTGTTCTTTTTTTCTGATAACATGTTGATATCAAAAGTAAGGTTAATTTTTTGCAATAAACTCCTGTTTAAAAAAACAGGGCACAGTGGCATCCTCAAAATAAAGTAAATTACAAATCAAAGTGAAAGTGACAGTAAAGAGCATCATTTATGTATGTGCGTATGTATGAGATTGTTTTGTTTGGAGTTTTTGTTGTTGTTTTTAACAATGAAAACAAAAAGACATCTATCTATAAAGCAAGAACCGTCTGTGTGTGTGCGAATATGTGGTTCACATATCTCTCTGACTGTAAGAT
This sequence comes from Thalassophryne amazonica, assembly GCF_902500255.1. Classification (NCBI taxonomy): domain Eukaryota; kingdom Metazoa; phylum Chordata; class Actinopteri; order Batrachoidiformes; family Batrachoididae; genus Thalassophryne; species Thalassophryne amazonica. The sequence goes on along the minus strand of NC_047105.1, from coordinate 60,443,449 downwards.
CGGCCGCAGCTTTCAGATAAGGCTTTCACATGGCACGATGATGTGCATCCTTTATTATGAGAATTTGGGGGAAAAAATTCTATTTTGAAACCTTTTTTTTTTTTCATTACAGGGTTGGCCAGCTCGGGAAATGCATTGCTTCTCAGAACATGCCTGTGTCATGCCCAGCCCCGGCTCAGGGGCTAGGTCTTCATCCATTGCCTTATTTCCTCTTTGAGTCTCTGGTTTTACCTTTCATTAGTTTATACTTTACCATGTTAGTCTGTTTGATTCTGTTTATTGCTTTGTTTACTATTTAGTCACCGGTTTCATTCGTTATCTTATTATTTAGTTTGCAGTCATTCAGTTATTCATTGCTTTTCTTTGTTACACTTTCATCACAGATTCTTTCTTTGGTTTTTCTGTTATTCTGTAGTTGGTTATTGTTTGAGTTTGCCTTTCTCTCTGATTGCCTCCTTGCTGTGTATTTTGACCTGTGCTTGTCTGTTGAACTACGCCTCAGCCTTTCGCCTGTCTGTTAACATAGCCTCAATGCTGGATCACCTGTGTACCGACTCCCTGCTTGCTGACGATTAAACCTTTTACTTACTCCATCCCTGGCGAGAACTCGCATTTGTGTCCACCTGTTATGAGCCACGCTGTCACCATGCCTGACAGAACAATCTGGACACACATGGACGCAGTGAATTCTCTTCCTGCTGTCACAGCCGCAGATTGTGCTGCCATTATAGACATTTTTTCTATTTTTTCTATATCAAATTCCTTTACAACCGTTTTCACTCCTGTTCCACACCGAAGAGGAAGTTTGATTATCTGGACCAACCTTGGAATCTTGTTGAGGCAAATTTGTGGTTATACCAATTTGTTCCTGGACTGGAAGATTTAGATGATTTGTTTTCTGCGGGGAAACTCCCAGCCTGGATCGACCAACCCAACCGACTCCTATCATCCAGCCTCCTGCTGTCACACAGCGACTCTGAGTGGGAGGATGTTGACGAGGAAGATGACGAGGATACGTCATCAGAAACTGAAGCACAGGCACTCTCCAGTCCACTGCCAGAGTGTTTTTCAGTATTCAGGACCTATTTTTTGAATTTGTGGACTGTTCTGATGAGTGACACAGACAGCGTATTTTTGAGGCTTTAGAGCACATTCTGCAGGCCGAGCCAGAAATTGTGTCTGACTATCCAGAGTTATTAAACATTAAATCCCAGTTTTTGCAAGGTCAAATTCCTCCATATATTGAAGATCTAATGGATTTTTTTGTTTGAATCTGATTTACATGAGGCATGCTCAACCCTGGCTCCTTTCATCACCCTCTCAGACGCAGCTGTCTCATTTCCTGGTTTGTCAGCATCTGAATCTCGGTTGTCACCTGTAGCAGCACCAATTTCGCCCAGCTGGCCGCCTATTCCGGCGCCACGACGCATATTTCCGCGGACACCAGCCGGGCCGCATCTGTCGGATGGATAGGCACGTCAGCCGGTCGCAATTCCGACCCCGCCTATGCCTCGTCGAACCCTAGTTCCTGCCCCGAGGATGATCCGCACGCCTCAAGTACAACATCAGACACCGGCTTGCATTTCTGCTGCTTACAATGAAGTGAGACCTTACCCGACTTCTCCAGAATGATGACGGGAAGATCGTTACCCTCATGCTCAGCTGCACTTATGGGGGTTTCCCCGGCGTGCCTACCTCCAGACCGAGTGGATATATCCTCACTGTCTGAAGCTCCTACAAAAATCATCACGGCACCACAGCACGCTGAAGCGTATCTCTTGCTGGCTGAGTCTTTCACCATAGATCTCGCTGATCAAACCTGCTTTCTTTTTCAGAACTTCTGCCTCATGTCTGGACCAGTGTATGCTGTGAATGTAAATGACTCTTCCTTACAGCAATGGGCAGGGCGCGCAAAGACAGAAGCACTGACTCATTGGTTGCGTTGGGTTTGTGATCGTCTTTGATTCTAATTCTAATCAGAAGTGTTGGCGGTGCTTAAACTCAAAACCAGCTTGTCAGTAGCTGAGAGTGTACCGGATATATTACTGAAAGTTACTGGTTAGCTGTAGCTCCCGCTAAATTTTTTAGTGGTTTATCGGTTTAGCTTTATAAAAAGTTAACGTTTCAGTTAGTGGATTAACGGTTATCAAAGCTAACTTTTTGGTTAGCTGTGCCCACCACTGAGGAATACAAACTTCCTACGGGCACTGCACTAGCGACTTACAAATTTTCAAAGCTTACCAGTTTAATTAAAACACTGAAATGTAGAAGAAAATTGTGAGCATTATAGCACTGCTTTAATCCCAAACTTGAATTGTGATATTTTAGTTTCACAAGATTATCAAAGTCAACTGCAAACATTGCTGATTTTACAAATACATTAAATTTTGGAAACTCTGAGCAGCACAGAACAGCTACTGACCTGGCAGCCCTGAGGTACATGAGAAGGTCACAATCATTAACCCCTGGTGACCACATCAGCTCCTCATTCTCTGTCTGGGTTTGTAGCGTGACAGGACGTAGTTGAAATTCTGGAAGTTTAGCCTGGATAAAAAAAAAAAGAAAAAAAAAAGAGAAAAAAGTGACATATTTTACAACTATCAATATATCTGCCAACAGAGCATGGTGGCACAAGCTTGCCTTCCAAACAACAAGGCCCCAGGTTCAAAGCCACCTGCACCTTATTCACCAGGTACATCTGGAGGTATGTCAGGAAAGACTTCAATCATACAACATGCCAAATCAACATGCAAATCCATTGTAGTGGGAGTGGCCAAAATCAGGCATCAGACTGTAGAATTTGATGAAAAAGTCATATTGTAATTACTGTGGGAAACATTGCGATTAAGATACCGTAAATGTACGGTCTTATAATGTACAGTCAGATGCATATGTATTTGGACAGTAACACAACATTTGTAATTTGCCTAGTCTGTGCACCACGACTGTGGAGCTGAAATGAAATAATTAAGATGTGCTTGCAGTGTAAACATTGACCTTTAGTGTAAGAGATTTAACAAAAAATATTGTATTAATCATTCTGGCATTATAGCCATTTTTATAGATAGTGTCTCCCTTTTCAGAGCCCCTAAGTCATTTCAAAATTAAATACAAGAACAATTTTGAATACAAATCAACACTTCACTAGCCAATTTTCTCTTCACTGGGAGGTAAATCTGTCTGGAGTAGGTAGTTCTCAAAAAATTAGTGGCCATGCAAGAAAGAGGCAAGTGAGTGAAGTCACCAATACACCCATGACAAGCCTAAAGGAGTTATAAACTTCTGTGACTGGAGAAACTGTGCACAGTGCGACTTTTGTCTGTTGCATTACCAGTTAAACACCTTCATGGTGGAATGGCACAGAGAAAATGTGAAATTTCAGCTACAGTTTACCAAAAGTTAAACCCAAGGACAGACCCAAGCCTAGATTTTTATATATTTTTCCCCCACCTATGTTGCACACTTTAGACCCAAGATACAAGATAGCATCTTGAAGATATCTTATTGACACAGCAAACCCCCAGACTCTAAGTCATGGAATCAACCAATATTTATTTATATAGCCCTTTATAGTAGCCAAAAGGTGACCAAAGTGCTTTATAGTAAAATCAAGCAATAAAATTCACTAGCGTGTTGCCCATGGGGATCCACAGGCTCTAGACTCGGTAGTGCTTATAAAATAAGTAGGTGACATTTTTCAAGGGTGGTAATAAATTAAGCAAAACTTGTACAATGAATTGGAATGAATGTTTTTAGAACCTTAGACCTCAACAATTTTTAGAACAGAAACTCAACCCTTTGATTTCCTGTAAATTTTGTAATGTGTTAATGTCAATTTACTGTTTTAATATATTTAGAAATTGTTTAAGTTCTTGTTATCATATACACACTACTCGTATTTTCATTATTTATTATTATTACTATTATATCACTTCTATTTTGTCAAATGGACCACAACGGAAATAAGTTGTTTCACTTTCTTGTGTCATCCATGTATTTTTAACACATTTACAATTATACATGTACTTACATTGAACTTACTAAATAAAATCACACATGCGCACACTCACGTTTTTAATATAAAGATAGTTTACTACCCCCTGCTGGAATGGCGTGTTAGTCCAGAATGTAATAAGCAATATTAGCTAGTATCCATAGTTTCTCCAAAAATATTAGTCCTATCGGCGTCCCGTTTTGGCACCATTCATCCTTGACCCAAAATAGATAAACATACCAAATGGCAAATGGCAGCTGTCCCCAGTCACACGCACGCAGAGCTTTTTTTCTTTTTCTGCTGCAAGTAGATGCTTTTAATTTTAACACATCCACAAACAGAGACGTGGTGGAAGACAACAAAAGCAATACTCTTTTCATTCATGGTAATGACAACATTTCACTTATCTAAACTGACTAAACCAATTGAACTACAAAAACACAATGAATCAATAACTAACAATACTGTGCTGTAAAACTATCATGAAACACAATGTATTGTCACTTCAGTTGCTCCCGTCTTGGGACGGGGTCGCCACAGTGGATACAGCCAGATCCGCAATGGTGTAACTGGCACAAGTTTTATACCGGATGCCCTTCCTGACGTAACTCCAGTTTCACCCAGAGAAACACACACAGCCGCTGGTGCGCCGAAGAGGTCTCCCATCCAAGTACTAACCAGATGCTGCACTGCTTAGCTTCTGAGATCTGATGGAATCAGGCTGACACAGAGACCGGCTGCTAACATGAACCACAATAACAACATTTAAAACCCCAAAACCCAGACATCCTATGGTGCATTACAGTACAATGTCCATTGTTTACTGGTTAGCTAAAATTGCTAATTTCTCCAAAAGTCAACTTTTAATTTTCGCAGCATTCATCCTTGACCCAAAATACATTTGCACGATCAAAGCCAAACACACACACACGCACGCACACACACACACAGAGGTCACTTGGCTATTATAATATAGATGAGAATAAAAGCAACCATATAGGTATAATTTAAAAAGCCACATAAAAGCAAAACATTTATAGTACCATTTGGTATTAAAAGCCATTTAAATAAATAATCACTGAAGTTAACAGTTTTTCTGGGTAAAGGATTATATTTCTAATTTCACATAATTGTTATGTGTAATAGATCAAAATGCTCCTGTTATTAAACTTGTTTTAAGTACAGGTTCCTTAGTGCGAATCCATAAATCATCATGTTTGATTACGGCATAAGCAAATGAAATATTGTGTTGCAATAGTTACTAATAAAAGCTACCGCAACGTCTATGTTCTAATAGTCAAGTGGCCTCTGTGTATGTGTGTATGGCTTCGATCAGGCAAAAACCGGAGAGAGCTGACATTTGCCTTTTTGTATTTTGGGTCAAGGATGAACACTGCGTAAACAGAAAATTGATAGGAAAAATATTTTTGGAGAAATTAGCAATGTTAGCTAACCAATAATTAATGGATGCTGTGCTGCAATGCACCATGGGAGTTCAGGGTTTTGAGGTTTTAAAAGTTGTTATTGTGGTTTAACAGTGTTGTTACTGGTATTGATTTATTGTGTTTTTGTAGCTCAGTTGGTTTTTATCAGTTTAGATGTCTCATGTTGCTGTTACCATAAGTGACTTAAGTCTCATGTTGGAACCATGAGTGAAATGTTTAGTGGTTTTAATGTTTTCAGGCACTGCCTTTGTTTGTCAAATTAAAACCACCTGCTTACAGCAGCTGTGCATGCGTGCAACTTCAATCAGGGACAAACAGAGCACAGCTGACATTTGCTGTTTGGCATGCTTATGTATTTTGGGTACGATAAACAGCGCCAAATCACAACACTGATAGGACTAATAGTTATGGAGAAGCTACGAATATTAGCTAACATCACTAATTACATTTTGGACTCACATGCCTTTCCAGCAGGGGGCAGTAAATCATCTTTATATTAAACGTGTGAGTGTAAGTGCATATAATTGTAAATACATGGATAACAAGAAAATGAAAACACTTATTTCCACGGAAGTCCATTTAAAAATCAAATGACAAAATAGAAGTAGTAATAAAATAAAATAAAATAATTGTAATTGTTGAGGTCTAAGGTTCTAAAAATATTCTGGACTGGCACACCATTCCAACTCATTGCTTAATTTATGCCACCCTTGAAAAACATCAGGTACCTATTTTATAAACACTACCCAAACTAGAGTCTGTGGATTCCCACGGGTAACACACTAGTATCTTTTTAAGTTCAACTTAAAAATTTTTAGTAATCCCAACAGTACCTTTTTTTAATTTAGACTTTTTAGATTGTTACACACATTTGACAATTGTGTTACATGGAAGTCCATTTTCAAAATAAATAAATAAATAAATACATGGGTATCAATATGGCAGCTTCAATAGTGTTATAAATGAACTTAAAATTATACAGTGTAGTGATTAGCATTTTACGACTGCTTACTACGTACATTTTTAGTGATATTATTACGTTTCTGTAGGAACTATTTACTGTGCTCGCCATATGCGTTAAATAAAGTGACCTGAATTATTTTGTAAGACTAGCGCAGTGACTTGTAAAACTGGCACACTTTTCCAAAAGCTAAAATATTTAACATCTCAAAACTGCCTTCTGTTGAAGTGTGCAACATGCTTTTGATGGGTTTTATGTTAAAGAGGAGGAACAGAAGGAGGCTTGGAGAACAAAATGTGCCAATTACTGCATATTGTACCTGCCTGTCCACCTTCACCTACCTTTACACGAGAGTACCCATGGTCTGCGACTATTCACATTTTGTAGATCACAATTCATCCTGACATAAATTTTTTTCTAGCATGTTTAAAACTTTCCCAATTGCTCAAAATGTCAGCGATGAGAATCACCTACCAATCGACAGTTTCCCAACTTCTGGGATTAATTTTAGCACCTGTCAATATAATTTCAAATCCAGTGAGAAAAAAATTGAGGTGGGTAGGGTAGTGGTACTCTAAGCAGTAAAAATTTTACTTTTCCTGAAAAACAGCTCTCACATGAGATTCCGCATGCGAGAACTACATATTATGGGATGCACATGGCGACAAGTGAAAAAGAAGTTTGAATCTCTGGAAGGTTTTTGGTGAAGAAAATATGTGTGCTGAAGAGGATAAAAGGCAAGTGACAAGTGTGTTCGAGAGATTGATAATGATTGCAGAGAAAAGTTTGCATGAATGTGGCTGGACAAAGTAGTCCCACTGAAGCTGGACGAAAAAGGAGATGATGTGAACTTCAAACTTGGTGACTTTGTTTCGAAAGTTGAAGCCGTAGGGGTTGTGATCTGCAACTTTTGCTGCAATAAGAGAGAAATATACACAAAGAGGAAGAGCTGCGCTGAAAAATCACGTTCTCACAGCTAAACACAGAAAGAGTGTCCATGTGGCTCGGAACACAGCGAAAACTGAGCAGCACTTCATATCAACAAAGCAGGTCTCGGAGAACAAACCGAAGAACAAACCAGATGAACAGAACTCAGAGGCAGCCAAACAACCTGCAGCCCTGCGACTGCCTGCTTTAATGTCGGGCCGAATATCTACTGCTGAGGTAAGTTAGGACTTATTAAAAAAAATTAACTAAGAGGGTAAAAAATACAAATGAACTAAAAAAGGGTTTGAACACATCAACAAGGGACATGGATGGGGCCCATGTTTACATGAACATTGAACTGACTGTACATATCCCGGCTTTTTGGTTTCATTATTGACAGACATTGATTTGTAATGTCAGGTCACAATAAATTTTGATACAATTTATTATATATTGTCATTCATGGCCAAGATTTTAAATAATTAAAGGTATAAATGAGAGCATTTTTTATCCACATATCATCATCTTTTCATCTGTTAAAATTCACCAGAATAGCTCCTTTAAAGTGTGAAAAAAAATCCAAATTTTACTGTTACGGAAGGAGACCACACCCTCCCCCTCACAATCGCTCACCAGTCTTTTTACAACCCCAATTCCAATGAAGTTGGGACGTTGTGTAAAGATTTGCAAATCCTCTTCAACCTATATTCAATTGAATACACCACAAAGACAAGATATTTAATGTTCAAACTGATAGACTTTATTGTTTTTGTGCAAATATTTAGTCATTTTTAAATGGATACCTGCAACATGTTTCAAAAAAGCTGGGACAGTGGTATGTTTACCACTGTGTTACATCATCTTTCCTTCTAACAACACTCAATAAGTGTTTAGGAACTGAGGACACTAATTGTTGAAGCTTTGTAGGTGGAATTCTTTCCCGTTCTTGTTTCATGTATGACTTCAGTTGTTCCAACAGTCCAGTCTGTCATGGTCCTGCCCTTGATGTGCTTTTTGTTATGACTTTTTCATTGATCTTTGCTTTCTTGTTCTGTACATCTGTATTTGCATTCCTGCCATGTTCATGTTTTCATTGGTTTTGTTTTCTGTTCATCGTTCATGTATTGTGTAGTTTTGTCTTAGTAGCTGTTTTGCCACATTGTTGTCATTAATTGTTACCTTAGTTTTCACTTCAGTCTTGGTTTTGTTCTGTTTATTTAATTTCTTGTATTATGCTTTAGTCTGGCCTTTTCTGTGAAGTTTACTTTTGTCTCTGCTTTTGTTTTCAGTTTATCACTTAGTCTTCTGTTTTCTTTCATCTTTGTCTCATTGCACTTGTCTCTGTATTTTGTTATTTCTGTTTTTTCTTCATCAGAATTACCTTTTGGTTTTTGCTGTTCAGTATTTTTGCACTAAGTCACGCCCACCTGAACTTTTCTGTTTCTTCTGTTTGCCACGCCCTCTTCCTGGTTCTTCCAACACACCTGTTCTCACTTTCCTCATTTCCACTTTGGTTATTTAAACTCTCTGCCTTCACTCAAGCCCCGCCAGTTCGTTGATTTTCACAGTCCTCGTACCAGCTTTTTCATAGCTCTGCCTTGTTTTGCCGTGTACTGACCCAGCTCTGTTTTGTGACCTCGTCTTGCTGCTGCCTATGTACTTTGTCTGCTTGTGTTAAAGACCTGAGCCTGCCTTTTTGACGACGCCTGGCCTGCTGACTATCTGTACCTCTGCATCCATGACTGCCTAACTGTGTACCGAATCCAAGCTCATTTTTTGACCGATAAAGCCTTTCAATATCAATTCCACTGTCTGTGAGTTTTTGCATTTGGGTCCCACAACCTTTGGTGCCACATCACCCTGAGTTTCTGACACAGTCCATTCCAACACTCCGTTGTCGTATTTTGCACTTCATAATGTGCCACATATTTTCAATGGGCGACAGGTCTGGACTGCAGGCAGGCCAGTCTAGTACCTGCACTCTTTTACTACGAAGCCATGCTTTTGTAACATGTGCAGAATGTGGCTTGGCATTGTCTTGCTGAAATAAGCAGGGACGTCCCTGAAAAAGACATTGCTTGGATGGCAGCATGTGTTGCTCCAAAACCTGGATGTACCTTTCAGCATTGTTGGTGCCATCACAGATGTGTAAAGCCTCGTTCACACGGTAGGATTTTAAAATTGTCTGTAGGTTTCCAAAACCTGAGAGACCACACACGTGGAGATAAAAAAAATCATAGGTCTAACAGTGTTGGTGTGCAGCCACACAGTAAGGACAACAACACCACGCACACGAACATTCTCAGGTCAGACAGGAAATCTCACAAAATCCCTCGAGATTAAACGTGACTTCAGAGTAAACAAACAGAGATACTTTGTGGACTATTTACACCGAAGGAAAAAAAAACGATACAAAAAGAAAAGGCATTCTTTAAAAGCAGTGGAGACAGCATGACCGCCGGACTTCTGATTATATTATGAACCGTAGATGATGGAATCCCTAAATTCCTTGCAATTGAACATTGAGAAACATTGTTCTTAAATTGTTGGACTATTTTTTCACGCAGTTGTTCACAAAGTGGTGATCCTCACCCCATCTTTGCTTGTGAACAGCTCAATCTTTTGGGGATGCTCCTTTTATACCAAATGACATGACACTCACCTGTTTCCAATTAACCCATGGGTTAAAGCAATAAATTTTCATGTGACTGAAATTTTTTCCTGGCAAAACTCAATGCCAGCAATTCCCTAAAATGTGGCGTAGCGGGGGCACAGACTCTTTTTTCCTCAATTAATACAATAAACACATTATACAAATTTATTCTAAATAGCCTCTAAGAAGAGAGAGACAAAGCATAAAAAGAATGCAAAACCTGAACACAAAGGCACATAAAAGGGTGGTTTGCGTGGTGTAGTCTTGATTCATTTTTAAAAGAGCAAGTCAAATTTAGTGTATTTTCGTGAATTTTAATAGGTATGAAGCCCTCTGAAACAAAGAAAACTCACTTCAAACTGTTAAGTAAAAACACAGTATTGATTATGGGGGGGGGGGGGGGGGTGTCCTGGGGATCTCCCCCAGAAATTTTTTAAAAGAGCAAGTCAAATTTTGTATATTTTTGTGAATTTTAATAGGTATGAAGCCCTCTGAAACAAAGAAAGCTCACTTCAAACTGTTAAGTAAAAACACAGTACTGATTATTATAAAAGAGCAAGTAAAATTTTGTATATTCTGCACTGTAAAAAAAAATCAGTAAAATATACAGCAAAAGACCGTCAAATAGCAACAGTAAAGCACCGTAAAACCAAAAAAATTCTTTTACTGAATTAAATACGTTAAATAACAGTTTATTGAGAGACTGGAAAAAACTGATTTTTACAGTTTTTTCTATTTTTAATGGTAAAGTTTTACTGTGAAAATGAGCAAATATCCATAATGTTTAAAAGAAAATATTGTAATGGAAAAAAAATCTGAATACCTTAAATTTTACAGTATTATTTGGGTAAACATCACTTTATAGAGTTTTGCACATTCAAATTTACAGTATAAACCTGTTGTTTGTGAAGCAAAAAGAAACCTTCATTTTTACAGAAGCAAAATGTAAAACAAAACAAAAAAACAAAATTCAGTCCACTGTGAAATTGCATGCAGTAAAGAAAAGGAGGGATATCAGCAGTAAAAGACACAAAATTAAAGTGGTATCTCATCATAAGAAAAACATCCAATTTCCACAAATGGCAAAATAGTGACATGGATAAAGATAACATCACTTTTCTTTTTACTGCTACTCAATTTAGTGTTTCTATAAAATATTTTTTCTCAAAATTTCTACAGTATTGATAATTTACTTTACTGTAGCTAGAAAGCAAATTCCAGGGACATTGGAACATTTCTGTAGGTTTACATAAATCTACATTTGTGGGTTTATATGATGAAAAGAAGTAAAACAAACAAACAAAAAAAAAAACCTCAGATCTAAACAACATCAGGTCCCCTATTTCTTTAAAAAATGCCATCTTTAGAATCAAAAACACAGCAAAGTTATGTATGAAGAACTTTTTTGATATAAATCTATATTTCTGACCTTAAATAGTATAGTATTAGGCAGTGTATAATGTTTTATGCCCTTTGCCATTATTAATGTGCTGTTTTTAAGGTGTTGTCAAGGAAAATGACTGCTGCTTCTGGCACAGATTTCAACATTTTATGAGATTTTTATTCATAAGCTACAATTTTATTTTTAATTTTTAATTTCTTAATAGAGGTACTATTTTATCACAATAATAATAATTAAATATCCTTGGCAACAGTATGAAAAGTCATAGTGCTGCACCAATATTTTAATGCTACTGTACAGACTTCTTTGTTGATTTATTCTAAATTTATGTAGCGAGATATCAAGTATATGCATATTTAGATATATCTGACCAATTACTGTTGTACTTTATGTATTTATTGTGCCTTTTGGGGCTAATAAAGTGAAAAGGAGTACAATGTTCAAAATGTCTCATCTTTCTAATTCTGTCTGAAAACCCCTCTTTAACATCCATTTTCTCAAAAACTGCAAGTGCGGTAGTCTAATGGATGGGGGCAGCATTGCGCAAGCGTGTAGCCTCTTGAAAGACATTTGAAGAAGGAGAAGAAGAAGAAGAGGAAGAAGAGTTTCTGTGGGTCCCAGCCCACGTGGGACTTCATGGGAATGAAATGGCTGATGCTGCTGCTAAGGCCGGCTTAAGGACTGACGCCATCCTGTTTCACATTCCTTTTAGTAGAATGGAGTGCCGTACTTTGTTAATGGTAGTATACACCAGCAGTGGCAGCACATTTGGGATACGGAGACCAAGAGAAGACACCTTCACACTATTGTTTCAAAAGTAGAGCAGGGTAACGTGTCACAGGGTGCCTCATGTCACGATGATGTAAAGTTGGCAAGGCTTAAGCTGGGTCATTGTGGGTTAAACAGTGGGCTGTATGTGCTTGGGAAACATCTGGACGGTTGCTGTCATTTTTGCGGTGTCACTGAATCTGTTCTTCATGTGGTAATACACTGCCCTTTGTATGCAGAGGATAGAAGGGTCATGTTTCGAAGTTTGGTAGATCTGGGTTGTAGTACCTTTTCTTTGAGGATATTACTGGGGCATGGAGCCTCCCCAAAGGAGAGAGCGAATTTGGTGGTTTGTTTTTAAAAAAAATAAAAACTGTAACTCAGCCACATGGGGTGTGCAGCCAGTACATTCTGAGTGCCGGTCCCAAGCCCGGATAAATGAGGAGGGTTGCGTCAGGAAGGGCATCCGGCGTAAAACAAGCCAACCCAACTATGCAGACTCAGAATCGAATTCCCATACCGGATCGGTCGCGGCCCGGGTTAACAACGTCCGCCGCCGGTGCTATTGCCCAACAGGGTGCCGGTGGAAATTGGGCTACTGCTGGGCGAAGACGACGAAGAAGAGGAGGAAAACGTTGCCATGAACAGCGGGAGAAGAAGAAAACTAGAAGGGTGGAAATGAGAGTGGGGACTTTGAATGTTGGTAGTATGACTGGTAAAGGGAGAGAGCTGGCTGATATGATGGAGAGGAGAAAGGTAGACATACTGTGTGTGCAAGAGACCAAGTGGAAGGGAAGTAAGAGCAGGAGCATCGGCGGTGGGTACAAATTGTTGTACCATGGTGAGGACAGGAAGAGAAATGGTGTTGGGGTCATTTTAAAGGAAGAGTATGTTAAAAGTGTGTTGGAGGTTAAGCGAGTGTCTGACAGGGTGATGAGTGTGAAATTGGAAATTGAAGGGGTGATGATGAATATCATCAGTGCATATGCCCCACAGGTAGGATGTGAGATGAAGGAGAAAGAAGATTTCTGGAGTGTGTTAGATGAGGTGGTGGAGAGTGTGCCCAAGCATGAAAGAGTGGTGATAGGAGCAGACTTCAATGGGCATGTTGGTGAAGGGAACAGAGGTGATGAGGAAGTAATGGGTAGATATGGTATCAAGGATAGGAATGGGGAAGGACAGATGGTAGTTGATTTTGCAAAAAGGATGGAAATGGCTGTGGTGAATACCTACTTTCAGAAAAGGGAGGAGCACAGGGTAACATATAAGAGTGGAGGAAGGTGCACACAGGTGGACTACATTCTTTATAGGAGATGCAAGCTAAAAGAAATCACAGACTGTAAGGTGGTAGCAGGAGAGAGTGTCACTAGACAGCATAGGATGGTTGTTTGTAGGATGACTTTAGAGGTAAAGAAGAAGAAGAGAGTGAGAGCTCAACAAAGGATCAGATGGTGGAAGCTGAAGGAGGAAGACTGTTGTGTGAAATTTAGCGAGCAGGTGAGAGAAGCACTAGTTGGAGGGGAAGCAATTTTGGACAACTGGAAAAGTACTGCAGATGTGGTGAGGGAGACAGCTAGGGCAGTACTGGGTATGACATCTGGACAGTGGAAGGAAGACAAGAAGACTTGGTGGTGGAATGAAGAGGTCCAGGAAAGCATAAGGAGAAAGAGGTTGGCGAAAAAGTTTTGGGATAGTCAGAGAGATGAAGAAAGTAGACAGGAGTACAAGGAGATGCGGCGTAAGGCAAGAAGAGAAGTGGCAAAAGCAAAGGAAAAGGCATATTGCGAGCTGTACAAGAAGTTGAATAGTAAGGAAGGAGAAAAGGACTTGTACCGATTGGCCAGACAAAGGGACAGAGCTGGAAAGGATGTGCAGCAGGTTAGGGTGGTAAAAGATGCACATGGTAATGTGCTGACAAGTGAGGAGTGTGGCTGAGAAGGTGGAGGGAATATTTTGAAAGAGTTGATGAATAAAGAAAATGAGCGAGAGAAAAGGCTGGATGATGTGGTGAGAGTAAATCAGGAAGTAAAAGGAGAATTAGCAAGGAAGAAGTGAGGGCTGCTATGAAGAGGATGAAGAGTGGAAAGGCCGTTGGTCCAGATGACATTCCAATGGAGGCATGGAAATGTCTAGGAGAGATGGCAGTAGAGTTTCTAACCAGATTGTTTAATAAAATCTTGGAAAGTGAGAGGATGCCCTGAGGAGTGGAGACAGAAGTGTGCTGGTTCCTATTTTCAAGAACAAGGGTGATGTGCAGAGCTGCAGTACTACAGAGGCATAAAGCTGATCAGCCACAGCATGAAGTTATGGGAAAGAGTAGTAGAAGCTAGGCTTAGAAAACAGGTGAAGATCTGTGAGCAGCAATATGGTTTCATGCCGAGAAAGAGCACTACAGATGCAATGTTTGCTCTGAGAATACTGTTGGAAAAGTACAGAGAAGGACAGAAAGAGTTACATTGGGAATGTGAACTTCTCAGTAGTTCCGGATTGGATCCGAGGAGTTCCGGGTTATCGGAGTGTGAGCAGCGTGAGAAGAGGCAAAAGAAACTTTGAAAACTTATTTATATAATTTTTTTCTTTGGAATCGGACTAAACGGACAATGGCTATGGATAAAAATACAATGTAAAAAAAAGGATATTGGACCTCGGATTTATGTAAAACAGTAACTTTCAGCGCTGTTTGGGACCGGGGCTAGCGGTTAGCCACGCTGCTACCAGGTGAGGTACCGAGCAGGGTAAACAGCCGAAGACGAAATCACTACAAAATGGGACCAAAGAAAAGCTCGGTGGTGGAGGAGTTGGAGGAGGTTAAAAAGGCACTTGAGTTAGTGTCACTGGACGTAGCTGACATAAAGAATAAGCAGGACAAGATACTCAAGCTAGTGGAGGAAGTCGCGCGACTACGAGCCTTATTAGACGACAAGGACAAGAGGATCGAGGCTCTCGAGAAGAGAGTTGAGGACTTGGAGCAGTACTCAAGGATTAACGATGTGGTTGTGACTGGTTTAAAGATTAAACCACGCTCATATGCCCACGCAGTGGCCGCGGGCAGTGATCTCGAACCTGGCGAGATGGAGGAGAGCTCTGCGGAACAACACGTCGCCGCGTTCCTGGCGTCCAGGGACATTGATTTGGACGTAAATTGTCTTGAAGCTTGTCACCCTCTCCCTACGAAGAAAGGCGCTTGTCCTGTGCTTATCATGAAGTTTCTCAACAGAAAGGATAAGGTAACATTGTTGAGGCAAGGAAGAAAATTGAAAGGTACGAATGTTTATCTGAATGATCACTTGACAAAAACAAGTGCAGACAATGCTAAAAAAGCCAGATACATAAGGAAAACAAACAAAATCCAGAATACATGGGTCAGGAATTGTAAAATCTTCATTAAACTGAATGGGTCTCCTGAAGTAGCTAAGGTGCTGGTTATTAAGGACATAAAAGAGCTGGAAAAATATGAAATATGAGTCAATAATGTATGGAGAAATAAAAAAGTAAAAAAACAAAACAAAAAAAAAAACAAAAAAACAAAAAAAAACAAAACAAACAAAAAAAAACTAGTTCTACTTCACAAACCATTGAATCAAAACCCATAATCTCTACTTCAGGAGATGAAATAATACAACCCCTGGCAAAATTAATGGAATCACCAGCCTCTGAGGATGTTCATTCAGTTGTTTAATTTTGTAGAAAAAAAGCAGATCACAGACATGACACAAAACTAAAGTCATTTCAAATGGCAACTTTCTGGCTTTAAGAAACACTATAAGAAATCAAGAAAAAAAGATTGTGGCAGTCAGTAACGGTTACTTTTTTAGACCAAGCAGAGGAAAAAAATATGGAATCACTCAATTCTGAGGAAAAAATTATGGAATCACCCTGTAAATTTTCATCCCCAAAACTAACACCTGCATCAAATCAGATCTGCTCGTTGACACTGACCCTATGCCATGACATTGACCTGCTCGTTAGTCTGCATCTAAAAAGGAGTGAACACACCTTGGAGAGCTATTGCACCAAGTGGACTGACATGAATCATGGCTCCAACACGAGAGATGTCAATTGAAACAAAGGAGAGGATTATTAAACTCTTAAAAGAGACTAAATCATCATGCAATGTTGCAAAAGATGTTGGTTATTCACAGTCAGCTGTGTCTAAACTCTGGACCAAATACAAACAACATGGGAAGGTTGTTAAAGGCAAACATACTGGTAGACCAAGGAAGACATCAAAGCGTCAAGACAGAAAACTTAAAACAATATGTCTCAAAAATCGAAAAATGCACAACAAAACAAATGAGGGAACGAATGGGAGGAAACTGGAGTCAACGTCTGTGACCGAACTGTAAGAAACCGCCTAAAGGAAATGGGATTTACATACAGAAAAGCTAAACGAAAGCCATCATTAACACCTAAACAGAAAAAAAAACAAGGTTACAATGGGCTAAGGAAAAGCATTCGTGGACTGTGGATGACTGGATGAAAGTCATATTCAGTGATGAATCTCGAATCTGCATTGGGCAAGGTGATGATGCTGGAACTTTTGTTTGGTGCCATTCCAATGAGATTTATAATGATGACTGCCTGAAGAGAACATGTAAATTTCCACAGTCATTGATGATATGGGGCTGCATGTAAGGTAAAGGCACTGGGGAGATGGCTGTCATTACATCATCAATAAATGCACAAGTTTACGTTGATATTTTGGACAATTGAAAGGATGTTTGGGGATGTTTCAAGATGATAATGCATCTTGCCATAGAGCAAAAACTGCGAAAACATTCCTTGTAAAAAGACACATAGGGTCAATGTCATGGCATAGGGTCAATGTCAACGAGTAGATCTGATTTGATGCAGGTGTTAGTTTGGGGGATGAAAATGTACAGGGTGATTCCATAATTTTTTCCTCAGAATTGAGTGATTCCATATTTTTTTCCTCTGCTTGGTCTAAAAAAGTAACCGTTACTGACTGCCACAATCTTTTTTTCTTGATTTCTTATAGTGTTTCTTAAAGCCAGAAAGTTGTCATTTGAAATGACTTTAGTTTTGTGTCATGTCTGTGATCTGCTTTTTTTCTACAAAATTAAACAACTGAATGAACATCTTCCGAGGCCGGTGATTCCATAATTTTTGCCAGGGGTTGTACAACAGAGGATAATAAACCAGGAATTATTGGAATTAAAAGCAACTGAGTACACCGAACATAAGATAATGGATTTGGAAAACGAAATAGACCCGGATAATCTGTTTTTTCGACTGATACCGTTCATTGCAACTACTATACGGAACAGGATTACAATAATACAGTTAAAACAGAAGGTAAATTATCAATACAAAAGAATCTGAACACAGATATAAATTATATAAAAACAAATATAATCAGAGCCAGCAAGAAATTATATTATACCAATCTATTAAATAATAATAAAAATGACACCAAGAGAATCTGGGAAATTCTTAACACTATAATCAAAAATAAGGTAAGAGGTAATTCTTATCCAAATTATTTTATTGATAAGAACAAGGACATCTATAATATGTATAACATAGTTAATGGTTTTAATAACTTCTTTGTTAATATTGGACCTGACTTGGCAGCAAAAATTCCCGATGGTTGTAACAAGGAGCAGGAATCACTCATAAAAATCAATCCAAACACAATGTTTCTCTCCAGTGTTAGTGAAGCCGAAATAATATTGTTAATAAATGTAAAAATAAAAAAATCAATTGACTGTTATGACATAGATATGAAGCTAGTAAAAACAATAATCAAAAGCATATCAAAACCCCTGACTCATATATGTAACTTGTCATTTCAAACTGGGGCATTCCCGATCAAATTGAAGATGGCAAAAGTTATTCCACTATACAAAAATGGAAATAAACATATCTTCACAAACTACAGACCGGTCTCTCTACTTCCACAATTTTCCAAAATTTTAGAAAAGCTTTTTAACAACAGGTTAGGATCCTTTATAGAAAAATATAACATAATTAACGAATGTCAATATGGGTTTAGGTCTGGTAGGTCAACTTCACTTGCAATAATTGAAGCAATAGAAGAGATTACAAACACCTTAGATAGTAAAAACTATATAGTTGGAATATTCATTGATTTAAAGAAAGCGTTTGACACACTTAATCACTCAATTCTACTCAATAAATTGGAAAGATATGGTATCAGGGGAGTGGCTTGGAACTGGATTCAAAGCTATTTATCGGAGAGACATCAGTTTGTGCAGATGGGTGCATTTAAATCTGGGTGTTTGGGCATCCCTTGTGGGGTCCCACAGGGATCCATACTGGGTCCACATTTTTTTAAATCTTTATATAAATGACATATTTAATGTGTCACAATTATTAAAATTATTATTATTTGCAGATGATACCAATATATTCTATTCCAGTGATAACTATAGCAAACTTATTAATGTGGTAAATAGTGAATTAATTAAGCTGAAAACTTGGTTGAATATTAATAAATTATCCCTAAATATAAAAAAGACTAAAGTCATGTTTTTTGGAAATCATAATGTCAATTCTAATTTACCAATAAATATAGACGGTGTCGAAATAGATAAAGTGTCAGAAGTCAAATTTTTAGGGATAACCATCGATAGTAAATTAAGCTGGAAGTCTCATATCAGCCACATACATAAAAAAGTTTCCAAGAATGTCTCTATTATGTACAAAGCAAAATATTTTCTGGATCATAATGCATTATATTTACTGTATTGTTATTTAATCTCTCCTTACTTAACATATTGTATAGAAATCTGGGGTAACAATTACAAAAGTTTGCTACATCCCCTTTGTATAATCCAAAAGCGCACAATACGAATCATCTATAAGGTAGGATATCTTGATCACACAAATAGTCTATTTTTGCAATCCAAATTGTTGAAAATGCCAGATCTGGTTAATTTTCACACTGCACAATTATTATATAAAGCCAGTAAAAACTCATTACCCAGTAATATTCTGAGTCTCTTCACCCAGAGAGAAGGAAGCTATAACTTGAGGGGATGTGGTAACTTTAAAGTCAAGGCAGTGAGAACTGCCAGGAAAAGTTTCTGTGTGTCCGTGTGTGGCATTAAGCTGTGGAATAGTTTGGCACCTCAGCTCAAGCGATGTCCTAACATCCATCAGTTCAAAAAAAGATACAAAGAAATGGTTCTGTTGAAATACATGAATGAGGAGAGAGGTGCGTGATCGACACGTCTTTTTAATTTATTTCTAGTTAATTTACCTTTGCTTTTTTGCCTTGTCAGCAATAGAAGGGGTCTCGCTAGGACACACAAACTTTCATAAAATACCTGGAATTATCCTGTACATCAATTTAATTATATATATCATAGCCATAATTGTAAACTATATTATAAAAAAAAAATGATAATAATGATAATAAAATCTTACTATATGTTTGTTAATATAATAGATGTTAACATATCTGCATAATACCTGTTATTGCCGGTGTCGTAACCATGGTCAAAAGTATTATTTTTATACATCATGATCCTGTAGTTGAAATGCTAGTCAAATAGAAGTATGGTGATGATGGTAATAACTTAGAGAGAGGGGGAAACATGTATGTGTATGTATGTATATGTGGGTGTGTATGTGTGTGTGTGTATGTACGCGTATATATATATATATATATATATGTGTGTGTGTATGTATAATATGTATGTATATGTGGGTGTGTATGCATGTATATATACATATATGTATATTTATGTTTACATTTATATAAATATGTACATATGTAAGTTTATTGATACATAAAAAGACTTTCCTTTTCTTTCCTCCTTGTTTCCCCCTCTTACATCACTTACATCATTATCACCAGATCAGGGTCGGCAAGTGGGGGTCTGTTGCTCAAAGGTCTCCCCCTTCTGCCAGCAGACTCCAAAACCTTGTCTTTTAATGCAGAGCCTAGGACATTCAGCAAAGGGTGGACCTGTGTCAGGGGGCGACCCCTCTCTGGCAGCAGGTTTACAAAATACTTTGCATCTTTTAATGCACCACACACATGACAAATGGGGAAGGAGGGGAAGAGGGAAAAAAAAGAAAAGAAAATAATAATAATAATAATAATAATGATAATGATAAATTAATAAAAAAGTTAAGGTAATTAAATTAATAAAATAAAATGAATGTAGCATAATTGTATATCAATCAATCAATCAATTTTTTTTTTATATAGCGCCAAATCACAACAAACAGTTGCCCCAAGGCGCTTTATATTGTAAGGCAAGGCCATACAATAATGATGTAAAACCCCAACGGTCAAAACGACCCCCTGTGAGCAAGCACTTGGCTACGTGGAAGGAAAAACTCCCTTTTAACAGGAAGAAACCTCCAGCAGAACCAGGCTCAGGGAGGGGCAGTCTTCTGCTGGGACTGGTTGGGGCTGAGGGAGAGAACCAGGAAAAAGACATGCTGTGGAGGAGAGCAGAGATCGATCACTAATGATTAAATGCAGAGTGGTGCATACAGAGGAACCCCCCAGCAGTCTACGTCTATAGCAGCATAACTAAGGGATGGTTCAGGGTCACCTGATCCAGCCCTAACTATAAGCTTTAGCAAAAAGGAAAGTTTTAAGCCTAATCTTAAAAGTAGAGAGGGTGTCTGTCTCCCTGATCTGAATTGGGAGCTGGTTCCACAGGAGAGGAGCCTGAAAGCTGAAGGCTCTGCCTCCCATTCTACTCTTACAAACCCTAGGAACTACAAGTAAGCCTGCAGTCTGAGAGCGAAGCGCTCTATTGGGGTGATATGGTACTACGAGGTCCCTAAGATAAGATGGGACCTGATTATTCAAAACCTTATAAGTAAGAAGAATAATTTTAAATTCTATTCTAGAATTAACAGGAAGCCAATGAAGAGAGGCTAATATGGGTGAGATATGCTCTCTCCTTCTAGTCCCCGTCAGCACTCTAGCTGCAGCATTTTGAATTAACTGAAGGCTTTTTAGGGAACTTTTAGGACAACCTGATAATAATGAATTACAATAGTCCAGCCTAGAGGAAATAAATGCATGAATTAGTTTTTCAGCATCACTCTGAGACAAGACCTTTCTGATTTTAGAGATATTGCGTAAATGCAAAAAAGCAGTCCTACATATTTGTTTAATATGCGCTTTGAATGACATATCCTGATCAAAAATGACTCCAAGATTTCTCACAGTATTACTAGAGGTCAGGGTAATGCCATCCAGAGTAAGGATCTGGTTAGACACCATGTTTCTAAGATTTGTGGGGCCAAGTACAATAACTTCAGTTTTATCTGAGTTTAAAAGCAGGAATTAGAGGTCATCCATGTCTTTATGTCTGTAAGACAATCCTGCAGTTTAGCTAATTGGTGTGTGTCGTCTGGCTTCATGGATAGATAAAGCTGGGTATCATCTGCGTAACAATGAAAATTTAAGCAATACCGTCTAATAATACTGCCTAAGGGAAGCATATATAAAGTGAATAAAATTGGTCCTAGCACAGAACCTTGTGGAACTCCATAATTAACTTTAGTCTGTGAAGAAGATTCCCCATTTACATGAACAAATTGTAATCTATTAGACAAATATGATTCAAACCACCGCAGCGCAGTGCCTTTAATACCTATGGCATGCTCTAATCTCTGTAATAAAATTTTATGGTCAACAGTATCAAAAGCAGCACTGAGGTCTAACAGAACAAGCACAGAGATGAGTCCACTGTCCGAGGCTATAAGAAGATCATTTGTAACCTTCACTAATGCTGTTTCTGTACTATGATAAATTCTAAAACCTGACTGAAACTCTTCAAATAGACCATTCCTCTGCAGATGATCAGTTAGCTGTTTTACAACTACCCTTTCAAGAATTTTTGAGAGAAAAGGAAGGTTGGAGATTGGCCTATAATTAGCTAAGATAGCTGGGTCAAGTGATGGCTTTTTAAGTAATGGTTTAATTACTGCCACCTTAAAAGCCTGTGGTACATAGCCAGCTAACAAAGATAGATTGATCATATTTAAGATCGAAGCATTAAATAATGGTAGGGCTTCCTTGAGCAGCCTGGTAGGAATGGGGTCTAATAAACATGTTGATGGTTTGGATGAAGTAACTAATGAAATAACTCAGACAGAACAATCGGAGAGAAAGAGTCTAACCAAATACCGGCATCACTGAAAGCAGCCAAAGATAACGATACGTCTTTGGGATGGTTATGAGTAATTTTTTCTCTAATAGTCAAAATTTGTTAGCAAAGAAAGTCATGAACTCATTACTAGTTAAAGTTAATGGAATACTCAGCTCAATAGAGCTCTGACTCTTTGTCAGCCTGGCTACAGTGCTGAAAAGAAACCTGGGGTTGTTCTTATTTTCTTCAATTAGTGATGAGTAGAAAGATGTCCTAGCTTTACGGAGGGCTTTTTTATAGAGCAACAGACTCTTTTTCCAGGCTAAGTGAAGATCTTCTAAATTAGTGAGACGCCATTTCCTCTCCAACTTACGGGTTATCTGCTTTAAGCTACGAGTTTGAGAGTTATACCATGGAGTCAGACACTTCTGATTTAAAGCTCTCTTTTTCAGAGGAGCTACAGCATCCAAAGCTGTCTTCAATGAGGATGTAAAACTATTGACGAGATACTCTATCTCCCTTACAGAGTTTAGGTAGCTACTCTGCACTGTGTTGTTATATGGCATTAGAGAACATAAAGAAGGAATCATATCCTTAAACGTAGTTACAGCGCTTCTGAAAGACTTCTAGTGTAATGAAACTTATTCCCTACTGCTGGGTAGTCCATCAGAGTAAATGTAAATGTTATTAAAAATGATCAGACAGAAGGGAGTTTTCAGGGAATACTGTTAAGTCTTCTATTTCCATACCATAAGTCAGAACAAGATCTAAGATATGATTAAAGTGGTGGGTGGACTCATTTACTTTTTGAGCAAAGCCAATAGAGTCTAATAATAGATTAAATGCAGTGTTGAGGCTGTCATTCTCAGCATCTGTGTGGATGTTAAAATCGCCCACTATAATTATCTTATCTGAGCTAAGCACTAAGTCAGACAAAAGGTCTGAAAATTCACAGAGAAACACACAGTAACGACCAGGTGGACGATAGATAATATCAAATAAAACTGGTTTTTGGGACTTCCAATTTGGATGGACAAGACTAAGAGACAAGCTTTCAAATGAATTAAAGCTCTGTCTGGGTTTTTGATTAATTAATAAGCTGGAATGGAAGATTGCTGCTAATCCACCGCCCCGGCCCGTGCTACGAGCATTCTGACAGTTAGTGTGACTCGGGGGTGTTGACTCATTTAAACTAACATATTCATCCTGCTGTAACCAGGTTCTGTTAGGCAGAATAAATCATATGTTGATCAATTATTATATCATTTACCACAGGGACTTAGAAGAGAGAGACCTAATGTTTAATAGACCACATTTAACTGTTTTAGTCTGTGGTGCAGTTGAAGGTGCTATATTATTTTTTCTTTTTGAATTTTTATGCTTAAATAGATTTTTGCTGGTTATTGGTAGTCTGGGAGCAGGCACCGTCTCTACGGGGATGGGGTAATGAGGGGATGGCAGGGGGAGAGAACTGCAGAGAGGTGTGTAAGACTACAACTCTGCTTCCTGGTCCCAACCCTGGATAGTCACGGTTTGGAGGATTTAAGAAAATTAGCCAGATTTCTAGAAATGAGAGCTGCTCCATCCAAATGGGATGGATGCCGTCTCTCCTAACAAGACCAGGTTTTCCCAGAAGCTTTGCCAATTATCTATGAAGCCCACCCTCATTTTTGGACACCACTCAGACAGCCAGCAATTCAAGGAGAACATGCGGCTAAACATGTCACTCCCGTCTGATTGGGGAGGGGCCCAGAGAAAAACTACAGAGTCCGACATTGTTTTTGCAAAGTTACACACCGATTTAATGTTAATTTTAGTGACCTCCGATTGGCGTAACCGGGTGTCATTACTGCCGACGTGAATTACAATCTTACCAAATTTACGCTTAGCCTTAACCAGCAGTTTCAAATTTCCTTCAATGTCGCCTGCTCTGGCCCCCCGGAAGACAATTGACTATGGTTGCTGGTGTCGCTAACTTCACATTTCTCAAACAGAGTCGCCAATAACCAGAGTTTGATCCTCGGCGGGTGTGTCGTCGAGTGGGGAAAAATGGTTAGAGATGTGAACGGGTTGGCGGTGTACACGGGGCTTCTGTTTAGGGCTACGCTTCCTCCTCACAGTCACCCAGTCAGCCTGCTTTCCCGGCTGCTCGGGATCTGCCAGGGGGGCACTAACGGCGGCTAAGCTACCTTGGTCCGCACCGACTACAGGGGCCTGGCTAGCTGTAGAATTTTCCACGGTGCGGAATTCCAATTCGCCCAGCCTGGCCTCCAAAGCTACGAATAAGCTACACTTATTACAAGTACCATTACTGCTAAAGGAGGCCGAGGAATAACTAAACATTTCACACCCAGAGCAGAAATATGTATGTATATATGTATATACATATACATATATATGTATATATATATACATATACATATATAATATATGTATATATGTATATGCATTATGTGTACACGTGTGTATAGGTGATGTGTGTATTTTGTGTATGTATGTTCGCATGTATGATGTATATATATATATATATATATATATATAGATAGAGAGAGAGAGAGAGAGAGAGAGAGAGGAGAGAGAGAGGACAGAATTACCATCGACACACATAAGAATAGTCCTTTAAATAGTCATTTTCTGAGTAAATGTGGGGAATTTATTGACATATGAAAATGGCTTAAGGAATGACACCAGCAATATCAATAGCAATTTAAAAAAAATGGTAGTAATAATAATAATAGAAATAAAAAAAACAAAAAAAAATTTTTGACATTAATTATTGTCATTATTACTGTCTATTATGGTGGGAATTGTTTTTATCATTATTATTATTATTATTATTATTATTATAGATACTCATCACTAATATATGATATGAATTACATAGTAATAAAAAAGGAATATTGGTCACACTCAGTAGTCGTCATAACGTATGGGTATTTGGGGGTGGGATTAAATAAGTTCGTCTTCATCCCACCCCTTTTCTGGTTAAGTGCGCGTTGTATGCGTGTATGTTTATATCTCCTGTTCTTTTCAACCCAATGTGGGTAAATGTAGATGTCAAAGAAATGCTTATTTTGTAAAGCTCAAAATAAATGATCAATCAGTCAATATGTATGTATATGTACGTGTATATGTGTGTGTATACATGTATATGCATATATGCAGTATGTATGTGCATATATGTATACATGTGTGTGTGTATGTGTGTGTATAAGTGTATATATGTATATAATGTGTGTGTATGTATGTACGTATACAGGTATATATGCACGGCCCAAGCAGAGGGTCACCCACTAGAGCCTGGTCTGCTTGAGGTTTCTTCCTAAGAGGGAGTTTTTCCTCACCACAGTTGCCTAGTGCTTGCTCTGGGGGTCGGCAGGGTTAATATGGAGTGACTTGGGCCAAGTTTGCTGTGATTTGGTGCTTTATACATAACATACTTATACATGAATTGAAATGTAGTAGCAGTAATTAAACCATTACTTAAAAAGCCATCACTTGACCCAGCTATCTTAGCTAATTATAGGCCAATCTCCAGCCTTGCTTTTCTCTCAAAAATTCTTGAAAGGGTAGTTGTAAAACAGCTAACTGATCATCTGCAGAGGAATAGTCTATTTGAAGAGTTTCAGTCAGGTTTTAGAATTCATCATAGTACAGAAACAGCATTAGTGAAGGTTACAAATGATCTTCTTATGGCCTCAGACAGTGGACTCATCTCTGTGCTTGTCCTGTTAGACCTCAGTGCTGCTTTTGATACTGTTGACCATAAAATTTTATTACAGAGATTAGCGCATGCCATAGGTATTAAAGGCACTGCGCTGCAGTGGTTTGAATCATATTTATCTAATAGATTACAATTTGTTCATGTAAATGGGGAGTCTTCTTCACAGACTAAGGTTAATTATGGAGTTCCACAAGGTTCTGTGCTAGAACCAATTTTATTCACTTTATACATGCTTCCTTTAGGCAGTATTATTAGAAAGCATTGCTTAAATTTTAATTGTTACGCAGATTTACCTGTGCTGCTCCACAGCCTGTCCAGTGGATTTTTATTTTATTTTTTACCACTGTTGTCGTGCGTTACCTGTGCTGCTCCACAGCCTGTCCAGTGGATTTTGATTTTGATTTTATTTTTTTTTGGCGCTGTTGTCGTGCGTTACCTGTGCTGCTCCACAGCCTGTCCAGTGGATTTTTATTTAGCGCTGTTGTCGTGCGTTACCTGTGCTGCTCCACAGCCTGTCTAGTGGATTTTTATTTTGTTTTAGCACTGTTGTCGTGCGTTGCCTGTGCTGCTCCACAGCCTGTCCAGTGGATTTTTATTTTTATTTTATTTTTAGCACTGTTGTTGTGCATTACCTGTGCTGCTCCACAGCCTGTCTAGTGGATTTTTATTTTGTTTAGCACTGTTGTCGTGCGTTACCTGTGCTGCTCCACAGCCTGTCCAGTGGATTTTGATTTAGCACTGTTGTCGTGCGTTACCTGTGCTGCTCCACAGCCTGTCCAGGGATTTTATTTTGTTTTAGCACTGTTGTCGTGCGTTGCCTGTGCTGCTCCACAGCCTGTCCAGTGGATTTTATTTTTATTTTATTTTTTAGCACTGTTGTCGTGCGTTACCTGTGCTGCTCCACAGCCTGTCTAGTGGATTTTTATTTTGTTTTAGCACTGTTGTCGTGCGTTGCCTGTGCTGCTCCACAGCCTGTCCAGTGGATTTTTATTTTTATTTTATTTTATTTTTTAGCACTGTTGTTGTGCGTTACCTGTGCTGCTCCACAGCCTGTCTAGTGGATTTTTATTTTATTTTAGCACTGTTGTCATGCGTTACCTGTGCTGCTCCACAGCCTGTCTAGTGTCGGATTCCCTGTTTGGGAATCCGCTAGCTTAGCGTAGCTACTAGCTCTTAGCCGTTTTAGCATGGCGGCTTCTCCTGTCTCTCCCGTACTTTTCTGCTCTGGGTGTGAAATGTTTAGTTATTCCTCGGCCTCTTTTAGCAGTAACGGTACTTGTAATAAGTGCAGCTTATTCGTAGCTTTGGAGGCCAGGCTGGGCGAATTGGAGGCTCGGCTCCGCACCGTGGAAAATTCTACAGCTAGCCAGGCCCCTGTAGTCGGTGCGGACCAAGGTAGCTTAGCCGCCGTTAGTTCCCCCCCTGCAGACCCCGTGCAGTCGGGAAGGCAGGCTGACTGGGTGACTGTGAGGAGGAAGCGTAGCCCTAAACAGAAGCCCCGTGTACACCGTCAACCCGTTCACATCTCTAACCGTTTTTCCCCACTCGACGATACACTCGCCGAGGATCAAACTCTGGTTATTGGCGACTCTGTTTGAGAAATGTGAAGTTAGCGACACCAGCAACCATTGTCAATTGTCCTTCCGGGGGCCAGAGCAGGCGACATCGAAGGACATTTGAAATTGCTGGCTAAGGCTAAGCGTAAATTTGGTAAGACTGTAATTCACGTCGGCAGTAATGGCACCCGGTTACGCCAATCGGAGGTCACTAAAATTAACATTGAATCGGTGTGTAACTTTGCAAAAACAATGTCGGACTCTGTTGTTTTCTCTGGGCCCCTCCCCAATCAGACCGGGAGTGACATGTTTAGCCGCATGTTCTCCTTGAATTGCTGGCTGTCTGAGTGGTGTCCAAAAAATGAGGTGGGCTTCATTGATAATTGCAAAGCTCTGGGGAAAACCTGGTCTTGTAGGAGAGACGGCATCCATCCCACTTTAGAGGGAGCAGCTCTCATTCTAGAAATCTGGCCAATTTTTTGGGATCCTCCAAACTGTGACTGTCCTAGCGTTGGGACCAGGAGGCAGAGCTGTTGGTCTTATACACCTCTCTGCAGCTTCTCTCACCCCTGCCATCCCCCTATTACCCCATCCCCGTAGAGACGGTGCCTGCTCCCAGACCACCAATAACTAGCAAAAATCTATTTAAGCATAAAATTCAAAAAGAAAAAATAATATAGCACCTCAATTGCACCACAGACTAAAACAGTTAAATGTGGTCTATTAAACATTAGGTCTCTTTCTTCTAAGTCCCTGTTGGTAATGATATAATAATTGATCAACGTATTGATTTATTCTGCCTAACAGAAACTTGGTTACAGCAGGATGAATATGTTAGTTTAAATGAGTCAACACCCCCGAGTCACACTAACTGTCAGAATGCTCGCAGCACGGGCCGGGGCGGAGGATTAGCAGCAATCTTCCATTCCAGCTTATTAATTAATCAAAAACCTAGACAGAGCTTTAATTCATTTGAAAGCTTGTCTCTTAGTCTTGTCCATCCAAATTGGAAGTCCCAAAAACCAGTTTTATTTGTTATTATCTATCGTCCACCTGGTCGTTACTGTGAGTTTCTCTGTGAATTTTCAGACCTTTTGTCTGACTTAGTGCTTAGCTCAGATAAGATAATTATAGTGGGGCGATTTAACATCCACACAGATGCTGAGAATGACAGCCTCAACACTGCATTTAATCTATTATTAGACTCTATCGGCTTTGCTCAAAAAGTAAATGAGTCCACCCACCACTTTAATCATATTTTAGATCTTGTTCTGACTTATGGTATGGAAATAGAAGACTTAACAGTATTCCCTGAAAACTCCCTTTTGTCTGATCATTTTTTAATAACATTTACATTTACCCTGATGGACTACCCTGCAGTGGGGAATAAGTTTCATTACACTAGAAGTCTTTCAGAAAGCGCTGTAACTAGGTTTAAGGATATGATTCCTTCTTTATGTTCTCTAATGTCATATACCAACACAGAGCAGAGTAGCTACCTAAACTCTGTAAGGGAGATAGAGTATCTTGTCTATAGTTTTACATCCTCATTGAAGACAACTTTGGATGCTGTAGCTCCTCTGAAAAAGAGAGCTTTAAATCAGAAGTGTCTGACTCCGTGGTATAACTCACAAACTCGTAGCTTAAAGCAGATAACCCGTAAGTTGGAGAGGAAATGGCGTCTCACTAATTTAGAAGATCTTCACTTAGCCTGGAAAAAGAGGTTGTTGCTCTATAAGAAAGCCCTTCGTGAAGCTAGGACATCTTTCTACTCATCACTAATTGAAGAAAATAAGAACAACCCCAGGTTTCTTTTCAGCACTGTAGCCAGGCTGACAAAGAGTCAGAGCTCTATTGAGCTGAGTATTCCATAAACTTTAACTAGTAATGACTTCATGACTTTCTTTGCTAACAAAATTTTGACTATTAGAGAAAAAATTACTCATAACCATCCCAAAGATGTATCGTTATCTTGGCTGCTTTCAGTGATGCCGGTATTTGGTTAGACTCTTTCTCTCCGATTGTTCTGTCTGAGTTATTTTCATTAGTTACTTCATCCAAACCATCAACATGCTTATTAGACCCCATTCCTGCCAGGCTGCTCAAGGAAGTCCTACCATTATTTAATGCTTCAATCTTAAATATGATCAATCTATCTTTGTTAGTTGGTTATGTACCACAGGCCTTTAAGGTGGCAGTAATTAAACCATTACTTAAAAAGCCATCACTTGACCCAGCTATCTTAGCTAATTATAGGCCAATCTCCAACCTTCCTTTTCTCTCAAAGATTCTTGAGAGGGTAGTTGTAAAACAGCTAACTGATCACCTGCAGAGGAATGGTCTATTTGAAGAGTTTCAGTCAGGTTTTAGAATTCATCATAGTACAGAAACAGCATTAGTGAAGGTTACAAATGATCTTCTTATGGCTTCGGACAGTGGACTTATCTCTGTGCTTGTTCTGTTGGACCTCAGTGCTGCTTTTGATACTGTTGACCATAAAATTTTATTACAGAGATTAGAGCATGTCATAGGTATTAAAGGCATTGCGCTGCGGTGGTTTTGAATCATATTTGTCTAATAGATTACAGTTTGTTCATGTAAATGGGGAATCTTCTTCACAGACTAAAGTTAATTATGGAGTTCCACAAGGTTCTGTGCTAGGACCAATTTTATTCACTTTATACATGCTTCCCTTGGGCAGTATTATTAGACGGTATTGCTTAAATTTTCATTGTTACGGAGATGATACCCAGCTTTATCTATCCATGAAGCCAGAGGATACGCACCAATTAGCTAAACTGCAGGATTGTCTTACAGACATAAAGACATGGATGACCTCTAATTTCCTGCTTTTAAACTCAGATAAAACTGAAGTTATTGTACTTGGCCCCACAAATCTTAGAAGCATGGTGTCTAACCAGATCGTTACTCTGGATGGCATTTCCCTGATCTCTAGTAATACTGTGAGAAATCTTGGAGTTATTTTTGATCAGGATATGTCATTCAAAGCGCATATTAAACAAATATGTAGGACTGCCTTTTTGCATTTACGCAATATCTCTAAAATCAGAAAGGTCTTGTCTCAGAGTGATGCTGAAAAACTAATTCATGCATTTATTTCCTCTAGGCTGGACTATTGTAATTCATTATTATCAGGTTGTCCTAAAAGTTCCCTAAAAGCCTTCAGTTGGTTCAGAATGCTGCAGCTAGAGTACTGACGGGGACTAGCAGGAGAGAGCATATCTCACCCGTGTTGCCCTCCCTTCATTGGCTTCCTGTTAATGCTAGAATAGAATTTAAAATTCTTCTTCTTACTTATAAGGTTTTGAATAATCAGGTCCCATCTTATCTTAGGGACCTCGTAGTACCATATTACCCCATTAGAGCGCTTCGCTCTCAGACTGCGGGCTTACTTGTAGTTCCTAGGGTTTGTAAGAGTAGAATGGGAGGCAGAGCCTTCAGCTTTCAGGCTCCTCTCCTGTGGAACCAGCTCCCAATTCAGATCAGGGAGACAGATACCCTCTCTACTTTTAAGATTAGGCTTAAAACTTTCCTTTTCGCTAAGGCTTCTAGTTAGGGCTGGATCGGGTGACCCTGGACCATCCCTTGGTTATGTTGCTTTAGACGTAGACTGTGTTTCATAATTATTGTATGGCCTTGCCTTGCAATGTGGAGCGCCTCGGGGCAACTGTTTGTTGTGATTTGGCGCTATACAAGAAAAAAGTTGATTGAGTTGATTGATTGATGATACCCAGCTTTATCTATCCATGAAGCCAGAGGACACACACCAATTAGTTAAACTGCAGGAATGTCTTACAGACATAAAGACATGGATGACCTCTAATGTGCTGCTTTTAAATTCAGATAAAACTGAAGTTATTGTACTTGGCCCCACAAATCTTAGAAACATGGTGTCTAACCAGATCCTTACTCTGGATGGCATTACCCTGACCTCCAGTAATACTGTGAGAAATCTTGGAGTCATTTTTGATCAGGATACATCCTTCAATGCGCATATTAAGCAAATATGTAGGACTGCTTTTTTTAATTTGCGCAATATCGCTAAAATTAGAAAGGTCTTGTCTCAGAGTGATGCTGAAAAACTAATTCATGCATTTATTTCCTCTAGGCTGGACTATTGTAATTCATTATTATCAGGTTGTCCTAAACGTTCCCTGAAAAGCCTTCAGTTAATTCAAAATGCTGCAGCTAGAGTACTGACGGGGACTAGGAGGAGAGAGCATGTTTCACCCATATTGGCCTCTCTTCATTGGCTTCCTGTTAATTCTAGAATAGAATTTAAAATTCTTCTTCTTACTTATAAGGTTTTGAATAATCAGATCCCATCTTATCTTAGGGACCTCATAGTACCATATCACCCCAATAGAGCGCTTCGCTCTCAGACGGCAGGCTTACTTGTAGTTCCTAGGGTTTTAAGAATAGAAGGGGAGGGAGAGCCTTCAGCTTTCAGGCTCCTCTCCTGTGGAACCAGCTCCCAATTCGGATCAGGGAGACAGACACCCTCTCTACTTTTAAGATTAGGCTTAAAACTTTCCTTTTTGCTAAAGCTTATAGTTAGGGCTGGATCAGGTGACCCTGAACCATCCCTTAGTTATGCTGCTATAGACTTAGACTGCTGGGGGGTTCTCATGATGCACTGTGTTTCTTTCTCTTTTTGCTCTGTATGCACCACTCTGCATTTAATCATTAGTGATTGATCTCTGCTCCCCTCCACAGCATGTCTTTTTCCTGATTCTCTCCCCTCAGCCCCAACCAGTCCCAGCAGAAGACTGCCCCTCCCTGAGCCTGGTTCTGCTGGAGGTTTCTTCCTGTTAAAAGGGAGTTTTTCCTTCCCACTGTCACCAAGTGCTTGGTCACAGGGGGTCATTTTGACCGTTGGGGTTTTTCTGTAGTTATTGTATGGCTTTTGCCTTACAATATAAAGCGCCTTGGGGCAACTGTTTGTTGTGATTTGGCGCTATATAAATAAAACTGATTTTGATTTGATTTTGATTTGAAGTGCCTTGTAATATGTGGATGTTCTGCCTTAAACTGCTTTGCTCATTTCGCTAAAACCCAAATTATGCGTAAGATGGAAATCTCTTTTTATTCTTTGTCTCCGTTTCTGCCATCCATTGCCTAGCTTGGGTATTTGCCCCCAAGAGTCCCTCAACAATCTGGAATCATTTGAATCCTGCCATTTATTCAGGGCTGTGAAATGAAAATTGTGAAATCCGAGGAAAATTCCAGGGGGTCTGCCCCCCGAGGAGCCCAGGGTCTAGGGCCTTGTGGGGCCCCAGAAACCAATTAAATTATCTTCTACTGATACATTTTCAACATCTCCTGGAAGAACAAATCTCAAAATTTGTGCATATTTAAATGATCCAGGATTCAACCTTTCATTTGAACCATCAATGATGATGTTGAAATAACAGAATATGACATAGAAGTAGGACCTGGTATGATTTTCCTTTTAATTGTAAACCAAATTATGCATTAACTCAGAACAATTAAACTACATGAAATTCATGAAGACTGAAAAGACTGGTAAAGTATTTCAAAAACCATAGCTAAAGCTTGTAGAATATTTAAAAAATCAGGGTAAAATATCAATAACATACCTTATAGTAAAAAGCCACATATTCTTGTGTAAATTCCTGTAAATCCACTCAAAGCCACAATGTCTTTTTTCCCATGAAAAAGTCTACATTAATAAAAAATCATTTACATTGTTGTGTAAATTCATGTAGCCTAAATTCATGCAAAGCCACATTTTTTTTTCAATGAAAGGAAGTCTAGATTAATGAAAGAAAAAAAAGGCACATAATGCTTTTCTGAAATTCTGTTTGAACAGCACAATGTTTATTTTCCAGAGAGAGAAAAAATTCTTACCAGTACGCTTTTCCTGTTCATCTTTCAGGTGTGTTGATGAAGCCAGCAACAATTCCACAGATTCTTGTCCTTATCACACTTTTTCAAACCATCTTTCTCGCCATCTTCACTCTGTCTGATGTCGCTCCGTGACACATACATGCTGCAAAATTCTTCTTTTAAAAACTTGAAAGTTCTAAAGGTTTGCGAAGTCCACATGCTACATTTAGCTAAGCTTCGCACAGGAGCTACACAGTGTCACCGCAGCAACCAACCAGTCCCGCTTTACGACAACTGTTCGCAACAGCCCGGCTTTGAATGGCATTATTCTCCTCGAAATTCCACGGATCCGAGGAAACTGCTTCTATCTGTAACACACAGATCAGTGTCTGCGGACCTTATAAAACTTGCATGATGTCGTAAAAAAAAAAGAATGCTTTGCGATAAGCATTTTAAAAACTCAGTAACGATCATGATTAAAGAGTACAACACTAACAACCCCCGTCCCCCTCCCTATCATGAAATCCGCGGATCAGCTGAGGTTTTCACAGCCCTGTTTATTTCTTGTTTTACAAAGAAAACATTTAACTTGTTCTTTCTTTCTTTCACGTTTTGCTGTTTTGATGAGGATGCTTATTAGAGGTCCCTCTGTTTTAGTCAAGTAAAAAAAATTCACTTGTTCCTGTGGTTCAAAGGTGCTTTTTGTACAGTAGCTAGATTTTTGTTTGACTATTTTGACACTTGCTTAACTGTTTCACAGTATCTTTCCTCAATGAATTGTTGAAAAACATCCAGCTAGACTTATTACAAAAACAATTATCTCTTATAAAAAAAAAAAAAACATAATACGAGGTCTGTCAATAAAGTATAGGTCCTTTTTATTTTTTCAAAAACTATATGGATTTCATTCATATGTTTTTACGTCAGACATGCTTGAACCCTCGTGCGCATGCTTGAGTTTCTCCACGTCCTGTCGGTGACGTCATCCGCCTGTGAGCACTCCTTGTGGGAGGAGTCATCCAGCCCCTCGTCGGAATTCCTTTGTCTGAGAAGTTGCTGAGAGACTGGCGCATTGTTTGATCAAAATTTTTTCTAAACCTGTGAGACACATCGAAGTGGACACGGTTTGAAAAATTAAGCTGGTTTTCGGTGAAAATTTTAATGGCTGATGAGAGATTTTGAGGTGATACTGTCGCTTTAAGGACTTCCCACGGTGCGAGAAGTCGCGCAGCGCTCTCAGGCGCCGTCATCAGCCTGTTTCAAGCTGAAAACCTCCACATTTCAGGCTCTATTGATCCAGGACGTCGTGAGAGAACAGAGAAGTTTCAGAAGAAGTCGGTTTCAGCATTTTATCTGGATATTCCACTGTTAAAGGAGATTTTTTAAAGAAAGACGTGCGGACGGGTCCATCAGGACGCAGCCGGCGCGGTGCGGCGGCACAGGAAAAACACCTCAATGTTGATAACCATTTGTAAAATCCAGGCGGCTTTTGATGGCTTTCAGTGGAGTGAGTATATGAGAAATTGTTTAACAGCTGACATGTTCCAACTTGTCCTTAAGGGCTTCCAACAGAGGTGTTTTTCCTGTGGCGGAGCGTCGCGGCGGCTGTGAGCCGACGCTGCAATCCACCTGCACGTCTTTCATTTTCATTAGGCATACAAATGATTTGTATTAATTAACATATACCAGAAAAAATATTATTCAAGAAGTTTGTATAAACCCCAGCCTGAAGTCAAAAGCTGAACTATCAGTTCAGCTGTTGGCTGACATGCTCTTTTCAGTATAGTAATTTCTTGCCTCATTATTATTGTCATAATAATAATTTATTTCATTCATATAGTGCCAAATCACAAACGAGTTGCCTCAAGGCACTTCACACAAGTAAGGTCTAACCTCACCAACCTAGAGCAAGCACACAGGTGACAGTGTTAAGGAAAAACTCCCTCAGAAATGAGGAATAAACCTCATTGTCATAGTATGAATATTTATTGCTGTATTCACTTTGTTTTTTTGTTTGTTTGTTTTTGTTTTTTTCCACATGCAGAAGGGATCAAGTCAGTCCACAGTGAAACCCCCATTGTGAACTTGTGAGTGTTCAAGTGGAGATGATTGGAATTTTTTGGTTTCACTATACATGCCACCATGTCTGTATGAGAGTCACCTGTCTTTACCTGGAGATTTACTAAGAGGCAAGCAGTGATTTTGTTCACTATAGCAAAAGGCAGACAGAAAACGCAAACTTCAATCTGTCTCACGTTCATTGTTCAGATGTGCAGTTTCATACAATAAAGGAAACTAACAGTATAAAATAGAGATTTAATGACAGTAACTAGATCTTTTTAACCACCTTATTGAATCATTAACTTCAAGTTCCATGATAAATTAACAGTAAACCTTGATACACTGTTTCCAAGTAACAGTTATTGTGTTTTGGGTTGTGTTGAGTCTATGTATCACTTTTATGTGAAGCGTAGCCCTAAACAGAAGCCCCGTGTACACCGCCAACCCGTTCACATCTCTAACCGTTTTTCCCCACTCGACGACACACCCGCCGAGGATCAAACTCTGGTTATTGGCGACTCTGTTTTGCGAAATGTGAAGTTAGCGACACCAGCAACCATAGTCAATTGTCTTCCGGGGCCAGAGCAGGCGACATTGAAGGAAATTTGAAACTGCTGGCTAAGGCTAAGCGTAAATTTGGTAAGATTGTAATTCACGTCGGCAGTAATGACACCCGGTTACGCCAATCGGAGGTCACTAAAATTAACATTAAATCGGTGTGTAACTTTGCAAAAACAATGTCGGACTCTGTAGTTTTCTCTGGGCCCCTCCCCAATCAGACCGGGAGTGACATGTTTAGCCGCATGTTCTCCTTGAATTGCTGGCTGTCTGAGTGGTGTCCAAAAAAATGAGGTGGGCTTCATAGATAATTGGCAAAGCTTCTGGGGAAAACCTGGTCTTGTTAGGAGAGACGGCATCCATCCCACTTTGGATGGAGCAGCTGTCATTTCTAGAAATCTGGCCAATTTCTTAAATCCTCCAAACCGTGACTATCCAGGGTTGTGACCAGGAAGCAGAGTTGTAGTCTTACACACCTCTCTGCAGCTTCTCTCCCCCTGCCATCCCCTCATTACCCCATCCCGTAGAGACGGTGCTGCTCCCAGACTACCAATAACCAGCAAAATCTATTTAAGCATAAAAATTCAAAAAGAAAAATAATATAGCACCTTCAACTGCACCACAGACTAAAACAGTTAAATGTGGTCTATTAAACATTAGGTCTCTCTCTTCTAAGTCCCTGTTGGTAAATGATATAATAATTGATCAACATATTGATTTATTCTGCCTTACAGAAACCTGGTTACAGCAGGATGAATATGTTAGTTTAAATGAGTCAACACCCCCGAGTCACACTAACTGTCAGAATGCTCGTAGCACGGGCCGGGGCGGAGGATTAGCAGCAATCTTCCATTCCAGCTTATTAATTAATCAAAACCCAGACAGAGCTTTAATTCATTTGAAAGCTTGACTCTTAGTCTTGTCCATCCAAATTGGAAGTCCCAAAAACCAGTTTTATTTGTTATTATCTATTGTCCACCTGGTCGTTACTGTGAGTTTCTCTGTGAATTTTCAGACCTTTGTCTTAGTGCTTAGCTCAGATAAGATAATTATAGTGGGCGATTTTAACATCCACACAGATGCTGAGAATGACAGCCTCAACACTGCATTTAATCTATTATTAGACTCTATTGGCTTTGCTCAAAAAGTAAATGAGTCCACCCACCACTTTAATCATATCTTAGATCTTGTTCTGACTTATGGTATGGAAATAGAAGACTTAACAGTATTCCCTGAAAACTCCCTTCTGTCTGATCATTTCTTAATAACATTTACATTTACTCTGATGGACTACCCAGCAGTGGGATCAGGTGCTGGATCAGGTGACCCTGAACCATCCCTTAGTTATGCTGCTATAGACGTAGACTGCTGGGGGGTTCCCATGATGCACTGTTTCTTTCTCTTTTTGCTCTGTATGCACCACTCTGCATTTAATCATTAGTGATCGATCTCTGCTCCCCTCCGCGGCGTGTCTTTTTCCTGGTTCTCTCCCTCAGCCCCGACCAGTCCCAGCGGAAGACTGCCCCTCCCTGAGCCTGGTTCTGCTAGAGGTTTCTTCCTGTTAAAAGGGAGTTTCTCCTTCCCACTGTAGCCAAGTGCTTGCTCACAGGGGGTCGTTTTGACCGTTGGGGTTTTACATAATTATTGTATGGCCTTGCCTTACAATATAAAGCGCCTTGGGGCAACTGTTTGTTGTGATTTGGTGCTATATAAAAAAAATTTATTGATTGATTGATTGACTTAAATATACTTACAATCGGTTAAAAAAAATCATGCACTGTTTTTATTTTTTCGCAGAGTCAGATTCATAATGTACGACCCTTTGAGGTCATCGGAGGATATAAATGTCCTCGCCTAAAAATGCTTAAAACTGCTCGTTAACTTCAGTGTTGAGCTCTCTATCCCTTATCTTCTAATGTTCATTGTGATTCTGAGTGATGACTGTGGTTTACAAAACAGTTGCAACATGGGCGATAAATGTTTATATTGATACATCCAATGCTGATTTAAAACTGATTTCAGGCAAAGTGGAAAATGGCACTGCTACACTACGTTCATAGTTGTTTTTACCATTAAGAAATCACTAGGGTTTATCCATAGATAGACGATGGCAAAAATGTCCCATCTCATGGTTTACAGTGAAAAAGACAAATTTCAGTCTTTCTTCTCAAAAGTGTAACCCAAAAATCACTGAATGCATGATTATATTTATCATTTAATAAAACTGGCATTTAAAGAGTTAAGATAAATAATTGAATATTTAGTAGTTTTAATTGGGACTGAAGTTGATTGAATGATTTGAGCAATAAAAAGAATAAAAAATAATAACTGATTCTGTTTTTATAGCAGTTTTGGGCAAGGACATCATGTCTGCAAAGGGTTGTAAATTTGGCCCCAGTTAACCACTGACCTCTGAAAAAAAGTTCAAATTTGAATTTGAGGCATATTCTTTAAGAAAACCTTTCTACAAAAAAATCATTCCATATGGAGTAACACAATGAAAGTTAGGGCTAAATTTTGAGCAAAAATTTGCCTGAAAGGACAAAAATGTCCCTGATATCCCCTGAGGGTTAAGGAATCATGTATCATGGCAGCATATTTTGACTTAAGTTTTTGTTAGTCTCTGGGCACTGCATTGATCAAACTTTTAAAAATGTGTGTGCATTTTTTGCTGCAGAGAGGATCCTACCAGTTCAAAGTGAACACCTGATGGACAACTTTCGAGTCCTCCAGCAGAGCTTGTATGTGGGTGATTCTTAGACTACGGGCACTTATTATGTCCTTTGATCATATTGTATGAAAAACAGAAAAAAGGGGAAATTTCACACTTTTATACACTCAACAAAAATATAAACCCAACACTTTTGGTTTTGCTCCCATTTTGTATGAGATGAACTGAAAGATCTAAAACTTTTTCCACATACACAGTATCACCATTTCCCTCAAATACTGTTCACAAACTAGTGAGCACTTCTCCTTTGCTGAGATAATCCATCCCACCTCAAAGGTGTGCCATATCAAGATGCTGATTAGACACCATGATTAGTGCACAGGTGTGCCTTAGACTGCCCACAATAAAAGGCCACTCTGAAAGGTGCAGTTTTATCACACAGCACAATGCCACAGATGTCGCAAGATTTGAGGGAGCGTGCAATTGGCATGCTGACAGCAGGAATGTCAACCAGAGCTGTTGCT
The DNA here is from genome assembly GCF_902500255.1 of Thalassophryne amazonica. Classification (NCBI taxonomy): domain Eukaryota; kingdom Metazoa; phylum Chordata; class Actinopteri; order Batrachoidiformes; family Batrachoididae; genus Thalassophryne; species Thalassophryne amazonica. Next base: position 60,404,225 of record NC_047105.1, on the reverse strand, counting down.
CGTGTATTGAATGTTCATTTCTCTACCATAAGCCGTCTCCAAAGGCATTTCAGAGAATTTGGCAGTACATCCAACCAGCCTCACAACCGCAGACCACGTGTAACCACACCAGCCCAGGACCTCCACATCCAGCATGTTCACCTCCAAGATCGTCTGAGACCAGCCACTCGGACAGCTGCTGAAACAATCGGTTTGCATAACCAAAGAATTTCCACACAAACTGTCAGAAACCGTCTCAGGGAAGCTCATTTGCATGCTCGTCGTCCTCATCGGGGTCTCGACCTGACTCCAGTTCGTCGTCGTAACCGACTTGAGTGGGCAAATGCTCACATTCGCTGGTGTTTGGCACGTTGGAGAGGTGTTCTCTTCACAGATGAATCCCGGTTCACACTGTTCAGGGAAGATGGCAGACAGCGTGTGTGGCGTCGTGTGGGTGAGTGGTTTTCTGATGTCAGTGTTGTGGATCGAGTGGCCCATGGTGGCAGTGGGGTTATGGTATGGGCACAGGTGCATTTTATTGATGGCATTTTGAATGCACAGAGATTGTTGGAAAGGTGTAGTGACACGGACCCACAACAGGGGGCGTTAATGAACGGACAATGGATAAGCCAAAAAGTAACAATTTAATGTTGTGAATTGCACAACGGGATACAGAAAAAAACAACTAGAGGAGTACAGTCAATTGTATACAAGGTGACGTGTGGGCAGGCTCAAGGATAGAACACGTCTGTCCAAAGAAGAGCTGGATCCCACACGGCTTCCACCGCCAGCGGATCTGAAGAACACCGGAGCCGCCAAGTCCCGAGCCCCAGGTGGCCACCGTCTCCAGCTGTCAAACCAGGTACTGCTGGCAGAAACAGAAACAGTTAGTGGTGGGTGTGTGAAGACACACCCAGTAATCGTCCCCTGAGTAGTTCCTCCGGGAGGGAGAACCTCCACCTCCAGAAACAACGTCACCCGTGCAGCTCCTGTTGGTCTCTTTCCTGGATGGAGTGAGAGGCGAAGAACGTCGTCCTCTCACTGTCCGCCAATCCAGCCTCCGATAGGAACACGTAGGAACACGGCTGCACACAGACCAATATATTTAGACAACAATATCACAGCAGAGAAAATTACCTTGCTTGGTAGCTGATTTCTCGGCGGGGAGGTGGAGTTGCATTCCGGCCTTTATGGTGACGGTGAGTAGTGGGTGAGTGACAGCTGCTACGGATGATGAGTGACAGCTGTTACTCCCGGTCGCTCCGACGCCCTCTCGTGCTTGAAGCCCGCACTTCAAGCAGGGCGCCATCTTGTGGTGGTGGGCCAGCAGTACCTCCTCTTCAGCGGCCCACACAACAGAGATACCGTGACGAGATCCTGAGGCCCATTGTTGTGCCATACATCCAAGAACATCACCTCATGTTGCAGTAGGATAATGCACGGCCCCATGTTGCAAGGATCTGTACACAATTCTTGGAAGCTGAAAATGTCCCAGTTCTTGCATGGCCGGCATACTCACTGGACATGTCACCCATTGAGCATGTTTGGGATGTTCTGGACCGGCGTATACGACAGCGTGTACCAGTTCCTCCAGCAACTTCGCACAGCCATTGAAGAGGAGTGGACCAACATTCCACAGGCCACAATTGACAACCTGATCAACTCTATGCGAAGGAGATGTGTTGCACTGCATGAGGCAAATGGTGGTGACACCAGATACTGACTGGTATCCCCCCCCCCAATAAAACAAAACTGCACCTTTCAGAGTGGCCTTTTATTGTGGGCAGTCTAAGGCACACCTGTGCACTAATCATGGTGTCTAATCAGCATCTTGATATGGCACACCTGTGAGGTGGGATGGATTATCTCAGCAAAGGAGAAGTGCTCACTATCACAGATTTAGACTGGTTTGTGAACAGTATTTGAGGGAAATGGTGATATTGTGTATGTGGAAAAAGTTTTAGATCTTTGAGTTCATCTCATACAAAATGGGAGCAAAACCAAAAGTGTTGCATTTATATTTTTGTTGAGTGTAGTTATCTTTACAATGAAAGTGTGTTAAGAAATTTGTTCTAGTAGTCTATGATGACTTTTTCACCTTTTTTCAGCATCATTATATGCAAATATTGCCGTTTTGTGCTTGTCCCACACCCAGACTTTTGATCTTCAATGATAAAAATGAATGGTAAAGAAACGTTTTTTCTAATGTTTTAAAATATCTCTGAATAAAATATCAGTAAAATAATCAAAACATAATTGGGGTATTCAATGTCATACAACTGTTGTGATTTTTTTAAACAAAATGTAGTTGTCCCACACTATTGCCGTAATTTCCACCACAACACTGTAATGTCCCTAAACAGTTTGTATGAAAGATTGTTTGGGTAGTTTCTATGGAGATAAACAGTGACATCAGAGCACATGTATATAGCGCCAAATCACAACAAACAGTTGTCCCAAGGTACTTTATATTGTAAGGCAATGGTGTGGTGGAAATTACATTTACAAGGCCAATAGTGCCCGTAGTTAAAGAATCACCCATGTACATCATCATGTGCATTTGAAACTCCACTCCATGTGAGTGCTTTCCTGAACCTGAAGACCGGACTCAGCGACTCATTACTCTTGATCAGTCAGGGGCAAGTGACTTATTTGTTTCAGTTTATTCATTCCATCTTGGACAACCACTCATGTATATGGACATTCTGTATTCTCAAGATCTGTGCTACTTTGTGGGTATACAGACAACTAATATGATCTGTTCAGTCTGTAATACTCATGTTGTGAAACATTTCTTGCTAATTCTTAGTGATAATCTGTACCTTATTTCAAATATGTGTGCCTTTTGAACTTTTTTTTTTTTTTTGAGTTGCTAATGTAAAATCTACGGTATACCACTTCTGTTTCTCATGTATTGCACTGCATTTTTAATGGTAAAATACCGGCAGCTGTGGTTGCCAGGAATTTACCATGAAATTTAACTGGTCAAAATAAAATGTAATTTATTTTACAATTTTACCGTATTTTTCATCGACATAGACTTTAATAAGGTTTACCATATTTCTCTCATTTTTAAAGCTATTTACCATAACAGGGTTTATTGTATTCCTGTTAGATTAACAACAAATTACCGTCAAAGGGGCTATACTATAACTGTAGTTTTTACAGCTGCTAACTGTAAAAATGTATGGAAATCATTATTTTTTACAGAAAATTACAGTATAATGGTTTTACAATATTTGTTTTTTTTAACAATGATTTCCAGTGGAAAAATATATTCTCTACCGTAAAATTTACGGTTACCTTACCGACATACCGTTTTGTCTTGTATGGATTCCCCATATTTTTTGCGGTAAATTCCTGGCAACCACAGCTGCCGGTATTTTACTGTAAATTTGACCTTTTTTTTTTTCTTTTTTTTTTACAGTGTGGTGAATTTTAATGGGTATGAAGCCCTCTGAAACAAAGAAAACTCACTTCAAACTGTTAAGTAAAAACACAGTACTGATTAGGAGGGTCTGGGGGATCTCCCCCAGAAATTTTTCAAAAAAGCAAGTCAAATGTTGTATATTCTTGTGAATTTTAATGGGTATGAAGCCCTCTGAAACAAATAAAAGTCACTTCAAACTGTCAAGTAAAAATTCTTTGTCCTCTGTAGTATTTTGATCGGTTCTAATCCGATAAATGCGCTAAAAGGGTGCTGTGTCGCTGACTGTACAGTCAATAAAATACAAAATTAGGGCCTAAAGCAAAAGACAACGTTGTTCAGCTGTGCACAAAGTAACACTGTCACCAGTTTTGAAAACACACGCGCACTGAGAAACTGGCTTATTCACATTTAATCGGTAAAATGCTGTCACTCGTAAAACAAACTAGGGCTGCAATTAACGATTATTTTAGCAATCATTTATTTTTTCAATTAATCTTTTTTTTTACTTACATTTGAGTTTTGCCATTATTTCTTTAAGTGAGTTATTATTAAAAGGCCTTTGTCACACAACATCAACGTTTGAGCTTGTAACAAAGTTATGATGTTATATTCTCATCAAAAACATATCTGGAGTAATGTTTTGTATTATTTTGCACATACATACATCACCGACAAACCATAGAGATTTCCATCAGATTTCACCCAATTATGAGCATTTTTAGATGCCTACAGCGGCTATCTCAACCACTGACAACATATTACAGCAAGAGTCCACAAAAGTATTTTAAAGGCCTGACTAAAGTGTAATATGTGATCTTTAATAAGATATTTTCATGAAAAAAGACACAAATGTGCAGTTTACTGCATTTTTTTTTCTTGTGTAAAAACACAGCTTAGATGTGCAAATTGACATTAAACTTAAATAAAACAGGGATGAAGTGGAAGTGTAAGAGTCACTAGGTGTTCACGGGAAACAGTTATTTCTATATTTATTTATTTATGTTCATTATTAGTTGGTTTTACCTTTTCTGTTGTGTTTTGTTTTATCAGGTTCTTTTTGTCAGTTTCTCTAAAATTGTATTGTAGCATTATTAGTTAGTTATTACTTTTGTTGTTGTTGCTATTATTATTAATATATAAATAAAATCATTTTTAAAAATTACAATTTGTAATACATTTGACTCTTTTACGACAACAAACGCTAAGCCATTAATTATACAGAAAACAAATGCACACAAACCGTGCTGAGATGGGAACAGCTTAATGCTAACTTTGACATTGAAAACGCCATAGACATTCTAACTCGTTAGCATCGGTCCCATTTTTAAGTTATAAAATACATCTATCAACTGTTTCATAAGACAATAATAGGACGGTTTAACATAGAAAAGGTAAATATTACTCACAGACATATGCTCTTTAGGGTTTTAGCGGGGCAAAATTAAGATAAAGTGAAATAAAACAACGAACCATCGAAGCAGTGAGTCGGATCAATGCTTCATTGGTTCAAAACAAAGCCACACTAGGGTTGGGTACCAAAACGCGGTGCCAATAGAGCACCGGTTCCAACGTAAATGGTAGTAACAAGACCGAATAAGAATGAAAATTTCGGTGCCTCATTTCGGTGCCTGAATTTTTGTTTTTCATGAGGCGAAAGGGGGCGACCGACCACGGTGTTCCGGCGTCAACCTGCGTGACATCAGCGCCGCATTAGTTGATGAGAACTGATAGCGAGAGGATCAATAAAAATGCCGAAGGCAAAACGCTCCAAAGTTTGGCTTCATTTCACACCCAAGGGCAACGACTCTGCGACGTGCCACAGATGTCATAAAACAATTGCATGTAAGGGAGGTAACACATCAAATTTGATGAAGCATCTGGCCAGTCACGGAGTTTATTTGAAAGCTAAACAATGCACGGTGTTTGATAAACTGCGCAACATTTCACGGCCCAGCACTTCGGCAGCAGGAGCTGCAGGGCAAACTGAAGAAAGTCCCACTCCCAGCTCTGCTAGTGTGGCGTTGCACATCACTGATAATATTTTGTTCCATATTTGTGTTATATTTAGATTAAAGTGATTGTTCGGGTTATTGTTCTATTTGATATTATGGACATTTTATTTTATATTTATTTATTATTATCATATGTTTTATTTATATTGTTTAAAGATTTACAGCAACTTAATATTATGTTTCAATTTTATTTAGGAATAAAAGGGTATTGTTTTTTTGACAAAGTGTGTGCAGTTCATTTTTTTTAAAGTACCGGTTCGAGAACCGTTTAAGCACCGGTATTGTTTAAAAAATACAGAGTAGGCACCGGTATCGGATAAAACCCAACCGATACCCAACGCTAAGCCACACCCTGCTCTACTTGGAGAAGGTCTGCCAATGTTCCCATGAAGACAGAAAGGAGAAGGACCGCGGCTCATGGCAAGCAGTAAACAGAGCAGAGAGGAGTGAAAATTCACAGTCCCTTCCTCTGCGGTGCAGCGCCATCCACCCTGACATTGCTGCTGCTTTGATTAGCGCAGAATGGGATGTTGCTTTGACAGTGAGAGTTTCATAATTCTGCCCCAAAACATGCATGACACCACGTGCACGCGTATGTGTGGTTAAATTTTCCAAATGACGGAAATTCGTTGTGGTGACGGAGAACTTTAACCCATGAATTAACCTGTTCACCTGTGGAATGTTCCAAACGTGTTCGTTGAGCATTTATCAATTTTCCCAGTCTTTTGCTGCCCCTGTCCCAGTTTTTTTGAAATGTGTTGCAGGCATCCATTACAAAATGAGCAAATATTTGCACAATAACAAAAAAAGTCTCAGTTCAAACATTAAGTATCTTGTCTTTGTGGTGTATTCAAGTGAATATAGGTTGAAGAGGATTTGCAAATCATTGTATTCTGTTTTTATTTACATTTCACACAACGTCCCAACTTCATTGGAATTAGGGGTGTATTTTCTGACTGTTCTCATTCCTGCAATGTTCTACAATGGTACTTTAACACAAATTCCACCTATTTTCAGTTGCTGATCAGGCATCCGTTTTTTTGTTGTTGTTGTTTGTTTGACACCAAAAACATACACATCTGCAATGGGAGATGCCATTTATCCTTTAAAGACTATTTAACTTATAAGTAATGTGATAGTAATATTCACAAATGAAAGGAGACATTAGGATGTTCTGCATATTCAACAGTGTAAAGCCATCTTGACACTTGCCCAAATGTGATCCTCGCACTGCCATGCAATCTTACATGCCAATGAGTAAACTCATTGTAGACTGTGCGAGGCTGTGTGCCAGTGCGCAAAGAAAATTTTTAAATATTCAAAATTTCTGGTACGCATAAATTTCATGCCACTTGTGTGAACTTGTTGTGAACATTTTGCAACCTATTCACAAACATTGCATGTTAAAATGTGTGTCATTGCACGCAGGGCCTCGCACAGTTTATGACAAGTTTACTCATTGGCACGCAAGACTGCATGCCAGTGCAGGGATCAAATCCGTGCAAGTGTCAAGGTGGCTTAAGAATAGCAATGCTCACCACAAACACAGCTGGGATTTGAAATTTTAACTAAAATAGGGCATACCTGATGACTTGGTCCCACTCTGATCTCTCCTTGTGTGCTGTTCAAGCTCCTGAAAATAACGATTAAACAAAATATCATCCTTATTTTCAAATCTACATATATAACGTTCAAAAATCCACAACAACCTTAACATACTCTGGACTAAACAGACTGAATAATTATAATAATAACAACTACCGCAAAACTGCACATTTATCATGGATGAGCTGCGATTTTTAAGTCTTCATTAAAGTGCCAGTTAGTGCACCTAACAGGTTAACTGACAGCCTGAATCTGTCATACAGAGAACTCAAGAACACGTTCGGCGACTTCAAATAATAGTAATAATCATGCAATTACCACGCAAAATCTATCCTACATCGGCACGAGCGTGTGTAAGTACACACAAACCCCCGGGGATTTTAACAGGCGATTCCGCTAAACATAAATCAGTCATCGCGCATGTTGTTATAACAGTTGAATAATGTCACTCAACAAACAATCGTTAGTTCGCTGATGTTTGCTAAAAGCAGCTTTATAGCTTTATGCTTTTTTTAAAATTTTAGCTAGCGTGTTAGCTCGACACCAACTTCGTGACATTCCACGTTATTTCATTAAAAAGCGATTAGCAAAAAGTGATGTTACAAAACACTAACTGGCACGTCTGCTGTTACAGACGGCAAAATGTAAAAGCGGTTAAAAGAAGCGAAGTTACCGTCGCGGGCTGAACAGGTCGTCCATGTCGGAGGGTGTTTGTTGACACGGAGCGCAGTGGGCGAGCTACACAAACTGTGCGCGCGCGCCGGCGCGGGCACGTGTGTGTGTGTGTGTGTGTGTGTGTGTGTGTGTGTGTGTGTGTGTGTGTGTGTGTGTGTGTGTGTGTGTGTGTGTGTGTGTGTGTGTGTGTGTGTGTGTGTGTGTGTGTGAGCTGTTCAAAATGGAGGCAGTCAAGCAGTCTGTGGTTTTTGCAGTAATGCAGTGACCTCAGCAGCCAACAGCTTCAAAGTTGTAACATAACTGAGCATGTGCCGCGGATCAGCAGCTCGTGGTTCGGCTCTTTTCCAGCCGCTCGCCGCCGCTCAGGAGAATCACAGCGCCACAGTGCGACCCGATTATTAAACGCTCATCATGAGGCATTATGTAACAACCGCCATTTTTATTTACACTGCTTTAATAAACATTTTTGTCGACAAGGATTTTTACATTACTGTTTAGTTTGCGATAACGTTCCCATATTTATCTCTTGATTTGATTTAATCCATTTTTAAAATTGCATTGTGTAAAACGATGCAATATATGTGTTTATTCACACACATGCACTCAAATTTACATGGTGTACTTTAAAAACTAGCGCCATCAAGTATTACATAACTAAAAAACACGAAACCTATTAAAAATGAAAATAATTTAAAATGAATAAAACCATTCATGCAAATGAATGGTTTTATTCATTTTGGGTACATATTATGGTACATATTAGTGACAACATAAATTTGAGTTCAACAGGTGTAAAACCATTAACATTAAACATTATACTGTTAATAATAACAACATAATAAGTAAGTGCAAGCATTTATTTCCATTGTGGTCCAAAAGGAGATAGCTGATCAACATGAGTACAAATTGGAATATGCAATAATGACCTGTGGAAAATGAATAAAGTGACAAAATACAATAAAAAAGTACAGTTATAAACATGAGAAGAGTTTAGTACTGAATTAAAGCAGAAGAATAAAGTTTAACCGGAGACTTGAACTGGGGTTTACATCTAAGAAGAAGTTCTTATTTAACATGGGTAGCCAAGGAAAACACTTAAGTTTATTTCCAGAAGGGCCCACAGCACATGCCTCTCCTCCTCCCCAGCACACTTGTTCAGAGTGCCAATTGGGAGATCCACTGCAATTGGGAAGCAAACCCGGACCACAGGCATCCCAGCCCAATGGCCAAATCATTGCGCCACCACCTTCCTATGACAATCATATATGTGAATAGGTAATTACTCAAAAAAACAAACTGCTGGTCTAACAGGATGAGATTTCACCATTGTACTTTACTACAGAAGATATCTGGAGAGATGTGTACCTGGATGTCATTCCAGCTGAATGACGATTATGTGTAGGTTGGAAATAAATCAAAACCTATTGGAGCCTTGGCAATGTTGTAAGCAAGATTTAATGTGAGTTGGTTAACGTAATTTGACAGGCAACATACCAACCGATTCAACCTCATGAGGGCAAATATGAATTCTGGGTGGTGGTTTTAAAAGGCACAAAAAGATTTTGTTGTGGGTACACTATAACCTAATCTTACATTTCTTAGTTAATCCAGTGTACTATGAAGTACTGGAATAGTCCAAAAGAGACTGGATCAAGACAGATGCAACTGTTGGTTCAATTGTCAACATTTCTTGATGTAGAGGAATTTAAGCTTAGAATTTGCCATGGTGAGTATGGTTATAGTCATGTTCTTCCAGACAGACATTGATCAAGCATTTCACCTGGGTATTTGACCTTAGTTTGGGGCCAGGGTGGTAGCCAAGTGGTTAGTGCACTTGATTTTAGTGTGGAAGGTTCCTCGTTCAAACCCCACCCCTGCCACATTTCTCCACATAAAGGACTTACTGTTTGGCACTTCAGTGCATTTCTGACCTTAATGGTATTTTGCTTATATAAACTGTCTGAAGCTACATAGTATTGTTTTGATTTTTCCAGCATGAAGAGAAAGCTTGCTGATTAACATCACTTTGAGCAGATGGCATCAGTTAACAAGTGAGATCGCCTGGTGGAGTGGGTGGTTGCAAAGAAAACCTGCACCCTCTCTGCCCTCTCTAGAATGAGCTGAAGACCTCTAATCTGTAGGTATTTAAAAGTGCATGGATTTATTTATTTTTGAAAGAACTGACCAGTTTTCATTTGTATTTAAACCCATAATTCGGGACTGTATAGAGACTTCCAATCACATTATTTATCTTTGGGAATTTTGTTATTTCCGGGGACACTCATGATAATAATAAACACAAACAGCAACAACCACCTGACAGAGGAATGGAAAACCAAAAAAACACACACACAAAATACATTTTGACACCAAGACAACCATTTTTATTTTTGTGAATACAATACACATATGGTGTAAACACAGTAAATATTCATAGTCAGTTACTGAGGACACTAGATGATCTTGATGGAAGAGTGTCAGACTGTCACCAAATTCACAGAGAAGTATATCTCATTACTGCCCTCTATTGTACACTCCATACATTTTCCACTGTTGTGCATTTGTCAACATAATAACTTTATATGTGTTTGACATGTTTATTGTAATGGCTTTCGGAAATTTTTCCCAGCAAAATGTGCCTTGTCTCCCAATTTCTCTTCAATTCTAAATTAAAGAGAGAGAGAGAGTTAGTACCCCCTCTTAAATATGCCATGTGTTTAAGTCTTTTGCCTCTAAATTTATGTCCGTACTGATTTAATATAAACACATTACTTGGTATTGTTTATATCCACCCAACAGACATCACGTAATATGCTGTTGGGTGAAACTTACGACTGCATTTTTTTACAGCAAAATTATTAAGTCTATTTTCAATGACATTGTATTCTATCTCATTCCATGAAGTGGATGAAAGTCTATAACTACCCATGAACCGGACACCAGTCCGATGCAGGTTACTTCCCCAGCCAAGACTGGTACTATGTTATAAATGGCTTGACTGAGACAATACAGGACACAGACAGGGAGTCAAACTCAGGTCTCCACATTGTTAAACCAATTCCTTATCCCTCTGAGGTACCTGCTCTACATTCTATAGGTATGCATTGCTTAATTTCCAGATTTTAAAAATCAAAAGGTGCAACCTCCATACTCTTATGTGACTTACCGAAGAACCTGGTTATACTTGGCCAAACGCTCAGAGCGACAGGGCGCCCCGGTGTTGATCTGCAAGAGGGTGACAAATAAATATTTCAAAATGATAGTAGTAGTAGTAGTAGTAGTGATAATAATAATAATAATAATAATAATAATAATAATGTAGACTGCTTTTTTTGTCTGTTCGAGGCTTCTCTGCCACCGTCACCAGAGAGGTGACGTCACCAGAGATAATGAAAAATGATCACTACATTATGCAACAGATCTGAATAAAATACTGATCCAGAATGAGGAAACAAAGCCCTAATTTTGGGCAAAGTCAGATCTTGGACCATGTGCTAGTGCTATGCATTACTCCATGCACCACACTACAAAACCACCATGGGTCCTGAATGGCAACCAGCCAGGCACACAACCAGTTCATCCCAGTCCCTGAAAGTAGCTATGTATCTGCAGCAACCAGGTCATACATGAACGCCCCATTGGCCTCTTCCTGTTGCTGGGGTCCTCAGCACTGAGGTACCTGTGTGTTAGAACATGTCTAAAGAAGTGAATCACATGGCCAAAATGTCACTGCTGAAGTTTCCTTACAATGCAAGTGGTATACCTTATCTGATTCTCCCTAAGTAACCATCTAACCATTCCTCTGACACAAAGTCATTGCAGGAGTACTTAAGGACGCGCCAAAGTCTCACAACCATATGGTAAGACAGGAAGCACCAGGACCCTAAAGACTTGGACCTTCATTCTTTTGCAAAGGTATTGGCATCTACAAACACCTCTGTGCAGGTACCCCATGACTCCATAATTCTTTCCCGGCATCTCTCAACCTAAAAGACCATGAACCCGGAGAGATGAATGTCGCTGCCAAGGTAAGTGAATTTCTCACCAAGTTTAACACTTCACTGCATACTGTTACAATTTTAGTTATGAATGTGCATTTTATCATAGTTGATGAAGAAATGCGCATTTATGGTGTGTGACTATACCTGTCCAGTGCATAAACCAACCACCAAATCTGCTATGAAAGTGTCCTCAGTTTCTCCAGACCGGTGACTAACCATCACACCCCACCCACTCTCCTGGGCCATTTTACACCTGCAACCACAGCAACATTTCCCATGAGAAGGTAATCAGTTCCTAGGTAGATACATAGAATACATTTTAATGAAATTTGTGAACACACATGCATAGTGAACCAATTCTTTGTTGACACTGAGGACTCACGCTCTCACTGACTCAGTAACTGTGCCAATCTGATTGACTTTAAGCAGCAAACAGTTGCAGGCCTTCTCCTCAACAGCTTTGGTGATACGATTGGGGTTTGTCACTGTAAGATCATCTACAACAACCTGGATGTCTGTGCTTCCAGTAAAGCTAGCCCAGGCCACCCAATCATCTTGGTCAAAAGGATCCTCAATGGACACCACTAAGAAAGATATGTTTCAGTACAGCAGCTCTATTTATGAATGTCAGCTGATAACTTCTGTCTCCAGTATGATTATTTCAGTAACAAGCAAGATACTGAAATGAAACGAGAATAATCCTTTACTGCAATTTCATACATGTGCAGAATCGTCTTTGACATAACACGTGCACAGTAGTCTGTCAAGATCGTCAAGATAGGGCCCAGCATGTCAAGTTACCTGGATAATCTTTAACAAAGCTCTTGTACAGATCAGCCATCATCAGGGGTCATGTAACAGCTTGGGTCATCAGGAGACTTGAAGTCCAGGTCATATTTTCCCTCCTTGTAGAATTCAGAGGCTGCTACGTCCATGCCAATCACAACCTCTTCAGTGTACCCTGCTTTAGCAATGGCCTCCTTTAGCAACTCCAGATCTGCAGAAATAAGCATCACATTTGAACGTGACAATTACCGGTATGCTTATGTAAATGCCAGCTGCTTGTATCACTCATGTAGCGGGATGAAGGTCCCGGGTCCTGATTGAAAAGACGTTCCCCCTAGCTTGGCTAATGGGGAATTCCCCTTTGGCTGACCTGGTAGAGGAATGATCTTTAGTGCGAGCCGTGCGGGTTCGATCCCACCGCCGTCCCGGCCACAAAGGTCCTGCGGTCACAATCTGGCATCACGAACAGGATGTGGGTAGTCACAGAACATGCTTAAATGCACCTGTGACTTCGGGACGAAGTCAAAAATGGTGGGGAGATATGTAGCGGGATGAAGGTCCCGGGTCCTGATTGAAAAGACGTTCCCCCTAGCTTGGCTAACGGGGAATTCCCCTTTGGCTGACCTGGTAGAGGAATGGTCTTTAGTGCGAGCCGGCCGGGCTCGATCCCACCGCCGTCCTGGCCACAAAGGTCCTGCGGTCATACTCACTATGATTTTGGTATCCCTCTGCTCATGAATTAATGGAAAAATTCTGAGAATTTTATCTGAGATTTCCATCTTCCAACTTGTCCTTTATGATGATCATATGCATTTGTTTAAAAATACTTTGAGAACACCAAAAATATTCCTAATTTATCTCCAGTGAAATGAAAAATGAAATAATTCAGAAAAAGGTGATCAGATTTTCACCAAATTTATTATGAATATTCCTTGGATGAGTGTCTCTACAGTGTTCACTTTTGGAGCAGATTGTTGAAAGGCTAAGGTCAGGATAGCCACACACATAGGTCCTGATTTACTCAGATCCCAGAAAATGAATACTAAATTGTTTGGGCAATCCAAACATTTGTGTGCTGGGCTGACCATTTGTGCAGTTGCTATTGGAGATAACATAACGTTATGAATGGTATGTAAATGAGGATTTTGCGCATGCTAATGATGACTGTATGCACACAACTCTGTCACATCACTGAGCATGTTCACATCCTAGTAATTAAAAAAAATCTCCTATTTCAGACATTCAATTACTGTACCATACACTATATTAAAGAAAATTGGTTTATACTTATGCTGCATTCTGCTGATCAAACACACACAGACAACTGTGTGCACAGAGCTCACACAGACAACTGTACGCTCTACTGCTGCGCACAGCTGTCTGTGTGTACATGCATGCTCCATGCACAGTTGTCTGTGAGTACAGCTGTTGAGTGACAGAACACACACAGCACGCACTGACAGCTGTGCTTTATCCAACACACAGACTCTGAGATGTGTACGTGTGTGTGTTTGTGTATGTTTATTTGTATGCCACAGCGTGACACATCAATGACACCAATGATCATGAGTCACACCAAAATGTACGTACTATGGTCCACCTGTGTGTGTGTGTGCCTGCGTGAGAACAGGAAGCAGCCAGTGTGCTGCTTGAACAGCAATCTGTCAAGTGGAATAAGTTAACTTCAAGAGTTCCAAGATGCAAAATATAGACAATATCAGCACCCGCTAAATTTCATTTTGACCTGGATGAATCGTGTTGCATGTGCAAGCCTTACCTATTTCCAGGTTCCCTCCCACAATTTTGTACATTCAGGTAGACAAACCTCAAATTGCATATTCATAAAAGCAAACTGGATAAATGGACAATACGTGCTATTTTGCACATTTTCTTTCATCAATACATCAAATCTAGGCTTGCATCTCAGATGTACCTCCTGGTAAATTTTAGCTGAAGTTTTTTTTTTAACAAAATCCTACTCTGCTCCACTTCTTGTAGCTGTATAACTGGGGATACAAAATGCAAAATATGCACTATGCACAATTTCTCCAATCACAGCCACAGAAGCCTCTAACTTCTTCTGAGTTGTCTGGGTGTCTTGGTGGCTTTCCTCACACTGAAAAAAGTGAAACACAGTGCACTTCATTCAAAGTACTTATTGATTGGTCTAATGGAAAATTGTGGTTTCCAGTTTAAATCTGTTGGAATCACTTTACAAAATCATAAATATACATTGTGAGAAACTAAAAAAAATTACAAATTGATGTAACAAATTACATCAATTTTTTTTAAAGATGATCCAAAGTATCATTTTTTCAGTGCACTCTTCTCCTTCTTGCACAGTCACTCAGTTTTTGAAAACTGTCTACTCCACACAGATTTACCAGAGAGTGCCATACTATTTGTATTTCTTCATAATTGATGTAAATGAAGTCCAAGACACATTCAGTGACATGGAAATGTTCATGTATCCATCCCTTGACTTGTCTGAAGAAAAGTGGCAATAAAACTGATTATTTACAGGTATTATACCAAAGCATTCCATTACTTATACAACCCATCATCTTGGCTGTTTTTTAATTCATATCAAGGTGTCGAGATTGAAAGTTTGAGTTTAAAGAAGATAATTTTAGAAATTTAAATTTTTAGTATTTTTGTATTTGAAATGGCATAAACAAATTCCAACAACTTTTGAAGGGCACTATATATATATACAACCCCTGGCAAAAATTATGGAATCACTGGCCTCGGATGATGTTCATTCAGTTGTTTAATTTTGTAGAAAAAAAGCAGATCACAGACATGACACAAAACTAAAGTCATTTCAAATGGCAACTTTCTGGCTTTAAGAACCACTATAAGAAATCAAGAAAAAAAGATTGTGACAGTCAGTAACGGTTACTTTTTTAGACCAAGCAGAGGAAAAAAATATGGAATCACTCAATTCTGAGGAATAAATTATGGAATCACCCTGTAAATTTTCATCCCCCAAACTAACACCTGCATCAAATCAGATCTGCTCATTGACATTGACCCTATGCCATGACATTGACCCTATGTGTCTTTTTGCAAGGAATGTTTTCACAGTTTTTGCTCTATGGCAAGATGCATTATCATCTTGAAAAATGATTTAATCATCCCCAAACATCCTTTCAATTGTCCAAAATATCAATGTAAACTTGTGCATTTATTGATGATGTAATGACAGCCATCTCCCCAGTGCCTTTACCTGACATGCAGCCCCATATCATCCATGACTGTGGAAATTTACATGTTCTCTTCAGGCAGTCATCTTTATAAATCTCATTGGAACGGCACCAAACAAAAGTTCCAGCATCATCACCTTGCCCAATGCAGATTCGAGATTCATCACTGAATATGACTTTCATCCAGTCATCCACAGTCCACGATTGCTTTTCCTTAGCCCATTGTAACCTTGTTTTTTTTCTGTTTAGGTGTTAATGATGGCTTTTGTTTAGCTTTTCTGTATGTAAATCCCATTTCCTTTAGGCGGTTTCTTACAGTTCGGTCACAGACGTTGGCTCCAGTTTCCTCTCATTCGTTCCTCATTTGTTTTGGTGTGCATTTTTCGATTTTTGAGACATATTGCTTTAAGTTTTCTGTCTTGACACTTTGATGTCTTCCTTGGTCTACCAGTATGTTTGCCTTTAACAACCTTCCCATGTTGTTTGTATTTGGTCCAGAGTTTAGACACAGCTGACTGTGAACAACCAACATCTTTTGCAACATTGCGTGATGATTTACCCTCTTTTAAGAGTTTGATAATCCTCTCCTTTGTTTCAATTGACATATTTCGTGTTGGAGCCATGATTCATGTCAGTCCACTTGGTGCAACAGCTCTCCAAGGTGTGATCACTCCTTTTTAGATGCAGACTAACGAGCAGATCTGATATGATGCAGGTGTTAGTTTTGGGGATGAAAATTTACAGGGTGATTCCATAATTTTTTCCTCAGAATTGAGTGATTCCATATTTTTTTCCTCTGCTTGGTCTAAAAAAGTAACCGTTACTGACTGCCACAATCTTTTTTTCTTGATTTCTTATAGTGTTTCTTAAAGCCAGAAAGTTGCCATTTGAAATGACTTTAGTTTTGTGTCATGTCTGTGATCTGCTTTTTTTCTACAAAATTAAACAACTGAATGAACATCCTCCGAGGCCGGTGATTCCATAATTTTTGCCAGGGGTTGTATATATATATATATATATATATATATATATATATATATATATATATATATATATATATATATATATATATATATATATATATATATACTTGTATACATGTGGTGCAGCATGATTTGCGCATACATGGTATGCATTGCTGCACCAATGCCAGTAAAAGCTGTGATAAGAGCCATTACAATTAATACAAAAGCTAAAGTGTTATTTTAGAAAAGAAAAAAAAAAGTTTACAGTTTAACTGAAACCGCTGGTATAAATCGTTCCTCTTGCATACCTTCCTGATTTTCAAGAATGTTTGGAGCAAAACCACCTTCATCACCCACGTTAGTAGCATCCTGGCCGTATTTCTTCTTGATGATGTTTCTGAGGTTGTGATAGACTTCAGTTCCAATGCGCATTGCTTCTTTGAAGGTGGCAGCACCAATGGGCAGGATCATAAAATCCTGCAACGCACGTTTGTTGCCTGCATGAGAGCCACCATTGATCACATTGAAAGCCTGGCAGAAGAACAAACAACCGATGTAGTATCATACTAAACAGGACAAGTAAAAAAAAAAAGGTGAAATTTAAACCTTTCATTTGACAAAAATAAAAAAATAAAAAGTTCACCGGCACTGGCAAAATGACTTCAGCATTTCCAGCAAGGTCAGCAATATGATGATATAACGGGACTCCTTTCTCTGCTGCACCGGCTTTGCAAACAGCCAGGGACACACCCAAAATGGCATTTGCTCCAGATTTGGCTGTTTTGAGTGTGGGAGGGTGACAAAACCAAAAACCTGAGTTTGTATAAATTTACATGGCAGAGCTGAAGATGTTGTGATTCTCTTTGGGAGTGATGAGAATGGACACGATTAGGAATGAACATATCAGAAGGACAGCTCAAGTGGGACGATTTGGAGACAAAATCAGAGAGGTGAGATTGAGATGGTTTGGACATGTGCAGAGAGGGACCCAGGGTATACAGTGAGAAGGATGCTGAGGATGGAGCCACCAGACAGGAGGAAAAGAAGGAGGCCAAAGAGGAGGTTTATGGTTGTGGTGAGGGAGGATATGCAGGTGGTTGGTGTGACAGAGGAAGATACAGAGGACAGGGTGAGATGGAAACAATTGATCTGTTGTGGCGACCCCCTAACGGGAGCAGCCGAAAGAAGAAGAAGAAGAAGAAGACAGTAGTAACATCACAGAAGGACTGATGTATAAATGTTTACTCAGATCTACACAGAAAAACATCAAATGTTCAGGTTTCAGAAGATAAAATTGCCATTTTGGCTTAATTATTCAGTTGCCACAATAGTTTGTTTATACATTTCCATCCATCCATCCATCCATCCATTTTCTTCCGCTTTATCCGGAGTCAGGTCGCAGCAGCTCAAGCAAAGCCGCCCAGACCTCCCGATCCACACACACCTCCCCCAGCTCCTCCGGGGGAACCCCAAGGCGTTCCCAAGCCAGCCGAGAGATGTAGTCCCTCCAGCGTGTCCTGGGTCTTCCCCGGGACCTCCTCCCAGTGGGACGTGCCCGGAACACTTCTCCAGCGAGGCGTCCCTCAACTGACTCCTTTCGACGTGGAGGAGCAGCGGCTCGACTCCGAACTCCTCCCGAGTGACCGAGCTCCTCACCCTATCTCTAAGACAGCGCCCAGCCACCCTGCAGAGGAAACTCATCTCGGCCGCTTGTACTCGCGATCTTGTTCTTTCGGTCATGAGCCAAATCTCATGACCATAGGTGAGGATCGGAATGTAGATCGATCGGTAAATCGAGAGCTTTGCCCCCCTACTCAGCTCTCTCTTCACCACAACGGTCCGATACAGCGACCGCATCACTGCAGATGCTGCACCGATCCATCTATCGATCTCACGCTCCATCCGTCCCTCACTCGTGAACAAGACCCCGAGATACTTAAACTCCTCCACTTGAGGCAAGGACACTCCACTGACCTGAAGAGGGCAAAGCACCTTTTTCCAGTCGAGAACCATGGCCTCGGATTTGGAGGTGCTGATTTTCATCCCGGACGCTTCACACTCGGCTGCAAACTGCCCCAGTGCACGCTGAAGGTCCTGATTTGACGAAGCCAACAGAACCACATCATCCGCAAACAGCAGAGACGAGATTCTGTGGTTCCCAAACCAGACCCCCTCTACACCCTGGCTGTGCCTAGAAATTCTGTCCATAAAAATAATGAACAGAACCGGTGACAAAGGGCAGCCCTGGCAGAGGCCAACGTGCACTGGAAACAGGTTTGACTTACTACCGGCAATGCGAACCAAGCTCCTGCTGCGGTCGTACAGGGATCAGATAGCCCTTAGCAAAGGACCCCGGACCCCGTACTCCTGGAGCACTCCCCACAGGGTGCCCCAAGAGACACGGTCGAACGCCTTCTCCAGATCCATAAAACACATGTGGACTGGTTGGGCGAACTCCCATGAACCCTCGAGCACCCGATGGAGCGTGTAGAGCTGGTCCAGTGTGCCGCGACCAAGACGAAAACCACACTGCTCCTCCTGAATCCGGGGTTCGACCATCGGTCGAATTCTCCTCTCCAGTACTCTGGAATAGACCTTACCGGGGAGGCTGAGGAGTGTGATCCCCCTATAGTTGGAACACACCCTCCGGTCCCCCTTCTTAAACAGAGGGACCACCACCCCGGTCTGCCAATCCAGAGGCACTGTCCCCGATCGCCACGCGATGTTGCAGAGGCGTGTCAACCAAGACAGTCCCACAACATCCAGAGACTTAAGGTACTCAGAACGGATTTCATCCACCCCAGGAGCCTTGGCACCGAGGAGCTTTCTGACAACCTCGGTGACTTCGGCCTGGGTAATGGATGAGTCCGCCTCTGAGTCCCCAGTCTCTGCTTCCTCTTCGGAAGACGTGATGATGGGATTGAGGAGATCCTCGAAGTACTCCTTCCACCGCCCGACAACATCCCAATCTACATATTTAACTTCATTAAATATATGGACTTTAACGAGTCCTAACAGTGTGACTAATCTCACATTTATTCTCTGTGCCATCCATGTCAATCATCATCTGGTCAATCTTCTCTTGTTCAACCACAGACACTACCTGTGTGCAAGAGCACTCAAATATATTGTGTGTTTACATTGTATCAGCTCAAATAATCAGCCAGAAAACATCAAGAAACACATACACTGGGCTAATTGCTTACTTACCAAATCAACAAGTGCGGGTGCAATTGTTGAATTTATATGAGCCACAGCCTTTGAGACTCCTGTGACAGAGATATTATAGTGATGATTTTTCCACATCCACAACATATTTTAAACCAATAACACAAGAATGCAGCAATTCACAGTGAATGAGGACTGAGAATCCCGACAAAACATCCTACTAGCTTTTTTCAAGCTACAATGTGTAGAATTTAGTTTCATCTAGTGATGAGGCTGGAGACTGCATTATGCCATCGCTGGTAATAACTTTGGAGTCGTTTACATTTTCACTTCCTTGGAGTTGTGGATTCATGCTCCCTAGCCTACTTTTGTGAAAGGCTACATGCATGATCTCCCATTTCACAAAAATGGTAGTTCTCAAACTTGTTGGCCTGCACTAGTAGCAAACCAGTAGACAGTGAATAAGGGAGCACCAACTGATTCCTCTTCTTTTTCTTGAAGCTGTACATCCTTCCAAATTTCACAAAACTGACTAAATTTAGTTTCCACCAAAGTCCAAGCATTATACTGTAAGTTAATTTTTACCAAAGGCCAAAATATGGCCATCGGGTATTGTGAAGGCCTTCTGTCTGTGCGTCTGTCCGTCTGTCTGTCCTCAGCATAGGTCCAGTCCTATTACTGACAGAGTCTTCAAATTCACAGGAAGTATTCTTCGGACACAGACAAATGGTAAATGGACTGCATTTATATAGCGCTTTTCCATCTGCATCAGACGCTCAAAGCGCTTTAGAATTATGCCTCACATTCACCCCGATGTCAGGGTGCTGCCATACAAGGTGCTCACTACACACCAGGAGCAATAGGGGATTAAAGACCTTGGACAAGATGGCTAACCTTGACCTATTTTAAGAGGTCAGAATGTCACATTCTGTTTCATATTTTTATGCTCATATGGCTGAGGGTATTTTAGCATTGCTTTATATTTGTAACTTGTTGCAAAATTACAGCTTACTTTAATGAAGAGACACCTTTACGTCTTCCTAAAAAATGAAAGGTGGAGCAAGTATGTCACTTTTAAGCTACTGTTTCATCATAGCGGGCTACACAATGGCCTCCATGAGGGGGCCCACTGCTGTGTAGACACAAAGGGCTCATTCTACACTTATGAAAACACATCAATTCTTTCATGTAGGTAATCATACACTTGTGCACAGATGGTTATTTGTACGATATAAGCACCCCCAAATCCTACAAACAAGCTATAAATGGTAAATAGTAAATGGGCTGCATTTATACAGTGCCTTTCTATCTGCATCAGAAGCTCAAAGCACTTTACAGTTATGCCTCGCATTCACCCATTCACACTGATGTCAGGGTGTTGCCATGCAAGGTGCTCCCTACACACCACCAGCAACTAGGGGATTTCACTTTATATAGGCTTTTAAGGATTACGTTAAAACTACTTTACAAATTCTCACCAAATTTGCACTAAAGAGAGATATTAGGCCATGGAAGACCACAGAAGAATTTTAGAGGTGATCTGGATGTGAATTCTGGATCAGGATTGCAATTTGCATGCTTCACATTGTCGGATTTTAAGGATTACATCAAAATTACTTAACGGACTTTCACCAGATTTTCATCACACATTGGTGTTAGGCCTTGGAAGACTCCATTAAATTTTAAATTTTGGAGGTGATCTGGATCCAGATCTGGATTCTGGATCAGGATTTCACTGTTTTAAGGATTATGTCAAAACTACTTCACGGACATGACATCACGATGTAAAACCAAGATTGGGAAGACACTATTTTGTTTCAGCTTCTGAATTAAATATCAGATTGCAGCATCTTGATCAGTCGGACCATTCTGGATATGTATGCAATTATTGCATTGTGTTGTGGAATCCGGATCCAGGTAAAGTCCGGGTCACGATGTGAATCACATATCTGTTATTCTGAGTCCTCGTCAACCCTTGGCAGATGTCAGAAATCTCAGATTGCTCTTGTTACTGCTCTTATGTGCTGGTTTAATCATTGTAGTATGTCAGTATCAACATTTTACGTCCTGTAAGCATATTTTATGGACAATTCACCACACACATTGTATTTCTGAGCATTCACTCTGCTCTTTGATTTGTGTCACAATATGAATATAAATTTTGATGTCATGCATAAGTCTTGGTTCTTAAATAACTCTAACTGGTGAAGGAAACTTGCTAACTTCCAAATCTAGCAAAGAAAAGATAAATTCATTGCCAATGTAGATAATGTATGTTGTCTTTAAAAAAAATGAAACATTCTTGAATGAATTAAGTTGTTTGAACTTAAGCTTGAAAGTTAAATCATCTCTAACAAACTTAAGTTCAAACAACTTAATTCATTCAGGTTTTTACAAATTGTAACACTTTTTAAGTTGGTTCAAACATTCTCTTTTTTCAGTGCAGACTGTGTTTCACTTCTAACTGAGAAATTCCTGGTCTCATCTGGAGATAAGCTTTGGGAGACATCCCCATGGGCCCCAACTCTTTCTCCACATCACAACAGAATTGTAACTCAAAGGAGCCCTTGCTAGTTTATTGGTTAAATTTCGGCCACTGTGAATTATATGACATTATAATTGCTTCACGTTAGAATCTGAACTTCCCCAGGCCAGGAAAATCCACCTTTTATGGCTTCACACCAAGGCCAGAACCTCTGCAGACACTGCAGGAAGATCTCTCCCATGATAAGATGTGGCCACAAACTTTGAGCCTTGACAACCAGCTATTATCTCTAGGTCTAAATGAAGGAAAAGACCTTTGCTTTAAAAAAAAAAAAAAAATGCATCAGTATTCTTTTATTCATATATAAAAATTTCTAATGTTGTTTGTATTGATTGACATGTGTTCCTTGTAACTGATGTGTGTTAAATGTGATGTTTCTGACTTATCCATGTTTTGATAATGGAATATTCTGTTAACCAAGTGGTGTGTGTAGGATGTTTAAGCCTTTAATAATGTTATATTCATCCCCAAAATGTCATAGAACAAATAGTATGCCAAAATAGTTAAGGTGTTTAAATAGTTGAATTATTTGAGCACATGAAGTTTTCTGTGAAATTACACTCCCTAAATGGGCGGAGTTTAATGATGTAAGGCCCCTTAAAAAGTTAGAACAGAGTTTTCTGCTCTCTCTTGGAACTTGGCTCTTGGAATGCTCCTCACCTCTTCTTCTCTTTCTTCCTTTCTTCAAACGCTTAACTTTATTTTTGGGTCAATAAGGCCCCATGCTAGCCAAGGTAAACTACCATGTGGCATTCATTCGTTGTTTCATTCGTTGTTATTCTTTCATATCTTTTAATAAATTAATAGCCTGACATTTTTAAGGTTCATCAAGTCTTTCAAATTTTTAAGAGAACTTCCAAGCTGAACTTTTCAAAATAATAGCGACTTTCCTTTTCTGTACTTTACAACGCTGCTCTTAAAGTTTTGTCTTTTTCTAAATTCACAAAGACTTTTAATCTGGCTCCAACAAACCTTTCAAAAGCTACTAGAACCCATTTTCAACAAATGTCTTCCACCTCTGGGGTCCAGCAAGCTGACGACCTGACTGCAAGCATCCATCCTGTTGGTAAAACCAGCTGACTAAAGCCTTTTGGATCACCAGGTAGACTGCTGGTTTAACCCCTGACCCAAGTGAGCTCACGCTGAAAAGAGCCTAAAGGTGCATTTACACATAATGACAACAAGTCACAAATGCCATGAAGTATACATTCTTGGCCGCTGATCACGAATATGATGATTCGGGGCAGAGGTGTCAGGTGTCTGCTGCAACCTGTTACCACATGTTATGATTAATGGCACGTGTTGCTGGAGAATTATCAGGAACCATTACACACGGTAAAGAATAGGTTTCTGCGTTGTTGCGCGCTGTCGCGTGCTGTCGCTCGCTATCATGCGTAACAGCGCATCGTTAACTTCTGTCACGTTGTGAATGAGGCGAACTGTCTCCACACACACACCCATATTCATCCATCAGCTGCTGAACAATTCAGATCGCCCCAGTTTGCTCCACAGCAGAAGACCTTGGTGACTGCATGCTTAGTTGGGCTCTGTGCCATGGACTGGCGCAGAGAGGAGGAGGAGACGGAGAGAGCCAGATGTGTGGCTTCATGCGACTCTCGTCTCACTCGTTTTCCCAAACATCAGGCTCATGCAGCAGGTGGAACACCTGCTAGAGCGCGCTGAGGAGCATTGGAATGAAACTTTTAGCCGACTTGGCATCACTATACGTACTTCTTCAGCATACTGCAGCATTGAAACTGAATGTGGTGCAGTAGGGTTGAATTGTGCACATTTCAGAGAAGAACGCTGTCACACTCTATTAAGAATCATCACTAATCAAGACGGATCAACATGCTCAGTTGCGACCTCCACTACATGAGGCGAAATGAGGCTGGTGTGTGACATTTGTGGAAGATTTTTTGACAGCGAAAAACATGTTCCACGAAAATCATGAATATCACGTACCAACACGCATTATTAAGAAACCTATTCAGATGTGTTAAGTTACGTTAAGAATGTCAGGAATGTGCCAAGAATGATGCAAATATGACATTTGTAACGTGTCTTGCCTATGTGTAAATGCAGCATAACCCATCAATGACGGATGGACGGTGCATACAAACCATCTCTTCAACGGATCAGCTAAGTGACCCAGTTAAATGTTCCAGAAAAATGGTTTTGTTGTCAATGGATGCAAAGTGGCTTCTTTTTAAAGATATTCACATGTTTGTTTAATAAATTTCTTACAAAATAATTGGCTTTAAATTTCATCACTAAATTCTAATCAAATTTATTTACTTAAAGTCTTTAAGCTTTATCTCTCTACTTTCTTTCAGCGTCTCATGAGTTAGCAAATTGTGTCCCTAAATGAACTTATTTAAGCACTGTCCACTCAAAAATGCCAGTAAACTGTTCGTCTCTTGTATACTTGTAAATAAATGTAAATATTTCTGCTGTGGTTCATTTTGTGTTCAGAAGGAAACCCTTGGTGAATCGACTTTCAGACCCGAGACTGATTAATTAAATTGACTGATTGATTGAGTGATAAATTAATGAATGTTGAAATTAATGTACCTATGCTTTAAGTAGGTTGTGCCCTGAGGTGATTAGATATTATTCTAATTAAATAATAATTAATAAACCCTAAAATTGTTAATTATTTTGGTGACCCATTAAATGAGGTCTAGGCCAATCTAATGCAAGTTGAGAGTTTAACAATACTTTCACTATTTTTAGTGCTCTCCGTGAGGCCAATAACACATTGTGAAGCTTAACTACTTATTCACTACATTAAATTGGTGCCTGTGTGAGGTGCCATTCATTCCAAATAAGTATTTTAAATGTAATTTCCTTACAGTTTATTTTGGTGCACCCGTGTGAGGCGATTTAGAATTTCGCTACAGTGGCAAAGTCGTTGACTGGCAATCAGAGCTTTTGAAAGGCGCAAGTTCCCGTCCAGTGGGTGGTGTGTTATTCTCTTTTTTGTATTATTATTATTCCACATAAGCGGCATGATGTGGTTCCACAGGTACCGGCTGGTTTTTATTTTTTATTTCTTCCACATAAGCGGCGCCATGTGCTGCACCTGGCACTGTGCCTGCTCGAAAGATACCGGCGTGTGCACAAACTCTTGCACCGGGTTTGTGCACACCTGCCTGTTGGCGCAATGTTTTGTGCGCTAATTTCAAACTGGTTTGCACTGTTTCGCCGTTTTTGTTCAAATGCCATCCAAACTTTGTGTGTGTGAAGGGGCCATTAACCTCATACAGCCAATAAAGCCTGTTAATATACCAGTGCTTCACTTGATGTTTCCTTTTCTTTTTTCATATTACAATAAACAAGGCTGCACAAACCTTTCCCAAGATAACGTGTCTTGTCATCATCTCTGAGCTCTAAGGCTTCATAGATATCAGTAGAGGCAACACTTGGCACAGCTGCTCGCAACAAACCTGACAAATGCACACAAAGACAGTGATCATAAAATGACTGATGACAAGAAACACATTAAAAATGATAAAACAGTACTATTCAATTAATCTTTTGCAAAAATATCTTGTGGCTTTTTTTTTTTTTTAGATTACAACTGGCAACAGAAAAAAGTTGAAACACAAACAAGATCTAAAAAAAAAAAAAAAAAATCAATTCCATCAATAAAAGCAGTTCATATTGTCAGAAATGTAGGTGTACCTTTGGAAGTGTGAAGGTCAACCTTTACAGTGGGGTTTCCACGGGAATCAAAGATCTTCCGGGCGTGGATCATAAGAATGGACATGATGTAGGACCTTAAAACAAGACAGAGAATTTTACCTTGTCATTGAATGAGGACTCTCTAGTAGACAAGTTGCATTTTCAGCTACATTTCCATTAATCTTTTTCACGAGAATGACAGTTAATAATAAAAAAAAACACTTTGCAAAAAGTGAAAAATTATCAAAACACCATAAACAGCCAATTGATATTATTGTAATAGCTACCGTACCTGTTTTACACACTTTCCTCCCTCAGAATTACAAGAATACCCTGACCTAGTTGCAAGATTACCCGTGCTAATCTGATTAATCACATGGCTCCTTGCATGCAGACATGCTGCACCTTTGAACCCAAGATAGACACCTCTTCTAATGCTGCTGTAAATTGTAAAGGATAACACAAATTCATTCTATCTACTTTGATTTCAACAAAACTCCAAAGTTTTTCTCTCATGTTCCACGTGTATGTGACATCCCCGTGTAAATTACAACTTGCAGTGTTGGATATTGTCAAAAAGAGCAAAATAATAGCAGATTAAAGGAAAATTTAGTTCAGACATGAAAGTAATTAAGGTACGCCGATGCAGTTTCATGCTACCAATCATGGCAACATAAAAACAAAATGCGCTAATAAATACTGTTTGATTCCTCGGGAGATGTAATTTGTATTCTGACTGAAACAAACTTCACAATTGTGTACTGTGGTTGCCTTTTTCTCATGTTTATATGTCTCACAGTTCAAAGGAGGAAGACATGTTTCCCAAGATTTTCTTGTGAGGGATAGATAGTAAACTAAAGCCCTGAGGTTACACACTCCGGTACAACAGGTGGCGGTTAGCTCCCATCTGCCATAATAATCAAGAATCGAGAAGAACAACAAAAATGTAATTTACATTCCAGACCAGTTGGTGGCGAAAGCGTCCCGGTAGGCTGGTCTGGAGCTCACAGAAGAGCGTGCTGTATCCGGCCACACAGTCTGAGTGAACGGAGGAACATTAACATAGTAATAATTTTGTTAGTTTTCAACTCAAGCAGAATTTTTAAAGCTCTGAAAGATAATGTTACTGACTTCAGAAGAATGGCAGCCGCCCACTGTGGCTTTGGAGACCACGTAAGTTTATCATAAACAATTTTTCAAGCAGTTAAACATTTCAGCCAATGAGCGTTCTACAGTTGAATATCTCCGCTTTTGTGTTGTTCCTTTAATTCATTTAATGGCGATATCGCATGAACAATGAACGTGCTGCATGTGGGCATCGAAGCGTTTTGAAACCTTTGTATTTATGACTTCAGGGGGTTCCAAAATGCATTGCGCGTGTGGCACGGAATCTGTATCACGGTCTCAGCGCCCCTCAGTCTGAAACGACGCGTGTGTATTGAAGACTGCCACACCGGTTTCAGTTTGCATTCTCTTAACTGTGAACAGATGCTCGAGAAGTAGTCTCATAAAGCTTTCTGAAGCAACACTGGTGTTGGGAATTTCTTTTATTTTGCTGTGTGCAGTAATCCAAGTGGAAAAGACAAGTTAAACAGTTATGTACAACTCACCCTATTGAGATATGAGATATCCCATAAACTCTTGCACACCAGAGAGTCGCTGCAGACAATTGCAAATGAACATTATACTACCAAAATGTATGCATGAGACCCTGAAAACTCGCTAAAACAAATATTCCAAAAAATCTGTCTGCTACGTTTAATCTGCGTGGAATTTAATAAAGGCAAACCAGATTTCAGACATTTTATATATATATTACTCTGGTACAAGCTGGATATACAGTGCTATAAATACAATAAGCCAGGTGTTAAAGAGCAACTTTCACTTTCCCCCAGAACGACGTGAACAGGAAGCGATCGCGGCTCACAGCAATTCCCATTGAAAATAACGGAGAAACAACCTGTACTTCTCACATATTTACATAAACCAAACCCAATAACAATGTCTAAAAGCCCAGATAATATATTCACAAGAGTTTTAGGCACAATATACAAAGAGTTTTAAGTTGCGATGTTAATGGTGTTGTCCGTGTGCAGTGGTTAAATTGCAGCCTTATCAGAGCATCTTAATGCAGTTCTCAATGTGACTGACATCTCGCAGAGCAGCGACCTCTTTGAAGTTTAGGGCGAATAGAATAGTAAATCCACATAGTGACAGATTAGGCATAGGCTGTGAGCATTATCGTAACATAAATTAGCATGAACACAAAACAATTTACAGCTTGTGATTAAACGGTTTTCACTAAAGTATAATTTGCAAGTTCACAGGTGCTACTAAGAGCGGAACCACACTACACGCAATGCGTGCTGGGGAAACTTTGAATGACCATATACTGTTGTGATGAAGCATGTGTCAGAGCGCTGGCCTTAATCTGCTGTGTTCACACCCGCGGTGGGATGTCTGGATTTGCAAGATTCCTGACACTGACTGCTGTTACTGAAAAGGCACTGCACACTCCCAGTATCAGAACAAAGCTCTAAAGCTGATGCCCAAGAACCTTGTGAATTACTTTTCCTTAAATGGGTTGTGATTAGTGTTTAACTTTTATGAAATGCATAAATAATTTGGCAATTTGAACAGTGCTTCCACTTTTGGACCATGGCTTTGAAGTCTTGCACTGTCACAGAATTCTGATATGTTCCTGGTCGAATACCAGTATATCTCCAATTGGCGTACTTTGCAGAGCCTATCCCAGTGGTCGTTAGGCGAGAGGCAGGATATACCATGGACAGGACGCCAGTCTGTCATGGGACCACAAATCAGTTTAATTCAATTTATTTCATTTATATAGTGCCAAATCACAACAAAGTTGCCTCAAGGTGCTTCACACAAGTAAGGTCTAACCTTACCAAATCGATAGGCAAACACATTTACACGCTCACCTATGGAGAGTCGTGTCCCCCGCGCACGCGCACACACACACGCAATCTGGTCGGCACTTGTGCATGTATGAACAACAAAAATAAGACTGTATACGTGCTCAGTGCAGAAAAAAAAAAAATCACGTCAGAAATGAGTCCAGTTTTTGTTCTCTCTTCCTGCTAACAACCTCCAGGCAGCACAGTGGATTGGTTTTGTGGGTGCACGTGCACGGGTGTGCACTGACTCGTGCACAAGTACGTGTGTTTGCGATGTGCACGAGTATACATGCACGTGCGCGAGTATGTGTGCACGAAGAGGTGTGCACGTGTGTATGTGTGATCACGTGCGTGTGTGCATGAAGCTGTGTGTGTGCGCGTGCACGTGAGAGTGCAATGGTACCAAACGTATGGAACCAAATTTGCACTCTAAATGGAACCAAGCCACACTCTGAATGCAATGCAACACAAATGGGATGAATTAATCCATGTCATGTGACATACAAAGCACCAATCAAATGACAAGAATCCACTCAGCCGTTATATAACATGAAATGTACAATGCTGAACTGTCTGTGAATAGACAGTTCAGCATTGTGCATTTAAATCAAATTATGAGTTTTCATTTTTAAAGGCTACAGTCAGTACAGGGTCTGAGTGTACTAGCATGTATGGTGATTGTGATGCATGGTTTCAAAGTTTTATATTGGTACTATTGTGTTCCTAGCTTGCAAATTTGCTTTGTCACTTTGGCAGACGAACAGAATATTTAAAGTAGGAGGAGCTCGGAGTCGAGCCGCTGCTCCTCCACGTCGAAAGGAGTCAGTTGAGGTGGCTCGGGCATCTTTTCCGGATGCCCCCTGGACGCCTTGCTGGAGAGGTGTTCTGGGCACGTCCCATTGGGAGGAGGCCCCGGGGAAGACCCAGGACACGCTGGAGGGACTACATCTCTCGGCTGGCTTGGGAACGCCTTGGGGTTCCCCTGGAGGAGCTGGGGGAGGTGTGTGTGGATCGGGAGGTCTGGGCGGCTTTGCTTGAGCTGCTGCCCCCACGACCTGACTCCGGATAAAGCGGAAGAAAATGGATGGATGGATGGATGGATGGATGGATGAATGCGACAGAGTCTGCTGTTCTAACAGGGTGCGTTTTCAGTTAAAGAGGTTGAGATTGATGATTATTGTTCTTTCTAGCATGGGGACAATTGTAGTGGAGCTGTACTGGACTCATGCCCCAAAGACCTGCAAGAACTTTGCTGAGTTGGCAAGAAGAGGCTACTACAACAACACAAGCTTTCATCGAATAATCAAAGATTTCATGGTGCAGGGTGGTGATCCATCAGGAACAGGTGGGTCTCATTACGTCTGTTCTGCTCTTGTGTATAATGCATCTCAAAAAATTAGAATATCATGAAAAAGTTCTATATTCTTTGTCAGGTATTTCAGAGAGTGAAAAATGTACATATTCTAGTTTCAGTACTTAAATGGTAAATGGACTGCATTTATATAGCGCTTTTCCATTTGAATCAGACACTCAAAGCGCTTTACAAATAATGCCTCACATTCACCCCGATGTGAGGGTGCTGCCATACAAGGCGCTCACTACACACCGTGAGCAATAGGGGATTAAAGACCTTGCCCAAGGGCCCTTAGTGATTTTTCCAGTCAGGCTGGGATTTTAAGATGAGGATATTCTGGTCTCAAGCCCCAACGCCTTAACCACTTGACCATCACCTCCCCTAAAAATAAAAACTAATTTTAATTTTGATCATTACAGCCTATGGCTCAAGAAAATGCATATCTCAAAATATTAGAATATTTCAGCAGATCAGTTTTAAAAAAAAATGATTTATAATACAGAAATGTTTAATTTCTGAAAAGTATGTTAGTTTCTGCACTCAGTATTTGGTTGTGGCTCCTTTTGAATGAATTCCTGCATCAGTGCAGTGTGGCATGGAGGTGATCAGCCCGTGGCATGACTAACGTGTTCTGGAGGTCCAGGTTGCTTTTATAGCAGCCTTCAGGTCGTCTGAATTGTTGGCTGTGGTGTCTTTAACCCTCAGGGGTCATCGAGGTCTTATACGACCTCAGAGAGTTTGCTTTACATTTTCCCGTATATCTTTTGATCCGTAGAAGCTATCAACTTACTTTTTTTTGTTTTTTTTGCAGAATAAAGTTGAGATTTCCAGCTTTCAGTGCTTGTCTCTGGTTTCCAGTTTGGCCCTCCCTAACCTGTGTTTCTAAGCTTCTGAAAATGCCTGTCCAATGGCAGTGTGTGCCTTATGCATGTGACGCGTGGTTCTCCAATCAGAGCGCAAATACTCATGACAAAGGTTGTTTGTGAACAAGAGAATGATCTGCTTCGACTCTGTACGCTTGTAGTCACTCGACGGACACTTTTTACGGCTATAAATGTGATCAAACCATGAAAATAACGAGCCTATATCAAAGTTGTTGTTGGCAGTTTCCTCTCTTGCGAGGATAGTGGGAAGGCTTTTTTTTTTTTATTAAAGTTTATTTTCTACAAACCCTCTGGTGGCTGAAAAGTCCGATGCGGTATGCACAAGATCTGTTACACTTGGGGCAAATGAACACTTGAGTAGGCTGGGCTTGTGCTGCTGCTCGCTCTTTCTGTCTTTGACGCTTCTGGCGTGAGGCCTCACTTCTTTCTGCCTCAAACTTCAGGCTGGTGGATTTGATGCTGGAACGCCAGCTGAGTCTATCCATTTTGATGGTTGTTTTCCATTTTCTTCCACGTGTCTCTGTTTTTTTTTTTTTTTGTCCATTTTAAAGCATTGGAGATCATTGTAGATGAACAGTCTATAATTTTTTGCATCTGCGTATGTTTTCCTCTCTCCACTCAACTTTTTAATCAAACTACGCTGTTCTTCTGAACAATGTCTTGAACGTCCCATTTTCCTCAGGCTTTCAAAGAGAAATGCATGTTCAACAGGTGCTGGCTTCATCCTTAAATAGGGGACACCTGATTCACACCTGTTTGTTCCACAAAATTGACAAACTCACTGACTGAATGCCACACTACTATTATTGTGAACACCCCCTTTTCTACTTTTTTTTTTTTTAAATAATAGCCCAATTTCATAGCCTTAAGAGTGTGCATATCATGAATGCTTGATCTTGT
This sequence comes from Thalassophryne amazonica, assembly GCF_902500255.1. Classification (NCBI taxonomy): domain Eukaryota; kingdom Metazoa; phylum Chordata; class Actinopteri; order Batrachoidiformes; family Batrachoididae; genus Thalassophryne; species Thalassophryne amazonica. Next base: position 60,372,110 of record NC_047105.1, on the reverse strand, counting down.
TGGATTTGTGAGAATCTACTGGTACCTTGTTTCCCATGTAACAATAAGAAATATACTCAAAACCTGGATTAATCTTTTTAGTCACATAGCACTACTATTATTCTGAACACTACTGTAAATAGTGACTTGAAATAAAATATTCTAATATTTTGAGATATGCATTTTCTATTTTTTTTTGAGCAGGAGGTTGTATGTATTATTGAAATTAAAATTTAAAAATGACAAACATTTTAGTTTGTATATATTGAAACTATAAGATGTAAAATTTTCACTCTCTGAAATACTTAATAAATATTACATTCCATGATATTCACATTTTTTGAGATGCACCTGTATATGTGTAACTGAATGTAAAATCGTAATACACAGATTACTTACACATTTTAACAAAAGTTCTCAATTTGTTGCCTCTAAGGTCACATAAATTGAATCCACTTTGAGATTCTCAAAAGTTTTTAAATGATTCCTCATCACTTGCAAACATTTTGATACAAGTTGATGGTAGTTGTAATGCACTAGCTTTAGAGAGCTTGAGAGTTAATAAAATGCAATGTTCCCTCACTGCAGCAGTTGTTCGTTTTTTAATGTTCTGTGCGCACATTCACTCTCTCTCGAATCATTTCCGCTATTTTGGTGTACTTCCATGGCAGCTCCGCCGTCAGTTCCTCACAAAGTTCTCTCATGATTCTGGCATGTTAGAAAGCCCATTATCTCGTGAAAATAAAGTATTCTGACTTTTTCTAATGTAAGAAATACATCTGCATTTTCAGGGAGCCTGTGTTGTGGAGACGTTCCACATGCACGTTCACGGCGGCAGAGTCAGCACATGTTAGCAGGGTTCTAGCCATGGTGGGTGGCACCGGGCGGCCCCCCGGTACTGCAAATTTCCACCCGGCTCTCTGGGTCAAATTGGCTGTGCCGCCCAGCACGAAATTTCTGAAAAATGAACTGAAATGTTGCTGAAAATGTACCAATCGTATTTCAAGCCAATAGAGTCATAGTTTAGCAATTTTAAACCAATAATTAAAGTAATAAACAGCATCTCTGCTGTGAGCTGAAGAAAAAAAAAAAAGCCCCCGTGGAAAAACCGACATTAATCCAGGTCCTTCTGTATCCGTAACAGAAGATACATTCAGAAATTTGGTTTGAGAGAGTGAGCGAGAGCGAATGAACTTATTCACAAAGTTTTTCATTTAAAACAGAAGGTTTGACAAATCTGTCCAGGTTTAGGTCGTGTTCACATAAGGCAATTAAGTATTATATTGTTTAATAAGAAAAAGTTATGCAATCCCACTCAAATTGTTGAAAAAAAAAACCCCAAAACTGTCAGGATGACAGAAAAACTGCCTGCTTCACTGGATTAAAAACTACTGTGTGTCAATTTTGAAGAGTAAATGCTATGTCCATGTTATTTAATTTATTAACTTAGACTGACAGAAACATGCAAAAAAAAAGCCTTTGATCTTACAAATATTACAACATAAATCAATTTTTTTGTTTATTATTCTTGTGTTCAATGCATCTAAAACCAACGAAAATTAGTTAAAAAAAAAATAAGGCTTCCCAAGAATGTTTAGTGGTATAAAACCATGTAGTTTCGGAGCCCCTCCGAAGCTATGAGTCGCGATCAAATAATTTACCTGGCACTAAAATGGTCCTAGCTAGAACCCTGCATGTTAGGATTAATAATCTGACACTCAAAAAATTAAGACTTTTGGGGTGAAGTGTGTCATCTTCTCTCTGTACATTCTATGTAAATCCAAGCCATCACTTTCAAAGTGAAAGCTCAGAAGTTTCATTAAAGTGCACATCACACTCTGGGAAATGCAGAGTGAGACATTTTCTGGAAATGCACCTGCTGATTTGCCATTGCGAGAGGGATAATTGGCAATAAAATGCATCAGCGACCATGAGTTATTATCGCTTGTGAGCGGATAGACTTACAATCATGAATATTGTGTGTTGTTAACTGGGATGTTAATTAACGTGCAACATGTCCTTTAAAAAAAGGGGGGGGGGGGGTGACAACATAAAAGATCGCCTACACTGGTTGAAACAAGGCATAGGGACCCAAAATCACAATGTTGGTGATCCAAATCACAGCGTAGATGTCCCCTATGCTGTCAACTGTGCTGGCAAGAACCCTGCTTTAATGCTCCATCCTGATAAGTTCATTGTTTGAGTGGCAATTTAACAGTATGAAATATACCCATGACAATGCTGAAATGCAGAATAATGTGTGATCATATGATAAAGGCACAGAACGCCCCTCTCTCAGAAGGCGAGGCGTTTAGATGTGTAGCACTTGCCACAGTCTGCCACAAGTACATCACTACTTGCCACAAACACATTAGACAATGCCACATTTGCTGGTACTTTTGGACATGTTCAAAACACATGTCACTCACTCCCCATGCACACATGGAGCAACCTGTAAAGCACCAAACTCCAAATCCATGATAACACAGACTAAGTTGATAAAATACTGGCGAGGAAGCAGCAGGCGATGTGCTATGTTAAACACCACTGAACGCAGGACCCAAAGTGTTCACATTGTGCACATGTGCAGCAGTCACACTCCGACAGTCGCATGTATTGACAGCAATTTCCGGCGTGTTCACGACGAGTATAGCACACCAGTGGTTTCCATTAACAAGCCATGGATACGCCTTCTTTGTGAGGGTAGCATAAGTCTCTTCAAAGTGATATTCATGAGTTGATCTTGTTTGGTTCAATTCCATATACGAAGAATAAATCAACAGCTGCATATTTTCCCCAACAGGTCGGGGTGGTGCCTCCATATATGGTAAACAGTTTGAAGATGAACTGAACCCAGAACTGAAATTTACAGGTAAGAACATTCATATAGGACACTGGATAGAAGTTTGCAAATATGGAGACAAATTCAAGTTTACAGATTTTAACAAAAGAAATCCTGCACACTTCCCTGAGCTGTGGTGTGTGTGTGTGTGTGTGTGTGTGTGTGTGTGTGTGTGTGTGTGTGTGTGTGTGTGTGTGTGTGTGTGTGTGTGTGTGTGTGTGTGCGTGTGCGCATCAATACCGAGGCGTCAATATTGCTTTTACAGGAATTGTATATATCCATCTTGCATAGAAGTATATCCCCAGGGTGGCAGAGTAGATAAACGATATTAACAGTACACATCTACAGATAGTTGTAAGTTTAAGTGGTCATAACATGTTTGTTCAGTGCTGTACCATGCCAAATTTATTTAAAAAGCATCTTAAAACAGCCAGCGCTGACACAAGGTGCTATACACTACAAACATAATACACACACACACACAAAAAACAAAACACAACATAAACCTAAAATACATTTTAAAAAGTTATCAAACTAAGCCTCGGTGTCAAAAGCCAAGGAAAAAATTTTTTTTTTTTTTCTTTTTAAACAAACAAACTTTAAAAATAACCAATGAGAGTGCCTCCCTAACACCCAGAGGCAAGCTGTTTCACAGTTTGGGAGCAATAACAGAAAAAGCCCTGTCCTCTCTGAGCTTTCTTTTCGACCTTGGCACTTGTAGGAGAAGCTGGTCAGCCGACCTGAGAGTAGGTATATAAGGCTGACGAAGCCCAGAGAGGTATGATGGAGCTAAACCATGGGGGGACTTAAAGACGAACATAACAATTTTAAAATGAACCCTAAAATTTATCGGCAACAAGTGAAGTGGGTAACTGCCATACCTACTTCATTTGCAGTAGGTAACAGTCTTTGCACCCTATCTTACACCCATTGCCAGTGCCATTGTTGCTTCCACTTGACACAGTTGTCATTTTTACTTTCAGTGCCCATATATTTAGAGTGCATATTACAACAGCACTTGTGCTCATGTGAGTGTGTTGGTCTAAAAAATTTAGACAATGCAGTGTTTTCAATCTCATTGCATGCAGCGTGTCTGAACGATTATGACGAGATGTTACATTTATAATAAACATAATTTTACAGATACATTATCTCACTCATGAGAAGGAATGAAAATGCAACTGTTTTTCCAATCCATTACGATACATATTATACTATATTATACTTATATTATTACCTTTTAAGACAAGATTCCAAATGTGTTCTCCATGTAATTTCTCTGTGATTCCGGGAGCGATGAGAGAATGGTTTCATCAGCCAAGTTCTGAGAGCAAATGTGTCATCAGCTGTGGAAAGATTCTTTTATATAGCGTGACATCCGACGGGGCAAAGCGAGTCGCATTGGCACGACGAATTGAGCGGCAGTGCAGGGTTCCAGTTTGTGCAAGTGTCAAAGTGCCTTAAGTTACTTGGAAATGTAAGATGACCAACTAAACAATATTTAAAAAAAAAAAAAAGAGCACCATTTATCCAGAAAATATGATGTACAAAAATGCAGTGTTGTTGCCAATTTGTGTATGTGATACATGATAGTTACTAACTTATAACTCATCTGTTCAGGTGCTGGTATTCTGGCAATGGCCAATGCAGGACCTGACACAAATGGAAGCCAGTTTTTCCTGACCCTTGCACCTACTCAGTGGTTAGATGGAAAGCACAGCATTTTTGGAAGAGTCTGCCAAGGAATTGGAGTGCTTAACCGAATTGGACTGGTGGAGACGAATAGTCAGGATCGGCCAGTTGAAGACATTAAAATTATGACAGCTAGTGTACCTAGTTAAAGAAATGGTTCAGTTTATATTGGTCCATCTTTTCGTTTGGTTGGCCTAGTTCAGATCATATGGAATAAGGTACAGTGTAAAGTACTACCCAGGATCTTATCACGTTTTCTAGGTTTCTCAGTTGTATACAGGTCCCAAATGAGTGAAAAGAAATTTGTGTACACATTTTTGAGTGTAATTGCTTGATTTCCCCTTCCATAATAGAAATAAATGTAACATTATTAGCATGCTTTATCGGGAAGTCCTTTAAAAACACAGAATGTCCAAAATACATTCTGTCACATGACATTAGCTGGGTTACAGTTACAGATTTGTGCATAAGCTCAGTGACATTTTCAGAATGTTAACAAACATTGTTGTGAAATGGCAGCATTTCTGCTAAAAGATGGAATACAAATGCTGGATTTTGTCTCATGAAAACACCCATTCCAGCAAAGCTCTCGGAAGAACTGCAATAACAATACGTGTGGTGACGAAAGGGTACTCGCTAAATATTGCCATTTTGGAGTATTTTTGTTTTTAATTAATTATTGCCATAATGTTATCTCTGAAAGGTTTAATAGGCTCTGTTGCTTCCTCTGTCCACATGTACCACACCATGTATTTTAGAATGTCATGTGATGTGTAACAGCAAAAAAATCAAAAGTAGTTCCATTGCAGTTTTGCAAAATAATGCTTTTTGAAATTACTTGAACAATCACCTCATGCAAGCATAAAATGTCTTATGTATTGTATGTATGTAATGTCTCTGTATTTGAACACCCTGCGATTTTGCAAGTTCTCCCACTTAGAAATCATGGAGGGGTCTGAAATTTTCATCTTAGGTGCATGTCCACTGTGAGAGACATAATTAAAAAAAAAAAAATCCGGAAATCACAATGTATTTTTTTTTTTATATAATTTATTTGTATGTTACTGCTGCAAATAAGTATTTGAATACCTGTGAAAATCAATGTTAATATTTGGTACAGTAGCCTTTGTTTGCAATTACAGAGGTCAAACGTTTCCTATAGTTTGTCACCAGGTTTGCACACACTGTAGCAGGGATTTTGGTCCACTCCTCCATACAGATCTTCTCTAGATCTTTCAGGTTTGGAGTTTCAGCTCCCTCCAAAGATTTTCTATTGAGTTCAGGTTTGGAGACTGGCCAGGCCACTCCAGGACCTTGAAACGGAGTCCCTCCTTAGTTGCCCTGGCTGTGTTTTGGGTCATTGTCATGCTGGAAGACCCAGCCATGACCCATCTTCAATGCTCTTACTGAGGGAAGGAGGTTGTTTGACAAAATCTCGCAATACATGACCCCATCCATCCTCCCTTCAATACGGTGCAGTCGTCCTTTCCCCTTTGCAGAAGAGCACCCCCAGAGTATGATGTTTCCACCCCCATGCTTCACGGTTGGGATGGTTTTCTTGGGGTTGTTCTCATCCTCTAAATATGGTAAGTGGAGTTGATTCCAAAAAGCTCTATTCTGGTCTCATCTGACCACATGACCTTCTCCCATGCCTCCTCTGGATCATCCAGATGGTCACTGGTGAACTTCAAACGGTCCTGGACATGTGCTGGCTTGAGCAGGGGGACCTTGCTGCCCTGCAGGATTTTAAACCATGACAGCATCATGTGTTACTAATGTAATCTTTGTGACTGTGGTCCCAGCTCTCTTCAGGTCATTGACCAGGTCCTCTTGTGTAGTTCTGAGCTTTCTCAGAATCATCCTTACCCCACAAAGTGAGATCTTGCATGGAATCCCAGACCGAGGGAGATTGACAGTCATCTTGTGTTTGTTCCACTTTCTAATAAATAATAACAGTTGTCTTCTACCAAGCTGCTTGCCTGTTGTCCTGTAGTCCATCCCAGCCTTGTGCAGGTTTACAGGTTTGTCCCTGGTGTCCTTAGACAGCTCTTTGGTCTTGGCTATGGCAGACAGGTTGGAGAGTGATTGATTGTGTGAACAGTTGTCTTTTATACAGGTAACACGTTCAAACAGGTGTAATTAATACAGGTAAAGAGTGCAGAATAAGAGGGCTTCTTAAAGAAAAATTAACAGGTCTGTGAGAGCGAGAATTCTTGCTGGTTGGTAGGTGTTCAAATACTTATTTGCAGCAGTAACATACAAATAAATTATTAAAAATCATACATTGTGATTTCTGGATTTTTTTTTTTTTTTTTTTTTTTTATAGATTATGTCTCTCACAGTGGACATGCACCTAAGATGAAAATTTCAGACCCCTCCATAATTTCTAAGTGGGATAACTTGCAAAACTGCAGGGTGTTCAAATACTTATTTTCATATATATAGATATAGTGTGTGCACGCACCCACACACACACAGAGTTCGGTTAAGTGTATGTTCAATTCACTACTTCAAATTGTACGTTTTGGATTGTAATGGAAACTTGCCTACTGACTAAAACCATCCATGGCCACTAGACAGCAGCAATACACCATCTGCAATCACATGACCATCTGTGACATCCACCATGTTGGTTTGCTAAACAGATGCTATAACCCCAATTCCAATGAAGTTGGGACGTTTAAAATGTAAATAAAAACAACACAGTCATTTGCAAATCCTTTTTAACCTGTATTCAATTGAATACACCACAAAGACAAGATATTTAATGTTCAAACTGATAAACTTTATTGTTTTTGTGCAAATATTTGCTCATTTTGAAATGGATGCCTGCGACACGTTTCAAAAAAGTTGGGACAGTGGTATGGTTACCACTGTGTTACATCACCTTTCCTTCTAACAACACTCAATAAGCATTTGGGAACTGAGGACACTAATTGTTGAAGCTTTGTAGGTGGAATTCGACTTCAGTTCAACAGTCCAAGGGTCTCCGTTGTCATATTTTGCACTTCATAATGCGCCACACATTTTCAATGGGCGACAGGTCTGGACTGCAGGCAGGCCAGTCTAGTACCCGCACTCTTTTACTACGAAGCCACGCTGTTGTAACGTGCAGAATGTGGCTTGGCATTGTCTTGCTGAAATAAGCAGGGACGTCCCTGAAAAAGACGTTGCTTGGATGGCAGCATGTGTTGCTCCAAAACCTAGATGTACCTTTCAGCATTGATGGTGCCATCACAGATGTGTAAGTTGCCCATGCCATGGGCACTAACCCCCATACCATCACAGATGCTGGCTTTTGAACTTTGCGCTGGGAGCAATCTGGATGGTCTTTTTCCTCTTTTGTCCAGAGGACACGATGTCCATGATTTCCAAAAACAATTTGAAATGTGGACTCATCAGACCACAGCACACTTTTCAACTTTGCATCTGTACATTTCAAATGAGCTCGGGCCCAGTTGTTGATGTAGCTTTTGCTTTGCATGGTAGAGTTTTAAGTTGCACTTGTAGATGTAGCAACGAGCTGTGTTAACTGACAATGGTTTGCTGAAGTGTTCCTAGGACCACATGGTAAGATCCTTTACACAGTGATGCCAGTTTTTAATGCAGTGCCACCTGAGGAATCAAAGGTCACAGGCATTCAATGTTGGTTTTCGGCCTCGTCACTTACATGTTGAAAGTTCTCCAGATTTCCTGAATCTTCTGATTATATTATGGAGTGTAGATGATGGAATCCCTAAATTCCTTGCAATTGAACATTGAGAAACGTTGTTAAATTGTTGGGCTATTTTTTTTTTCCACACAGTTGTTCACAAATGTGAAGTGTGTTTGGCTTTTCATGACTAATTTGTAAGAAAGTGATCTTGTAGTTGGCCATAGTGGCTACAACACTGCCTTGTTCTGTGTATTGTTCTTTTTATATTCAATAAAAAAATTGATGGTTCAGTGTGTGGATCCTTGTCTCAACCCCCTAATATTGAATGTAAGCCTGTAAGTCCAGGGAAATGTTAAACCTGCTGTCGAAGTTTTCAGTTGATTGAGATGTTTTTCATCTCAATCAACTGAAGAGGCACGCGATCGGGGACAGTGCCTCTGGATTGGCAGACTGGGGTGGTGGTCCCTCTGTTTAAGAAGGGGGACCGGAGGGTGTGTTCCAACTATAGGGGGATCACACTCCTCAGCCTCCCCGGTAAGGTCTATTCCAATGTACTGGAGAGGAGAATTCGACCGATGGTCGAACCTTGGATTCAGGAGGTGCAGTGTGGTTTTCGTCCTGGTCGCCGCACACTGGACCAGCTCTACACGCTCCATCGGGTGCTCGAGGGTTCATGGGAGTTCGCCCAACCAGTCCACATGTGTTTTGTGGATCTGGAGAAGGCGTTCGACCGTGTCCCTCGGGGCACCCTGTGGGGAGTGCTCCGGGAATACGGGGTCCTTTGCTAAGGGCTATCCGGTCCCTGTACGACCGCAGCAGGAGCTTGGTTCGCATTGTCGGTAGTAAGTCACACCTGTTTCCAGTGCACGTTGGCCTCCGCCAAGGCTGCCCTTTGTCACCGGTTCTGTTCATTATTTTTATGGACAGAATTTCTAGGCGCAGCCAGGGTGTAGAGGGTGTGATTTGGGAACCACAGAATCTCGTCTCTATTTGTGGATGATGTGGTTCTGTTGGCTTCGTCTAATCAGGACCTTCAGTGTGCACTGGGGCAGTTTGCAGCCGAGTGTGAAGCGTCCGGGATGAAGATCAGCACCTCCAAATCCGAGGCCATGGTTCTCGACCGGAAAAAGGTGCTTTGCCATCTTCAGGTCGGTGGAGAGTCCTTGCCTCAAGTGGAGGAGTTTAAGTATCTTGGGGTCTTGTTCACGAGTGAGGGACGGATGGAGCGTGAGATCGGTAGATGGATCGGTGCAGCATCTGCAGTGATGCGGTTGCTGTATCGGACTGTCATGGTGAAGAGAGAGCTGAGTAGGGGGGCAAAGCTCTCGATTTACCGATCGATCTACGTTCCGATCCTCATCTATGGTCATGAGATTTGGCTCATGACTGAAAGAACGAGATCGCGAGTACAAGCGGCCGAGATGAGTTTCCTCCGCAGGGTGGCTGGGCGCTCCCTTAGAGATAGGGTGAGGAGCTCGGTTACTCGGGAGGAGTTCGGAGTCGAGCTGCTGCTCCTCCACTTTGAAAGGAGTCAGTTGAGGTGGCTCGGGCATCTTTTCCGGATGCCCCCTGGACGCCTCGCTGGAGAGGTGTTTCTGGCCCGTCCCATTGGGAGGAGGCCCCGGGGAAGACCCAGGACACGCTGGAGGGACTACATCTCTCGGCTGGCTTGGGAACGCTTTGGGGTTCCCCCGGAGGAGCTGGGGGAGGTGTGTGTGGATCAGGAGGTCTGGGCGGCTTTGCTTGAGCTGCTGCCCCTGCTACCCGATTCCGGATAAAGCGGAAGAAAATGGATGGATGGATGAGATGTTTTTGTGTGTGATTAGGGCGGACGATGAGAGCAGCAGTACAAAACACACATTTGAATCCAGTCTTCCACTGAGTGAAAGTGACTCCATGAATGTGTTACTGGTTGTTTTCACCTGAGACCAGACTTTTTCTGTCCACTTGCACTGGTGGACACGTTGGCTTAAGAATGATGTATCATCACGCACAGAGCTGGTAGATTTTTATTATTGGGTAACAAGATAACATACCAGCAAGCAACCTGGTCAGATCCAGTGCTGTGTATATTATTTTTTAGAGGATTATTTATTTATTTATTTATTTTACTTTTTATTTTATTTCTTACTAGTATACGTATATACAGACCAGAACAGTAAAACAGTATGGGATCAGCTCACAAGGGACAGGAGGAATTAAAGTTTCAGATCACATTTTCATTTATATAAGTGAAGAGAAATAAAAAATAAATAAATAAAATCCATTCAAATGTTAATGTCTTTGTTTATATAACTTACACATTTGCACCATTTCCTGTTATAATCTTCTTTTTTTAGTCTCAAACAATGTCATTTTTTCCATCACACAAATTTCCTGTACTATCCAACCATTCTTTTTGTCAAGGTGGGTCTGAGGCAAGCCACTTTCTTGTTATGGCCTTCCTGGCAGCCATAAGAAGAATTTTTACCAGATAATTATCCTCTTTCAGTACTACTTTACCTATATTTCCCAAATACAGGGTGGAGCAGTCCTTGGTAATCCTATATCCAAGCACATCATTTATCACAGTGTTCACATCATCCCAAAACGGTTCTATTTTGGGGCAACATTAGAAGACGTGTGTGGTTTGCATTTATTTGACCACATTGCCTCCAGCATGTTTGCTGTTTTAACAATTGTTTGCTTTTTAAATTTGGTGTAATAAAAAAATGTGTTCAATTTTGTCCAATTCAATTCTCTCCATGTAAGTGAATTTGTGTATGTCTGTTGAGTTGCGCACGTGATACCATTCTTCTTCAGTAATTGTGATATTCAACTCTTTTTCCCACTTGTGTTTTATGTATAATGTTTTATTCTGACATTCCATTATGCTGTGGTATATTACTGATATAACCCTAGATATTTTTTGATTATATGCATTAACCATCACTTCTATCAGTGTGTTCATTTCTTCTGGTGTGGCCCTCTTCACCTCTTTATTGTAATATTCCCTCCATTGAAAATATCTAAACAAGTCTTGATTCTTAAGTGCACATCTTTTCTTTAAGTCTTCAAAACTTCTTAACTCTCCATTCTCTGGCAGTACAAAATACAGTCATTCCATTTTTCTTCCATTCTTTAAATGTTGAGTCATACAGCCCAGACCTAAATTCACTATCCAGTGCTATCCATTTTAATAATTTTTGCCCCTTTTTCAGTTTAGGTTGTCTGGTAAGAGTAAACCACATTTCCAGTGTAAATATTGTTATTGGATCAATCAAATTCCTGATATGGCCAGGGATTGTTTTTTCTCCCAAGAGTGTTTGGATGTGATAGTCAGGGATGTATGTCTCAACCTCTTTCCATCTTGCTATATAATTTTCATCACACCAGTTAACTAGTGGTCGAAGCTGAGCTGCATATAAATATATGTTAAAGTTTGGGAGTGCCATTCCACCTTTATTCTTTGGCAATTGGAGCGTAGTGTATTTAACTCTGGCTTTCCTCCCTCCCCAAATAAACCTAGATACTAATTTATCCCATTCTATAAATTGTTTTGGTGGAATTTATATTGGCAGGGATTGAAATAAATACAGTAACCTTGGTAAAATATTCATTTTCACTATATTTATCTTACTACTAAAATCCAATGGGTAAGTGGACCATCGTTCATGTCCTATTTTAGATTTTGATTTATGTAGTTGTAATTAGCCCCATACAGACTTGAGATATTTTTGGTTATATATACCCCTAAGTATTTAATCCGTTTTGAGTCCCATTTGACTCCATATTCATATTTGATTTGTATTGAGGGGGTGTAATTAAATGAGAGAATCTGGGTTTTTGCAAGATTAAATTTATATCCTGCATTATAATTGAATTTTTCTATAATTTCCATCATTCACAGGAAGGAGGTGTTTACATCTGATAAGTAAAGCACTACTTCATCCGCAAAGAGGCCAATTTTTTGTTCCCTATTTCCAACAGTTATACCCTTCAATTCCGTATCCTGACGGATTGCTTGTGCCAATGGTTCTATATAAATGGTGAACAATGTGGGGCTAAGACAACATCCCTGTCTCGTTCCTCTACCCAGTACGAATCTCAGTTAATGATCCATTCACCTTTACCTTTGTCTTAATACAGTTAACTGATTCTTCAGTGAAGCCAAATTTTCCTAGTGTTTGGTATAAAAAATCCCAGTTTACTCTGTTGAATGCCTTTTCTGCATCAAGGCTTATCATAGCTGCATTGTAGCTTTCTTTTTGAATTTTATGTATGACGTGTAGCGTTCTTCTAATGTTGTCTTGTGTTTGTCAGCCAGATATAAATCCTGTTTGATCTTCCTCAATTAAGCCTGGCATGAACTTTTCAAATCGTTTACAGATAATTGAAGTGTACAACCCCTGGAAATAATTATGGAATCACCTGCCTCGGAGGATGTTCATTCAGTTGTTTAATTTTGTAGAAAAAAAGCAGATCACAGACATGACACAAAACTAAAGTCATTTCAAATGGCAACTTTCTGGCTTTAAGAAACACTATAAGAAATCAGGAAAAATAATTGTGGCAGTCAGTAACGGTTACTTTTTTAGACCAAGCAGAGGGAAAAAAATATGGACTCACTCAATTTTGAGGAAAAAATTATGGAATCACCCTATAAATTTTCATCCCCAAAACTAACACCTGCATCAAATCAGATCTGCTCGTTAGTCTGCATCTAAAAAGGAGTGATCACACCTTGGAGAGCTGTTGCACCAAGTGGACTCATGAATCATGGCTCCAACACGAGAGATGTCAACTGAAACAAAGGAGAGGATTATCAAACTCTTAAAAGAGGGTAAATCATCACGCAATGTTGCAAAAGATGTTGGTTCACTGTCAGCTGTGTCTAATCTCTGGACCAAATACAAACAACATGGGAAGGTTGTTAAAGGCAAACATACTGGTAGACCAAGGAAGACATCAAAGCGTCAAGACAGAAAACTTAAAGCAATATGTCTCAAAAATTGAAAATGCACAACAAAACAAATGAGGAACGAATGGGAGGAAACTGGAGTCAACGTCTGTGTCCGAACTGTAAGAAACCACCTAAAGGAAATGGGATTTACATACAGAAAAGCTAAACGAAAGCCATCATTAACACCTAAACAGAAAAAAACAAGGTTACAATGGGCTAAGGAAAAGCAATTGTGGACTGTGGATGATTGGATGAAAGTCATATTCAGTGATGAATCTCGAATCTGCATTGGGCAAGGTGATGATGCTGGAACTTTTGTTTGGTGCCGTTCCAATGAGATTTATAAAGATGACTGCCTGAAGAGAACATGTAAATTTCCACAGTCATTGATGATATGGGGCTGCATGTCAGGTAAAGGCACTGGGGAGATGGCTGTCATTACATCATCAATAAATGCACAAGTTTACGTTGATATTTTGGACATTTTTGTTATCCCATCAATTGAAAGGATGTTTGGGGATGATGAAATCATTTTTCAAGATGATAATGCATCTTGCAATAGAGCAAAAACTGTGAAAACATTCCTTGCAAAAAGACGCATAGGGTCAATGTCATGGCCTGAAAATAGTCCAGATCTTAATCCAATTGAAAATCTTTGGTGGAAGTTGAAGAAAATGGTCCATGACAAGGCTCCAACCTGCAAAGCTGATCTGGCAACAGCAATCAGAGAAAGTTGGAGCCAGATTACTGAAGAGTACTGTTTGTCACTGATTAAGTCCATGCCTCAGAGACTGCAAGCTGTTATAAAAGCCAGAGGTGGTGCAACAAAATACTAGTGATGTGTTGGAGCGTTCTTTTGTTTTTCATGATTCCATCATTTTTTTCCTCAGAATTGAGTGATTCCATATTTTTTTCCCTCTGCTTGGTCTAAAAAGTAACCGTTACTGACTGCCACAATTTTTTTTTCCTGATTTCTTATAGTGTTTCTTAAAGCCAGAAAGTTGCCATTTGAAATGACTTTAGTTTTGTGTCATGTCTGTGATCTGCTTTTTTCTACAAAATTAAACAACTGAATGAACATCCTCAGAGGCTGGTGATTCCATAATTTTTGCCAGGGGTTGTATAATTTATAGTCCACATTTAGAATTGATATGGGTTTATAATTACTACAATTTTCCTTATCTTTGTTTTCTTTAAGGATTAAGGTTATAATTGCCTCTTTCCATGATGGGGGTATCTTGCCTTCTTTCATAATCCAATTAAAAGTCCTAAGTAGAAGTGCACTCAGTTCATTTTGGAATATTTTATACCATTCTACAGGAAAGCCATCACTACCTGGGGCTTTATTTGTTCTTAACCTACCCATTTCCTTCTGTATCTCCAGTGATATTTCTGATGTAACTATCTTGTTTCTCTCCAATACTAGGTAGATCAAGTGTATTTAAAAAATCTCTCATTAATTTAGTATCTATCATCGATGTTTGTGTATGTAATTCTTTATAGTACACCCTGAAGATATGTTCTGTTTCTTTTGGCTCGGTCATCAGTTTGTTTCTATTAGGATCTTTTATTTTATGGATTGTATTATCAGCTTGCTGTTTTCGTAATCTCTGGGCGAGTAGTTTAGTGGATTTAGGGCCCAATTCATAATATGCCTGTTTTGTGAATCTTGCTTTTTTCTCTGTCTCTTGACCCAATATCTCATCTATGCTTCTCTTCAAAACTTGTACTTGTTCGTAAATTTTCTGATCCTTATTTTTCCCATATATCTGTTCTGATTCTTTCAAATCTGAGATTAACTTGTTATATGTTTCTGTTCTGATTTTCTTCAAATAAGTCATCCTCGCAATTAATCTGCCTCGTATTACAGCTTTGAGAGAGTCCAAATAGTATTGATGGATCTACCATACCATTGTCATTTTCTTTTAGGAATCTCTCAATTTCAGATTTAATGTCCTCAACCAGGGGTGGCGAAGTTCGGTCCTCGAGAGCCACATTCCTGACACTCTTAGTTGTCTCCCTGCTCCAACACACCTGAATCCAGTGAAAGACTCGTTATGAGACTTTTAATGAGCCTTTCATTGGATTCAGGTGTGTTGGAGCAGGGAGACAACTAAGAGTGTCAGGAATGTGGCTCTTGAGGACCGAACTTGGCCACCCCTGTAACTATTGTTTTATCATTTAGTCGCCACACAGTTTCCTTCTTTTTACTCTCAATTTGAATAGTTAAGTATATTGCATTATGGTCCAAAACATCTGCTACCCCAATTTTAGAATCTATTACCCTATAACAATCTGCTTTCTGTGTGAAGAAATAGTCTATCCTAGAGTGGACAGAATGTGGCATCGCGGCAGCATAATCACTGGCACGCACAACACTGGACAAGCATCAGCAAAAAAAAAAAAAAAAAAAAATCTCTGAGTGACAGCACGATCTTCCAACCACATTCGCTCCACAGCGCTCTGCACCCAGCTTCCCGTCCACTTTCCCAGAGACCCATGTGTAAAATTAGCCTAGCATGCATCAAAATCAAAGTTACCTGATAGCGTTACAAGTGCAGAGATGACAGAGCCTCCGGCTAAAAAAAACTAAAGCTAGGGCATTCCAGCACTCCTGGACGGAAGAATATGGTTTTGTTTTTGTCAAAGATCACGCTGTATGTACCTTGTGCTGTGACAACGTTGTGTGCCAAACTTCCAGCATTAAGCAGCATTTCGAGACAAAACATCAGAAGACATATAAAGACCCTGCCGATAGAGCCAAAACCATCAAACGTGACGTGGCCAGGTATGGGAAACAATCCAGCTCTCTTAAAGTGTTTGCGAACACCCAAGGTCATGTCACAGAAGCCAGTTATAATCTGGCTAACTGCATCGCTAAACATGGGAAGCCTTTTACTGATGGGGAGTACATAAAGGAGGCTTTTCTCAGCTGTGCAGACTCTTTTTGACAACTGCATCAGAGAAGTTCAGCTGTCTCAAGAACATTGCATTGGCCCTCTTGTCAGTGTTCGGCTCAACATACCTGTGTGAGCAGGTATTTTCGCACATGAAAAGTGTGCTCAGCCCCATCCGCAGCCGTTTGACGACGGACCATTCTGAGGCATGTTTACAATTAAAAGTGACAAACTACGAACCCCAGATAAAAATGCTCAGCCAAGAAAAGCAAGGACAGGGATCACACTGACTGGTAGGCAAGATATATTGAGACATAGCCTATGATTCATTTTAGTCTCAGCCCACAGATTAGTTAAATACGTTGCTGTTTGCTTTGAATTTGTTGAACATATTCCTGTAGTTTGTGTCATTT
Source organism: Thalassophryne amazonica (assembly GCF_902500255.1). Lineage (NCBI taxonomy): Eukaryota > Metazoa > Chordata > Actinopteri > Batrachoidiformes > Batrachoididae > Thalassophryne > Thalassophryne amazonica. The sequence goes on along the minus strand of NC_047105.1, from coordinate 60,355,690 downwards.
TTACCATTATTGTTGATAGTGGCACACTCATTGACTAGAAAATTTGAAATTGGCACTCAATGTCTCAAAGGTTGCCGACCCCTGCTCTAGAGGGTTGAGGTTTCTCCAGATGTCCACCAGTCCCAATTCTGCACAGAATGTATTGAGTAGTTTTGTTAAATGATTTTTAGTCTTCTTTTTGCTCGTTTATCCATATTGTGATTTAATATTACATTCATATCCCCTCCACATATACAGATTCCCTCAGTTTCCATTGCAATGATATCAAATAGGGACTTAAAAAATGTTTATTACTTTCAGGTGGGGCATAAATGTTCACTAGTGTCAGATTATTTTCCACTTTACCCTTTAGTATGATATTGTAAATACCAAAAACATGACGTCTCTGGTACCACAGAACATTCCTTTATTCCGCCATTTCGTTCCAACACACACACACCCCCGTCCTCCTCCCGAGCGAGGGAGAGAGAGAGGAAAAAAACACATCTCACTGCCTCTGGCGATAACACGTTTCCAAGTGTAGGAAGTTAACAATCTCACTCTCTCTTTTAAGCAGCAGTTAACAGTTAATCTAAAGGTTACCTTGGCTGATGGAACACACAGCCATTATAAGGAAAAAAAAACAAACAAATAAAACAAAAACAGGTGTGCTCAAATAACAAAAACAGCACCCAGATAATTAATTGCTTATTATTGCAAACAACATTAACAGTGCAAACAGCATTTCAGTATCCATACGGCCTCATCCAGTGCCTTAAAAAGCATAAGAGAGGAAGCACCTTTTTTAGTCAAACAATTCGGCGAGTTGTGACTTGGCTTCTGACCAGAAAACCTCTTTGATTTTGTTTGCTTGTATGAGTTCTTTCTGTCTCATTTAGCGGTGCATCTCTCTGTACAGCCCGTGCTGCTTGTAAATGAACTGATTGTAAGTTGTCAATATAATTGTGCTGATGCACCTCCACTCCTCCAGCCACAGTCACAATGTCCATGCCAACGTAAGAAAAACTGTCATGTTCTTCACGGCCCACATGAAAAGCAGACTTAAGTACTGGGATTACTTTAGAACTGAAGTGCTCTGATCCTGCCCAGAGAAAATCATCCATATGGCATGCCAGTACTCCTGTTACCTCAGCATGCTCATTCTGCCAATAAAACACTGCTGGATCAACATTTGACATTTTACCACCAGTGTCCAGCATGAGTTCTTTGACCTTATTGTACCAGTAGAGGGAGGCATCTGCAAGTCCATAGACACATTTCTTCAGTTTCCACAAAACATTGTCCACACCTGCTTCAGGTGAGGGGCAAATGTAGACTTGTGAATTCCATACCTTGCAAAAAGGCAGATTTAACATCAATAGAATGAACTTTCCATTTGTTTTGACAGATCACAGCTAACAGCAGCCAGAGTGACTCTGATGCACATGTGGGAGAATCTTTCTGTAACTCATGGATATTGAGTTCTTCAAAACCTCTTGCCACAAGGCGGGCCTTTGGAACAATATCTTTAGAGGTTTCTTTCAAAGAACAAACCCATCTGGTTGAGACACATTTTTGACCTTTGTTAGTAAGCTCTTCATAGACATTGTTATTTTTCCAGTTTTCAATCTCTTGCTGTTTAGCAGCATCAAAAGAGATGTCTTTTGTAATGAGTGCATCAGCATTTGTGTTATCACATGCAGTGTGAAGATTATCAACGTGTGATATGTCTAACGCTTGTTTTTGTCCTTCACTGCCATCAAGTTCAAGATGCTCCATGTCGTACTAGTTTTTGTATTGCCCCTTGGCTTTTCTTGCTCTGCCTAAAACTCTGGCAGTGTGCTGAGTACCATCATCTGTGTTTGTAACTGTGACGATCTGGCCTGTTCTTAGTTAGACATTACTAAAACCATTAGTATTAGTTACACTACTCTCTGTGTCACTTTGTGCCTCATTAGTTCTACTAACATTTTCTCTCTCATCTGTCTCTGTGTTTTCAGTGACTCATTCTTCTCCATTAAGACTCATCTCATCATCCGAACTCTGTTACATCAGTATGAACAATGTTTTCATTTTCTTTCTCATTTTCTGGAAGACTGGGTAGTATTGGCTTATCCTCATCCTGTCTATTCACTTTATTGAGCCTAGACTGATGTACTCTGACCAGAATCCCACCGTGTCTTATACACAACAGCTCCGTCCTGACCAATAACTACACCTGGACCCTTCCACTCTGTAGTGTCTGCTCGTTTGTAGTACACTCTGTCTCCTGTCTCATACTTTTCATCTGTAGGTCTGAGCTGTTTACGCAATGCTCTTCTTATCCTTTTTGAGCATTCCACCTCTGTGAAAGCCCTCCCCGAAGCATGTAAAGCTGCTAGATGTTGCCCTACTTTAGTACTCATAGAAGTTCCCTCTAAAGCAGGCAGTTTATCAACCAAAACAGAAGGAAGATTAGGACTGTGTCCAAACATAAGCTGGTATGGACTGTAACCATGCACATTGATCATATTGTTTTTGGCCATCAGCGCCCAGTCTAGGGCAGTTTGCCAACTGCACCCATTTTCCTTTTTTACCTTCAGGAGGATTTCAGTTAGTGTCATGTTGTGTCTCTCTAGCAGCCTGTTGCTCCAGGGACTGTATCCTGCTGTGGTCTTGGTCTCAGTGTTATAGTTTTCTGCCATGTCGCGTATTTCCTCATTGTTAAACTCTCCACCGTTGTCAGTAAACAACCGCTTGGGTGAACCGTGGACACTTATCCATGAATGGATGAAGGAATTGTCAATCTCTGAAGGTTTCTTGGTCCTGACAATGTTTCCTGCGCTGAAGCGTGTGAAATGGTTGATGATGTGCAGGTACCACACGTCAGGTTCCAACTCATGTCGATCCATTACCACTGTTTCATTGTACTCCGAGGCCAATGGCAAACTGACAGCTGGCTTGGGCTTGGTCCTGCTGTACCTCTGACATATCTCACAGTCACAAATGATCTCCTGCAAAATGACTGGACACTCTTTGTCAGTATTTCCAGAGCTGTGAATGAGTCTCTGCAGCCGGTCTGCAGAGGCGTGGCCAAACTGCTTGTGAAGCTTCAGCAGAACTTTACGCTTCTCTTCTGTTGACATCTCTGCTGTGACGACAAGAACTTCACTTTCATTGCCACTCAGTTGAGGATCTTCATCTCTAATGTCCACACAATAGTGTCCCGAACTAGTGAGCTCCAAAGGCACTGGTTGCTTGAACATGATAACTCTGTCATTGTCCATATCTAAAATAGTTCCTGCTCTTTTTAGAGACATTTTGCTCAACAGCAAGGGAATGTCAGCAGAAACAACTTCAGTTTCAATGTGGCACTTTGTTTGACCGATCTTATCAGGAAGTTTCACTTTTCTGTTGGAGTTTACCACTTGTCCATCTCCAAATCTGAATGGTCTACAGCTTAGCGATTCTGTTTTTAGCATTTTGTTGATTTGACTTTCACTCAAGTCTTTAATGTAACTATCCAGCCACTTTTCATCACACACAGTACGCGTGCATGCAGTGTCAATAATGGCTGATCCCAGTGATTCAGTTAGGAAGATCTCAGTCAGTCATAACTTTGGTAAACAGAGTAATATCGCATTCCTCCACTTTCTCATCTTCTGTTAACTTTACTTCATTTCGTCGGTGAGGACAATCTTTGGCCCAATGGTATGTGCTCTGACAAATGGCGCATTTTGTTCGCTTACCAAATTTGTCGAGCGGATTTGTCCCCTGCTGCGGGTGCCGCTGACTGCTCTGAGAAGAGCCGTTGCTCCATCTGAATTTACCCGGTGATCTTTGATCCGTGAAAAAAACTCCATCTTGTGTCCCGCCGCCATTGCTTGGTCCGTTGTTTTTGCCTTAGAAAATCCGCTTCAGTGCAGACTTCATCGGCGCAAATGATAGATCCATGCACGCTGTGAGTGCCAGCTGCCTGCTCTTTTCCTCGAGACAAACTGTGTCCAGATGTTTAAACGCTAACACAGCGTCAGGTAGCGTCATGTTGTACTTTTCATGCAGTTGTAACGTTGTTCAAAGTCTATGATGTAGTCTGTCATAGGCAAAGCACTGTCTTTGGCTATCGAGTCAAAATGAGAGTATGCTTCATAAGCACGGTCTTTTTCCTCTCGAAGGAATACCGCGTCCAATTTAGCAAGCAAGGTTTCCATACCATCATCCTTGTTCAGGTCGGCTGCGGATATTTCCACGGCAGTCTCTCTAGCTCTCCCTTCGAGCCCCAGCACCACTGCGAGTGCCTGCTTCTTCTTGTCTAAGTCCGTGACAAGTCTCCAAATACTAACTTCATTTTTCCAGCACTCGTACGGCCGAGCTTCGTCAAACTTTGGTGGTATTTTATAATAGGTAACCATCCTCTGCTACCATGTAAATGCCAAAAACACAACGTCTCTGGTAGCACAGAACATTCCTTTATTCCGCCATTACGTTCCAACACACACACACCCCGTCCTCCTCCCGAGCGAGGGAGAGAGAAGGAAAAAAACACATCTCACTGCCTCTCGCGATAACAGGTTTCCAAGTGTAGAAAGTTAACAGATATATCTTCCCTCTTTGTCTTTTATTTTGTTCAGGTATTCAAATTTAACAGAGTCTGAAATCAAGCTTGCTACCCCTCTTTTGTGTTTGCCTCTGTATGAACTATAATAAGTATGTTTATAACCAAATCCCTTTAGTTTCTCATGTTCTTGTGTTGTTAGATGTGTTTCTTGTAAAAAAGTAATCTGCATCTTTTCTTTTTTAAATTTTGTCATTACTTTGGCTCTTTTAATTGGATTACCTAGACCATTAACATTTAGAGACATCAACTTAAGTACATGGCCTTGAGTCATTTAGTTTGATGTGAGCATTTTCACTGTATCCCCTTAGTTTAACAACACAACTGCAGTATTTCCCCTGAAGCCATACTATAGACATAACAAATGCTAACATCTCTAAGAACGTGAGCAAAAGAACATTACCTAAGTAACTACCTGACTTCCAAAAGCAGGTGAACACCTCCCACACTACAATTGTGGGTTGAGGGAGCTGTCCCAGATAGGGCCCCTCTGTAGTAAGGTTTGGACTTGGTCAATAACACTTACTCATCGACATCCTAAAAGAACTTTCCTATGTAACTGCCGATCATTCATAACAATTAGGACAAACTAATATGTGGACAGTTTAGAGGAGTGCAATAAGTCTTAAACCAAATTATTCATTTTCAGTCTTATTCTTTTCAATTTAATGCATTCTTATACCTAGCATTGCCTTTATCTCCTTTGAAATTCCTGGAGCTTTAGTTTGGCTCACTCCGCAGTGTCCTCAGAGTGACTGCTCCACTGCCACGGCAACACTCACTGGAGCCGCTCTTCCATCCCGGTCCGGGCTGCGCGTCCTCTCCCAGGTACCTCCACCTGTAGTCCTCGCCTGTTCAGCTCCGCCGCCGCTTCCTGCGTGCTGTCGTATGTCCGCGGACCGCTTTTCCAGTGGATTCTGATTTTCACCAGGGGTGTCTGGAAACGGATTCCTCTCTCCTTGACTGCTCCTTTAATGCCGATATATTCCTTCCTTTTTTGAATGATCTCCATGGCGTAGTCGTGATCAAAAAACAGTGTGCGGTTTTGGTATTGGATTTTCTTTTTCCATGCTTCCTTCAGTATTTTCTCCTTTGTCGTGCACTGTAAAAAGTTCACTACCAGTGACCTCGGAGGTTTGTCAGAGCCCGGTTTTTGTATTAGAGCTCGGTGTGCTTGCTGTATTTGCAGGTCTGTTTCTGCTGGCAAGGAGAGCTCAGTTTTCAAAAATTGTTCGATGAATTGCTAGGCCGAGCTGCCCTCTACCCCTTCTTTCAAGCCAAAAATGCGGATATTATTCTGTCGGTTTCTCCCTTCTTGGTCTGCCAGTCTTTCCTGCAGTATCCTCTGTTGTTTCAGTGTCTGGAGCTGGGCGTCTTTTACCTCCTCGTTCCAGCTTTCCATGTTGGCCACTCTGTTCGGCTTCATCCAGTCTGGTGGTTAGCGCTGTTAGCTCATTAGCTGTTGCTATGAGCTTTTGGTTAATGTTACTCATAAAGTCCGCAAGTTCCTCCATTTCTTTTTTGATTTCTTCTTTAAATGTGGTTAACTCTGTTTTCATGTCGTTTTTGAAGTCTTGAAGCGCTCTGACTATGTCTTTCAGACCTGCTTGTATCATACGAGGTCTGTCCAAAAAGTGATAGACCTTTTTATTTTTTCAAAAACTATATGGATTTGAATCATGTGCTCTTGCATCAGCCAAGCTTGAACCTTCGTGCACATGCGTGAGTTTTTTCACGCCGGTCAGTTGCGTCATTCGCCTGTGGGCAGGCTTTGAGTGAGCACTGGTCCACCCCCTCGTCGGATTTTTATTGTCAGGGAAATGGCCGCTTTGCTCCATGAAATTTTTTTCAGAAACTGTTAGAGACAGCCAGTTGGAAGCCATTCGAAAGATTCAGATGGATTTCGGTGAAGATTCTGTCGGCGTCACACGGATTAAGGAGTGTTAAAACCTTTTTAAAGATGGCCCACAGCGGCGGAGGGCGCGCGGCGCACCGAGCGGCCATCGACAGGCTGGAACGACCAGATAATTTCCAAACTGAACGCTGTGTTGATTTGGGACATCGTGTGACTACCACAAAAATGGCAACAGAGCTGGACATAGCACTATTGCGGCACATTCCACTGTTACAGGAGATTTTGTAATGAAAGACGTGCGGAGGATTTCGTGTGTCGGCACGGAGCCGCTCATGGCGCGCAACAAAAAAAACACCTCCGTGTTGGAAGTCTCACAGGACATGTTGTGGCATGTCCAGCTGTTACACAATTTCTCGGATACTCACTCTGAAAAGCCATCGAAAGCTATCTGACTCTTCCGAATGGTTTCCAACACGGAGGTGTTTTTTTTGTTGTTCGCCATGAGCGGCTCCGTCCCGACGCGCGAAATCCTCCGCACGTCTTTCATTACAAAATCTCCTGTAACAGTGGAATGTGCCGCAAAAGTGCTATGTCCAGCTCTGTTGCCATTTCTGTGGTAGTCACATGATGTCCCGGATCAACACAGCGTTCAGTTTGGAAATGATCTGGTCGTTCCAACCTGTCGATGGCCGCTCGGTGCGCCGCGCACCCTCCGCCGCTGTGGGCCATCTTTAAAAAGGTTTTAACACTCCTTAATCCGTGTGACGCCGACAGAATCTTCACCGAAAGCCATCTGAATCTTTTGAATGGTTTCCAACTGGCTGTCTCTAACACTTTCTGAAAAAAATTTCATGGAGCAAAGCGGCAACCTCTCAGCCATTTCACTGACAATAAAAATCCGACGAGGGGGCTGGACCAGTGCTCACTCAAAGCCTGCCGACAGGCGAATGACGCAACCGACAGGCGTGAAAAAACTCACGCATGCGCACGAAGGTTCAAGCTTGGCTGATGCAATCACACGTGATTCAAATCCATATAGTTTTTGAAAAAAATAAAAAGGTCCGTTACTTTTTGGACAGACCTCGTATCTGTAGCTTCGGCGTCCACATGTTCCTGCTCACCTGCGCCTGTTGCAGATATGGTTCCTCTGTGTTTCTCCGTTAGTTTGGGTTGTTCTGCCAGGTTTTTTGTAGTTTTTGTCCTTCTTTGTCTCCCTCCCCCTTGCATCTCTATTTCAGAGCCATTAAATGTATTTGAACATTGAATTTGGAGACTTCTATCAAGTGCTGATCGGGAGCTAATCCTTTATGCTGCCATTTTGGGCTGGATCAAACCCTGAAGTCTGGATTTTTTTTTTATTTTTAACAACTTTAGTTATTTTGACATTCTTTGACAATGGATTAAATTTATTTTATTTGTATCAGCACCAAATCACAACAGTGCTGCCTTAAGGCGCTTCACACGTTTCCAGTAGTATTGGGGGGGGCACAACCCCAAGTGCTCAATCCTTACTATATTAGACAAACTAGAACTGTCACTAGTACATTTTGGGGTGGGGGGATGAACGTTGAAGAACATGAAACTACATGGACAGTAGAGGGTGTACTACTACAGTTTTCTGCTTCCACAAAACACTGGATATTGTAAAATCACTTGTTTGACCCTTTAATGGAGGAGTGGATTTTCTAATTGTTAAAGTAGACCTGCATTGAAATAAATGTGGTCAGATCTCAGAAAGAAATAGCTGATATGTATTTATAAGACCCTTATGAATGCAGTAAAGTAAATCTGCAAGCCCAAATTTGTAATTCAGCTGAGAAATCTTTGTTTAAAAATGACAAATTTCTTCAAAAACTGTACATCCGGGACATTGCCGTGACGTAAGGGAGAAGACAGAGCGCTAGCGCCTTCAGTCTGATCCCGCACATTGAGTGAATGCAATGCTAGCTATTTCTCAATTGAAATTGATTTTATCTGTTAGTAATGTTACTGTTATACACATCCTGGTTTCAACATCCAAAAGTAATCTGCAATAAATGCGAGATACAGCTCTGCATGTTCAGATCAGCGGCGACATCGACAGTGGGCGACATTCTTCCCAGACCCCTACTGCGCTAGCGAGCGGGTCCTCGTGGTAACCACGACCCCAGCCCTGCCCTGTGAGAAAATATTGGCTTGCATGGAGTGCCTCCGTCCATTCACTCATACTGCACCTGCATTGATCATGCAGATCCTACTTAAGTTGCAAAAAGTCCTGAAAATATCATTTTTATGCAGTCCACAAGCATTCAGTCTTAGAGCAAGATAATATAAAACTCATCAGTAATTGTTTTTTACGGGGAAATATGATCGAATATAAATCTAGTCTAAAGGCAAAACGATCATAAACAACCTCGAAATGGCTGTAGGCTAAAGACAGTAGAGTTTCTATGCAACACCACTCAATCAAATGGGCGTATGAAAAAGTCCCCAAAAATAATTTTCAGGCCAAAATAAAAGAAATGTATACTCACCAAACATACCGCAAGACAATATGAAGTTTTAAAAAAGTCCATCCTTCCGTATAAGACAGTAAAAAGGTGCTTTTGTAAGAGATGCAAAGTGACGTAAATCCACAAATTACAGTTGGCGCGCGCAATGCATGCTGGGATAGTGTCTTCTCTCTTAAGTCTCGGCAACATCCCAGATGTGATGACAGTTTTGCGGAGGGTCAAATTTTAGCTGTAAATGTCATTTTTTTAAACGAAGACTTCTCTGTTGAATGACAGATCTGGGCTTGCAGATTTACTTTACTACATTCAGAAGGCTCTTATGTGTAAATGTCATTTTTTGTTCCAAAGATCTGACTGCATTTATTTCAATGTAGGTCTTTAACAAAAATTGCCTGACATATTTCATCTCGTGTCCATAAGATGGAGGCGAGTTGTCAGTCTGTTTAAGATGTCTTCTGGCCAGAAGTGAACAAAATGTGAGTTTGTGCTCTGCTGAGGGTTACATTCTGCGGAGCTGCTCCAGATACTGCAACAGATATACATGGAGGAACAACACATTAAAAAAAATAAAATAGAGTTTCAAATAGAGCTCCAGAAATCCAGATGTGAACAAGTCAAAAAAAAAAAAGATAATGTGGTCAGCGTGACCACGTCGGTCACAACGGTGAAAATTGTTGATCTTGGATCATTATTTATTTTTTAACCAGAGAAGATTTTGAATGAGTTTAAGGCAAATGTTGGATGATTATTTTAATAGCTAGCTGTGTGTCCTGATATCTGTTCACCAATATCTCTCCCATTTCTGTTTTGTAGAATCCAGTGTGGTAGGATCATACTTAGTATTTAATAGCTCATATATATATATATATATATATATATATATATATATATATATATATATATATATATATATATATATATATATATATATATATATATACACACACACACACTACACAGAGAGTATTATAAAAGTATTGTGGCAAAGCGGACAAGTTACTCCTAATCGTCAAGACAATTAGAAATCATGAACATGATATGTCGGACTTCTGACACCACGCTGGGAATTTCACCCAGGGAATTTGACAGTTGAATAACTTCAACCTAAGACACACAGGTTCGTTGCAATTGAGACAGAGACGTGGTTCCCAAATACAAAAATAATTTATTAACAGTCAAATTTCTAGTTAAAAAGGCAATTTTATAAAAACTAATTTAAACCACCGATCATGACCACATGCATCACGCAGCCCGGCAGCACAGGCAGCTGGCAGAGGTTTCCAAATGTCCACACTGAGCGTAAAGCCGCTGCAGCAAACAGGGCACATCCACCGGTCTCACAGGACGAAATCTTTCAGCAGAGCACCAGAGCAAAGCAGCAGTGCCTCCTTCCACAGCTTGGTCCAAAATCCTACATTTTAAACAGATAAATATAAAACAAATATCTGAAAGGGGAGCTTACTTTGCGCTGTACATACCGAACCATCCATCACAGCAATCAGCTGTAACTCGACACCACCCCAGAGCATCAAGAGCACCACAAACTCAGCAGCGCACCGCCAATGACAGCCCCCACAGAGGTCTCTGTACAACAAAACCATTTTCCCTTTTTCCTGTGGTGCCCTCAGGACACGATACATCACAGAGGACCACTGGTCCTGGATCTTATGACGGCCCCGTACCCCAAAATCTCGCAACCAGACCAACTGGCCCTCCTTCAGGTGAACATCACAGACACGCTGATCATAATCCTCCTTACACCGCTCTGCAGCAGCCTTCAGCCGATCCTGAGCTCCATCAAAAGCCATCTGCATGCGGGTCTGGTGCTCCCGGACCCACTCATGAACAAACCCACCCACAGGCTCCTGAACTCGACCCAACAGAAAATCAACTGGAAGTCTTGGCTCCTGACCAAACATCAACAAAAAAGGAGACTCACCAGTTGCCTGATGCAGCGTCGTGTTATAAGCATACAAAACCTGGGGTAAACAAGAACCCAAATGATGCTTTCGAGACAAGGGCAGCGTGCGCAACAGATCATGAAGTGTTCTATTAAAACGCTCACACTGCCCATTCCCAGATGGATGGTATGGTGTAGTATGAGATTTCTCTATGCCATAAAAGCCACACAACTGCTGGATCAATACACTCAAAATTCCGTCCCTGATCAGAATGTATCAGGCTGGAACCCCAAACCTTGAAAACCACTCCGTAACCAGAACTTGAGCTACTGTAGGAGCACGCTGGTCACGGGTAGGGACTGCCCATGTGTACTTACTAAAGACGTCAGTCATTACCAAAACGTCTTCCACTCCACCATGACTAGGGTCTAGAACAGTAAAATCAATGGCAAGAATCTCATTAGGCCGAGATGCCAACAGGTGTCCCATGGGGCCACGAGCCACTAGTTGGTTCACCTTTGCTACCTGACACCTCTCACATGCCTGGCACCAATCTGCCACTTCCGCAGACATCCCTGGCCAATAACACCGCTGACATAAAAGCTCTAGGGTCCTCTCGACCCCTTGATGAGCATGGCCTTGATGAACCTCAGTCAACACATCGGCTTTTAAAGCTGCAGGCAACACCAACTGCAACACAGCCCCAGCTCCATTGGACTTAAACACCTGATGGTACAAGACACCATCCCTCTCCACAAACCGGTCCCACTGCCGAAGCAGCACCCAGGCTGACTGCGACACCTGATTGCACTCTTCCTTATCAGGACCCCTTTTACGGTCCCAAAACACCCAAACCTCCCGAATCACTGGATCAGCCTGCTGCAGTGCAGCCAGGTCAGATGGAAGATGGTGGAGCAAGACTGCAACCACAGCCTGCCTTACATCTACCTTACTCCCCTGACAAACCTGTTGCAGCGGCTCCGGAAGCTGGGCACCACTAACCATTACCTGGAAGTCCTGCATCCCAGGAGAATGCAACCGAGAAAGGGCATCCACATTCTTATTACTACAACCCGAACGATACTTAATCTCAAAATCAAATGAGGCCAACTGCACTGCCCAACTTTGCTCAGTAGCACCAAGTTTTGCAGATGACAAATGACTCAAAGGATTGTTGTCCATGTACACAATGCACTTATGGCCCAGCAAGTACTCCCTGAACTTCTCTGTCATTGCCCACTTGAGTGCCAAAAATTCCAACTTCAGAGCTGTAGTTCACCATGTTACGCTCAGTAGGGCGTAACCCATGGCGCGCGTAAGCAATCGGCCTAACTTTACCATCCTGTTCCTGATACAACACTGCTCCCAGCCCCCCATAGCTAGCATCCACCTCCAAAATAAATGGAAGACTAAAATCAGCATATGCCAGCACAGGTGCGGAGGTAAGCTTAGCTTTTAAAGTCTCAAAGCTGCGGCCACATTCCTCTGTCCAATAACCTGAAACTGGCTGATCTACCCGACTGGGCTTCACCCCACCCAACTCTGCTACGAACTTGTGTAGGGGTGCTGCCAACCTTGCAAAACCACCTACAAACCGGCGGTAGTAGCTGGCAAAGCCCAGAAAAGAGCGCAGTTCCGAGAGTGTGACCGGAGGTGGCCAATGAGCAACCACCTCCACATTGCTAGGGTCAGTAGCAACACCCTTATCAGAGATGACATGCCCCAGGTAACGCACTTCCTGCTGAAAAAAATGCACACTTTGAGTTTCACCTTTAACCCCTCATGCTGCAAACGCTCCAGCACCACCCTCAACCTATCCAGATGTTGCTCAACACTAGAGGAAAAAACCACAGTGTCATCCAAATACAACAATAAGGACAGACACTGATGATCACCAAAAATCCTCTGCATCAATCTCTGAAAAGTACCAGGAGCATTGCAAAGCCCAAAGGGCATCCGGTTCCACTCAAACAAACCAAAAGGTGTGCAAAAGGCCGTCTTATGACGATCAGCCTCCGCCACAGGAACCTGATTATACCCACTCGCCAGATCCATGGTAGAAAACCAACGAGCCCCAGTGAGGGCATCCAAGGACTCATCAATCCGAGGCAAAGGGAAGGCGTCCTTCCTAGTTTTTCCATTCAAGAGCCTGTAATCAACACACATACGCACACTGCCATCCTTTTTCTTAACCAGCACAATAGGAGAGGCATAAGGACTGCTACTCTCCCTAATAACTTGTGTTCCAAGCAGCTGATTGATGTGATCTTTGACAACCTCATACTCAGAGGGCGAAATTCTGCGATACCGCTGATGCACTGGAATATCATCCAGAAGTGGAATCTCATGTGATATTAGGACAGTACAACCAAGATCCCCATCTTGGGCTGAAACGACAGAACTAAACTGACCCAACAATGCTCTCACCTTACCTTGTACTTCCAGAGGTAAGTGACCCAATTCCAGGGCTGCAATCTGATCCTGCACTGATGGAGAAATGGACTGCGAGGCCACTACCGCCTCCACCGGGGGCACCTCGGCAACCCCCGCAGGCAGACTCACAACCCGAACTTCCTCTAAAGTGCCAATCATAGCCCGGGGACGTAGCCACACATCCACCGATCCCACATTCACCACCGGAATGTAGGCTATACCCCGCTCCACCTGCACCAATGCAGGAGATGCCAACAGTCCAGCAGGCAAGCCAGACTCCACAGGCTCAAACAGGGCCGCCCCACCAGAATACGGCTCCGAGCATGTAGTCCTAACAAACTTCATTACACCGCCCAGGATCTGACAAGCCTCTCCCCCATGAACTTTAACCTTCCCTACTCCTTGATCCACAATACCACTAGCCTTGTGGCACTTCTGAAACGCCTACGTGACATACTCAGGAGCCTCCACCACTGCCGGCAAAAAAAACAAGGAAACCCCATGCTGCCCAAAAAGTTCCCCATAACACCTTTGGATGACATTCATCCCCAGGACCCCAGAAGCCTGTGGAGACACACTAGGCACATCTTTAACCACCAGAATACCACATGCTGGCAACAGCTTACCACAAAGCTCCACATCCAACTCCAAATAGCCCAGGTAAGGGATGGCTAAGCCATAAGCTGCTTTAACATGATTTCAGCCACCCCAAACCCCCTGGCTCAAACTGCTGATGAAAAAAAGACTCTGGAATAGTTGACACCATAGATCCTGTATCCAACAGACAAGGGATCCCAACTCCCCCCATGCTCACCATTCAATGAGGACACGGTGACACAAGCTTGGACACTACCTTGTCACACGTCCTACCCAAACCTGAGCCAGTAACTTGCCCCCCCGAGCTGTGACTCTGCAGCTCGGCGGGCACTAGTTTCCTGACCCGAGCGGCAGAAGATTTAATTAATTTAATTTAATTTAATTAGCTTATAATGCACCAAATCATAGTAAAAGCTGTCTCAAGGTGCCTTACATAAAACAAGTCAACATAAAATTGAATAAATAATTAAAAATAAGAAAGAGAGAGAAAGAGAATAAAAATAGGTTTTGAGTCTTGACTTAAAAATGTCCACAGACTCAGACTGTCTCACGGCTGCAGGAAGACTGTTTCACAGGGTGGGTGCACGATACGAAAAGGCTCTTTGACCTGCTGACTTCTTCTTCACCCTGGGAACACAGAGAAGTCCTGCATCCTGCGACCGCAAAGCCTGGGCCAGCACGTAGAGTTCCACCAGGTCAGCCAGATAAGATGGCGCCAGTCCATGAACAACCTTATAAGTTTTCTTAGTCAAACCTAAGAAGATGGTTTGTTTAATGAAGAGGCCACCAAAAAGGATTGACTGCGGGCCATCACCCGAACGCCATCACACTCCCTGGCAAAGTGACCTGGTTTCTGGCAGTGCCTACAAATTATAGACCCCCGGGGAACTGATTGACGAAACCGCCCAGAATCCTGCAAGTGGGAAATACTCTGAGTCAGCCGATTCAACTGCTCCTGTTGCCGCTGGAGCATCTCCCTTAGTTCTTGTAGTTCTGAGGCCTGAAAAGAACCAGCCTCCACCTGGCCACTGCCCTGAACCCCGCACTGAGTACCCACAACAGACTGGATGGAAAAATCACTACCCTTCGTACCTCCAGGTAAACCCTCTCATTCCCACCTAATTGCCTCACCCCTAACCTCCAACAAGGTAGCGGTAGGCTGCCGGCGCACAAACTGCTTCAACTCGCGCCGAAGTGACCCATCAAACACACACAAACTGATCACGTAACAAAACTTCTGCATTTGGGACACCATTAGGTGCGCGCTGCTTAACAGATGTCATCAGACTCAATGCCAATGAAAACCCTAACAGAGTCTCTCCCTCACACTGTCTGCGGTAGAAAAAGGCCTCTTGAAGTGCCACATAAGATTCTGCATACCCATACAGCTCCTGCAACACCCCAATGACCTTTAATGGGTCTGAACGCTCTTCACTGGAACGATGGTTTATTTCCACATGTGCTTCCCCCTCCAGATGATCAAAATAAAAAAAAAAAAAATGCCTGGTCAGCTTCAGAGACATGACAGGGTCTCACACAAGACTGCATCTCCTCCAACCATTCAGCCAACCCCATAACTGTCTTGCCATTAAACATGGGACATTTTCTATCTCTGGGTAAAAAAATAAACTTCTCCATTACTGGAGCATTACCACTAGAAGACACTTTAGATGAGGGCTCTATACTCGGGCCAGGCACTGCCTCAGCCTGTTCCTGCTTCAACCTCTCATTCTCCATCCTAAGCTGAGTGACTAACTCTCAGCTCCTGCATTTCCTCTGCCATCATACCCCTTGAGACTTTCCCACAATGAGGATGTGACCAAAATGGGGGAAATTACTTGCACCGAGGCCACCTGCTGCTTTGCTCTGGAAAACAGAAAAAAACAGATTAAACACAAAAAATTTACTTCACCAAAAAACTAACAGAACACACCTCTCTAGTCTCAATTTGCATCCCACTTCTTGACACCAAAATGTGGCAAAGTGGTCAAGTTACTCCTAATCGTCAAGACAATTAGAAGTCATGAATAAACATGATATGTCGGACTTCTGACACCACCCTGGGAATTTCACCCAGGGAATTCGACAGTTGAATAACTTCAACCTAAGACACACAGGTTCGTTGCAATTGAGACAGAGACGTAATTCCCAAATACAAAAAGAATTTAACAAATTTCTAGTTAAAAAGACAATTTTATAAAAACTAATTTAAAACACCACCGATCATGACCACATGAGGGCTCCCTTGCATCACGCAGCCCGGCAGCATACGCAGCTGGCAGAGTTTTCCAAATGTCCACACTGAGCGTAAAGCCGCTGCAGCAAACAGGGCACATCCACCGGTCTCACAGGACGACATCTTTCAGCAGAGCACTAGAGCAGAGGAGCAGGGCCTCCTTCTACAGCTTGGTCCAAAATCCTACATTTTAAACAGATAAATATAAAACAAATATCTGGAAGAGTAGCTTACTTTGCGCTTTACATACCGAACCGTCCATCACAGCAATCAGCTGTAACTCGACACCACCCCAGAGCGTCAAGAGCACCACAAACTCAGCAGCGCACCGCCAACGACAGCCCACACAGAGGTCTCTGTACAACAAAACCATTTCCTTAAACGCTCACCACTACACCTCAATGAGCCTGCAGCTGTGGCCGGTGCCTACCTGTCTTCACGGAAACGTGGAAGTGAACACGTACAAACACCTGCAGTCAATCTCCAGAAAGAGAAAGAAGAGCACACACACTCTCTCTTTTATACAAACACTCCTCTGCCACAACCAGCTGCACTCAATCCACCAGCTGAACATCATTAAGGTCATCCATCCTGCTACATTTACACCATTTTAAATCCAAAAAATAAAAAATTCTAAAATTATCTTTCTTAAACTGAAAGCAAATCTCTACAATGTGATATACGAGGTCTGTTAGAAAACTATCCGACCTTTTTATTTTTTAAAAAACTATATGGATTTGAATCATGTGCACTTGCATCAGCCAAGCTTGAACCTTCGTGCGCATGCGTGAGTTTTTTCACGCCTGTCGGTTGCGTCATTCGCCTGTGGGCAGGCTTTGAGTGAGCACTGGTCCACCCCCCTCGTCGGATTTGATTGGAGCAGCGCTGAATCAAATTTTTCCAGAAACTGTGAGAGACAGCCAGATGGAAACCATTCGGAAGATTTAGACGGCTTTCGGTGAGGATACTCTGGGCGTCACACAGATTAAAGAGCATTACAACCGGATTAAAGACGGCCCACAGTGGCGGTGGGCGCGCTGCGCTCCGAGCGGCCATCGACAGGCTGAAACGGAGGTGTTCCTTTGTCTCGCTTCCAAAGCGAATCGGTCTTTACGCGCGAAGCCTCCGCGCGGCTTTCCATGACAAAATCTCTTGTTAAAAGTGAAATCTGCCAGAAAATGGCTGATGTCCAGCTCTTGTGATAACCAGAGAAAGAGCACACGACGGTCTCGTATCCACAGAGCCATCAGCTCAGAAATGGTCCGGTGGCTTGTGCCGTGTCGTCGCAGCTCGGAGCGCGGCGCGCTGAGCATCCTTAAAGGGGTCCTTAAAGCTGTACTACCAGACCTTATTCTCTGTGAAGCCCGTAAAATTTTCACCGAAAGCCAGATACATTTTTCGAATAGTTTCCAGGTGTCAGTCTCTAACAGCTTCTGAAAAAATTCTGATGGAAAAAACCCCAAATCATTCCACCATTTCCAGACAATGAAAATCCAACGACGGGGCGGGACCACTCCTTCCACAAGGAGTGCTCACAGGCGAATGACGTCACCGACAGGCGTGGAAAAACTCACGCATGCGCACAAGGGTTCAAGCTTGTCTGACGTGAAAACATATGAATCAAATCCATATAGTTTAAAAAAAAATAAAAAGGTACGATACTTTATGGACAGACCTCGTATACTTAGAAAGATCATGGTAAAATGCCTGTTCATTAAAATGTTTTAAATCTCTTTTTATAATGATTTGTGGTTTCCTTTTGTCCATTTTGGTATTTCTAACAGTGGCCACGATACAGTGGTCACTGAGATCATTGCAAAAAATCCCAATTGAACAGTATTTATGTGTGGCATTTTTTAAAATCAAATCAATGTTGACTTTGAAGAACACTTATTAGTTCGATGAGTAGGGGATACAATTAACTGTTAAATGTAATTGATCACATACAGTTTTGAAATCATCAGAATTAGGACAAAGCCAGTCCCAGTTTAAGTCTCCAATTAGTATCATTTCATTTGAATCAACCTTAAATAAAAAAATCATTTAGTGATTAAAGTGCGTTTGAGGTGGCAAGAGGTGGCCTATTGCATCCCACAACATTTACATATAAACCCTTGGCAGTTTCAACCCTTAACACTAAAAGTTCAAATTGTTTACAAAAGGATTCAGCTTGTAACAAATTTACATGGAAGCATGAGTTTATATAAATGACAATCCCACCACCTTTAGCTGATTTGTCAACACGATGTCAACATTTATGCAAACGTCATTATCAGATACAGATTTGCTTACCCAAGTTTCAGAAATAACAACTATATCTGCTCCTGTTGACTTTACCCAGATTCTAACTTGGTCAATTTTGGGTAAAAGACTGCGAACATTAAGATGAATTATTTTAAGGCCAGATAAGGTGTGCTTGTGTATGATGTTACATTGTGTGTGAACACCTGCTTCTGCACTTTGGAATGTTTTGTATCTGTAGATCCCATCATATCGAGGTTGTTTAGGAGCAAAGTGTGATTAAACACTCAAGTCAGAGAGAAAGGTTGTGACTTCTCACACTCACTAAGGCAGCTTAGCATATAAAGGGGGAAAAACACTGAGGGATTGACAGAAAGCATAAACCTAAATAAAAATGTTTAGTTTCAGGTCCAAATTCACTCAGATCAGATATCTCCTGGAGGTTGACAGCTCTCTGTTCTAAACCAATTATACCAAGTTAACGCAGGACTCCAGTTATGCGTAAATTAAAATTTACTCATAATTTACAGTTCGTGGTGAACGATTGTTATTGTAAAACTATCAAACCTATTGTCAGCAATTTGAGAAAACCAGGTATCCACTTTCTCTACAGGTATCCGGGAGACTTCGAAGGCCTTCAGATGAACCTATTCGTCCATTTCCATTATGTGCTAATCAAGTCTCTCCACAAAGTGTCTTTTTCTCCCAGGTGAAAGAAAAAGGTCCATACTTATACCAGGTTCTGATGGTGACAAGGACAGCTGTAAAGGTGGAAGGAAAGGCGAAATGGGTTCACATGACAAGATGCCATCCGTCACCTCAGGCTGGCTTGAAAGCTGGCTCAGAGGAAAAGAAGGATCCCATGGGAGTAGTGGAGGCTGGTGATCCTCACCCTGCTGCTGCAGTGGTCTAAGGAGGTCCAGGGTGATCCGAACACCTTGGAGGAGGACAAGCGAGTTGATGTTGCATCAAAGCTGGCAGGTGCTCTGACTTGTCATTCCGAGTAATGAACACTCACGACAAAATGACTCTGATAAAGGAGTGCCGGGCACACTAGTACCTAGCAGCATTAAAGGAGCAACGACCACACGGGTGCTTAGCAGTGACAAGGGAACAGTGAGGTTTGGCTTCATGAACATGAAGAAAAGTGTAAAAACATTTGTTGAACAGATACATGCTAAACTGTATCCTGTTCTTTGTCCATGCCGAGAGCAATGTGTGGAAGATGTGTGCATCCGTCTGGATCCTCGACCCAACTTTCCGACCTACTACCCTCCTCAGCAGCTCCACACTCCCACACATAGGAAGAGAAATGGTGTTGGGGTCATTTTAAAATAACAGTATATTAAGAGTGTGTTGGATGTTAAGCAAGTGTCTGACAGGGTGATGTTTGTGAAGTTGGAAATTGAAGGGGTGATGATGAATATCATCAGTGCTTATGCCACACAGGTAGATTGCGAGATGAAGGGGAAAGAAGATTTCTGGAGTAAGTTAGATGAAGTGGTAGAAAGTGTGCCCAAGCATGAAAGAGTGGTGATAGGAGCAGACTTCAATAGGCATGTTGGCGAAGGGAACAGAGATAATGAGGAAGTAATGGGCAGATATGGTATCAATGACAGGAATGTGGAAAGGTAGATGGCAGGTGATTTTGTCAAAATGATGAAAATGGCTGTTGTGAAGACCTACAACCCCTGGCAATAATTATGGAATCACCGGCCTTGGAGGATGTTCATTCAGTTGTTTAATTTTGTAGAAAAAAAAGCAGATCACAGACAGTTGCAAAAGATGTTGGTTGTTCACAGTCAGCTGTGTCTAAACTCTGGACCAAATACAAACAACATGGGAAGGTTGTTAAAGGCAAACATACTGGTAGACCAAGGAAGACATCAAAATGTCAAGACAGAAAACTTAAAGCAATATGTCTCAAAAATCGAAAATGCACAACAAAACAAATGAGGAACGAATGGTAGGAAACTGGAGTCAACGTCTATGACCGAACTGTAAGAAACCGCCTAAAGGAAATGGGATTTACATACAGAAAAGCTAAACGAAAGCCATCATTAACACCTGAACAGAAAAAAACAAGGTTACAATGGGCTAAGGAAAAGCAATCGTGGACTGTGGATGACTGGATGAAAGTCATATTCAGTGATGAATCTCAAATCTGCATTGGGCAAGGTGATGATGCTGGAACTTTTGTTTGGTGCCGTTCCAATGAGATTTATAAAGATGACTGCCTGAAGAGAACATGTAAATTTCCACAGTCATTGATGATATGGGGCTGCATGTCAGGTAAAGGCACTGGGGAGATGGCTGTCATTATATCATCAATAAATGCACAAGTTTACGTTGATATTTTGGACACTTTTCTCATCCCATCAATTGAAAGGATGCTTGGGGATGATGAAATCATTTTTCAAGATGATAATGCATCTTGCCATAGAGCAAAAACTGTGAAAACATTCCTTGTGTAGCGGGATGAAAGTCCCGGGTCCCAATTGAAAAGACGTTCCCACTAGCTTGGCTAACGGGGAGTTCCCCTTTGGCTGACCTGGTAGAGGAACGGTGTTTTGTGTGAGCCGCGTGGGTTCGATCCCCCACCATCGTCCCGGCCACCAAGGTCCTGCTGCTTCAATCTGGCGTCACGAACAGGATGGTCACAGAGTATGCTAACATGCACCTGTGACTTTGGGACGAAGTCAAAAATGGTGGGGAGATGTGTAGCGGGATGAAAGTCCTGGGTCCCAATTGAAAAGATGTTCCCGCTAGCTTGGCTAACGGGGAGTTCCCCTTTGGCTGACCTGGTAGAGGAATGGTCTTTAGGTGCGAGCCGCGTGGGTTCGATCCCCCCACCGTCGTCCCGGCCATGAAGGTCCTGCTGCTTCACTTGCAAAAAGACACTTAGGGTCAATGTCATGGCCTGCAAATAGTCCGGATCTTAATCCAATTGAAAATCTCTGGTGGAAGTTGAAGAAAATGGTCCATGACAAGGCTTCAACCTACAAAGCTGATCTGGCAACAGCAATCAGAGAAAGTTGGAGCCAGATTGATGAAGAGTACTGTTTGCCACTCATTAAGTCCATGCCTCAGAGACTGCAAGCTGTT
This sequence comes from Thalassophryne amazonica, assembly GCF_902500255.1. NCBI lineage: Eukaryota > Metazoa > Chordata > Actinopteri > Batrachoidiformes > Batrachoididae > Thalassophryne > Thalassophryne amazonica. The sequence goes on along the minus strand of NC_047105.1, from coordinate 60,334,257 downwards.
ATAAAAGCTAGAGGTGGTACAACAAAATACTAGTGATGTGTTGGAGCGTTCTTTTGTTTTTCATGATTCCATAATTTTTTCCCTCTGCTTGGTCTAAAAAGTAACCGTTACTGACTGCCACAATTTTTTTTTCCTGATTTCTTATAGTGTTTCTTAAAGCCAGAAAGTTGCCATTTGAAATGACTTTAGTTTTGTGTCATGTCTGTGATCTGCTTTTTTTCTACAAAATTAAACAACTGAATGAACATCCTCCGAGGCCGGTGATTCCATAATTCTTGCCAGGGTTTGTACTTTAAGAAAAGGGAGGAGCACAGGGTGACATAAGAGTAGAGGAAGGTGCACCACGATGGACTACAGTCCTTGTACAAGATGCAAGCTAAAAGAAATTACAGACTGTAAGGTGCTGGCAGGTGAAGAGAGGCCAATATGGGTGAGATACGCTCTCTCCTTCTAGTCCCCGTTAGTACTCTAGCTGCAGCATTTTGAATTAACTGAAGGCTTTTCAGGGAACTTTTAGGACCACCTGATAATAATGAATTACAATAGTCCAGCCTAGAGGAAATAAATGCCAATTACAATTGGCCAATTACAAGGCCAATAGTGCCCGTAGTTAAAGAATCACCCTAATATGCGCATTGAAGGACATATCCTGATCAAAAATGACTCCAAGATTTCTCACAGTATTACTAGAGGTCAGGGTAATGCCATCCAGAGTAAGGATCTGGTTAGACACCATGTTTCTAAGATTTGTGGGGCCAAGTACAATTACTTCAGTTTTATCTGAGTTTAAAAGCAGGAAATTAGAGGTCATCCATGTCTTTATGTCTGTAAGACAATCCTGCAGTTTAGCTAATTGGTGTGTGTCCTCTGGCTTCATGGATAGATAAAGCTGGGTATCATCTGCATAACAATGAAAATTTAAGCAATGCTGTCTAATAATACTGCCTAAGGGAAGCATGTATAAAGTGAATAAAATTGGTCCTAGCACAGAACTTTGTGGAACTCCATAATTAACCTTAGTCTGTGAAGAACATTCCCCATTTACATGAACAAATTGTAATCTATTAGATAAATATGATTCAAACCACCGCAGCACAGTGCCTTTAATACCTATGGCATGCTCTAATCTCTGTAATAAAATTTTATGGTCAACAGTATCAAAAGCAGCACTGAGGTCTAACAGGACAAGCACAGAGATGAGTCCACTGTCTGAGGCCAAAAGAAGATCATTTGTAACCTTCACTAATGCTGTTTCTGTACTATGATGAATTCTAAAACCTGACTGAAACTCTTCAAATAGACCATTCCTCTGCAGATGATCAGTTAGCTGTTTTACAACTACCCTTTCAAGAATTTTTGAGAGAAAAGGAAGGTTGGAGATTGACCTATAATTAGCTAGGATAGCTGGGTCAAGTGATGGCTTTTTAAGTAATGGTTTAATTACTGCCACCTTAAAAGCCTGTGGTACATAGCCAACTAATAAAGATAGATTGATCATATTTAAGATCGAAGCATTAATTAATGGTAGGGCTTCCTTGAGCAGCCTGGTAGGAATGGGGTCTAATAGACATGTTGATGGTTTGGAGGAAGTAACTAATGAAAATAACTCTCTCAATAACTCCCCACAGTCCATCTTGTGTTGTGAGAAGATTGACTCTTGCTTCTCAATTATCTGGAGAACCCTTTCTCTCCACAGGTCAGAGACTGTACATGAATCCAAGTCCAGATCAGATAGACCAAGCTTGTTTAATGCTCTCCTAACATCCTTCTTTGACCTTGGGGTCATAGCATCAGCCAGGGATTGTGAGTGAACTTGGATGTGGTCAGGTTGAGACAAATTCTCAGCTGCAATGCAGGGAAACACATCCGCCAGTTTGTGTTCCTCTTCAGCACTATGGGCTCACTGGTTGGGTTGATGATTTTCATGGGCAGACTTCCATCGTCCCACATAAGTGTAACAGTCCTGTCAATCAAGGCATTTCTGGGTCTGCATCTTGATATAGGTGCCAAAGCAGGAAGCTTGCCCCATATTAGGTGTTCACTTTGTGGCTGTAGTGTCACACATCATTTCAATTTCAGAGTGCCAGTCTTGTCGGGCACTGTGTCACCTCTCTGTATTGGAAATAAGAGAGAAGATACACTACTGGGCTCAGACATGAGTTGCCAATAGCCGTCAGTCTTTCTCATCAGTCTGATAATCGTTTTTATGGCATTGCTGCCCAAGATCATGTTATCAGTCTGTCCAGGTATGACGAACATGGGGATAATCATTTTGCAACCATACACCTCTACTTTGACATTGCATGCAGATGAAGGTGTGACTTGATGACCCCCACATAATGACAACACCATCTGCAGAGTATTGTCTTATATCTGGATTAGGTTGCAGGAGGAGCTGATTCACTCAATGTGCACTCTGTTGATCCACTGTCCATCATTTCCCTCAGAGAAACACCTGCCTCAGTGACAGTGGTGTAGAAGAAACTGTCTGACATCTGAATTCTGGGCACGCTTGAACAGACTGACTCAAAGACTGATTCAAACTCCTCAATATTAACTGAGGGAGGGACACTAGTAGGATCCACACCATCCTCCCCTTGATGCAGATCCTCTAGTTTACCAACTGTGCACACGCGGTGGATGTCATCTGTCCAGAGTACCTGCTTCTGGAGTGATCAGGTGGCACGAACTGCATTTAAAGCAGAGGTTCTTGTCACGGCAGTGAGTGAGTGCACAATGGTTTGCATCACCACAGACAGCATAGTTCATTCAGACCCTCAAACCTGGGGAATTTCATTCTAGGCTGCCTGGTGGTATTAACTCAGGTTGGAGTAGATCTCTCCAGCAGAACCTTCTCCAGCATGCTAATGACACGTTCAAGAGCCGCCACGTCTGGTGACTTGTTTGTGTGAGAGTCTGTTGAGTTAGGCGGAGGTACTGCAGTGTGAAGCACTTCAACTTTGTTCACATACACATTCTCACTGGGCTTCCTGCTTACAGCAGCACCACCACCCCTCAAACTTCTCTCAGCATAGTCCCAGCACATCCTGAACCTCCACTACAGTCCACTTATCAATTGTCTTTGACCTGAAAGTCATGGCAAGCTCTTTCGAGGGACAATTATTTATAAACATATGCATCACTTCCAGATTAGCAGAGTGTAGTTCCTTGCCCTGTTCTTTGAGGTGGCCAGCAGTGACATCTACAGCTTAGTTGAGCCTCAACCAATAGTAGTCATACGCATCCTCATTACTTTTAGGGAGTGTAGTGTAAAAGTCTGCTAGAGGGAGAGGAGAACAGGGGACAGCAGCAAAATGTTTATGGAGGAGACCATAAATGGCATCTGGGTTCAGAGTCACATCATGTACAGATGTTCCTCAATCCAAACTTCACAACATCTCTGAGGTGAATGAGCATTTCCTCAGCCTGCTGTTCTGGTTTGACATTTGACCTCTGTATCTAACCCTTCATCAGGTCTTCCCACTCGTGCACATCCACAATGTCAGAGTTAACCCCTTTGAAGGTTGGAGGCTCTTTCATTTTCCTTGGAGCCAGTAGCTGGACTTTTGACAGATCTCGACTGTGCGCAGACAAGTTAGTGGGTGCATCATATACAGATGAGGAGCTTTGTGTAGGTGTACTATGTGTTGGGCCAAGGCGTGCAACTATACTATCCGCCAGCTGCTGGCCAACATATTCAATAATGTAGCTTATTTGACTTACTATGTCAGGTGATGGTGTAACAGGGATTTCTATGAATGTAGCAGTAACCAGTGTGCTTGGTGTAGGTTCAGCGTGGTGGCTCTGAGAAAGAACCCTGTCCCCACTGACTGAAGAGGTCCCAGACAACACATGCTCACCCCCCTGAACAGGACTGTCATACCTCTGTCCCTACATCTACCAATAAAAAGACGCGTTCTAGCATTACCTTGTATGGAGCTCATATTCAAATCCCAGTCGACAAGATCTCATGAAACACAATAAAAACAGAAAAGAATATAATAACACACACACACAAAAAAAACTGGTGGAGCAACAAGGTACAGAAAAAAGGTGTGTGTGGGGGGGCTGTTTACATGAACAAGTGGTGCAATTCGGGACACATTACGGTGAAGGAGTGTGTATGTAATCCAGACACTGAGCTGCTGGCAGCGAGTCTCCGTCCTTATTATCTGCTGAGGAAGTTTTGACACACCATCATCCTCACTATTTAACTGTTTACATTCCACTGGTGGCGGATGCATCGCGGGCCAGTGACGTCATCGCCTCCGCAACGGCGAGGCTGCAGAAGCTGCACACCAGTGCGTTTATTGCCATATCTGGGGATTTTAACCATGCTGCCCTTTCAACATCTCTTCCCACTTTCAAGCAGTTTGTGGATTATAAGACACTTGACCTACTGTATGCTAATGTCAAGGAAGCATACAGTGCCACAGCCCTCCTCCTGCTCGGCAAAGTGAAACATATGCTGGTCTATTTAGAGCTAATTTACATTCCTGTAGTTCAACGACAACCTGTGATCACCAGATTGGTATGGAGGTGGTCACAGGAGACTGAAGACAGTCTTCGTGGATGTTTTGAGGTGATCGATTGGGGTGTGCTCTTTGATGCACAAGGGGGGGACATCGAAAGCATTACGGACTGCATAATGGATGATATCAACTTCTGTACAGACAATATTATCCCAACCAGGACTGTGCACCATTACCCCAATAACAAACCGTGGGCGACCAAGGACATCAAAGCAACACTGAACAGGAAGAAGGTGGTATTCAGGAGTGGAGACAGAGAGGAGCTGAAGAGGGTGCAGCAAGAATTGAGGAAGAAGATCACAGAGGGAAAGGACAGTTACAGAAGTGTGATGGAGTATGAGGGGAGGTGTTGGTCTAGTGGTTAAAGCGCTGGGCTTCAGAGGATCCTCGGTTCAGATTCCAGCCTGACCACAAGGTCCTTAATCCCCTAGTTACTCCCGGTGTGTAGTGAGTACCTTACATAGCAACACCATCACATTGGGGTGAATGCGAGGCATTATTTGTAAAGCGCTTTGAGCATCTGATGCAGACACTCAAAGCGCATAAATGCAGTAAATAAGCGCATAAATGCAGTCCATTTACAGGAGGAACCTGGACAGCAAGCTCTAGCAGAACAACTGGTCATGGTAAGGCGGACCACATGATGGAAGGAGACGTTCCTGAGGCCAATGAGCCTGTTCTTCAACAGATTTGACAACATGGTCCCCCTCCTTTTAGTGCTCCCCCTCCCCTGTGTACTCATCTCACACCCCAATCAACACCACCCCCTCCTCCCTCCAAACTGCCTCTACTCCCCTCCCTCCACCCCTCCCTCATCCTCCCCATCACCTCCTATCACCATCACTGCGGAGGAGGTAAGAAGAGAATTTTGTCACCTGTATCCGGGAAAGGTTGCGGGTCCTGACAGCCTCAGCCCCAGAGTGCTGAAGGGATGTGCTATCCAGCTGTGTGGGATTTTCCAGCACATCTTCAACTTGAGCTTGAACCAGATGGTTGTTCCTGGGCAGTGGAAAATCACGTCTAGTTCCTGTGTCCAAGAAGCCCCATCACACTTAATGACTACAGACCTGTGGCCCGAACATCACGTTATGAAGTCACTTGAGAGGCTCGTCCTGGTGATGTACACATGGCCTTGGGGGAAATGATGATACCTCACATGCAGTTTGTTCTCTCCCCATTCAGTTGCTGCTTGTTTTTCAGGGTGCATCAGTGCACTGTGGACATGAAGCGTCATCGGATAATATAAATGCTTTAAAACATTTTTTACAAACCTGAGGGGGAAAAAAAAAACTGATTTGCAAAAAAGTGGGTAGGTGAGGTTGGTGAAACAACTAAAATAGTTTTTTTTTTTTTTTTTTGGCCTTACCATTCCACATTTAGCAAGATCAATAAAGGATATAATTTGGTAAGTTCTGAATTAAAACATTGGAATTACCCTGTGACTTACTGTGTCTTTGTGGGATCAGTGGTGTGCATGTTAAAGTGTCACAACAGCAGACGAGATAAAATAATAAACATACCAACCATAAAAAACTAGGAGGAGGAAGTCTGTGACATAAAAAAGTAAAATTAAATGATAAACTATATATCGGAATATTTTTAAACACAAATTCACAGGTCATAAAGAAAAATCTAAGGTAATATCAAAATAAAATGTGCCTATATGAATGAAACTCATTGTCTTTGGGTATAAATCTGTTATTTAAAAAGGGCTTGTAAATGAAACAAGTTAAAAAAAAAAAACAAAACCTATCCAAAATATTAAGTTCAGAGTTTTTCTCACCAGATCAGTGCTCATAAAAGATCTGTTTGAACAGTCTTATCTGATTTATGATACAATGCTAGAAATATGAACCTGTCAACCACACAAAGGCTGCTTGGAGCCACTGAAACAGCAGGGAAGCATCAGGTCCTGTGGTTTAGTTGTTAGAAACTGTGCTAATCCCACAGCCTCCAGCTGCTCTGTGTGTAGAAAATACAGCAGGAACGTGTCACACTTCCACAGTATGTTGTAGCTTCCAGTGGCATTTGGACAGCAGATGTCTTGCTCATGAGACCAATTCTCTGCCATATCGGGCAAACAGGAGTCCCAACTAGACAACTAGGAACACATTTCAATCTGGAATTCACCTTGCAAGATTTGTTCAAGCCCAGTGCTTAAAATAACAAGGGGTGCACAGCAGGTCCACCCAAAGTAAACTCGACACGACACTCTAGTGAGTGGAAGATTCCATACTGGCATATTTTGTAAAGTCTTCTTAAGTTTCAGGAGTAATAATTGTTTGACCTTGATTGTGACATTCAAGGCTATTCAAATGCAATGGCATATTTTTAAGTCCAGATGACTTTTGTTGGGTTCTATACATGCTCAATAGTTGTTATGGGTATATTTAGCACTGTTAAGCCACTATTAGTGATCAAAATGTGAGTCTGTCATATTTAACAGATTTAAAGTATGGTTCTTCCTGGTGGAGAAACGATGCAGGTTTGCACTGGAACTAGAAACTTTATTACAGCGTTTCAGACGGCAGACTCTTTATATAGTGTGACTGACCTCTAGTGAGCACAGTCAGACACCACATGAGTGACCTTGATTTTGATCTTCAAGGTCTGGCCTTCATTCTGGGGCTGCTGTCGCTTGCTGATGTTGGATGGCCTTTACTCTACTGGGGAAGGCGCCGCCATCTTGTCTGCGAACGTAAAGCTTTACAGGGAGGGTAACATTAGGATTTTACAGCGCGCCACGGAGCAGGTGATTAGAGACCCTGCAAGGTTTATGACACGTGGCTGTGGAATCCATTATCGTAGCGTGGAAATCAGTGCAGAAAATCCACTATGGTGATAGTGCAGTTTATCTGCCAGGGAGGGAAATTCAACAAGTTAAGACTGTGGTCTGTTCCTTAGATGTGTCCATAAAAATCATAGAAGGATATGCTTTGCAAACATTATACCCATTACTACAATGGATGATGTTGAAATTTACCAGCAATATCAAAGATTTTGTGTCTTCTACCTACAACTCACGTGGAATGTCTCAAACCTAAACCTACTTCCAGGCATCTTATATATGCTACTCTGGAACCACCCCTAAACCCAAACAGTCCAACTGCCAACCCCACTGAGGTCCTTAGTCTGGGTCTCATTAACATATGATCACTATCCTCAAAATTGTTGTTGATTGATGATCTAATTATGGATCATTACTTATATATGATTGGGTTATGTGAAACCTGGCTTAAACCTACAGCTGTCCTCCCCTTAAATGAGGCCTGCCCACTGGCGTACACATTTAGTCACGTCCCTTGTGATGCGAAGCAAGGCGGGGGTGTTGCTGTTATCTATAAATCTAGGTTTAGCTGTTGGGGGTTACAAATATTACTCATTTGAGGATCTGATTCTCCGCTCTGCCCACGATGCTACGTATTGCCGGTCAGAAGAATAAAACTCAGCCGTATTACTTTGTCACTGTATATAGGCCCCCGGAAATTAAAATCTTAGCCAGAGAAAAGAAATGGTTTGAGAGGGGAGTGAAGGAAGCATTGTATGTGAAACAGGTGAAACCCAGCCTTAACCGGGGAGGGGTCTGAGACACGCTTTGTCCCCTGTTTACAATGGGGTACTCAGGTTAAAGCAGTTTCAGTCTTTTTTTTCATGGTAATGAGTCATTCACGTCATCAGGAGAGGCGTCAGTCCCATCGTTAGGAGGGACAGCTGCCCTGTCATTAGGACAATAGCACAAGAGCGCAATAGGTGCTAATTAGAGCAATTGTTAGTCACTAGCCAATAGCAGTCTGCCTCTTGGTAGGAGGGATCTGGTTAGGTTTAAAACTCCAGCTTTTGCTGGCTTCTGTTATTCTTCTCTACAAGAGTCAAGACAGAAGTCAGACTACCAGAGCAAGAATTTTAGCTGAGGAGGCTTTTGCGAACTGGGTTGCTTGACATCCTCGTGTCAAGCAACCCAGTCCAGTCGAAGATTCAAGCTTCTCTACCATTTGGGTTAAGAAAAAAAAAACCTGTTTATTTTTATCTGGTAAACGGGCACAAGATTCGGTACACAGTGTATCAGTCAGCGGGGCGGAAGTACAGGCAGATGTGGTGCTAATGATTATACAGTGGAAAACAACGGCTGGACAGAAACTAGAACAGAACTACACACCAGACTGAAGTACAATTGACAGAGACACATGACTAAGGTATTATGAACAGACAGTAAATGATGAACAGAAAATCAAAACCAGTGGCAATAATAAAACAACAGAAAATCAAAGACTGAGGATCGAAGTAGTGGGCAAGGGTGCAGACAGAGGACAGCACAAGACACAGGTCAGGACTGGTGCAAATCCTGATACCTGTATATAATCAGTTTTATTGCCAGTTTTCTTCAGACAAGCCAGGGGATGGATACATGAACAATTCCAAGTCAGTGAATATGTCTTGGACTTTATTTACATTTAAAATTTACATCAATATAAAAAGAAAACCTGAAAGTTCAGCTACAATTTACCAGACGGTACATCTGAGATGTAAGCCTAGATTTGATGCTTTGGTGAAAGAAAATCCTCCTCTCTACCACTTCATCATGAAGCTATAACTGGGGATAAAGGAAAAACATGCACAATGCAGAATTTCTCCAATCACAGCCAGAGGAGCCTATAACTTCTTCTGGGTTGTCCGGCTGTCTTGGTGGCTTTCCTCACTCTTCTTCTTGCACAGTCACTCAGTTTTTGAGAACTATCCACAACTACTACATACAGATTTACTATAGAGTGCCATGCAGTTTGTATTTCTTCATAATTTATGTTATTTTTACGACCACCAATTTTTACTACCAGCAATTATGGCATTGGGAGCTTACCCAAGCCCCCCGCCCTTTTGGTAGTGCTGGACTCCACTGAGTCATTACGAGTCAATTGTTGATGAGAAGCTTATTCTAATCCTTGTTTTACAAATATAGCATGTAGCTCAATATATTAAAAGAAAGAATACAGCTCAGCTTAAATGCATTTAATAAAAAAAGATAATCAACAGCAACAGTTGTTTTTCATTCCTATAAAAATCTTGTGGCATTGACATCTCCTGAGCCTGTGAAAGAGACTAACATAAAATATGGTTTAAACATTAGCATTCATATTAAACATTTGCTGAAATGACATGTATTTTATGAAAATGGTGAAAAAAGTCTAAAGGGAAATTTTAAAAAAGTTCTAATCAGGTAAGGTGAAGAGCTAATCAGATTTCCTACTCAGTTATGGTATTTCTCAAAGTTGTAGCTCCATCTCAAGCCCACCGCTTCCTTTATATTTGCTGGCAGCAGCAGTCAGCACCTGGTCTGGGCTCAAAGGGCGTTGCTCAGAGGTCGGCTTTGGGCTGTGGGTCATTTTTTCAGGTTGGCAGAGCTTTCTGAGGTTCTGTGGACACAGGTTGGAGGAACAATCTCAGGACATAATGTAGCTGTTTTGTTCAGGTGAGTTTGTTTGAAAGTGGTAGTACGTACCTGACAGACGGTCCCTTTCATGCGATAGACTTTATAGATGATCCACAACGGTACCAGCAGAACACAGAACATTCCAAGGAACCAACCCAAAGCATAAGCCCAGGTCGGGTACACATAGGTTTTGTTGAACTTCAGAGCTTTGTATCTCATCACTGAACAGATGAATGTACTCTGGCAGGATAAATGGATTATTTCCACATAGTATCACTTCACAAGCCTCTGCTGAAAAAGGTGCATTTTTTTTTTGTACTCACACAAATTGTCATTTGGATTTGGCACAAATTATGCAAGTCAATCACAGTCCAGCCAAAATTTGAACAGGCACTGGGTACTGCTTAAGCATGGGTTATTTTGCTGCTGTAGTAGAATGTGTATTCAGAATACCCCCTCCTTGCCCTTCCAACAATTTAGTCAACAAATGTAGGAAAGCTGCCCCAATCTGTTAAAGGAGATTGATTACCATTATATACACTCACGGGCCACTTTATTAGGTACACCTTGCTAGTACCGGGTTGGACCCCCTTTTGCCTGCAGAACTGCTTTAATTCTTCATGGCATAGATTCAACAAGGTCTTGGAAACATTTCTCAGAGATATTGGTCCATACTGACAGTCATAGTTGCCCATTCAACCAGTCTGTCCATTCTCCTCTGAGCTCTGACATCAAAGCATTTATATGGCAAGCCAACAGTGCCACAAATACGCCACTTTCAGTCACATATCACCAAAAATACGCCGTAACAAATGCCATTTTGTCAGTTATTACGGCGTTTTTTTTCCCCTGTAATTAAAGATGACACTGTTAAATGCACCATAAAGTGTCAAAAAATCCGCAGTTTTTCACACAGCAATGGAACCCTGAAAAACCACCATAAAAAACGCTGTTTAGATGCACACAATGCGTGTAAAAAAACTGCGCTTGTGCAGCATGATAATTATTTCCAGCCTCCTTTTCTCTCAGCTATTGAACTTGAAGTGTTTGTGCCCAATCGCTGATCAAGACCAGCAGACCGAATCAGTCCAGCACAGATCTCTTTGTGGCAAACTTTGATCTAACTTACCTGTTTTGTCATTTAAAATCGGCTAATATTTTGGGGGTTAGGCAGGAAAATATATCATAAATTAACTTCCTCCTTTATACATTGTCTATTTTTAAAAAAAAAAAAGAAAAATGTTTATCTGCTTGTTGATTTTAGGCATTATAGGCACATAAGCAGTGAAAATAGTGCAGTGGTAAAGTTCCTGTCTCGCAATCAGAGCTTTTGTAAATTGCAGCTTCAAATCCGCGAGTGGCATTTATGTTTTATTTAGTCAGGAAAACTCCCATTGAGATTAAAAACATCTTTTCCAAGGGAGTCCTGGTCAAGAAGACAGCAGCAAATACAAAGCACAGCTACACATTTACACAAACACAAGGCAAATAAAACGATTATAAAAATTTAAATTACAAGCATGTTATAAAAAACAAGTGCATGTTATGGAGTTGCCCTCAAGTGTTCTCAATTTGGATTAATTTCCACTCCTCTTGCAACTTAGTCCAGGCAAAAGCTGCTGAGTAGACAAAAGCCCTCTTCTGTATGGGCACATGGAACAGAAAGCAACAAGTAATCTTGTAAGTGGAAAGAGTAAGAACCAGCACTTCTCTTTATAATTAAAGTACAAATGTAGGAAGGCAACAGTCTGAGTATTGCTTTATATAAGTACAGTTGTATGTAAAAGTTTGGGCACCCCTGATGATTTCCATGATTTTCCTTTATAAAATCATTTGTTGTTTGGATCAGCAATTTCAGTTAAATATATCATATAGCAGACAAACACAGTGATATTTGAGCACACCCAGACTTTTGATCTTCAATGATAAAATGAATGGTAAAAAATGTTTTTTTTCCTAATGTTTTAAAATATCTCTAAATAAAATATCAGTAAAATAATCAAAACATGATTGGGGTATTCAATGTCATACAACTGTTGTGATTTTTTTAAACAAAATATAGTTGTCCCACACTATTGCCATAATTTCCACCACAACACTGCAATGTCCCTTTAAACAGTTTGCATGAAAGATTGTTTGGGTAGTTTCTATGGAGATAAACAGTGACATCAGAGCACATGTACATAGCGCCAAATCACAACAAACAGTTGCCCAAAGGCGCTTTATATTGTAAGGCAATGGTGTGGTGGAAATTACATTTACAAGGCCAATAGTGCCCGTAGTTAAAGAATCACCCTAAAACAATATCTAATCAACTCAGGGCACCACCTATTTAAAGCATAGGTACTTTAATTTAAACATTCATTAATTTATCAGTCTCAAATTAATCAATCGGTCTCAATTTAATTAATCAGTCTCAGGTCTGTCTGAATTCTACGATACGACTGACCAAGGGTTTCCTTCTGAATGCAAAATGAACCACAGCAGACATATTTACATTTTATTTACAAGTACACAAGAAATTAACAGTTTACTGCCATTTTTGAGTGGACAGTGATTAAATAAGTTCATTTATGGCCACAGTTTGCTTACTCATGAGATGTTGAAAGAAAGTAGAGCGATAAAGCTTAAAGACTTTAAGTAAATAAATCTGATTAGAATTTAGTGATGAAATTCAAAGCCAATTATTATTAAGAAAATTATTAAACAAATATATGAATATGTTTAAAAGGAAGCCACTTTGCATCCACTGACAACAAAACCCTTTTTCTGGAACCTTTAACTGGGTCACTTAGCTGATCCGTTGAGGAGGTGGCTCAGATGAACCGTCCGTCCATCATTGATGGGTTAGGCTCTTTGCAGCGTGCTCACTTGGGTCAGGGGTTAACCAGCGGTCTCCACAGGTGATCCCAAGGCTTCAGCGTTGGCTGGTTTTACCAACAGGATGGCTAATGGTTTGAAATCAGCTCCGTCGTCAGCGTGCTTGACCACAGAGGTGGAAGGCGTTTGTTCAAAAATGGGTTCTGGTAGCTTTTAAAAAGTTTGTTGGAGCCAGATTAAAAGTCTTTGTGAATTTAGGGAAAAAAGTTAAAACTTTAAGAGCATTGGAAAATGCAGAAAAGGAATGTCACTTTTCTGTCAATTCGCTATTATTTTGAAAAGTTCAGCTCGGAAGTTCTTGTAAAAGTTCGAAAGACTTGATGAACCTTAAAAACTTAAGTTATCAAAGGATAACAACCAATGAATGAAGCCATGTGGTAGCTTAGCTAAGGTTAGTCTGGGCTGTGTTGACCCAAAAATAAAGTTAAGCATTTGAAGAAAGGAGAGAAGAGAGAGGCTGAAGAAGGCTGGCAGAAGGGCAGAAAGAGAGAGCTCTGTTCTAACTTTTTAAAGGGGACTACATCATTAAACTCCACCCATTTAGGGTGTGTAATTTCACAAAAAACTTCATGTGTTAGAGAAAGGCAGACAAAGAAATAATTCAGCTATTTAAACACATTAACTATTTTGGCATACTATTTGTTCTAAGACACTCGAATGGATACACATTGTTAATAGTCACTTAACACTCCATTTGGTTAAAACAGAATATTTCACCATCAACATATTGATAATGCAGAAAGATCACATTTGAACACACATCAGTTACAAGGAACACGTGTCAATTAAATGGAATACATGCAAAGCATTTGCTTGAATAAGCAACACAGACAACATTAGAAGTTTTATATATGAATAAAAGAATACTGATGCAATTTTTTTTATTTTAAGCAAAGGTCTTGTCCTTCACTTAGACCTAAAGATAAAAGCTGGTTGTCAAGGCTCAAAGTTTATGGCCATGTCTTATCGTGGGAGAGATCCTCTTGCACTGTCTGGAGAGGTTCTGGCCTTGACGTGAGGTCATAAAGGTGGGTTCTTCGGGCCTGGGAAATTTCAGATTCTGACGTGAAGCAATTATAATGTCATGTAATTTACAGTGACCAAAATTTAACCGATAAACAAGCAAGGGCTCCTTTGAAGAACTCTAATTTAACAGTTCTGTTGTGATGTGAAGCCACAGTGGAGGCCCATTGGATTTCAGAGTTAGGAGTGAAAACAACAGCCTCTGTCCTCAGTTCAAAACCTCAGGTTTTTGTTGAGAAAGAATTAATTTATTTATTTAATTAGGGCAAATCGAGGCCATGCGCTACAGGTGTGAAAAACGGCGTATTTTTGATACATTACGGCCCATTTAATAGTGCCGTCTTTACTTACGGCAAAAAAGCACCGTACTAACTGACAAAACAGCAGTTTTTACAGTATATTTTTGGTGATACGTGACTGAAAGTGGTGTATTTGTGTCACTGTTGGCTTGCCATAATTTTCATCCAAATAACTGTCGCTCACTGGATATCTTCTCTTTTTTGGCCCATTCTCTGTAAACCTTAGAGATGGTTGTGTGTGAAATTCTCAGTTGATCAGCAGTTTCTGTAATACTCAGACCAGCCCGTCTGACGCCAACAACCATGCCACCTTCAAAGTCACTTTTCTTCCCCATTCTGATGCTCGGTTTGAACTTCAGCAAGTCGTCTTCACCACATCTAGATGCCTAAATGTATTGAGTTGCCATGCAATTGGCTGATTAACTATTTGTGTTAACAAGCTGTTGAACAGGTGTGCCTAATAAAGTGGCTGGTGAATGTAGACCAGGGTGCAATTCCTGGTGTGTCCTGGTGTTTGAGCACAAGCAAAGTTTTGATTATATCCAAGAAAGAAGTGTTGAATTTGAATTTGGGGTTGGTAAGGTTAGACCTTACTTGTGTGAAGCACCTTGAGGCAGCCTTGATGTGATTTGGCGCTGTATAAACTAAATAAAGTCAAATTGAAGTAAATGTTGACATTTTCACTAAGTTGTTGTCTTCTATAATGTATTGCTATATACAGTACATTATGCAAGAACAACAACAATGCACTTGTTCATTTAAAAAGGTCTAATTTCACTCACCATGCAAACAACAGGAGTAATATAACGCCAACAAATCTTCATTATTGGCCAAGGATGATAATGTATCATATCCTTAATGTTGTCATACAGTTGATCTGCACCTGTTTGAGAAAAAAAAGTTTAATTTTTATTTAACCAGGTGAGTCCCACTGAGATCTCTTTTCCAAGGCAGTCCAAGCCAAGATGGCAGTCACAGTTCACAAATCAATACAAAACAAAACCACATCACAAAAGCAGCTTAACAGACATAGAAATAATCAGACAGAGGGAAATACTTTAAGGAGGGAAGCTATCGTTGTCTGTCCCCTGTCCGTGTCTATGGTCCATGTTAGTTGTCTGTGTGGTCTGATCCCTGTCAGTGTCTCTATGTTAATTGTCACTATGTTTCAGTCCTGTGTGCATGTCTGTCAGCCATGCAGTTTCCCTGTTTTCACTCATTCACATTTTTGAGTTCAACTTTAGCTTTCTGCCGTTTCTTCTTTGGTTTTTGTTTTTGGGTTTTGTACAGTTCTTTTAGTTTGAGATGTTTTTGGTTCTACTCACCCCCCAGAGCCCGTGTGAGGTTTGTGGCACTTTGTATTTGCCAGTTTGTAGGCATGTCTTGTAACCCGGTCTCCCCTACAACTGTTACACTTCACACCTGTACCTCGTTGGTTCAGTTGTGTCATTATTTAGTCCTGCACTGTTTCCTGTTTAGTTTGCCAGATGATTCTTTGTCACCTCCCGTTCGTAGCTGCGTGTATATTCATGAGAATTGATCATCTTGGATACCTCCCTGTTGTGGTCTGTCCCCTATCTGTATTGGTGGTCAGTATCTGTAGTCAGTCCTTTATCTGTGTCCTTGTGTTAATTGTCATTGTGTTCTGTCTGTGTCCTTTTGTTGGTATTCTTTGTGATCCGTCGTCTGTCCGTGTCTCTGTTTATGTCATTATGTTGCAGTCCTGTGTTCACGTCTGTTAGCCTTGTCATTTCCCTTTTTACACCTTTGAGTTTCCATGTTTCTGTCATTTCTTTCTTGGTTATTTGATGGATCTTCTAGTCTAATTATTATCATTATGGTATGGTTTAGTTCTACTCATCCCCAGGATTCTTTTATAGTTTGTAGCATTTTGTGCTTGTTAGTTTGTGTGAATGTTTAAGCGTGGCTTTAGTTCCAGCTTTCCCTATTCTGCTCACACTCCACACCTGCTGCTCATTTGTTAATTTGTTCTTTTGAGTTTTTAAGACTGCACTGGTTCCTTTTCTGTTTGCTGGTTTCTTCCTTGCTTCATCCCATGTCCTGGTTGTAAGAACTTTTGATCATCTCCTGTGTGTAGCTGTGTTCAGTTTATTAGTCTGATTATATCTTGATAATTGCCAGTCTTCATTGCTTACAGTTCCTTAGTTGACAAAATTGATCATGTTGAAATAACAAATTTCAAAAGGAAAATACAACCCCAATTCCAATGAAGTTGGGACGTTGTGTAAAATGTAAATAAAAACAGAATACGATTTGCAAGTCCTCTTCAACCTATATTCAGTTGAATACACCACAAAGACACGATATTTAATGTTAAAACTGATAAACATTATTGTTTTGGTGCAAATATTTGCTCATTTTGAAATGGATGCCTGCAACATGTTTCAAAAAAGTTGGGACAGTGGTATGTTTACCACTGTGTTACATCACATTTCCTTCTAACAACACTCAGTAAGCGTTTGGGAACTGAGGACACTAATGAAGCTTTGTAAGTGAAATTCTTTCCCAATCTTGCTTGATGTACGAGTTCAGTTGTTCAGCAGTCCAGGGTCTCCATTGTCGCATTTTGCGCTTCATAATGCACCACACATTTTCAATGGGCGACAGGTCTAGACTGCAGGTAGGCAGTCAAAAGCCCTGAGTGAGGTCAGCTGTTGGCTTTGCAAAGTACTCTGCAAGAGATTCCAAGCAACAGGGGTAGAAAACTGCTGTCTACCATGTTGTGCTGCTACTCTAACTGTGGCCTCTCCAGGGCAAAAGCCTGGGCCAGGTCTATGGAAACTCTAGGTTGCGCAACCAGAGTTCCCCGCTCGGTCTTTTCAGTGTTATCCAAAGGAGTGCAGGCATGACATTTGGCACTGATTTGGCTGCAGGAGTTGACAAAAAGATAGATAGAAAGATAGCTAATAGTCTGTCCTCCTGCCTTCAAGGCTCCACTCTGGGTTTGGTCCCTTAAGCCCCATTTACACATAGACGGTAAGAGCTCCTGGAAGCGTCCCGGAAGAGTTTTTGTCCGTCTTAAGGATCACACGTCGTTGTTAATGCCAGCACTAGGGGGCGTGGCTTAGTTCCGGCTTTACCGGGAATCGTCGAAAAAATTATTCAACATGTCGAATAATTCCAGGAGTGCTCCCGGAGAATTCGCGTGACGACGGAGACAACGCAAACAGCAGCGTTTGATACTTTTAATCGCCGTTTCATCCTGCCCCTTCCTGTAGTGCCGCAGTTTACACTGCCGTAATTGGCGGCCGGCGTTGTATCCCTAACCAACGGCGTGTAAAACGGCGATAGAGCCCACATCGGCGTCCTCAAAGGCGTTTTACCCGGCGACAGAGACAGACAAAACGGCGGCGCTAGCAGACAGTACGCCGTTCTAAACGCCACCTCCCGGGTAACGGCGTTCCAAACGGCCGATAGGCAGCGGTCAGTATAAAAACGCTAGCGCGCTGCATGCAGGCCTCTCACTCGCGGCCAGCTCCAGATATTTTTGCAGAGAAGCTCCAGTATGCCTCCTAAAAGAAAACTGCCAGCGGCAAGGACTTACGAGAGGTCTGGTTCAGGAGCAGAGGAGAGGCCTGTGGTGGAGACGAGCAACATGTTGAGGAGGGGAAAAGGAGAGGAAAAGAAAAGGCTGAGAGATGAGCTCCCTCCCCCTGCAGTGACAGCTGCTTCAGCCTATTATACTCTGGGGGTGGTGCCTATATGCAAAAGTTCCTGGAGTAATGCAGGATTTGCCTGGATAAATCCAGCGGTACACAGGGCATTATCGGCGACAGCAGAACACCGCCGTTCTCACGCGTCTTAACCTGCGATTATAAAGGATAGAACTGGGTATTAACCCCCGTTGCCTGACATGTGCCGGATGCTACGGCGTCAAAATGGCGACATTTTATCCACGTATTTGCGGCTAGTACGGCGCTCAAAACGCCAGCGAAATGCTCTGCCCCTTTCCACCGCGAAAACAGCCAGAACTACCGCGAACTTCGGTCTATGTACTACCCGCCGACAAAACCGTCTATGTGTAACCTGGGCTTTAGCCTTTGATCAAAACAGGGAAAAGTACAGCACTCTTGAAGAATCTGTACATATTTCTCTTTCAGTACTGGAAAGAAATCTTTTTCTCTCAAAACATGCATAAGTCCAAGATAGTTGTCTTGTACAAGAACAAAGGCAACCACAGCAACTGCAACAATTATCTGGGATTTCTCTCCTGCATGTTGTTGGCAAGGTATTTGCCAGGGTTGTCCAAAAAAAGACTTCAGAGACTTGCTGTTCATTTGTACCCAGAATCTCACTGTGGCTTCAAGGCCAAAAAAAAAATAAATAAAAAAATAAAAAAAAATCAATCACAAACATGGTTTTCTCATGTTGACAGTTACAGGAAAAATGCTGGGAACAGAGACCACCACCATACATTACCTCCATCGATCTGATGAAATCCTTTGACCTAAGAGAGAAAACTGACCCACCTTTCGTCAAAAAAGTGACAGCTGCCAATCAAAATCGACTACGTCACTAAGCCCCGCCCCCTCTATGACGTCATAGCCAATCAGAATTGATGACGTCACTATGTCCCGCCCCTAAGCCCCTCCCCTAGTCCCGCCTCCAAGCCCCGCCCCTTATGACGTCACAGCCAATCATAATCGATGACGTCATTATGCCCCGCCCCTAAGCCCCGCCCCTAGTCCCGCCTCCGAGCCCCCGCCCCTTATGACATCACATCCAATCAGAGTCGATGACGTCAGTATGTCCCGCCCCTAAGCCCCGCCCCCGGCTCCTCCCCTAGTTCCGCCCCTGGCTCCTCCCCTAGCCCCACCCCCAAGCTCCTCCCCTAACCCCGGCCAAGCACCGCCTCCAAGCCATACCTCCCCTCCCACCCAGGGTCTAATATTTTAATGTCATTTTATTTCATGAATTAAAGAATGATTAAAATACCTAGATCTTTTTAATGTATTAAAGAATTAACTAATTCTGAAATAATTAAACATAAATCAGTGTCTATTATTTAATGCCCCTTTAATATCTTTAATTCTTAAATTATTACGTTTCCTTTTCTGTTTTTTAATTCGTAAATTAAAGAAGGGGTACAAATAGCCGTCTCTCGGTTGTAAGTCTTTGCAGCAAGACGGTCAAATACCCACGCATAGAGCCGCTCGCGGAAACATGACCCCACGGCTGTAAAACCTGTTGCAGACGCTGTGTCTGTGTGTGTGCGTGCGTGCGTGTGTGCGTGTGTGTGTGCGTGTGTGTGTGTGGCGGGACACCCGCTGAGCGGAGATGCTGCCCCGAGGTGATGAACCCGAAGAACAATAAACAATACTCCTTATCACTCACGCCAAAGGATGTTTCAATAAACAATGCTCCTTATCACTCACGCCAAATGGTGTTTCTTTTAAGATATTACCCGATCATCATGGTGCGCGGGACACCCGCTGATCGGAGATGCCGCCCAGAGGTGATGAAGGCGGAAAAAAAACAAAGTTTCTTCTCCGTCACTCCCGGCAGGGTGGCTGGGTGTCAGGCCAGATGGTATTTTTAGAGCAAAAGGTACCAGTAAGTGTTTTTCACAAAAAACCTCGTTTGAAAAACAATTTACCCTTTTCAACAATATTATAGGAAAGAACACAGGCTGTATAAGGTTTAGAATATGTGCTTTATTACATTCATTAAAGTCACACACAGAGAAAAAAGCAATTGTTCATGTTTATTAAACACAGCATACGTGAAGGAAAACATTAAGAAAAAAGTATTTGGTCCACTTACATGAAGAAAAAAAGTATACGTTCATGTTTATTAAACACAACATACGTGAAGGAAAACATTAAGAAAAAAGTACTTGTTCCAGTTACCTGAAGAAAAAAGCATATTTTCATGGTTATTAAACACAAATTTGGTCCACTTACATGAAGAAAAAAGCATACGTCCATGTTTATTAAAGGGTAACCATCAGGCTGTCGCTGTAAATTAGCTGATAGATGATTATTGTGTCTCCAGCTGCGTATAATAAACTCAAGTCTGCTCAAAGCCACTTTTTTAAGGCAACAAGTTCGCATATTTTTTTTGTAAAGTCAACTTATTATATTTTACACATTTTGGGATTCAAACATCAAATCCTTATCTCAACACTTCACGGTAACGTTCACATGCCAGCAGCTTGGATGTTAAGTCCTAAATCTAAACATTTTCTTTGCTCACTTGTATCGCTGCAAGTTCCTGCTTTACCACCTCATTCTGACCAAGAAACATCTGAAGTGGGTCAAAAAATAACTGAAACTGTTCTTGAAAGCAGCTTTCTCCTGGTTAGTTTTTAATACACCCTGAAGACATCAAGATTCTCTGATCAGATTTCTTGGGAGACTTTCCAAAAGGGAGACATGTATTGTTTTAATATGAAAATCAGCCAGTCAGCATTTTATGTCAAGTGTTCCCTGAAAATCACAGATAACTGAATGACGGAGAACTGAAGCAACAACTTTGAAGTTTCAAATAAAACAGGGTTCATCAGCATTTTCTGGTTTATCAGAATCTGAATCAGAACAGCTTTTAATGGCCAAGTATCCACAGAATACATGGAATTTGACTTTGGTTTGAGCCGCACTCTCTCTGTACACTGTAAATGCATGCTAACATACAAACGAATTAAGTTAACCAGACTCAGTTTTCAAGCTGTAGCTTCAAGAAAATTAAGTTGACCTGAATATGATGAATGAACAAAACTATTTTGAGAATTAAGCCGTCACTTGCTGGATGCTCACAGTAAATACATTACTGTAATTTATTTTTTTCAGTACAGCAAAATAAACAAGTTACTGTAATCTAGATTTTAAGTGTATTTGAGTACTGCACACTCGCAATAATTAAGGTAATCAAATCTGCTTCAAGACAACATAAATTACTTTGTAAGGCAGCAAGTTTGCATTTTTTGATTATTTTCATTTTTAGTAAAGTCATCTTATTATTTTTTACAGTGTATGGCATGTAGAAATACCCTAAACAGCGAATAATCCGCAGTAAAAAATTGTACAACGTGTTTTTAAAAACCGCTTGTAATAATGAACAAACTAGTTTAGCTAACAACTGCTACAGAAAGGTGAACATTTATTAAAATGAATCTGAAATACACGAGTTGACCAACATCAGGAGGGTAAGAGTTCTAATGTTAAAACTCACTGTTGTTACTCCGCTGTTTTATGATTTGTAAAAAGCTGCACCAGGCACTTGAAAGTTGCACATTTCCGACCAATTCTGTCAAAAACATTAACAGCCTGTGAGCCGACACACTGCTGTCAGTGTGACAAGAGGAAAGTGTGTCATGTAGAATCTGTGCATTTGTTCAGAGCGTATAATTATAAATCTCATGTCCTTTTAACGTGGATAAAGATTTAAATGCGGTTGTTTTGCAGAAGTTCCACTGAAAACACACAGAAGCTGTAATTTTTACAATTCACACGCCGTATCTGTGATAGAAACAGTCGGTGGTCATTTATTGAGAAATCTAACTGGCGGAGGGTTTTACGCTTTAAACGCTTATTTGGTTGTGAAAAGCTCCACAAAAACTTCTACTTTTCGAGCTGATGCTGGCTGTTTGCATAAATTTTTGGCTGAGTGGGGAAACGTCTGACATATATGTTTTTTTTTTCTTACTTTATGGACCTTTAAAAACTTTAGTCATATTACTAAATCATTGTTTTTCTTTTTTTCTTACCTCATGAAGGCGACTCTCTCTCTCTCCGGCTCCCCGTGTCGTCTAATAACCCTCTGGGCTTCATTTGTCTTCTTCTTCTCGTTAAACCAGAATAAACTTTTTATGCATCGCAATTATTCTCTGTCAAAAACATTCATTAATATCAGTCCAAAATATCCTCGAACCTCCGGGCATCTTGCAGGAGCGACGGTCACGTCTCGCCACAAACTGAAAGAAAAGATGCGACTTATTAAATATTTAGCCTACACTTTAAAAAAAAAACGTCATGATGTGATTTTTTTCTTCTTACCGTGTAACACGAGTCCGTCCCCGCGGCGCCCTGTTGACGGTTCGACAGACCTCCGTCGGTTAGAACACACCAGCTCCGCGTTATTAACCTGTATTTTTAATATAAATGAGATTTCAGAGGGTTTACTATCTCTGCTGCTGTGTCTGGGGGAAAAAACTTGATTAAACAGCGTTAAATAAACTCCTAACAGAATATCCACAAACTGTAACACAGACCATACTTATTAATGAAATATTTACACTTTAAAAAGTTTTGAGCTGATTTTCTTACGTCATAAAGGAGAGTCTGTCCCTGGCCTGTCGTGTCTCTAAATGATCCTCTGGGGTTAATTTGTCAGGCCGAATTCTTCTGCTCCATCAGAATAAACTTTTCTCACCGTGGGGCTCTATATCTAACAAAAAAACATCATTTAAAAATGTTTTTACCGCCGAGGATCTTTTTAAAAAAAAAAAAACAGAAGCATTTCTATCAAAAGATTACTTAATTCACTTGCCGTGAAAGACTTTCGCACTCTGAAGAAAAAGAAAACTTCATTCCGAGAGAATGAACGTCTGCTCCGGTCAGCGGCTGGAATGAAGGAAAAACACTGCAGCAGGAGGCGGGACAGAAAACTGGACCAGCCTCCAAAACAAGCTCATTACCCACAGGTATCAGGTTTTATGGTGGACCCAAAAAACACACGTAATCATCGATCAGGGGATTTAACCTGACACCTCGGACCCAGGGACACAGCAGGACCTCATAAAATATTGCTTCAAACGGGATCTGTGACGCTGGTCCGGTTTGTCAAAAGAGGTGCGACCTTTTGCGCTAAACACCCCAAATACACACACACAGGCACACACTTTTAAGAGCAAATATCCCCAGACCCGCGCGTGTAGTGGTCCCATACTATGAACAAAAGTGGATGGATAGCAAAGTCATGACGGATAATACAGAAATAGTGAACCTTTTAATAGTTGCACTAAAAGAATAAAACGCTACTCACAGGAGAATTAGTTTTCCCAGCTTCAGCCTGTCTTATTCCAGACATGTCAGAAACCACATGAACAAAACATCTACATATCTTTAACACCAAAGAGATTTAAATATATCCGTACATACATATGTACATACTCATATTTTTTCCCATTTCTATTCCCATGTTTCCTTTTTGTGAATATTTACAAATAAAATAAAGGTCACTGCGTGTATTAAATATATATCAGCGCCACCGGGGCGTCGTACCAAGATGTGCTGTCTTTATACACCGAAAATACTATCGCAAACCATGATCTGGTTTCTGATTTTGTGAAAAGATATCGTAATTGCCTTAAGAAAAGGGGTAATACCTCCTGTATCCAGCTACAAGGACCTTCGCACACTTTTAAATGCTGTGACAGCTTGTGTTAACCTTTGATCCTAATTTTTTTTTAATGTTTTTTCACGTGAAAATGTAACCCCTGTCTTGGGACAACCTCCCGATCATACCTTTTAAAGTTTTATCGCGTTTGCACGCTTTAAAACATTGTTATTAAGTACAGAAAGAAGTGTTAATCTTTGATCCTAAATTTTTTTAATGTTTTTTTTCACCTGAAAATGGGTTGGATGTGTGAGAGCGGCCTTCCGATCATACCTTTAAAGTTTTACCGCGTTTGGATAATTTAAAACGTCGTTATTAAGCGCAGAAAGAAGCGTTGACCTTTGACCTTGAATTTTTTATGCGCGTTTTTTTGTGAAAAAATGCTTCTGGTGTGTTGAGAACGCTCTCCCGATCATACCTTTAAAGTTTTACCGCGTTTGGACGTGTTTAAAAATTGTCACGGCTCGTGTTAATCTTTGATCCTAAAATTTTTTAATGTTTTTTTTGCCTGAAAACGGACCGGATGTGTTGAGAGCGGCCTCCCGATCATACCTTTAAAGTTTTATCGCGTATGCACGCGTTTAAATATTGTCCCTCACATAAAACATGTTCAAGCTAAAATATCTAAAAATATTTCTAGTACCCTCAACAAAGCAAAAATATTTATTGAATTACAAAGCTCTACATATTTTATATCATTCACTTGTTTCGCCATATCTGAATTACTGCGTGGACGTTTGAGGCAACATTTACAAATCCTCACTTCGACCATTACCTTTATGATACCTTGTCAGTATTCATGACAGCCAATTAAGCAGTGTCTTTACTATAACCTTGATTAGCAATTTTAATGCGTATTCTTTATTCTATACAACATATAGCCTATTGAAATGATGTAAACTAAGGTGCAGCAATACAAATTCTATGGAAAAGAAGAGACTTACATGATTAATTATAACATTTATTAAAATAAGGGCTTACTTTCATCAATCAGCAACTCCGTCACTACATAAACGGAAAGTTCACCCCTTAAAAGTCAAAATTTAAACACTGCTGACAAGACGAGCGGGAGTACAGCGTTCTTAGTCACCTATATGAAATTCCACTCAAGATCCATCAGGTTCTTGAGCAGTGTGGCTATTGATGAGATGGCTATTGGCGCATTCCAAACATATGGACATACAGGATTGTTGATAAACAATCACTAGTAATTTGGACAGGATCTTCAGCATCTTCTTTGTCTTTTAGCCGTTCCCATTAGGGGTTGCCACAGCAGATCAATCGTTTCCTTCTCACCCTGTCCTCTGTCACACCAACCACCCGCATGTCCTCCCTCAGCACATCCATGAACCTCCTCTCTGCCCTCCCTCGTTTCCTCCTGCCTGGTGGCTCCATCCTCAGCATCCTTCTCCCTATGGGTCCCTCCTCTGCACGTCCAAACCATCACAATCTCGCCTCTCTGACTCTGTCTCCAAACCGTCCCACCTGAGCCGTCCCTCTGATATGTTCATTCCTAATCTTGTCACTCCAAAAGAGGGTTGTTGTTTATAGAAGAAGTGAACCTTCTATCGTTAATTTCATTTCAATTTATGTCATTACAGCACCACGAGAGAGTTGACCATACAATTTAATGTCAAATGACTGCTGTGAATAGGTCAATTGGAGAAGAAGAGGCTTACTTTTGAAGGAATTCAAGTGTGCTGGCAGCCTCCTCTTGGTACTGTAGTACACTGAAATTACAGCGTCACAGTTACACGCTCTGTCCCATCTGAAATATGAAATTGGAGTTATTTCAGAAAGCATCTTGAAAATATCTCTAATCGGGTTAACATTCATGCTTTGCTGGGATGACTATAACTTCGGCTCATCTGATGCGAATGCGCGAATTCACCAAATACCAAGCAGTGTTATTAGATCATGGGCAGGGTGAGGGTCTTCTCGATGTCAGCCTATGGAAGATGACTATAGGGTACAGAAAATATATACATGTTGTGAGAATATTATTCAATGCAATAAAAATTTAAGAAAGAAGAGGAACAAACTTACGTCTGCAAGAAGGACAAGCCCATCCGTGGGCTCTCTGAAATAGACCATCAGCAGCCGGACCACATGGAGTGTCACCTTAGCATCCTGCAAGAACCATCTGAACATCTTTGTCAGCAGTTTTGCTCGAAAGTATTCCACAATAGCTCTTCATATTCTTCCACGGTGAGTTCCAGGAGACGCAGCGCATGAAGGTTTGTGAGAAGCTCAAAACGAGAATAGGTGCCCCTCTTTTGGCTGAATTTTGACTTTTAAGGGGTGAACTTTCCGTTTATGTAGTGACGGAGTTGCTGATTGATGAAAGTAAGCCCTTATTTTAATAAATGTTATAATTAATCATGTAAGTCTCTTCTTTTCCATAGAATTTGTATTGCTGCACCTTAGTTTACATCATTTCAATAGGCTATATGTTGTATAGAATAAAGAATACGCATTAAAATTGCTAATCAAGGTTATAGTAAAGACACTGCTTAATTGGCTGTCATGAATACTGACAAGGTATCATAAAGGTAATGGTCGAAGTGAGGATTTGTAAATGTTGCCTCAAACGTCCACGCAGTAATTCAGATATGGCGAAACAAGTGAATGATATAAAATATGTAGAGCTTTGTAATTCAATAAATATTTTTGCTTTGTTGAGGGTACTAGAAATATTTTTAGATATTTTAGCTTGAACATGTTTTATGTGAGGGACAATATTTAAACGTGTGCATACGCGATAAAACTTTAAAGGTATGATCGGGAGGCCGCTCTCAACACATCCGGTCCGTTTTCAGGCAAAAAAAAATTAAAAAATTTTAGGATCAAAGATTAACACGAGCCGTGACAATTTTTAAACACGTCCAAACGCGGTAAAACTTTAAAGGTATGATCGGGAGAGCGTTCTCAACACACCAGAAGCATTTTTTCACAAAAAACGCGCATAAAAAATTCAAGGTCAAAGGTCAACGCTTCTTTCTGCGCTTAATAACGACGTTTTAAATTATCCAAACGCGGTAAAACTTTAAAGGTATGATCGGAAGGCCGCTCTCACACATCCAACCCATTTTCAGGTGAAAAAAAACATTAAAAAAATTTAGGATCAAAGATTAACACTTCTTTCTGTACTTAATAACAATGTTTTAAAGCGTGCAAACGCGATAAAACTTTAAAAGGTATGATCGGGAGGTTGTCCCAAGACAGGGGTTACATTTTCACGTGAAAAAACATTAAAAAAAAATTAGGATCAAAGGTTAACACAAGCTGTCACAGCATTTAAAAGTGTGCGAAGGTCCTTGTAGCTGGATACAGGAGGTATTACCCCTTTTCTTAAGGCAATTACGATATCTTTTCACAAAATCAGAAACCAGATCATGGTTTGCGATAGTATTTTCGGTGTATAAAGACAGCACATCTTGGTACGACGCCCCGGTGGCGCTGATATATATTTAATACACGCAGTGACCTTTATTTTATTTGTAAATATTCACAAAAAGGAAACATGGGAATAGAAATGGGAAAAAATATGAGTATGTACATATGTATGTACGGATATATTTAAATCTCTTTGGTGTTAAAGATATGTAGATGTTTTGTTCATGTGGTTTCTGACATGTCTGGAATAAGACAGGCTGAAGCTGGGAAAACTAATTCTCCTGTGAGTAGCGTTTTATTCTTTTAGTGCAACTATTAAAAGGTTCACTATTTCTGTATTATCCGTCATGACTTTGCTATCCATCCACTTTTGTTCATAGTATGGGACCACTACACGCGCGGGTCTGGGGATATTTGCTCTTAAAAGTGTGTGCCTGTGTGTGTGTATTTGGGGTGTTTAGCGCAAAAGGTCGCACCTCTTTTGACAAACCGGACCAGCGTCACAGATCCCGTTTGAAGCAATATTTTTATGAGGTCCTGCTGTGTCCCTGGGTCCGAGGTGTCAGGTTAAATCCCCTGATCGATGATTACGTGTGTTTTTTGGGTCCACCATAAAACCTGATACCTGTGGGTAATGAGCTTGTTTTGGAGGCTGGTCCAGTTTTCTGTCCCGCCTCCTGCTGCAGTGTTTTTCCTTCATTCCAGCCGCTGACCGGAGCAGACGTTCATTCTCTCGGAATGAAGTTTTCTTTTTCTTCAGAGTGCGAAAGTCTTTCACGGCAAGTGAATTAAGTAATCTTTTGATAGAAATGCTTCTGTTTTTTTTTTTTTTAAAAAGATCCTCGGCGGTAAAAACATTTTTAAATGATGTTTTTTTGTTAGATATAGAGCCCCACGGTGAGAAAAGTTTATTCTGATGGAGCAGAAGAATTCGGCCTGACAAATTAACCCCAGAGGATCATTTAGAGACACGACAGGCCAGGGACAGACTCTCCTTTATGACGTAAGAAAATCAGCTCAAAACTTTTTAAAGTGTAAATATTTCATTAATAAGTATGGTCTGTGTTACAGTTTGTGGATATTCTGTTAGGAGTTTATTTAACGCTGTTTAATCAAGTTTTTTCCCCCAGACACAGCAGCAGAGATAGTAAACCCTCTGAAATCTCATTTATATTAAAAATACAGGTTAATAACGCGGAGCTGGTGTGTTCTAACCGACGGAGGTCTGTCGAACCGTCAACAGGGCGCCGCGGGGACGGACTCGTGTTACACGGTAAGAAGAAAAAAATCACATCATGACGTTTTTTTTTTAAAGTGTAGGCTAAATATTTAATAAGTCGCATCTTTTCTTTCAGTTTGTGGCGAGACGTGACCGTCGCTCCTGCAAGATGCCCGGAGGTTCGAGGATATTTTGGACTGATATTAATGAATGTTTTTGACAGAGAATAATTGCGATGCATAAAAAGTTTATTCTGGTTTAACGAGAAGAAGAAGACAAATGAAGCCCAGAGGGTTATTAGACGACACGGGGAGCCGGAGAGAGAGAGAGTCGCCTTCATGAGGTAAGAAAAAAAGAAAAACAATGATTTAGTAATATGACTAAAGTTTTTAAAGGTCCATAAAGTAAGAAAAAAAAAACATAATGTCAGACGTTTCCCCACTCAGCCAAAAATTTATGCAAACAGCCAGCATCAGCTCGAAAAGTAGAAGTTTTTGTGGAGCTTTTCACAACCAAATAAGCGTTTAAAGCGTAAAACCCTCCGCCAGTTAGATTTCTCAATAAATGACCACCGACTGTTTCTATCACAGATACGGCGTGTGAATTGTAAAAATTACAGCTTCTGTGTGTTTTCAGTGGAACTTCTGCAAAACAACCGCATTTAAATCTTTATCCACGTTAAAAGGACATGAGATTTATAATTATACGCTCTGAACAAATGCACAGATTCTACATGACACACTTTCCTCTTGTCACACTGACAGCAGTGTGTCGGCTCACAGGCTGTTAATGTTTTTGACAGAATTGGTCGGAAATGTGCAACTTTCAAGTGCCTGGTGCAGCTTTTTACAAATCATAAAACAGCGGAGTAACAACAGCGAGTTTTAACATTAGAACTCTTACCCTCCTGATGTTGGTCAACTCGTGTATTTCAGATTCATTTTAATAAATGTTCACCTTTCTGTAGCAGTTGTTAGCTAAACTAGTTTGTTCATTATTACAAGCGGTTTTTAAAAACACGTTGTACAATTTTTTACTGCGGATTATTCGCTGTTTAGGGTATTTCTACATGCCATACACTGTAAAAAATAATAAGATGACTTTACTAAAATGAAAATAATCAAAAAATGCAAACTTGCTGCCTTACAAAGTAATTTATGTTGTCTTGAAGCAGATTTGATTACCTTAATTATTGCGAGTGTGCAGTACTCAAATACACTTAAAATCTAGATTACAGTAACTTGTTTATTTTGCTGTACTGAAAAAAATAAATTACAGTAATGTATTTACTGTGAGCATCCAGCAAGTGACGGCTTAATTCTCAAAATAGTTTTGTTCATTCATCATATTCAGGTCAACTTAATTTTCTTGAAGCTACAGCTTGAAAACTGAGTCTGGTTAACTTAATTCGTTTGTATGTTAGCATGCATTTACAGTGTACAGAGAGAGTGCGGCTCAAACCAAAGTCAAATTCCATGTATTCTGTGGATACTTGGCCATTAAAAGCTGTTCTGATTCAGATTCTGATAAACCAAAAAATGCTGATGAACCCTGTTTTATTTGAAACTTCAAAGTTGTTGCTTCAGTTCTCCGTCATTCAGTTATCTGTGATTTTCAGGGAACACTTGACATAAAATGCTGACGGCTGATTTTCATATTAAAACAATACATGTCTCCCTTTTGGAAAGTCTCCCAAGAAATCTGATCAGAGAATCTTGATGTCTTCAGGGTGTATTAAAAACTAACCAGGAGAAAGCTGCTTTCAAGAACAGTTTCAGTTATTTTTTGACCCACTTCAGATGTTTCTTGGTCAGAATGAGGTGGTAAAGCAGGAACTTGCAGCGATACAAGTGAGCAAAGAAAATGTTTAGATTTAGGACTTAACATCCAAGCTGCTGGCATGTGAACGTTACCGTGAAGTGTTGAGATAAGGATTTGATGTTTGAATCCCAAAATGTGTAAAATATAATAAGTTGACTTTACAAAAAAAAATATGCGAACTTGTTGCCTTAAAAAAGTGGCTTTGAGCAGACTTGAGTTTATTATACGCAGCTGGAGACACAATAATCATCTATCAGCTAATTTACAGCGACAGCCTGATGGTTACCCTTTAATAAACATGGACGTATGCTTTTTTCTTCATGTAAGTGGACCAAATTTGTGTTTAATAACCATGAAAATATGCTTTTTTCTTCAGGTAACTGGAACAAGTACTTTTTTCTTAATGTTTTCCTTCACGTATGTTGTGTTTAATAAACATGAACGTATACTTTTTTTCTTCATGTAAGTGGACCAAATACTTTTTTCTTAATGTTTTCCTTCACGTATGCTGTGTTTAATAAACATGAACAATTGCTTTTTTCTCTGTGTGTGACTTTAATGAATGTAATAAAGCACATATTCTAAACCTTATACAGCCTGTGTTCTTTCCTATAATATTGTTGAAAAGGGTAAATTGTTTTTCAAACGAGGTTTTTTGTGAAAAACACTTACTGGTACCTTTTGCTCTAAAAATACCATCTGGCCTGACACCCAGCCACCCTGCCGGGAGTGACGGAGAAGAAACTTTGTTTTTTTCCGCCTTCATCACCTCTGGGCGGCATCTCCGATCAGCGGGTGTCCCGCGCACCATGATGATCGGGTAATATCTTAAAAGAAACACCATTTGGCGTGAGTGATAAGGAGCATTGTTTATTGAAACATCCTTTGGCGTGAGTGATAAGGAGTATTGTTTATTGTTCTTCGGGTTCATCACCTCGGGGCAGCATCTCCGCTCAGCGGGTGTCCCGCCACACACACACACACGCACACACACACGCACACACACACGCACGCACACACACAGACACAGCGTCTGCAACAGGTTTTACAGCCGTGGGGTCATGTTTCCGCGAGCGGCTCTATGCGTGGGTATTTGACCGTCTTGCTGCAAAGACTTACAACCGAGAGACGGCTATTTGTACCCCTTCTTTAATTTACGAATTAAAAAACAGAAAAGGAAACGTAATAATTTAAGAATTAAAGATATTAAAGGGGCATTAAATAATAGACACTGATTTATGTTTAATTATTTCAGAATTAGTTAATTCTTTAATACATTAAAAAGATCTAGGTATTTTTAATCATTCTTTAATTCATGAAATAAAATGACATTAAAATATTAGACCCTGGGTGGGAGGGGAGGTATGGCTTGGAGGCGGTGCTTGGCCGGGGTTAGGGGAGGAGCTTGGGGTGGGGCTAGGGGAGGAGCCAGGGGCGGAACTAGGGGAGGAGCCGGGGGCGGGGCTTAGGGGCGGGACATACTGACGTCATCGACTCTGATTGGATGTGATGTCATAAGGGGCGGGGGCTCGGAGGCGGGACTAGGGGCGGGGTTTAGGGGCGGGGCATAATGACGTCATCGATTATGATTGGCTGTGACGTCATAAGGGGCGGGGCTTGGAGGCGGGACTAGGGGAGGGGCTTAGGGGCGGGACATAGTGACGTCATCAATTCTGATTGGCTATGACGTCATAGAGGGGGCGGGGCTTAGTGACGTAGTCGATTTTGATTGGCAGCTGTCACTTTTTTGACGAAAGGTGGGTCAGTTTTCTCTCTGACCTAGTCAGCAGGAAAAGATAATTCAAGCTTCTCAAGATGCTCAGTTGCCCACCCAGACACCTCAAGATAACACCCTTCCATTAGGACAAGAAAGGCACAGTACAGAACAATGGTTAAAGATCAGAACCCTTTGCATCAAGAGTGTAATCGAACAGAATTGAGTGCTTGCTGCCACAGTCTTTGGCATCTTATTGTCCCTGTTGCTCACATTTGCCTTTAGCACTTCTAAAGACGATGTCTGCATACACAATGAATGGAAAAGTCTTTCATCTAGCATGTTTTCAGGGCAAAAACCAACGTTTGCCAAATGCTAATCAGAGAGTTGTTGGTTGCTGATGCTGCAGCCTTAGTAGCTCATTTTGACAAAACCGTCTAGGGACTCATAACCAGATTTGCACGCGAGTTTGTTTAAACCACCAGCCTGAAAACCATGCCAGGATGTCAGTAATGCTCCTAGCATTACCATTGAGGCACCACCCTTGAAGTTGTTGAACAGTTCACCTACTATATGGGCTCCACTGTTACAAGTAACCTTAACCTAGTTACACACTTGAACATGTGGTTGGTGAAAGCAACAACAACGATGGCGTGCCTATCCCAGAAGGGCTGGAATAATTGCATGCTGACTATAAACATCAAGCTCAAGGTACATCAGGTTGATGTGCTGAGGACATGTCTATATGGCTGTGAATCATCTTAACACCTTCCACATGTGTTGCCTTAGAAGAATCCTGGGGATCTCATGGAAGGGTTGAGTGTCAAACAATGTCCTCTCCTGAACACACACCCCCGTATACGAGGTCTATTAGAAAAGTATCCGACCTTATTATTTTTTTCAAAAACCATATGGATTTGAATCACGTGTGATTACATCAGACATGCTTGAACCCTCGTGGGCATGCGAGAGTTTTTTCACGCCTGTCGGTTACGTCATTCGCCTGTGGGCAGTCTTTGAGTGAGGAGTGGCCCACCCTCTCATCGATTTTTTCATTGTTTAGGAATGGCTCAGAGACTGCTACTTTGTTTGATCAAATTTTTTTCAAAAACTGCAAGGCACAACTGAGTGGACACCATTTGATAAATTCAGCTGGTTTTCGGTAAAAATTTTAACGGCTGATGAGATATTTTGGTGTGTAAGTGTCGCTTTAAGGACGGCCCACGGCGCCTGACGGCGATCTGCGCTCCGAGGCGGCGTCGTCTTGCTGTTTCAAGCTGAAAACTTCCACATTTCAGGCTCTGTTCACCCAGGTCGTCGTCAGAGAACAGAGAAGTTTCAGAAGAGGTCGGCATGAGGAGTTTATGCGGACATTCCACTGTTAAAGGAGATTTTGTAATGAAAGAACGTGTGGGCAGATTTGCATGTCGGGCCGGACCCGACCGTGGGGGGTCGCGACAGGAAAAACACCTCCATTGGAAACCTTAACGGACAAGTTGGAACATGCCCAGCTGTTAAACAATTTCTCAGATACTCACTTGTTGAAAGCCATCAAAAGCCGCCTGAATTTTACAAATGGTTTTCAACACGGAGGTGTTTTTCCTGTCGCGGCGGATTTGCGTTATCGTCACAGAACCGACTCGGCGAATTTGCCCGCACGTTCTTTCATTACAAAATCTCCTTTAACAGTGGAATGTCCGCATAAACTCCTCATGCCAACTTCTTCTGAAACTTCTCTGTTCTCTGACGACGTCCTGGGTGAACAGAGCCTGCAATTAGGACGTTTTCAGCTCGAAACAGCCAGACGGACGCCACCTCCGACCGCGCTGCGCCAATCCGCTTTGTGAGCTGTCCTTAAAGCGAAAGAAACTCCACAACCTCTCATCAGCCGTTAAACTTTTCACCGAAAACCAGCAGAGTTTCTCGAATAGTGTCCACTCCGATATCCTTCACAGGTCCTGAAAAAATTTTGATAAAGCAACGCGCGCCGTCTCCAGCAGGGTCTCAGACAAAGGATTTCAGCCGAGAGGGCTGGACCAGTGCTCACTCAAAGCCTGCCCACAGGCGGATGACGTCACCGACACGCGTGAAAAAACTCACGCATGCGAACGAGGGTTCAAGCATGTCTGGTGTAATCACACGTGATTCAAATCCATATAGTTTTTTTTTTTAGAAAACTGCCAGTTTTCTAATAGACCTCGTATTTGCACTCCTGACACATGTCTTGGCATGAGGACAATGGTAGGATCATTAAAGAGTTTTGTATTGTGAGCTGGCCACTGGCAGACCAGTCCTCCTTTACAAGGATGTCTGCAAACATGATACGAAGATCTGCACTATTGAACCAGGTATATGGGAAGAAAGAGCAGCCGACCACAGCAGGTAGAAGCAAACCACCAAGACCAGCATTAAAAACACTGTAGCAATGAGATATGTTCAGTGGGAGGACTCAAGATCCACCAAGTAATTCTCTCAATGATGAAGACCTCAGTGGGTGGAGAAAGTCAAGGCCACACCCACATTTCACCTGGCTGTGCCAGATATGGGTGGTTGCCATCCAGGAGCCAAGGCAGTTCCATCCCTTACCAAAAAGTAGTATATGCAAGTATGTTTCAAGTATACTTCTAGTTTACTTTTTATATACTTATAAGTACTATTTTTTGGTAAGGGATGTTGTGATGCATAACACTTGACCCCGACCTTCCAGTAAAACCACCCAGGAGATCTGAGTGTTTTCTTCAAAAATTTGACAAATCATTGAGTAAAGGCTTTTAAAACAGTGATGACAAATAAATTATTCTCAAATTTGAATATTTTTCCTTTCCAAGAGGACAACTTTCCTTATTTACACATTAGCAAAATGAACAAAGATACATAAAAAACTATTTAGTAGAGCAAAGGTAATTCAAACAGGCATAGAACTAAATCCTGATATATATTTGTATTTTAATAAGAGGAAACCATTAAAACTCACCATATATCCATCCGATTGCTACCGACTGACACACCGACAGAAGAAGAAGATTATTACCGCTACACACGTAGTGGTCAAAAAGTTGAAGAAAATACAGCCCCCCCTGTAGGAAGACAGACTAGTGACTATTACTGGACAAGCAATACAAATACACAGTTACAAAAATAGCTTTATCATTCTTCAGAAAAAAAATCCTTTGTTTTCTATTTGATTTTTTTAAGCCAGAGGACATTTACAAATCATTATTTAAATGTTATTCTCATTATTATAGCACCATTATAAGAATTCTATTCATCCCTTTTCATCAGTGTAGTTTTAAATTTAAATATTCCAGTACAAAACTGTATAATAAGAACATATTTGTAAATGTTAAAAATATTTTATCTCACCTCTGTAACAAGCAGGAGTCCTAATAAGAAGCAAACAGAGCAGAGACAAAGCAGCAACAACTCTCTGCGATAACCTCTTCGAAAAGCAGCGGGGAACATGTCTGTTACGGATGTCATCAAACACTCCAAACTGACAAACTGCCAGGGACAAAAAACACACAGGACACATCACTAACAGCAGTTATTGATAACCATTATCGGTGAATGATTACCGCTTCATACAACTGCATCTTAAACAGTTAGAATATCGTGAAACGGGGTTATGAGGTATGGAGAGAAAAACTCCCTCGGTCAATGTGACTACTTTTAAATGTTTTTATGATGGCATTTTAGAAACTGCACCTGTATCTGATGCTCACTGAATATTTTGTTTTATTTATTTGTGTGTGTGTGTGTATTTATTTAATTTGTATATTTGTTGTGCATGAAAGTTATGTATCTTTGTAACCGTGTTGTGCTGCCTTCTTGGCCAGATCACACTTGGAAAAGAGGTTTTTAATCACATTGAGGCTTTTAACTACAGCGTATTTAAATAAAGGGGGAGAGAGAGAGAGTCAGGATTCAGAGCCAGGTATTTAACAAAATAGAACCCAAATGCGAGCCAGCCAAAACACAGGAGGTGAGTTCAGAAAGTTGCCAAGTTTTAATACACAGTCAGTGAGCCAAACATACAGAAATAGGAGTAGGTAAGGCTTCAACGAAAATAGGTCTACATCCAAAAAGGGTGCGACAAAAGGGTACTGACAAAAGGAAAACACCAGAGTGCAGCAGATAACAAACTTCCATAAGCAAAAGTGACTGGGACATAATTAAACAGAACACAAGGGTGCAGCAGAGAACAGACTTCCATGTGAAGAGAAATACAACACTTGATCCCCAAGTCATAACCTGAACACATCAGAGAAAGGAACTGCAAAAATCAAATAAAACCTGAAGGACTGTTCACACAGAAATAAAACAAATAAATATAATTTAACAGACTTAAAAAGGGAACAGACCTGAACAAACACCAAAAAATAACCCATCACAGATGGCTGCATGAAAATTCAGTAAGGTATATCTTATATATGACAGAGAGAGAGTTCTTTTTTGTCAGGTATTTTGGCTATTTCTTCCTCTTGACAATACCCCATAGAGAATCTATGGGGCCAGTCAAGTACAGTAATATCACAGTCAGCTAGCCAGTTACTAGCAGTTTTGTCACTGTTGACAGGTGCCACATCCAGCTGGAAAAGGAAATCAGCATCTCCATAAAGCTTGTCACCGGAGCATCAAGTGCTCTAAAATGCCCTGGTAGAACACTATGTTGACTTTGGACTTGATAAAACACAGTGGATGCTTCTGTGCTTCTTCACTCTCAGACTCAGACAACTTTATTGTTCCCTAAAAGGGCAATTAATTTCACACCAAATTACCTCATACAAATGCACAGCAATTAATCCACAATTATTACTAGTTGAACGTAATAATGGCCCACATCAGAATTAAAACAACCGCGCATATACATTTGATTGTTTATGTACGCTAAACTTTGAAACAGTCCGTCATCCGAATTGAGGAAATGTGAGTGTGGGGGGGCCGCAGCAACATGTGGTTGCGTAGCCAGCTTGGAGGAAATGGGGAGCTGCCACAGCTAAAGCTGCGTTGTGCCTCAGAGGGGGAAGGGAGTGGCGTGCGTGGGAGATGGGATGGGGTGGGGGATGGGGACAGGAACACAAAGGAGGGGAAGGGGGTGGGAGCATGCGTATCAGTCTCTGTCCGTGTGTGCTGGAGTTGCAAAAGATAAGAAGTCAGCCGAATGGTTCACCAAGGCCGCAGAAATTCCTCTGGAGGAAAACAATGGGGCGCTTTGACCTTTAGAGGCTGATAAACCTGCCATGTTTATGGTTGAGCAGTGAAAACACATTTGCAGCTCTCATGAACAACCAAATCCAATTTCTGAGTAGTCCCTGGTCTCAGACATCTTCCTTTGCAAGGCGTGCATTTGCTCCAAGATGTTATCCAACTTACGTCTGAGTTCAAGAGTTAACGCAGTCTCAGAATGTATCGCCTTGCCCAACTCATTAATCCTGACGGACAGGTGAGGGGTCGTGGCTCTGGTGGCAGCTGTCTTGCCAATTCTCCGGTAGGTCAGGGCAGCACATATTTTTCCTTTCCTTTATATAGTGCCAAATCACAACAGAGTTGCCTCAAGGTACTTCACACAGGTAAGGTCTAACCTTACCAACCCCCAGAGCAACAGTGGTAAGGAAAAACTCCCTCTGAGGAAGAAACCTCAAGCAGACCAGACTCAAAGGGGTGACCCTCTGCTTGGGCCATGCTACAAACATAAATTACAGAAACAATTCACAGAACAATTCATGTACGTATATACAAGAATTGCTGTTGGTGCACAGGACAGGAGGGTCGCCAACACAAATACAACTCCCATCTCTGGATGGAGCTGCACCTTAAACAGAGAAAAAACAGAATCAGGCATCAGAAAGACAAAAAATACTGTATAATTTGCCAGCATTAATCAACAAGAAAAACAGAAGAAATACTAAGGTGATCGCCGGCCGCTAGCCCTAAGCTTCACTAAAAGACCCAGAATTTAGGTAAAGTTGAGGCTGCGGCCCGCTCCAATTACTAATAAGATGAATTAAAAGAGTAAAAAGCATAAAACAAAACTGTACCAGTATGCTAGCCATATGACAGGGAAAAGAAGTGCGTCTTAAGTCTGGACTTGAAAGTCTCCACAGAATCTGATTGTTTTATTGACGCAGGAAGAGCATTCCACAGAAGAGGGGCATGATAAGCGAAAGCTCATACACCAATAAGTACCAGCCCTTCTACAATAAAACCAAATATAAATAAATATTTGACGTCCTCCACAGAGAGTGGCACCAAGCATGTGACACGCCATTTCTCCCAGGCATTGAGAACATAGCCCGCAGGGTAGCCATCTGGGCATGCAGGGCCCCCCAGCCCTGATTTCCTTGTTGAAAAAAATGGTGTCAATAGCGTTCAGAGACCAGTTGATCAATTACATGGTTAATCCAGTATAGTTTGAAGAAGTGGTGGGCACAGCTAACTGAAAAGTTAGCTTTGATAGCCACTAATCCACTAACTGAAAAGTTAACTCTTATAATGCTAAACCGCAAAAAAGTTACCACTAACTTTTAGTATTGACTCAGTCACGGCCATATTGGATTACACTGTCAGCTACTGATAAGCCAGTTTTTAGTTTAAGCACCGCAGGGGCTGCTGGGTAAATTCAAAGGTCAAGTCACATAACACGTGTTTGTGATCCCAGGGTCACAAACACAAAGCGAATGCATGAAAAATAAATAAATATAAAATAAAACCCCAAACACGGTCATCATCTTTATCAAAAGCAGCAAACTGCAGTATTAGAAGTCACAGTTTCTCTCTATATTATATATTTATAAACCAGTAATGGAGCTACGCCTCACACGTATTACGTTCACAAACACAAAACAAATGCATGAAAAATAAATAAATAAAAAGAAAATCCTAACATTGTCATTGTCTTTATAAAAATGAACTGTTGTGAACTGTTATGAACTGTTACAGTAACAACTCACCCATGTTGTGTTTGTAAACATGACACAAAACGAACGCACGAAAAATAAATACATAAAAAATAAAAGCAGTAAATCGCAGTTTTAATAATCACAGTTTATCTGTACATTATATTTATAAACATTAACGGAACTACTCTGACCACTCGCTTATTAGGTTTAAAATTACGCTGCCGCGTTTAGTGGAGCAACAACCTTACCTATCATTGCGGCGACGAATTAAACCTTCAACTTTGACTGAACTCGAAGCGAGACTACCTGAAATCCTAACTTCAGGCTTGATGAAATTTCAGTCGGTAGACTGTCTTGCGGATAGCCTGAATTTAGCGCTAAAACCACACCTGATAAGACTGCGCCTCCTCTATTAAAGCCACGCTTTCCCAAAGCACAGACACCTTGGTTCAACAGTTATTTGCGTGACCTTAGGCAGAAGGCTAGAGGGCTGGAATGGAAATGGCGTAGTTCCAAACTAGAGGTGTTTCACCTTGCGTGGCGTGAAGCTATTTTAGATTATAAGCATGCTTTATTGGCTACGAAGCAGGCGTATTATTCTGAATTGATCAACAAAAACAAGCATAACTCAAAGTTCTTGTTTGATACGATGGCATTTCTTATTCATGGACAGCCACCTGTTGGGCGTTCTCCTTTTTCAGCACAGGACTTTCTGGACTATTTTGAAAAGAAAATAGAAGATATTAGGTTGAGCACATCTCAGCATACTTTGGTCCAGTCATTGTATTCAGCTACTGAGCAGGGGACTACCACTGAGGTGCTACCTAGATTCATGGAATTTAACAGTATCTCACAAGGTGTGCTGACGAAACTCGTGATGTCTACGAGAAGCACAACTTGCTTATTTGATCCTATGCCAACAAAATTGTTTAAGGATCTCTGGCCCATTCTTGGGCCGACTGTGCTGGAAATTGTTAACCTTTCTTTAAACTCTGGATCTGTTCCAAATTGTTTTAAATCTGCCGTGGTTAAACCACTACTCAAGAAATCTAATCTTGATCCTGGTGTATTGAAAAATTATAGGTCGATATCAAATCTATCATTCTGCTCTAAAAATCTGGAAAAGGTGGTTTCACGGCAGCTTGTGGACTATCTTACTGAGAATGACCTTTTTAAGCCACTGCAGTCTGCTTTTAGAAGACATCACTCTACAGAAACAGCACTTATTAAAGTAGTTAATGATCTTCTGTGAGCAATGGACTCGGATACTACTACAGCATTGGTGTTGTTGGATCTCAGTGCTGCGTTTGACACAGTTGATCATCATATTCTACTTGATAGACTAGAAAACTGTTTCGGGATTACTGGAACTGCTCTTGCGTGGCTGACGTCTTATCTGTCTGGCCGTTCCCACTGTGTTTTGTGCAATGACACTACCTCTGACTTTAAGGGCATGAAGTTCGGGGTTCCGCAGGGATCCGTTCTGGGTCCCCTGCTTTTTCCCTGTATATGGCACCCCTTGGGAACATTTTGCGGCGTTTCGGGGTTGCTCTTCATTGTTATGCTGATGATACTCAGTTGTATATGCCGATAGCTGCTGGAAATCCCGTCCACATAAAATCTTTACAGGACTGTCTCGCAGCAGTGAGAAGTTGGATGTCTAGCAACTTTCTACTTTTGAACTCTGATAAGACTGAAATGATGGTTCTTGGTCCAGCAAGACATCGGCATCAATTTGATCAGCTGGCGCTTAGCCTAGGTTCATGTGTTATACATCATACTGACAAAGTGAGGAACCTTGGGGTAATTTTTGATCCTACGTTGTCCTTTGACCTCCACATTAGGGAAATTATGAGGACTGCTTTCTTTCATCTGAGAAATATAGCGAAGATTCGCCCCATCCTGTCTATGGCTGATGCTGAGACTCTGATTCATGCGTTTATCTCTTCTAGATTGGATTATTGTAATGCTTTATTTTCTGGCCTGCCGCAGTCTAGCATTCGAGGACTTCAGTTGGTACAGAATGCTGCTGCCAGACTTTTGACACAATGTAGAAGGTTTGACCACATTACTCCCATTCTGGCATCCCTTCATTGGCTACCGGTTTCTGCCAGATCGGATTTTAAAGTTTTATTGTTGGTTTATAAAATTGTTCATGGACTGGCACCTTCCTACCTGGCGGACTTGGTTAAGCCCTACGTACCTGCGAGGCCCTTGCGTTCGCAGGGCACAGGGCTTCTGTGTGTTCCGAGGATGAACAAAAAGTCTGTGGGGTATAGACCCTTCTCCTACCGTGGTCCGGCTCTTTGGAACGATCTACCTGCTGTTATTCGGCAGTCTGACACGGTGGAGATTTTTAAATCAAGACTGAAGACCCACTTTTTTAGACTGTCTTATCATTAATTTTTTAATCTGTTTGTGTTTGCTTTGTAATTTCTTTTTATTCTACTGTGTTTTATCTTTTTACTGTGCTTTTCTTGCTTTTAATTTTGATTTTAGATTAATTTGTGTTGTTGTGAATTATGTGAAGCGCCTTGGGGCAACTTTGTTGTGAGTTGGCGCTATATAAATTAATAAATTGAAATTGAACTAACGACTCACTCATATTGTGTTCAAACACAACATCAGTTCCCGTTCATACACAGGAAATAACATGTATGATTTTAGGGTTTATGAACGTTTTGACCATTAAACTTTACTCAGTTTATGAACAACAACAACAAAAATTAGGGGACTGAAAGTTAGTGGAACTAAATTTATCAGAAGCTAATTGGTCTGATGATGGTTTTCAAAGTTAGCTGAAAAGCTAACAAAAGCTAAAAGCTAGCAAAAAATTAGCTGTGCTAATTAGCGGTTAGCAAATTAGCAGAACTGTGCCTATCACTGCCCATCGCTCCATAACATTCAGTCACAGATAGTTGGAACTATACATTTTTGGAATCTCTGTGATCAGATAAATAATGTGATATAATTGGAGTATCTTTTAATTTTAACCCCTGTGTAATTCTTCAATTGACCCCTACTTGGCTGCCCAATTGAAAATTCAAGTGGCCAATTGTTTTTTCATGTCTAAGGAGTATGTGTGCCAATTTTGGTGCTTGTTTCCAGAAATTAATGATTGCTACAGTTAACTGTTCCACTAATGGAGAGAACATGCAAACTCCACACAGACAGGAATATATATTTTCACTTTCTGACATATCTCACGACAAATATTGAACTTTTTCATGATATGCAGATTTTTTTTGAGATGCACTTTAATCACTTTAATCTTACCTGTGTATCTGCACCCAACAAGATGACCATAATGAAGAAGCACACAGCCCATAACTGAGGAAAAGGCATCATAGCAACTGCTCGTGGATAAGCAATGAATGCCAAGCCGGGTCCTGTGTTTAAATATAAACACAGTCATTAAAGAATGTAATAAAATCACCGGCGTTTATTTATTTGTCTGTCTGTCAATTTCAATTTATTTTCATTTATATAGTGCCAAATCACAACAGAGTTGCCTCAAGGTGCATCACACAAGTAAGGTCTAACCTTACTAACACCCAGAACAACAGTGGTAAGGAAAAAACTCCCTCTGAGGAAGAAACCTCAAGCAGACCAGACTCAAAGGGTGACCCTCTGCTTGGGCCATGCTACAGACATAAATTACAGAACAATTCACAAAACGAATATACAGGAAATGCTGTTGGTGCACAGGACAGGAGGATCTCCAGTACAAATACAACTTCCATCTTTGGATGAAGCTGCACCTTAAACAGAGAGGAAAAACAGAATCAGGCATCAGAAAGACAAGAAATACAGTATAATTTGCCAGCATTAATCAACAAGACAAACAGAAAACAGAATACTAAGGTGATCGCCGGCCACTAGCCCTAAGCATCACTAAAAGACCCAGAATTTAGGTAAAGTTGAGGCCGCGGCACGCTCTGTTTACTAATAAAATGAATTAAAAGAGTAAAAAGCGTAAAACAAAACTATACCAGCATGCTAGCCATATGAAAGGGAAAATAAATGCGTCTTAAGTCTGGACTTGAAAGTCTCCACAGAATCTGACTGTTTTATTGATGCAAGGAGATCATTCCACAGAACAGGGGCACGATAAGAGAAAGCGCTATGACCCGCAGATTTCTTATTCACCCTAGGGACACAAAGTATTCCTGCATCCTGAGAATGCAAAGCCCGGGCCGGTACGTAAGGTTTAATTAGGTCAGCTAAGTAGGGAGGTGCCAGTCTGTGAACAATTTTATAGACTCGTAGCAGAACCTTAAAATCTGATCTCACTGGGACAGGAAGCCAGTGAAGGGATGCCAAAATGGGTGTAATGTGGTCGAACCTTCTGCTTCGTGTCAAACGTCTGAGTGTAATGTGGTTGAACTTTCTGCTTCGTGTCAAAAGTCTGACTGCACCATTTTGAACCAATTGGAGAGTCCTAATGCTAGACTGCGGTAAACCAGAAAGTAGAACATTGCAGTAGTCCAATCTGGAAGAGATAAATGCATGGATCAGGGTCTCAGCATCAGCCATAGACAGGATGGGATGAATCTTTGCTACATTTTGCAGGTGGAAGAAAGTAGTCCTCATAATATTTCTAATGTGGAGGTCAAAGGACAATGTAGGATCAAAAATTACCCCAGGGTTTGTCACTTTGTCAGTGTGATGTATGACACACGAGCCTAGGCTGAGCGTTAACTGGTCAAATTGATGCCAATGATCATTTCAGTCTTATCAGAGTTTGAAAGTAGGAAGTTTCTAGACATCCAACTTCTCACTGATGCAAGGCAATCTTCTAAGAATTTTATGTGAACGAGATTACCAGCAGTTATCAGCATGTATAACTGAATATCATCAGCATAGCAGTGAAAGGTAATCTCAAAACACCGCAATATGTGCCCAAGGGGTGTTATATAAAGGGAGAAATGCAGGGGGCCTAAGACGGACCCCTGTGGAACCCAAATTTCATGTCTGTAAGGTTAGAGGTAGTGTTACTGTACAAAACACAGTGAGAACGACTGGTTAAGTATGACGTCAGCCATGCAAGGGCACTCCCAGTAATCCTAATGTAGCGGGATGAAAGTCCCGGGTCCCAATTGAAAAGACGTTCCCGCTAGCGTGGCTAACGGGGAGTTCCCCTTTGGCTGACCTAAGGTCCTGCTGCTTCACTAAAATGATTTTCGAGCCTATCAAGTAGAATATGATGATCCACGGTATCAAATGCAGCACTGAGATCTAACAGCACCAGAACTGAATACACTGTAAGCAGATAATTCACCACTGTAGTGAGAGCTGTCTCTGTGGAATGATATTTTCTAAAAGCAGACTGCAATGGCTCAAAGAGATTATTCTCAGTAAAATAGTCCACGAGGTGGTGTGACACCACTTTTTTCAGAATTTTTAGAGCAAAATGATAGATTTGATATCGGCCGATAGTTTTTCAATACACTAGGGTCAAGATTAGGTTTCTTAAGTAATGGTTTAATCACTGCAGATATGAAACATTTAGGAACAGATCCAGAAGTTAAAGAAAGATTAATAACTTCTAGCACAGTCGGCCCAAGAGTGGGCCACAGGTCCTGAAACAGTTTTGTTGGTATAGGATCAAATAGACAGGTTGTGCTTTTTGTTGACGTTATACGTTTCGTCAGCATGCCTCGTGAGATACTATCAAAATCTGTAAATCTAGGTAATTCCTCAGTAATGGC
This sequence comes from Thalassophryne amazonica, assembly GCF_902500255.1. Classification (NCBI taxonomy): domain Eukaryota; kingdom Metazoa; phylum Chordata; class Actinopteri; order Batrachoidiformes; family Batrachoididae; genus Thalassophryne; species Thalassophryne amazonica. The sequence goes on along the minus strand of NC_047105.1, from coordinate 60,289,981 downwards.
GCCCACCTCAATAGCAGGGTGTAGTGGCTGGGTTAAGGCATGCTGGGATATGTTTAACCTAATGTCTTCTATTTTCTTCTCAAAGTAAGCCAGGAAATCTTGTGCTGTAAAAGGAGAGCGAACTACAGGTGGTTGTCCATGAATAAGTGTTGCCACTGTGTCGAACAAGAACTTTGAGTTATGCTTGTTTTTGCTGATCAAATCAGAGTAGTAGGTCCGCTTTGTAGCCAGTAATGCATGCTTATAGTCTAAGATAGCATCATGCCACACAAGGTAAAATATTTCTAATTTTGAACTACACCATTTCTGTTCTGGACCTCTTGCCTTATGCTTGAGGTCACGCAAGTAATCATTGAACCAAGGGGTGATTTGGGGGAGCGTGGTTTGAGCGTGGTTGTCCATGAATAAGTGTTGCCACCGTGTCGAACAAGAACTTTGAGTTATGCTTGTTTTTGTTGATCAAATCAGAGTAGTAGGTCCGCTTTGTAGCCAGTAATGCATGCTTATAGTCTAAGATAGCATCATGCCACGCAAGGTAGTATATTTCTAATTTTGAACTACGCCATTTCTGTTCTAGACCTCTTGCCTTATGCTTGAGGTCACGCAAGTAATCATTGAACCAAGGGGTGATTTGGGGGAGCGTGGTTTTAACACAGGTGGCACAATCATGTCGATTGTAGTTTTGAGCACTGAGTTTAAACTATCCACAAGTCTTTCTACTGATTGGGCATTTGCCAAATGTGAAGCTAAGACATCAGGCAGTCTAGCTTCGAGTTCAGTCTTAGCTGAGGAGTTGATGCATCGCTGTACTGATATAACCAGCTCCCAATTCAGATCAGGGAGACAGACACCCTCTCTACTTTTAAGATTAGGCTTAAAAGTTTCCTTTTTGCTAAAGCTTATAGTTAGGGCTGGATCAGGTGACCCTGAACCATCCCTTAGTTATGCTGCTATAGACGTAGACTGCTGGGGGGGTTCCCATGATGCACTGTTTCTTTCTCTTTTTGCTCTGTATGCACCACTCTGCATTTAATCATTAGTGATTGATCTCTGCTCCCCTCCACAGCATGTTTTTTTCTTGGTTCTCTCCCTCAGCCCCAACCAGTCCCAGCAGAAGACTGCCCCTCCCTGAGCCTGGTTCTGCTGGAGGTTTCTTCCTGTTAAAAGGGAGTTTTTCCTTCCCACTGTAGCCAAGTGCTTGCTCACAGGGGGTCGTTTTGACTGTTGGGGTTTTACATAATTATTGTATGGCCTTGCCTTACAATATAAAGCGCCTTGGGGCAACTGTTTGTTGTGATTTGGCGCTATATAAAAAAATTGATTGATTGATTGATTGATTGATATATAAGGTTGTTGTTCCACTAAACACGGCAGTGCAACTGTAAACTTAATAAGTGAGTGATCAGAGACCACTGATGTAAGAGGTATGATGTCAACATTGTGACAGCAATACCATGTGCGAGAACCAGATCCAGGGTATTTCCACTAATGTGTGTCGAGTCCCGAATGCATTGTTGAAATCCTAATGCATCCGCAATTTCCATAAATGATTTGTAGAGCGGATCAGAAGGCTTATTTATATGAACGTTAAAGTCACCAATGATCAGAATATTATCTGCACTAGTTAACAAGTTAGAGATGAATGCACAAAATTCATCTAAGAATTCAGAATACTGGCCAGGAGGCCTATATACAGTGACAAAGTAATAAGGCTGATTTTTTTTTTCTTCTGACCATGGCAATGCGTAATATCCTGAGCAGAGCGGAGAATCAGATGCTCAAATGAGTTATAGTTGTGACCCCCAACAGCTAATAAGCTAAACCTAGATTTATAAATAAGAGCAGTGGTGGGCACAGATAACCAAAAAATTAACTTTGGTAACAGATAATCAGATAACTGAAAAGTTATCTTTGATAAAGATAAATGCATAAACCACCCAAAAATGTATCAGAAGTTACAGATAACCGATAAATTCCAGTATTGTCTCTGGTACATTTGCAACTACTAACAAGCTGAATTTGAGTTTTAACACCACGATCGCTTTTGGAAGCATCAAAAGCAACAGCAGACCCAAACAATGAGCCCACACTTCTGTGTTTGAACATCCTGCTCCCTGCTGGAAGCTCTTGTTTACTACACAGCTTGCAGCACAAACACAAGCTGACAGCAACCACAAAGCCAGCTCTCTATCAATCACAACGCTCCGGTCAGGCAGAGGTCTTGGAAAATAAAGTCATGCTGACTTATGGTTTGGTGTGAATATTGATAGAATAACTCCATTAATGTCAATTCTGTCATTTGTACAAAGTTAAAATATAACATATATCTTTTAATGTTGAATAATGCACTAATTCTGAGGTTCTGTAACAAACACAGACAAAGGGTTCTGGGTAAAAAGTGCCTCTGCTAAACACTGATTATTTCAGTCATTCACTATGTAAACCAACACGTTAATGTGACATGTGTCGTGTGTTGGTGTTTACAGATAAATGTGCTTTTGTAAAATATTCCATGTTTTTATTTGTAAAAACAGGCAATTTTACGGAGCCCTTTAAGTGTCATTGCAAAATGTTTTGCATGCGGAGAGAATGTGCGCTCATTTTATTAATGCCGTGCGCACATTTTATGATGTTGTAAAACGTGCACTCAATATTGTCTTGATACATAAATGTTGGCTTTACACTGTGTGAGTTTTGGTCCTTTTTCAGATGATTTTTCATTCGTGTGAGAATTTTTTGGACCAAGTTTCAGGTTAATCGCACGTCCTGCATCATGTAGTGTACATGGAGTAACAAGCTGTGTTTAACATCTCATGACCACTTCCTGATCGCCGATCGTATGGTCAGATGAAAACCAAACCTGTTTGATATTATTCTGGTTGGCTGTCGTGAGGGTATCCTGCTTCTGAAGAGCAACGAGCATCCAACCGCTTGCACTGTACATGTGTAAACACCGCAGAACTGTCTTGTAATGTTTTTTTTTGTTGTTGTTATAAAATATATTCACGAGAATTTTAGGCACTAGAGTTTAATGCTATTGTCCGTGGAGCCTGAACAGAGTGTCTGAAATGCATATGTCCTGTCGTGAACGTACTGAGATTACCCTATCCTACCCATAATGCACTGCTGGGCACAACATGTGCTCACTAAAACCTTAAAAATTAGCACATTACTTTAAAACTAAAACATATATCTGTTATTTTCACTTTATAAAACTTCAGACATCAATCAATCAATCAACTTTTTTCTTATATAGCGCCAAATCACAACAAACAGTTGCCCCAAGGCGCTCCATATTGTAAGGCAAGGCCATACAATAATTATGAAAAACCCCAACGGTCAAAACGACCCCCTATGAGCAAGCACTTGGCCACAGTGGGAAGGAAAAACTCCCTTTTAACAGGAAGAAACCTCCAGCAGAACCAGGCTCAGGGAGGGGCAGTCTTCTGCTGAGACTGGTTGGGGCTGAGGGAAAAAACCAGGAAAAAGACATGCCGTGAAGGGGGGCAGAGATCGATCACTAATGATTAAATGCAGAGTGATGCATACGGAGCAAAAAGAGAAAGAAACAGTGCATCATGGGAACCCCCCCACAATCTACGTCTAAAGCAGCATAACCAAGGGATGGTCCAGGGTCACCCGATCCAGCCCTAACTATAAGCCTTAGCGAAAAGGAAAGTTTTAAGCCTAATCTTAAAAGTAGAGAGGGTATCTGTCTCCCTGATCTGAATTGGGAGCTGGTTCCACAGGAGAGGAGCCTGAAAGCTGAAGGCTCTGCCTCCCATTCTACTCTTACAAACCCTAGGAACTACAAGTAAGCCCGCAGTCTGAGAGCGAAGCGCTCTAATGGGGTAATATGGTACTACGAGGTCCCTAAGATAAGATGGGACCTGATTATTCAAAACCTTATAAGTAAGAAGAAGAATTTTAAATTCTATTCTAGAATTAACAGGAAGCCAATGAAGAGAGGCCAACACGGGTGAGATATGCTCTCTCCTGCTAGTCCCCGTCAGTACTCTAGCTGCAGCATTCTGAACCAACTGAAGGCTTTTTAGGGAACTTTTAAGACAACCTGATAATAATGAATTACAATAGTCCAGCCTAGAGGAAATAAATGCATGAATTAGTTTTTCAGCATCACTCTGAGACAAGACCTTTCTGATTTTAGAGATATTGCGTAAATGCAAAAAGGCAGTCCTACATATTTGTTTAATATGCGCTTTGAATGACATATCCTGATCAAAAATGACTCCAAGATTTCTCACAGTATTACTAGAGATCAGGGAAATGCCATCCAGAGTAACGATCTGGTTAGACACCATGCTTCTAAGATTTGTGGGGCCAAGTACAATAACTTCAGTTTTATCTGAGTTTAAAAGCAGGAAATTAGAGGTCATCCATGTCTTTATGTCTGTAAGACAATCCTGCAGTTTAGCTAATTGGTGTGTATCCTCTGGCTTCATGGATAGATAAAGCTGGGTATCATCTGCGTAACAATGAAAATTTAAGCAATACCGTCTAATAATACTGCCTAAGGGAAGCATGTATAAAGTGAATAAAATTGGTCCTAGCCATTCTCAGTCATTCCATTCAATTTCAACATCATCCAATGTAGCAATGGGTATTAAGTTTGCAAAGCATATCCCTCTATGATTTTTTTCTGTCTGTTTGCAGGATTACGTGAAAACTACTGCACGGATTTTGATGAAATTTTCACCACAGTTACATATTAGGCCACAGAAGAACCCACTGAATTTTGAAGGTGATCCAGATCTGGTTCTGGATCAAGATTCACTTTATATAGGCTTTGAAGGATTACATCAAAACTACTTCATGAATTCTCACCAAATTTGTACCACAGATACTGTGTAGATATTGAGGTATGGAAGACTCCATTAAATTTTGGGGGTGATACAGATTCGGATCCAGATTCTGGATCAAGATTCACTTTATATAGGCTTTGAAGGATTATGTCAAAACTACTTCACGGATTCTCACCAAATTTTCACCAAAGATACATATTAGACCATGGAAGACTCCATTAAATTTTGGAGGTGATCTGGATCCAGATCAAGTTTCATGTTATATAGTCTTTGAAGGATTATGTCAAAACTACTTTCCAGAATTTCATCAAATTTTCACCACGGATACATATTTGACCATGAAAGACTCCAGTAAATTTGGAGGTGATCTGAATCCGAATCCAGATTCTGGATCAAGATTTCACTTCATATACGCTTTGACGGATTACGTCACAACTACTTCACAGACTCTCACCAAATTTGCACCACAGATAGATATTAGGGCATGGAATAGTCCATTAAATTGTGGAGGTGATCCGGATCCGGATTGGCGGATGTCAGAAATCTCTGATTGCTCTTGTTACAGGGGAGATGTATGAATATAATTTGTAGAATTCCCTGCACTGGTCACAGTGTATGACTTGGACAGGAAAAATGTAAATGAGTGGATAAGTGAGTAAGTGCTTCACAGCGGGTTTATGTACATAATAACTCAAAAACAAATGCTATCATCTTGTTAATCAGATTAAAAGAACTTTTAATGAAGACAAACCCTGATGCATCTGTTGATCTTTGATGCACCAATACAATATAAGCAAATTCAGCATCTCAGTATGCGCAGTGCATGCTGAGCTGGGTCAAAGTTCATGACTATGAAAAACACATAAGAGACGCCACCAATGTAAATTTTGAATATTTTGAGTGTGTGTGTGTATGTGTGTGCCAAAAAGGAGGAAATTTGTGTTTTTCCCTCAAAATTCTACTCACAACACCCCATAATGACATGAAATAAGTTTTCTTTTATTACTTTTTGCAAAATTATTAAAAATCAAAAGCTGAGGAATCACATGTACATACGTATTCCCACCTTTTGCTCAAGACTTTGTTGATACACCTTTGGCAGCAATTACAGCCCCAAGTCTTCTTGAATATAATGACAAGCTTGGCGCACCTATCTTTGGGCAGTTTTGCCCATTCCTCTTTGCAGCAGCTCTCAAGCTCTATCAGGTTGGATGGGGAGCACTGGTGCACAGTCATTTTCAGAGCTCTCCAGAGATGTTTAATTGGATTCAGGTCTGGGCTCTGGCTGAGCCACTCAAGGACATTCAGAGAGTTGTCCTGAAACAACTCCTTGTGGGGCCTTATATGTAGACAGGTGTGTGCCTTTCCAAATCATGTCCAATCAACTGAATTTACCCCAGGTGGACTCCAATGAAGCTATAGAAACATCTCAAAGATGATCAGTGGAAACAGGATGCACCTAAGCTCAATTCTGAGCGTCATACTCTTATTTTCAGGGTTGCCGCAGTCCAGTATCAGGGGTCTCCAATTAGTTCAGAATGCTGCTGCCAGTCTTTTGACACAGAGCAGAAAGTTTGACCACATTACACCTGTTCTGGCATCCCTCCATTGACTACCTGTCTCTCTGAGATCAGACTTTAAGGTTCTGTTATTAGCCTGGCAAGTTGTTCATGGACTGGCATCGACCTACTTAAGATAAGACTTTATTGATCTCACAGTGGAGTAATTCATGTTACGTCAGCTCTTAAAAAAACACACAAGATGGGTACGAGTAGAGGAAAATGTGCAACAAACAGTGTGTGCAAGGATAAGCAATAATAATAATAATAATAATAGTTGTAGCAATACAATAAAATAAGAAAATGAGGTAGAAATAGAATACACACACATATATATATGTGTGTGTGTGTGTGTGTGTGTGCGTGTGTGTGTGCAGCATCCCATCTTTAAAGCCCACTAAAGACACTAAGCTTGTATTTGACATCCTAAAGCAATATTTCAGTGAAGTAACATATTCCACTATGCCTCTAGCGGATTTTTACAACACACTCCCTTTGGTGGGGGAAAGCCCAATGGATTATTGGATTCGCTTGAACAAAGCTGTGGACGTGGCAGATAAGTGCTTAAGGAGACAAGGTTGAAGACCCTTCTCATGAAGTAACAATGATGTTTGTGAAACATTGCCCCGACCCTGCACCATCAAGTGTTCTGAAATTCAAAACGGCTGAGAAGTGGACAGCAAATGAGATCCAGGAACACATTGTTGAACATCAGAGAGAGGCCAGGACAAAGGCCCAAAGTAAAACAGGCCGGCCAATACCAACAAAGCAGGTTGGTGTACACGCCCAACCCTCAGTCACAGATGTTGATAATTGGGCCGAAAGTGTCAAGGAACCAACCTGCGACCAGAATGCAACGGGACCATCATCCATCTCTCAGACAGAGAATGTTTGCATACAGTCCCTTATTGGCTTGCTGGATCGCATGTTGGAGCAGAGAAATCAGTCAGCATCATTTACACCTCCAGGGAGGGGACAAGCAAATTCCTCTCAAAGAAGATGTAAGGTCTGCCAGTCTATTGACCATTCAACAACCATGCACTGCAGGCAGGAGAACCTTTGTATGAGCTGTTTCATGCCTGGCCACTGGAGGAGAGAATGCCAACAGGCCAAGCCGAGAAATAATCCATTGCCACAGCCCAGGGATGGGCAAGTTGGAATGGATTTAAACTAGGCTGCTCACATTTGGAGAGGGGATGTGTGGGCATTAAAGGATCAACCCTTGACGGAGATGAAGACTTGAAGGAGGTGTATCTCAAGGTCTGCAAAGCAATGCCAGACAATAGCACCGTAGTCATTCAAAATATCCACAGAGTTGAGCCCTATGGTGAACTATTCCATGCCCCAGTGATAAGTGGTTCTACCCAGCTGCAAGGGTTGCTTGACACAGGATCCATGGCTTGTACAATGAGTGAAAAAGCAGAACATGTTGTGTGTGGGCCGCCAGAAGAGGAGGTACTGCTGGCCCACCACCAGTGGGCGCCCTGCCTGAAGTGCGGGCTTCAGGCACCAGAGGGCGCTGCCGCCACGGACACAGCCGGGGGTGACAGCTGTCACTCATTATCTCTTGACAGCTGTCACCCATCTACTCAACATCATCTCACTCCATAAAGACCAGGCGTCATCTCCACCTCGTTGCCGAGATATCGTACTTCATTGGAGGTAATATACTCAGCCGTTTGTGTTTTACACATCAATCTGTATATTGTGAGTCTTTGCAGGAGTACCTGTTATCCTCTGTCTGCGGGAGCTGATTGAGTGCTGGACGGCACTCTTTTCCCCTGAGGAATCACTGCGGTACTCTGCTACATATTGAGTGAGAGGTGGAGGTGGCATTCCCACCGTTGTTGTTACGGGGTGTACACACACCCACACTTGACTGTCTTTGTTCTCGCCAGCAGTACCAGATCCGAGAGTCGGGGACGGTGATCACCTGGGAATTCGGGACCTGGTGGCTCCAGTATTCACCAGGTTCGGTGGCGGCGGAAATCGTGTGGTTCCGGCTCTTCTCAGGACAGACGTCTTCTATCCTCGAGCCTGCCCACACGTCACCTTTGTGGATTGACTGTAATCATATTCTGAGATGTTCGTTGTGCTCCTTCACAACATTAAATTGTTAATTTTTGGCTCATCTATTGACCGTTCATTTGTGCCCCCTGTTGTGGGTCCGTGTCACTACACTTTCACAACAGGATATCTCGGCCAGCGTCATGGACTCCGAGGGGCGTCACCCGGCTGTTGAACGACCAATGGGAGAGCAGGGAGCGCAGGCGTCTGCAGGAGGCATGATTGGTGAGCTGCAGCACATTCTCACCGCCTTTACGGCTCGGTTGGATCAAATGACCGAGCAAAACATCCTCCTGAACCGCAGGGTGGAGGCTCTCTCCGTGCAGGTGGCGGCGAGCGCTCAGGGCGCTGCTGCAGCTCCTCCTCCTGCCGACCCTGTGCAGGATATGAACGTTCCAGTGGTGGTTCAACAACCCCTCCCACCATCCCCTGAAGCATACATAAGCCCTCCTGAGCCGTACAGAGGTTGTGTGGAGACGTGCGCGGACTTTCTCATGCAGTGTTCGCTCGTCTTCGCACAACGTCCCGTCATGTACGCGTCAGATGCTAGTAAAATAGCTTATGTGATTGCTCTGCTTCGGGGTAAGGCACGCGCCTGGGCTACGGCGCTCTGGGAACAGAACTCACGGTTGTTATCAGCATACACTGGGTTTGTGGGGGAGTTCAGAACAGTGTTTGATCACCCTAACAGAGGAGAGGCCGCTTCAACAATGCTGCTGTCAATGCGACAGGGGCGCTGGTGTGCAGCCGAATATGCAGTCGACTTCCGCATCGTGGCTGCGAGGTCCGGCTGGAATAACGTTGCGCTCCGCGCCGCCTTCATAAACGGACTGTCACTGGTCCTGAAGGAGCATCTGGTAGCTAAGGAGGAACCGCGGGATTTAGATGGGCTTATCGATCTCGTTATACGGTTAGACAATCGGTTGGAAGAACGCCGTCGGGAGCAAGGCGAAGGACGTGGCCGGATACGCGCCGTCCCTCTCCCTTCCGGGTTTGAAAAGGGGCCGCCCTCCCCACGCTCCACAGCCGCAGCGCTCCGTGGGGCAACAGCTCCCCCTGCTGGCGTTGTTAGGGAAACGCACAGGGCCAAAATGAGGAGGCTGATCCGCGGGGAGTGTTTTCTCTGCAGCTCAAAGGAGCACACACAGAAAAACTGCCCCAAACAGCCACAACAACAACCGCCCTTAGAGACTGGGCTAAGGGGGGGTCAAAACATTCACGTGAGACACACACAGATTGCCACACGACTCCCAGTTACAATCCTGAGCGGGGATTTAACCCTTCAAGCCCCAGCACTGGTGGACACAGGGTCAGAAGGGAATTTGCTAGACAGCAGATGGGCAAGGGAGGTAGGGCTCCCTCTGGTGGTGCTTCCTTCGCCATTGCAGGTGCGGGCACTAGATGGCACCCTCCTCCCTTTAATCACACACAAGACACAACCAGTAACTCTGGTGGTGTCTGGAAACCATCGGGAGGAGATTGAGTTTTTTGTAACTCCTACCTCCCGTGTGATTTTGGGCTTCCCATGGATGTTGAAGCACAATCCCTGGATTGACTGGCCGTCTGGGGTGGTGGTTCAGTGGAGCAAAACCTGCCATCGGGTGTGTTTAGGATCCTCGGTTCCTCCCGGTTTACAGGCTAAGGAGGAGGTCAAAGTCCCTCCCAATCTGACAGCAGTGCCGGTTGAGTACCACGATCTTGCTGATGTCTTCAGCAAGGATCTGGCACTCACCCTTCCCCCGCACCGTCCGTACGATTGTGCCATTGATTTGGTTCCAGGCGCTGAGTTCCCATCCAGCAGGCTGTACAACCTCTCATGACCTGAGCGCGAATCAATGGAGACCTACATCCGGGACTCATTAGCTGCCGGGCTGATCCGGAACTCCACCTCCCCGATGGGGGTAGGTTTCTTTTTTCTGGGCAAGAAAGATGGCAGACTCCGTCCATGCATTGATTACAGGGGGCTGAATGAGATTACGGTTCGCAACCGATACCCGTTGCCATTGTTGGATTCCGTGTTCACCCCCCTGCATGGAGCCAAAATCTTTACTAAGCTGGATCTTAGAAATGCGTATCACCTGGTTCGGATCCGGAAGGGAGACGAATGGAAGACGGCATTTAACACCCCGTTAGGTCACTTTGAGTACCTGGTCATGCCTTTTGGCCTCACCAACGCCCCCGCGACGTTCCAAGCCTTGGTTAACGACGTCTTGCGGGACTTCCTGCACCGATTCGTCTTTGTATATCTGGACGATATTCTCATCTTTTCTCCGGATCCTGAGACCCATGTCCAGCATGTACGTCAGGTCCTGCAGCGGTTGTTAGAGAACCGACTGTTTGTGAAGGGCGAGAAGTGCGAGTTTCACCGCACGTCTTTGTCCTTCCTGGGGTTTATCATCTCCTCTAACTCCGTCGCCCCTGATCCGGCCAAGGTTGCGGCGGTGAGAGATTGGCCCCAACCAACAAGCCGTAGGAAGCTGCAACAGTTCCTCGGCTTCGCTAATTTCTATAGGAGGTTCATTAAGGGCTACAGTCAGGTAGTTAGCCCCCTGACAGCCCTGACCTCTCCAAAAGTCCCCTTCACCTGGTCGGATTGGTGCGAAGCCGCGTTCAAGGAGTTGAAACGACAGTTCTCTACTGCGCCAGTTTTGGTGCAGCCCGACCCTAGCCGCCAGTTCGTGGTTGAAGTGGACGCCTCTGACTCAGGGATAGGAGCCGTGCTATCCCAGAGCGGAGAGACTGATAAGGTTCTTCACCCCTGTGCCTACTTTTCACGCAGGTTGACCCCGGCTGAACGGAACTATGACGTCGGCAATCGAGAACTCCTTGCGGTGAAAGAGGCTCTTGAGGAGTGGAGACACCTGTTGGAGGGAGCGTCTGTGCCGTTCACGGTTTTCACTGACCATCGGAACCTGGAGTATATCAGGACCGCCAAGCGGCTGATGCCCAGGCAAGCCCGCTGGTCACTGTTCTTCGGGCGTTTTGACTTCCGGATCACCTATTGCCCGGGACCAAGAACCAGAGGTCGGATGCCTTGTCCCGGGTACACGAAGAGGAGGTCAAAACTGCACTGTCGGATCCACCGGAGCCCATCCTGCCTGAGTCCACTATCGTGGCCACCCTCACCTGGGACGTGGGGAAGATCGTCCGGGAGGCCCTGGCACGGAGCCTGGACCCAGGAACAGGTCCGAAGAACCGGTTGTACATCCCACCAGAGGCCAGAGCTGCAGTCTTGGACTTCTGTCATGGTTCCAAGCTCTCCTGTCATCCAGGGGTGCGAAGGACCGTGGCAGTTGTCCGGCAGCGCTTCTGGTGGGCGTCTATGGAGGCCGACGTCTGGGAGTACATCCAGACCTGCACCACCTGTGCCAGGGGCAAGGCAGACCATAAAAGGTCCCAAGGACTTCTCCAGCCGTTACCTGTGCCTCATCTCCCCTGGTCCCACATCGGCCTGGATTTCGTCACGGGCCTCCCGCCGTCCCAGGGCAACACCACCATCTTCACGATAGTGGACCGATTCTCCAAGGCGGCCCACTTCGTGGCCCTCCCGAAGCTCCCAACAGCCCAGGAGACAGCAGACCTCCTGGTCCACCACGTCGTCCGTCTGCATGGGATACCCACTGACATCGTCTCAGACCGTGGTCCCCAGTTCTCCTCACACGTCTGGAGGAGCTTCTGCCGGGAACTGGGGGCTACTGTGAGCCTCTCGTCCGGGTATCATCCGCAGACCAATGGACAGGCAGAACGGGCCAATCAGGAATTGGAGCAAGCTCTACGCTGTGTGACGTCCGCACACCCGACGGCCTGGAGTAAACATCTGGCCTGGATCGAGTATGCGCATAACAGCCAGGTGTCCTCTGCCACCGGCCTCTCCCCATTTGAGGTGTGTTTGGGGTATCAGCCCCCGTTGTTTCCCGTGGTGGAGGGAGAGGTCGGTGTGCCCTCGGTCCAGGCTCACCTGCGGAAGTGCCGTCGGGTGTGGCGCTCCGCCCGTTCTGCCTTGTTGAAAGCCCGGACGAGGGCGAAGACCCATGCAGACCGCCGGCGATCCCCGGCCCCTGCTTACCAGCCCGAGCAGGAGGTGTGGCTTTCCACGAAGGACATCCCCCTCCAGGTGGACTCCCCGAAACTTCAGGACAGATATATCGGACCATTCAAGATCCTCAAAGTCCTCAGTCCTGCTGCAGTGAAGCTCTAACTCCCGGCTTCACTGCGGATCCATCTGGTTTTTCACGTGTCTCGAATCAAACCTCACCACACCTCACCCCTCTGTGCTCCCGGACCGGCGCCGCCTCCTGCTCGGATCATCGACGGGGAGCCAGCTTGACGGTGCGCCGGCTCCTGGACGTCCGTCGGATGGGCCGGGGGTTCCAGTACTTGGTGGACTGGGAGGGGTATGGACCCGAAGAACGCTCCTGGGTGAAGAGGAGCTTCATCCTGGATCCGGCCCTCCTGGCCGACTTCTACCACCATCACCCGAACAAGCCTGGTCGGGCGCCAGGAGGCGCCCGTTGAGGGGGGGGTCCTGTTGTGTGTGGGCCGCCAGAAGAGGAGGTACTGCTGGCCCACCACCAGTGGGCGCCCTGCCTGAAGTGCGGGCTTCAGGCACGAGAGGGCGCTGCTGCCACGGACACAGCCGGGGGTGACAGCTGTCACTCATTATCTCTTGACAGCTGTCACCCATCTACTCAACATCATCTCACTCCATAAAGACCAGACGTCATCTCCACCTTGTTGCCGAGATATCGTACTTCATTGGAGGTAATATACTCAGCCGTTTGTGTTTTACACATCAATCTGTATATTGTGAGTCTTTGCAGGAGTACCTGTTATCCTCTGTCTGCGGGAGCTGATTGAGTGCTGGACGGCACTCTTTTCCCCTGAGGAATCACTGCGGTACTCTGCTACATATTGAGTGAGAGGTGGAGGTGGCATTCCCACCGTTGTTGTTATGGGGTGTACACACACCCACACATGACTCTTTGTTCTCGCCAGCAGTACCAGATCCGACAGTCGGGGACGGTGATCACCTGGGAATTCGGGACCTGACGGCTCCAGTATTCACCAGGTTCGGTGGCGGCGGAAATCGTGTGGTTCTGGCTCTTCTCAGGACAGATGTCTTCTATCCTCGAGCCTGCCCACACGTCACCTTTGTGGATTGACTGTAATCATATTCTGAGATTGTCTGTATGTTCGTTGTGCTCCTTCACAACATTAAATTGTTAATTTTTGGCTCATCTATTGACCGTTCATTTGCGCCCCCTGTTGTGGGTCCGTGTCACTACACTTTCACAACAGAACAGAGACTTTTATCAAAGAACATTTTGACACAACAAGAATTGACAGAGCGTATCATACTAGTTGGCTATGGAAGACAACAAGTGAGTCCTAAGTGCATGAATGATTTGGAATTGAGCTTGTATGGGGTGAAATGCATGGTGCCAGTCTTGGTGGTAGCTGGCCAAAAGGATGACATCATCATTGGCACCAACATGTTAAAGTATGTTTTTCATGAACTAAAGAATGATGACAATTACTGGAAACTTATCTCATGCAATGTGCAGGATTCCTCTGAGGGTGAGCAGCTTTTAGAGATGATGGCCAATCTCACGAGGTGGAGAGGAACAGGAGCACCTGACAAGGTTGGTACAGCCAAGCTAACTCGAGCAGTGACTCTGCTTCCCAAACAAGAGTACTTGCTATGGGGCAAGCTGCCAAAAAATGCTCCTATGTCACCAGGGAGCACAGTAGTGGCTGAGCCTACCTCGGTCAAGTGTGTCCCTTGTGGTATAATGGTGGGCAGAGTTGTCACACCTTTATGGGGAGATGGTTGGGTTCCCATGAAAGTTACCAATTTTACAGAAAAGCCACTCACTCTCAGAAGAAACTGTAAGCTGGCAGATGTTTCGCCCTGTGTTGCAGTGGAAGATTTTACGCTGCTCCAAGGCTCTTCTCAGAAAGAGGATGACATAGAGAAAGCAGTCTTTGAAAAACACAATGACCATGCAGACTTGAAGCAGAGACTGCAGAATGTGGGCCTCAGAAATCTTGACACTGACAATTGCCAAGTGAGCCCCTCTACCAAAACCCAGCTGGTAGAACTGCTTGAACAATACCGCAATGTTTTCTCGAAACACCATGTAGACTGTGGAGAAGCCAAGGATTCTGTGCACAGAATCCGGCTTACGGATGACCGCCCCTTGTGCCTTCCATATCGGAGGGTGCCTCTAGCTCACTACCAAAAGTTACGATGGAAGAGGATGGAATTATTCGAAAGTCAGTGAGCGAATATGCTTCTCCACTCGTGATGGTGTGGAAGAAAAATAGAGATCTCAGGATATGCACAGATTTCCACTGGCTGAATGCCAGGACCATCAAAGACGCTCATCCCCTGCCCCATCAGTTGGACTGTTTGGCAGCCCTTGGTGGAAACACTGTCTTCAGCACCATGGACCTAACATCAGGTTTCTACAACCTACCCATGCATGAAGAGGATAAGAAGTATACCGCCTTCCCTTACCAAAAAGTAGTACGTGCAAGTATGTTTCAAGTATACTTCCAGTTTACTTTTTATATACTTATCAGTACTATTTTTTGGTAAGGGTTCACAACACCGCTGGGCTTACATGAATATAACAGAATGCCCCAAGGCCTTTGTAACAGCCCGGCATCTTTCATGAGGATGATGCTAAGCATTTTTGGTGACCTAAATTTCAGTAGCTTGCTGTGTTACCTTGATGATCTTTTGGTCTTTGCCCCCTCTGAACAGGAAGCCCTCAGCAGGCTGGAGGTTGTCCCTAGACTCCCAGTGGACATAGATTTCAAACAGGTTCTGAAGGATCCAGTTGTGGTTGATTACAAGACCTATGCAGGGAAACTAATCACCAACCTCCAAGAGGCTGCCAACACTGCACAGCAACACGCAAGGAAAGAGCAGCAACACCAAGCCCATGGCTATAACAAGAGAGCACGTGGCAATTGCTTGAGTGTGGGTGACCGTGTTTTACTTGCTAACAAAGCTGAAAAGGGGAAGAGGAAATTGGCAGATAAATGGGAACCCACCATCTACACTGTCACAGACCTGAATCCCCGAACTCACACCTATAAAGTCACAGATGAGAGCGGGAAAACCAAAGTTGTGCACAGGAACTTGATGTTGGATGTGACCTTCCTGCCCATGTCGGGACAAGCTAGTGAGGAGATGGATTCAGGTGCCTCAGATGAAGTCAGCGAGTTTCAGTCTCCATCCATCGATGCTGTAGGGGGCTTGTCAGTAGAAGCTTCAGAGGATCGCACACGCTCAAGGATATGTACCTCGCCAGATGCTGATAGTGAGTCAGCGATGGAGGATATGTCATGCTCCTCATCCAGAGACTTGGATCAGCCAATGTCAGAAGGACCCCAGTCAGACCTTGTTGGTGATTGTGGAAACACTGAAGAGGAGCAAGTAACATCCATGGGAGACAGTCCAGGTCCCAGTGTCCCCCCAGAAATATGCAGGACTGACAAAGACCATGACTTTCCAGTCAACAATTCCGATCAAGACAAGACAGGGCTTTGTAACACTGACTCATTCGTATCAGTGACTGACAATCAGATACCAAGCCAAGACGGAGTGCCTGAGAGACCTGTGGTCAGAACACGCACAGGGAGGGTTGTCAAAACGGTCAATCGATTGATAGAAAACATGGCACAAAAACCTTTCACAAGGGGTATCGTAGATGGGTTCAATAGAAGGTCACAGTCTTTACTTAACTTGTTTTGGATTGAAAAGTAGAATGAACTTGGATTTTGCATTATGTTTACATCTGATACGCATATTATTTTGGTTTGGCTGGTAGGATGTTCACACTGTTTGGATTGAGATCCGAGATTTTACGTGATGTAAAAGGCATCATATTAACTAGGAAAAGCAGCAGCCTGATCAACTTCTATCATTTTCCGAACTTATGAAATAAGTAGCTTAATACGCTGTGTGGGCAATTAGATTCCCAAAGGTTATCTTGGATCAGGTGATGGTGAATATTATGCTGGCGGGGGTTGTTTTATGTGCGGTCTTTCGTACGTACAGGATTTTTGTTGGGAAAGTGTAGGTACACGGACCCACAACAGGGGGCGCAAATGAACGGACAATGGATGAGGTCAAATAACAACACTTTACTGTTGTGAATGGACACAACAAATACAATCAGATTACAACAATAGACAAAAGCCAAATCACAAAAGGTGTCGTGTGGGCAGGCTCGAAGATAGGAGACGTCTGTCCAAAGCAGAACCGGAACCACACGATTTCCTCCGCCACCAGACCCCGGGAATACTGGAGCCGCCAAGTCCCGAACTCCCAGGTGGCCACTGCCTTCGCGTGTCGGACCTGGTACTGCTGGCGAGGAACAAAAGAACAATTAAATGTGGGTGCGTCTGCACCCAGGAATCCGTACGGCAGGAAAACTACCTCCACCACTCGTTGGAAAAGGAGTCAGCTAAACAACTCACAAAAGTCACAAAAGATCACTGTTAACCAGTCAGCTGAGCACGTTACCTTCCAGGTAGAACGATATCTCGGCAAAGAGGTGGAGGCGTCGTCCTGCTGATATTCCCCTGCTGATCAGATGATGGGTAACAGCTGTTGCAGGTGATGCGTGACAGCTGTCACCCTGGCTGCTCCTGTGAGGCGACTGCGCCCTCTCGTGCCTGAAGCCCGCACTTCAGGCAGGGCGCCCTCTGGTGGTGGGCCAGCAGTACCGCCTCTTCTGGCGGCCCACACAACAGGACCCCCCCCTCAATGGGCACCTCCTGGCGCCCGACCAGGCTTGTCCGGGTGGCGGCGGTAGAAATCGGCCAGGAGGGCCGGGTCCAGGATGAAGCTCCTCTTCACCCAGGAGCGTTCTTCGGGGCCGTACCCCTCCCAGTCCACCAAATACTGGAAGCCCCGGCCCATCCTACGGACATCCAAAAGCCGGCGTACAGTCCAAGCCGGCTCGCCATCGATGATCCGGGCAGGAGGCGGTGCCGGACCCGGAGTACAGAGGGGTGAGGTGTGATTATTCGGGACACATGAAACACAGGATGGATCCGCAGTGAGGCCGGAAGCTGAAGCCTCACCGCGGCTGGACTGATGACCTTAAGGATCTTAAATGGGCCGATGTAACGGTCCTGTAGCTTGGGGGAGTCCACCTTGAGGGGAATGTCCTTTGTGGATAACCACACCTCCTGCCCTGGCCGATACGCAGGGGCCGGGGCCCGCCGACGGTCTGCATGGGCTTTTGCCCTCGTCCGGGCCTTTAGCAAAGCAGAACGGGCGGCACGCCACACCCGACGGCACTTCCGTAGGTGGGCCTGGACCGAGGGCACACCGACCTCTCCCTCAACCACCGGAAACAACGGGGGCTGATACCCCAGACATACCTCAAAAGGGGAGAGGCCGGTGGCTGAAGACACCTGGCTGTTATGAGCATACTCGATCCAGGCCAAATGGGTACTCCAGGCCGCCGGGTGCGCGGCAGTCACGCAGCGCAAAGCCTGTTCCACCTCCTGGTTTACCCGTTCTGCTTGCCCGTTGGTCTGAGGGTGGTACCCGGACGAGAGACTCACCGTGGCCCCCAGTTCCCGGCAGAAGCTCCTCCAGACTTGCGAGGAGAACTGGGGACTGCGATCGGAGACGATGTCTGTTGGAATCCCATGCAGCCGGACGACGTGGTGGACCAGGAGGTCCGCTGTCTCCTGGGCTGTTGGGAGCTTCGGGAGGGCCACGAAGTGGGCCGCCTTGGAGAATCGGTCCACTATCGTGAGGATGGTGGTGTTACCCTGGGACGGCGGGAGGCCCGTGACAAAATCCAGGCCGATGTGGGACCAGGGGCGATGAGGCACAGGCAGCGGCTGGAGTAGTCCTGATACCCTGCGATGGTCAGCCTTGCCCCTGGCGCAGGTGGTGCAGGCCTGGATATAATCCCGGACGTCGGCCTCTAGGGACGCCCACCAGAAGCGCTGCCGGACAACTGCCACGGTTCTTCGCACCCCTGGATGACAGGAGAGCTTGGAGCCGTGACAGAAGTCCAGGACTGCAGCCCTAGCTTCTGGTGGGACGTATAGTTTGTTCTTCGGCCCAGTTCCGGGGTCCGGGCTTCGTGCCAGGGCCTCCCGGACGGTTCTCTCTACGTCCCAGGTGAGGGTGGCCACGATAGTGGACTCCGGGATGATGGGTTCTGGTGGATCCGACAACTCCGCTTTGACTTCATCTTCATGTACCCGGGACAAGGCATCCGATCTCTGGTTTTTGGTCCCGGGACGGTAGGTGATCCGGAAGTCAAAATGGCCGAAGAACAGTGACCAGCGGGCTTGCCTGGGCTTCAGCCGCTTGGCGGTCCTGATATACTCCAGGTTCCGGTGGTCAGTGAAAACCGTGAATGGCACG
The DNA here is from genome assembly GCF_902500255.1 of Thalassophryne amazonica. Taxonomy (NCBI): domain Eukaryota; kingdom Metazoa; phylum Chordata; class Actinopteri; order Batrachoidiformes; family Batrachoididae; genus Thalassophryne; species Thalassophryne amazonica. Next base: position 60,271,121 of record NC_047105.1, on the reverse strand, counting down.
GATGTTCCCTCCAACAGATGTCTCCACTCTTCAAGAGCCTCTTTCACCACAAGGAGTTCTCGATTGCCGACGTCATAGTTCCGTTCGGCCGGGGTCAACCTGCGGGAAAAATAGGCACACGGGTGAAGGACCTTATCGGTCTTCCCGCTCTGGGAAAGCACAGCTCCTATCCCTGAGTCCGAGGCGTCCACTTCAACCACTAACTGGCGACTAGGATCGGGCTGCACCAGAACGGGTGCAGACGAGAAGCGCCGTTTCAACTCCTTGAACGCGGCATCGCAACGATCCGACCAGGTGAAGGGGACTTTTGGTGAGGTCAGGGCTGTCAGGGGGCTAACTACCTGACTGTAGCCCTTAATGAACCTCCTGTAGAAATTTGCAAAGCCGAGGAACTGTTGCAGCTTCCTACGGCTAGTGGGTTGGGGCCAGTCTCTCACCGCCGCAACCTTGGCCGGATCAGGAGCGACGGAGTTGGGGGAGATGATAAACCCCAGGAAGGACAAAGATGTGCGGTGAAACTCACACTTCTCGCCCTTCACAAACAGCCGGTTCTCCAACAACCGCTGCAGGACCTGACGTACATGCCGGACATGAGTCTCAGGATCCGGAGAAAAGATGAGTATATCGTCTAGATATATGAAGACGAATCGGTGCAGGAAATCCCGCAAGACATCATTAACTAATGCTTGGAACATCGCGGGGGCGTTTGTGAGGCCGAACGGCATGACCAGGTACTCAAAGTGACCTAATGGGGTGTTGAATGCCATCTTCCATTCGTCTCCCTTCCGGATCCGAACCAGGTGATACGCATTTCTAAGATCCAGCTTAGTAAAGATTTTGGCTCCATGCAGGGGGGTGAACACGGAATCTAATAATGGCAACGGGTATCGGTTGCGAACCGTAATCTCATTCAGCCCCCTGTAATCAATACATGGACGAAGTCCGCCATCTTTCTTGCCCACAAAAAAGAAACCTGCCCCCATCGGGGAGGTGGAGTTCCGGATCAGCCCGGCAGCTAATGAGTCCCGGATGTAGGTCTCCATTGATTCGCGCTCAGGTCGTGAGAGGTTGCACAGCGTGCTGGACGGGAACTCAGCGCCTGGAACCAAATCAATGGCACAATCGTACGGACGGTGCGGGGGAAGGGTGAGTGCCAGATCCTTGCTGAAGACGTCAGCAAGATCGTGGTACTCAACCGGCACTGCCGTCAGATTGGGAGGGACTTTGACCTCCTCCTTAGCCTTGGAACCGGGAGGAACCGAGGATCCTAAACACACCCGATGGCAGGTTTCGCTCCACTGAACCACCACCCCAGACGGCCAATCGATCCGGGGATTGTGCTTTAACATCCATGGGATGCCCAAAATCACGCGGGAGGTAGAAGGAGTTACAAAAAACTCAATCTCCTCCCGGTGGTTTCCAGACACCACCAGAGTTACTGGTTGTGTCTTGTGTGTGAGTAAAGGGAGGAGGGTGCCATCTAGTGCCCGCACCTGCAATGGCGAAGGAAGCGCCTCCCTTGCCCATCTGCTATCTAGCAGATTCCCTTCTGACCCCGTGTCCACCAGTGCTCGGGCTTGAAGGGTTAAATCCCCGCTCAGGATCGTGACTGAGAGTTGTGTGGCAATTTGTGTGTGTCTCACTTGAATGTCTTGACCCCCCCTTAGCCCAGTCTCTAAGGGCGAGTGTTGACGTCTTGGCCGTTTGGGGCAGTCTCTCTGTGTGTGCTCTGTTGAGCTGCAGAGAAAACACTCTCCACGGATCAGCCTCCCCATTTTGGCCCTGTGCGTTTCCCTAACAACGTCAACAGGGGGAGCTGTTGCCCCACAAAGCGCTGCGGCTGTGGAGCGTGGGGAGGGCGGCCCCTTTTCGAACCCGGAAGGGAGAGGGGCGGCGCGTATCCGGTCACGTCCTTCGCCTCGCTCCCGACGGCGTTCCTCTAACCGATTGTCTAATCGTATAACAAGATCAATAAGCCCGTCCAAATCCCGTGGTTCGTCCTTAGCCACCAGGTGCTCCTTCAGGACCAACGATAGTCCGTTTACGAAGGCGGCGCGGAGGGCGGTGCTATTCCAGTCGGACCTCGCAGCCGCGATGCGGAAGTCGACTGCATAAGCAGCTGCACTCCGGCGCCCCTGTCTCATTGACAGCAGCACGGCTGAAGCGGTCTCTCCTCTATTTGGGTGATCGAACACTGTTCTGAACTCCCTCACAAACCCATCATATGTCAGAAGGAGCCGTGAATTTTGCTCCCAGAGCGCTGTAGCCCAAGCGCGTGCCTTGCCGCGAAGCAGATTAATCACATAAGCTATCTTACTAGCATCAGTCGCGTACATGACGGGACGTTGTGCGAAGACGAGCGAACACTGCATAAGAAAGTCCGCGCATGTCTCCACACAACCCCCGTACGGTTCTGGAGGGCTTATGTATGCTTCAGGGGAAGGTGGGAGGGGTCGTTGAACGACCTGTGGAACGTCACTATTGCGCACAGGATCGACAGGAGGGAGAGCCGCAGCAGCGCCCTGAGGGCGTGCTTCCACCTGCGCGGCGAGAGCCTCCACCCTGCGGTTAAGGAGGACGTTCTGCTCGGTCATCAGATCCAGCCGAGCCGTAAAAGCGGTGAGGATTCGCTGCAACTCACCGATCATTCCTCCTGCAGACGCCTGTGCGCCCTACTCTTCCATTGGCCGTTCAACGGCCGGTCGACGCCCCTCGGGGTCCATGACGTTGGCCGAGATATCCTGTTGGGAAAGTGTAGGTACACGGACCCACAACAGGGGGCGCAAATGAACGGACAATGGATGAGGTCAAATAACAACACTTTACTGTTGTGAATGGACACAACAAATACAATCAGATTACAACAATAGACAAAAGCCAAATCACAAAAGGTGTCGTGTGGGCAGGCTCGAAGATAGGAGACGTCTGTCCAAAGCAGAACCGGAACCACACGATTTCCTCCGCCACCAGACCCCGGGAATACTGGAGCCGCCAAGTCCCGAACTCCCAGGTGGCCACTGCCTTCGCGTGTCGGACCTGGTACTGCTGGCGAGGAACAAAAGAACAATTAAATGTGGGTGCGTCTGCACCCAGGAATCCGTACGGCAGGAAAACTACCTCCACCACTCGTTGGAAAAGGAGTCAGCTAAACAACTCACAAAAGTCACAAAAGATCACTGTTAACCAGTCAGCTGAGCACGTTACCTTCCAGGTAGAACGATATCTCGGCAAAGAGGTGGAGGCGTCGTCCTGCTGATATTCCCCTGCTGATCAGATGATGGGTAACAGCTGTTGCAGGTGATGCGTGACAGCTGTCACCCTGGCTGCTCCTGTGAGGCGACTGCGCCCTCTCGTGCCTGAAGCCCGCACTTCAGGCAGGGCGCCCTCTGGTGGTGGGCCAGCAGTACCTCCTCTTCTGGCGGCCCACACAACAATTTTGCCAAAATTAAGGAGGGGTGAATGTAACAGATGTAGTAAATGACGCTGGAATTTTTTTTTTGTTTGTTTTATTTTATTATTGTTGTTATTATTTTCATTTTTATTCGGTGGCTAAAGGATATAAATTTCACCAAAATCCTTTTTGTTATTATTATTATTATTTTTGTTTCCAAGTTTCTTCCAATTGTGTTGAAAGCAATATATTAGGTTGCGTTTTACTCCCCCTACTGGCTGTTGACGGACATGATGTGTCATTTCCTGTCCCTCGTCGGTCTGCACTGAGCTTGACGGGGGGAGGTATGTGTTTAAAGCTGCGTGATTATAAAGTTTTATAAATTAAGTTAACGTAACGGTTTGAGTGCACAGAACAGTTGTCTCTTTTATAGTGTTTGAATTTTTTTTTTTATGCATTTTGACCTGTAAAATGAGTTGTGAGAGCTGCTGCAATTTTGCTAAAAAAAAAAAAAAAAAAAAAAAAATCTGATTTCCAGTGGGTGCGTGGTTTAGTGTCGCCATTTTATCTCCACGTGAGATCTACATTAAATTGCTTTCTTTGGTTAGATCTGTTGATGTGGAGTTGGAGCACCTTTGACCATAAATTATTTTTGCTGTCAACACTGTTACAGGTATGTGAATGTGTTTAAGTTCAGTTCATAATATACACTGTTTTAAGATTTATTTCTGTCAGTGACTTTAGATGTGGGGTTGTTACTGTTGTCATGGTCATTCATAAGTGTTTACTTTGGAGGGGATTCATTTTCATTTATTTATTTTATTTATTTATTTTTGTTAGATCCTGTGGTGATTTAGTTCACATTTTGCGGCATTAATTTAGGCTGAGCCTCATATCGGCACTTGATGTACGAGGGCTGTCCATAAAGTATTCTACCTTTTTATTTTTTCAAAAACTATATGGATTTCATTCATATGTTTTTACGTCAGACATGCTTGAACCCTCATGCGCATGCGTGAGTTTTTCCACGCCTGTCGGTGACGTCATTCACCTGTGAGCACGCCTTGTGGAAGGAGTGGTCCCGCCCCCTCGTCGGATTTTCATTGTCTGGAAATGGCGGAATGAAAAGGACTTTTTTTCCATCAGAATTTTTTCAGAAGCTGTTAGAGACTGGCACCTGGAAACCATTCGACAAATTTATCTGGCTTGCAGTGAAAATTTTACGGGCTTCACAGAGAATAAGGACTTTAACTACAGCTTTAAGGACCCCTTATATATATATATATATATATATATATATATATATATATATATATATATATATATATATATATATATATATTTGTGGGGTTTTTTTTTTTCTTTATGTTTTGAGTTAGACTCGAATGGAGTCTGCACTGAGCTTGACTGGGGGAGGTCTGATCGAGCACCTTTGACCATAAATTATTTTTGCTGTCAACATTGTTACAGAATAAACCTGGCTTGGGAACACTTGGGGTTCCCCCGGAGGAGCTGGGGGAGGTGTGTGTGGATCGGGAGGTCTGGGCGGCTTTGCTTGAGCTGCTGCCCCCGATGTACCAGCCCAGGCTTTGCGCTCACATGATGCAGGACTGCTTTGTGTTCCAAGGGTAAAGAAAAAGATTGTGGGTCAAAGGGCCTTTTTGTATCACACCCCACTATTGTGGAATGGTCTCCCAGCAGTCTGATACTGTGGAGACCTTCAAGTCAAGACTAAAGACATTTTTTTTTTCCATCAGTCCTACAGTTAATACAGTTTGTTGTATTTTATTTTTTAATTATTTTTCAGTTTTATTCTTTTATTTTTTTTGCTTTTTTAATTGTGTTTTTAATTTGTTGTTTTTTTTAAACTCATTTTAAATTGTTTTTTAACTGTTTTATGTTTTGTGTGACACTCCTTGGGGTGATGTTGTGATTTGGTGCTTTTATAAAATGAATGAATTGAAATTCATAGCAAAGGCTGTGAATAGGTATGTACATGTGATTTTTTTTCTAATTAAAAAAAATCTAAAATTAAAAACTTTATTCACATTGTCATTATGGGGTATTCTGCGTAGAATTTTGAGGGACAAAAAAGAATTTCACCCATTTTGGAATAAGGTTGTAACAAAAAAAAAGTGGAAAATTGTAGTGCTGTGAATACTTTCTGGGTGCACCGCATACGTAGTATAAGGGTAAGCTGTGCTGTACTTACACTATGACACCCTATGAATCATCAGCTCTATGTGGCAGTACCATAATACAGACATTATCAAATATTTGACTGGGTTTATTTGGATATGTAACAGATAAAAGTAAAAATAATAACGTACTAATTTAGTCCATTCAGCACGTCCTTTGGGATTGTGTAATTCCATTGGTAAAGTGTTTCGGATGTATGGTGGATCGCAGATACACTGGACTGCGGCAACCCTGAAAATAAGAGTATGACACTTTCTATGGAGTTGGTGGTTACAATGAAAACTTGCACCCTCTTGGCCCTTTCTGGAATCAGTTTAACACCTATGCACTTGATTATTTGAACAAACACAGAACTCTCTTTTCAAACACGAGTGTATGTGTTGATGGTGAAGCCGTTGCTCACCAGTAGCAGCCACTTCAGATATTGGCAGTCCTTGTTCATAAGACATAAAGCCCAAAACAGAAAAGATGGCAAACCCAGCCACAAAGCTTGACCCTCCATTCACCAAACACAGAATAAAAGTATCCCTGGAAAAAAGCAGAAAAAAAAACAATTAAAAAAGTAAGTGACCCTTTCACATATCCCTACCCCGATCCTGTATGATTTATATTTAACAAACTATACTGAGCACTAACTTGTAGCAGTCATTGTTGTAGTGATTGTAACTGCCCAAAGCCGTCAAACTCCCTTGACAAATTCCAAATGAAAAAAGAACCTGGGCACCTGCATCGATCCACACCTGAGCAGATGGGAAAAAATACATATCATAGAAGGTATGACTTGTGTTTGGGAAAGCGAAACTCAACGGTAACAGGGGTATGTTACTGCTGGGTTTGGCTTTCCAGATGGAGATTTGACATGTTGCAGTGGTATTTATTTTAAATATTTGACTATTACTTACTTGAGGATCCGCCAACCTTGTGGGATCAGGATATAAATAGAAAGCTAAACCATCGATAGCTCCTGGTAAACTGAGTCCACGGGCCAGCAGAACCACCAACATCACATATGGAAAAGTGGCGGTAAAGTAAACTACCTGCCAACAGGAAACAAAGACTGAATGTTTTCCTTTTTTTAACCTTATTCATGGACATCTTATTTTTCCTCGGTCTTTATTGGTCTCTTTGTTGGTTATTTTGTTAGAATGTTTAGCTGTCTTCAATCGTACCAGGGCCTTGCGATAAGCAACAAGGCTTCAAAACAACTTGATAGGTCTGTCTATGCTTGTTTTATGCCATGGCCATTTCAAAAGATATTAACATGACCCAAACTATGGGGTTCACTAGTCCTTAATTGTGTCCACCAGAACTCATTTCAAAAATGATTATTCAGTTGCTTCGACACAGTTACGGAAATTTGCAGACCCACTTACTGACTGACCCCATTAATCCTATGGTTTCCCTGCTAAATTGGAAGGACTAATTTTTGTGTTGAAATTTTAGATACACCCCAGCTTGTAATATTGACCTTCAGGCTTGTACGTTTAAGCACCTAAGTATAATTCTTCCTCTTGATAAAACAGATTTTTGGATGTTTCTTGGAGATGGTCTTAAAATATGTTGCATGATCCCGTAAACATACAAAGACAATGATATTAATTTAGCTGATTTATACAGTGCCAAAATTACAACATAAGTCTCAGAAAGTTGCAAAATACGTGAAAGGTTTAGACCTTAGTCACCCACCGAGAAAGTACACTAGTAACAGTGGGAAAGAAAAAAGTCCCTCAGGTGATAGAAACCTCAAACAGACCAGATTCGGTGGGGGGACCATCTGCTTTGGCCATGCTAACAATGAAAATAAAACAAAATGAAACAAAGGTATAAGGAATTGCCAAAAAATGCAGTGGCAGAAATGTTGCAGGGTCCAGATAGTCCAGTGAGAGCTTTTCCAGTTCCTATGTTATATATGCATAGGAGGCATTTTATATATACCGTGAGGCAAATAAGTATTTGATCCATTGTCGATTTTACAAGTTTTCCCACCTACAAAGAATGGAGAGGTCTGTCATTTTTATCGTATGTACACAACTGAGAGAGACAGAAACAAAAACAAAAAAAAAATAGAAAATCACATTGTATGATTTTTAAATAATTTAAATTTTATTGCATAAAATAAGTGTTTGATACAATAGAAAAACAGACCTTAATATTTGGTACGGAAACCTTCGTTTGCAATTACAGAGGTCAGATGTTTCCTGTAGTTCTTGACCAAGTTTGCACACACTGCAACAGGGATTTTGGTCCACTCCTCCATACAGATCTTTTGAGTTTGCGCTTCTTCCAAAGATTTTCTATTGAGTTCATGTCTGGAAACTCTCGGCCACTCCAGGACCTTGAAATGCTTCTTAGCCACTCCTTAGTTGCCCAGGCTATGTTTTAGATCATTGTCATGCTGGAAGACCCAGCCACAACATATTTTCAGTGCTCTTACTGAGGGAAGGAGGTTGTTTGCCAAAATCTCGTGATACATGACCCCATCCGTCCTCCCTTCAATGTGGTGCAGTCATCATGTCCCCTTTGCAGAAAAGCACCCCCAAAAATTGTTTCCACCCCTATGCTTCACGGTTGGTACAATGTTCTTGGGGTTGTTCTCATCCTCCAAACACCACGAATGGAGCTGATACCAAAAAGCTCTATTTTGGTCTCATCTGACCACATGACCTTCACCCATGCCTCCTCTGCATTATCCAGATGGTCACTATTGAATTTTAAACGGGCTTGGACATGTGCTGCCTTGAGCAGGGGGACCTTGCTGCTGTGCAGGATTTAAACCATTACGGCATCATGTGTTACTAATGTAATCTTTGTGACTATGGTCCCAGGTCCCAGACCTGGTTATTGACCAGGTCTTCCTGTGTAGTTCTTAATACAGTTAAAGAGTGCAGAATAGGAGGGCTTCTTAAAGAAAAACTAACAGGTCTGTGAGAGACTGAATTCTTGCTGGTTGGTAGGTGATCAAATACGTATTTCATGCAAATTAATTATTTAAAAATTAATTATTTCAAAATCATACAATGTGATTTTCTGAATTTTTTTTTCTCTTTTTAGATTGGCTTTCACAGTTGAAGTGTACCTACGATAAGAATTACAGACCTCTCTATTCATCGTTGGTGGGAGGACTTGCAAAATCGGCAGTGGAGCTCTAGGGGTTGGTAAGGTTAGACCTTACTTGTGTGAAGCACCTTGAGGCAGCTTTGTTGTTATTTGACACTATAAATGAAATAAATTGAATTGAAAATTGGATCAAATATATATATATATATATATATATATATATATATATATATATATATATATATATATATATTGCATGTACAAAGAGAACATACACACATTACAATAAAATAAAGGATCTACCTTTCCAGTGGATTTGACTCCCTTCCAAACACAGAAGTAGCATATTATCCAAGCCAGTAAGAGACATAATGTCAAATCCCACCTCAGGACACCAATTTCCTCAACTCCTTGAGATATACCCAGGACACGTCGCCTGAAAGGAACACAGTAAAAGAGAACTGTAGCACTGTAAGGGAACTCTGAAATAATATATGTGGGAGGTAAAGACCAAAAAACCCAGAGACCAGAATAAAACACCTTAGCATGAATCATGACAGTACTCCCCTTCCTATGGAACATCACCAGGTGTTCAGACCAAATGAAACCATGAGGGACTAGCACAGAAAATAAGTGCAGCGTGGAGGGGGCTGGAAGGGGGATACAAACACAAAACAACAAACATGGTGGGTGGAGGGGACTGTAAGGCAGGTAACCACAAAGGAAGCAACAGGAAGCGACATGAAAACCACAAGAAACCAAAACAATGAAAACAGGAACGTGTGGAGGGGCTGGTGGAAACACTAAGCCTAGAAGAAAGTGGAACAGCCAACAAAAAACACACCAGACACCAGGAAGGTGCGAGAACATCAGGGGGACATCAGTGTGGCTCACATAGGAGACAACAAAACGGAAAAAGCTGTTGGGGCAACAAGGGACAGACTGGATGCATGGAGAACTGGCAAACAGACATGATAACAGAGGGATGGCAGAACAGACAACAGGAAACCAATGGCGTGACACACGGATGACACAACCCACAACCAGAAATATCCCCCAAATGACAACAGTCCAAAAATTTTGAAATGGGAGAGACACTCAGGCCTTGGGCAACCAGACATTCAAGGGCTGAGGAGGTGCGTCATGCCATGCACACTGGAGCAACAGAAACTGCTGGATCAAATAAGGTGAACTGTTTGTCAGATATTCCAGAGACGGGAACCAGGGGAGGAGATGAGGCATGTCAACTCTTCACCACCAGCTAGACTGCCTTGGAAGCTTGAGCAGCAGCTGTTAAGGCATGCTGGCCATCGGCCGTCAAGGAACTAGGGACAACAGGAGCTCATGAGGCATGCTGGCCCTCGACCGCTTCAGAGTCAGGAACAGGAACTGATACAGGTGCATTTTTGCTCCACCTGGGCCGTTCCCCTGGCGGTTTGCCTGGCTGCCCCAGTGGTCCTAGTGGGTGCCCTTCCTGGCCCCTGTGCCCTGCTGTCCTTCTCCTTGTTTCTCCTGGGACCCTGCATCCTAGACCCGTGGCTCTTGGCATGCCGGAGTGGTCCACGTCATATGGTAAGGTTCTGTACTTTTGTCTTGGCCCAACACACCAGCCACAGTAGTGATCGGATATTTAACTGTGATCTGGGTCCAAATTTGACCAAATAAGCAGCTTTTACTGTCGACAACATTTACAAGAATATTATAAATAAATAAATGTAATGGTAAAAAGCCACAGCCCACACAAAAACAAAGATCCTAAATTAGACTTACTCCCAGAATTCTGTTGCAGGCGATGTTGCATTTGCAGGTGCTGTCCAATTGGATGACATGTTCTTTTTATCAAATTCAACACAATTGTCTAAGAGAAGGTGGAAGGAGAAGTTCTAGATGATCAACATGGACAAATATTTGGAAACCACTTTTCACACACACACACACACACACACACACACACACACACACACACACACACACACACACACACACACACACACACACACACACACACACACACACACACACACACACACACACACACAAGTGTATTCCATAAATATGATCAACCAATAGGTTTCTGGTTCCAATAATAAGAAATAAAGACTGACCATCACTGTAAATCTTGAAATGCAGATACATTACAAAATGTGTGATTGAATAATTTGGGAAATCCTGAAAAGTAAGTTTGACTCTTCTTTATAGATGTTATAGATTTTTTTCTGTTATTACCATCTGGGACTGACAGTCAATCGGTAACTTAAAGAGTCAATCATCCCCACATTATGGCATTATGGAGCTAATAAAGGTATGTTAATGGTCCTTTGTCTATCACTGCTAATATAAAGATGTCCTGCAAAAAATGATGAAGATTAACCAAGAAGAAAGAAAAATAAACAAAGAAACAAAATACAGCTACATGCCCTACTGTATGTAGTAAATCTCTGCAACTGCTGACAAACCTACCGGTGTTCCAGTCATTCCTGCAGCTGGCCCATGGGACCTCAGCGCTGAAGGATGAGAACAGATAAAAGAAGGCCCAGGCCTGGATGACGATATATGACACCGCCGCATATGCAATCACAATTTGGGTTGCATAGCCAATCCCTAAAGAGGCAAACAGCTGCATGAATTTATACAGCAATGTACATAAAGTTTGAGCTCTGCTACAATTATAGGTCTACCTTTGGCATTAAGCCTTAGGATGCTTTACATTTTATAAAGTATGTTGTTAGAATGAACTAGAGATGGCCATGAAATGAGGGTGAATGTGAGATGTTATTGTAAAGCGCTTTGAGCATCTGATGCAGATGGAAAATCGCTATATAAATGCAGTCCATTTACCATTTATAAAACTGCTATGGGATCCTGAAGCGAAGTCACTTGGTTGGCACTGCATGAGATTCACATTGTGTACACTAAAGTCTCAACCTCCCATCTGCATTTCTTATCTGTGACTCATTAGAGCAAGTGCAGAGTGTTCAGGAGTCTGTCACCTTAAATTCCTGTCTGTCATCATCCATCCATTTCATTTTGACCAAAAATGGAAAGGACTAGGCTGAAGCCAGAGATTATTATGCCGATAGATAGATAGATAGATACACCTGGGGCCTTTCTGTGTAGAGTTTACATGTTCTCCCTTTTTTGTGTGGGTTCAAATTATTGGTTGAGTTAATAGCATTTTACAAAGGAATAGTTTGCACCATCTATCATGCTTATGTTACAGGGTAACATATGCCATATATGAGTATGTCATAGAATCCAATGGACCTTGACCTTGTTTGACCTTTACTTTGGAGACCAAGCATTCAACACAGTCAAAACTATTCCATTTATTAATCCTATTAACTCAACCAGTAATTTGCATCACTTTTTACCAAAATTGGAGCAACTTTAACTTTTGACCCCTGTACAAACAACCTGACCTTTGTCACCATTTCTGCTGTTTTTACCATGTAACTCCATGGAATTCAGTCATAGATAGTCCAAACTATACCTTTTGGAGTCATTATGATCAGACAAATAATGTGGTATAGTTTTCAACATGATTGGAGCATTTTTTAAATTTTGACTCCTGTGTAATTCTTTATTGACCCCTGTAGCTCATTAGAGGTCAGCTCCAGGATGACTCCATATGTGAAAATAAACATTAGTTAGTTTAGAATATGTGTGCAAAATTCTGCTATGCTGCCCACATGGGGTGTGCAGCAAGTACATTCTGAGTGTTGGTCCCAAGCCCAGAAAAATGAGGAGGGTTGCGTCAGGAAGGGCATCCGGCGTAAAACAAGCCAACCCAGCTATGCAGACTAAGAATCGAATTTCCATACCGGATTGGTCGCGGCCCGGGTTAACAACGTCCGCCACTGGTGCTGTTGCCCAACGGTGCCGGTGGAAATTGGGCTACTGCTGGGCGAAGACGACGAAGAAGAGGAGGAGAACGTTTCCACAAACAGCGGGACAAGAAGAAAACTAGAAAAGTGGAAATGAGAGTGGGAACTTTGAATGTTGGTATTATGACTGGTAAAGGGAGAGAGCTGGCTGATATGATGGAGAGGAGAAAGGTAGACATTGTGTGTGCAAGAGACCAAGTGGAAGGGAAGTAAGAGCAGGAGCATCGGCGGTGGGTACAAGTTGTTGTGCCATGGTGAGAACAGGAAGAGAAATGGTGTTGGGGTCATTTTAAAGGAAGAGCATGTTAAAAGTGTGTTGGAGGTCAAGCGAGTGTCTGACAGGGTGATGAGTATGAAGTTGGAAATTGAAGGGGTGATGATGAATATCATCAGTGCATATGCCCCACAGGTAGGTTGTGAGATGAAGGAGAAAGAAGATTTCTGGAGTGTGTTAGATGAGGTGGTGGAGAGTGTGCCCAAGCATGAAAGAGTGGTGATAGGAGCAGATTTCAATGGGTATGTTAGTGAAGGGAACAGAGGTGATGAGCAAGTAATGGGTTGATATGGTATCAAGGATAGGAATGGAGAAGGACAGATGGTAGTTGATTTTGCAAAAAGGATGGAAATGGCTGTGGTGATTACCTACTTTAAAGGAGCACAGGGTAACATTTAAGAGTGGAGGAAGGTGCACACAGGTGGACTACATTCTTTATAGGAGATACAAGCTAAAAGAAATCAGACTGTAAGGTGGTGGCAGGAGAGAGTGAGAGAGACAGCATAAGATGGTTGTTTGTAGGATGACTTTAGAGGTAAAGAAGAAGAACAGAGTGAGAGCTCAACAAAGGATCAGATGGCGGAAGCTGAAGAAGGAAGACTGTTGTGTGAAATGTAGCGAGCAGGTGAGAGAAGCACTGGTTGGAGGGGAAGCAATTTTGTACAACTGGAAAAGTACGGCAGATGTGGTGAGGGAGACAGCAAGGATAGTACTGGGTATGACATCTGGACAGTGGAAGGAACACAAGGAGACTTGGTGGTGGAATGAAGAGGTCCAGGAAAGCATAAGGAGAAAGAGGTTGGTGAAAAGTTTTGGGATAGTCGGAGAGATGAAGAAAGTAGACAAGAGTACAAGGAGATGCGGTGTAAGGCGAAAAGAGAAGTGGCAAAAGCGAAGGAAAAGGCACATTGCGAGCTGTACAAGAAGTTGAATAGTAAGGAAGGAGAAAAGGACTTGTACCAATTGTCCAGACAAAGGGACAGAGCTGGAAAGGATGTGCAGCATGTTAGGATGGTAAAAGATGCACATGGTAATGTGCTGACAAGTGAGGAGTGTGTGCTGAGAAGGTAGAGGGAATATTTTGAAGAGCTGAAGAATAAAGAAAATGAGCGAGAGAAAAGGCTGGATGATGTGTTGAGAGTAAATCGGGAAGTACAAGAGACTGGTAAGGAAGAAGTGAGGGCTGCTATGAAGAGGATGAAGATTGGAAAGGTACTTGGTCCAGATGACATTCCAATGGAGGCATGGAAATGTCTAGGACAGATGGCAGTGGAGTTTCTAACCAGATTGTTTAATAAAATCTTAGAATGTGAGAGGATGCCTGAGGAGTGGAGACGAAGTGTGCTGGTTCCTATTTTCAAGAACAAGGGTGATGTGCAGAGCTGCAGTAACTACAGAGGCATAAAGTTGATCAGCCACAGCATGAAGTTATGGGAAAGAGTAGTAGAAGCCAGAGAAAGAGCCGAGAAAGAGCACTACAGATGCAATATTTGCTCTGAGAATACTGTTGTAGAAGTACAGAGAAGGCCAGAAAGAGTTACATTGTGTGTTTGTGGACTTAGAAAAAGCTTATGATACGGTGCCAAGAGAAGAGCTGTGGTATTGTATGAGGAAGTCTGGAGTGGCAGAGAAGTATGTTAGGGTAGTGCAGGACATGTACAAGAATAGTGTGACAGCGGTGAGATGCGCAGTAGGAATGACAAACTCATTCAAGGTGGAGCTCAGGATCAGCTCTGAGTCCTTTGTTCACAATGGTGATGGACAGGTTGATGGATGAGATCAGACAGGTGTCTCCATGGACTATGATGTTTGCAGGTGACATTGTGATCTGTAATGAGAGTAGAGAGCAAGTTGAGTCTAGTCTGCAGAGGTGGAGATATGCTCTGGAGAGAAGGGGAATGAAAGTCAGTAGAAGCAAGACTGAGTACATGTGTGTGAATGGGAGGGAGCCCAGTGGAATAGTGCAGTTACAAGGTGCAGAGGTGGTGAAAGTAGATGAGTTTAAATATTTGGGGTCAACTGTTCAAAGTAATGGAGGGTGAAGGTGAAGGTGGTGGGCACAGTTCTGATAATCCAATAACCGATAATTACCGAAGATAATACTTCGATAATACTTCGAAGATACTTTTAAGATTAGGCTTAAAACTTTCCTTTTTGCTAAGGCTTATAGTTAGGGCTGGATCGGGTGACCCTGGACCATCCCTTGGTTATGCTGCTTTAGACGTAGATTGTGGGGGGGTTCCCATGATGCACTGTTTCTTTCTCTTTTTGCTCCGTATGCATCACTCTGTATTTAATCATTAGTGATCGATCTCTGCCCCCCTTCACGGCATGTCTTTTTCCTGGTTTTTTCCCTCAGCCCCAACCAGTCTCAGCAGAAGACTGCCCCTCCCTGAGCCTGGTTCTGCTGGAGGTTTCTTCCTGTTAAAAGGGAGTTTTTCCTTCCCACTGTAGCCAAGTGCTTGCTCACAGGGGGTCGTTTTGACCGTTGGGGTTTTTCATAATTATTGTATGGCCTTGCCTTACAATATGGAGCGCCTTGGGGCAACTGTTTGTTGTGATTTGGCGCTATATAAGAAAAAAGTTGATTGATTGATTGATAATGTTTTCATTATCGGATTATCTTTTTAGATAACTTTAAAAACCATTATCTGACTAATTTATCTTGCGATAAATTTTTGTCCGATAATTTTTAGACCGATAACGTGGTAAATAAAGCTGAACAGCTACAAATATTTATAAAACTTAAAATCAGTTGAGCACCTACCTCTTAAATGTTTCATAGCTGATGTATAGTTTTACCCTCTGCAAAACAAACAAGAGCTGCTTTAAGAAGAAACTGCTCTATCCTCTGCAGGCAAAGGAGAACTAGTCCCCCCAAAAACCTCATTTCTTTTAACCCAAGTTATCCAGAGGCATACATTTTTAACTTATAGTTCAACTTTTAACCAAACTAATGTCAGACAAGTTATTTAAATTAATGTCATGTCTGAAGTTTCATAAAGTGAAAATATCAGATATATGTTTTAAAGTAATGTGCTCATTTTTAAGGTTTTAGTGTGGATATATGCTGTGCCCAGCAGTGCATTATGGGTAGGATAGGGTAATCTCACTACATTCACGACATGAGAAATGCATTTGAAACACTCTGATCAGGCTCTACAGACAACAGCATTACACTCTAGTGCCTAAAACTCTCGTGAATATATTCTCTGGGTTCATAGACTAGGTTCTAGGTTCTAGAATAGAATTTAAAATTTTTCTTCTTACTTATAAGGTTTTGAATAATCAGGTCCCATCTTATCTTAGGGACCTCATTGTACCATATCACCCCAATAGAGCGCTTCGCACTCAGACTGCAGGCTTACTTGTTCCTAGGGTTTTTAAGAGTAGAATGGGAGGCAGAGCCTTCAGCTTTCAGGCTCCTCTCCTCTGGAACCAGCTCCCAATTCGGATCAGGGAGACAGACACCCTCTCTACTTTTAAGATTAGGCTTAAAACTTTCCTTTTTCCTAAAGCTTATAGTTAGGGCTGGATCAGGTGACCCTGAACCATCCCTTAGTTATGCTGTTATAGACTTAGACTGCTGGGGGGGTTCCCATGATGCACTGAGTGTTTCTTTCTCTTTTTGCTCTGTATGCACCACTCTGCATTTAATCATTAGTGATTGATCTCTGCTCCCCTCCACAGCATGTCTTTTTCCTGGTTCTCTCCCTCAGCCCCAACCAGTCCCAGCAGAAGACTGCCCCTCCCTGAGCCTGGTTCTGCTGGAGGTTTCTTCCTGTTAAAAGGGAGTTTTTCCTTCCCACTGTCGCCAAGTGCTTGCTCACAGGGGGTCGTTTTGACCGTTGGGGTTTTTCCGTAGTTATTGTATGGCTTTGCCTTACAATATAAAGTGCCTTGGGGCAACTGTTTGTTGTGATTTGGCGCTATATAAATAAAATTGATTTGATTGATTTGATTTGATAGACGTTATTGTGTCTGCGTTTATTAAATTCCACGCATCTTAAATGTAGCAGACACGTATTATCTGGAATTTTGTTTTGGCAAGTTTTCAAGGTCTCTACTGCCATCTACTAGCCAGTAGTGTTCATTCGCCCTATTGACGTATCCCATAATTCCTTGCATGGCAGAGAGTCGCTGCAGTCAAACAATATAGAGAATCAACATGATGACGGTTGTAAATTAATATTATACGACAAAAATGTAATTTTTTTTATGCGTTTCGTCACGTTAATAAGAGACTGCTGCATGATACCGTGAAAACTTGATAAAACAATTATAACAAATAATCCGTGTCTGTTACGTTTAATCTGGGTGGAATTTAAAAAACGCAAACTGAATTTCAGACATATTATATATTAGTCTGGAACAAAGAGGACAAACAGTGTTGTAAAGAACAATAATCAAGACGTTAAAGAGCAAACTTCACTTTCCCCCAGAACGACGATCAGGAAGTGATTGTAGCTCACAGCAGCTCCCACTGAAAATAACGGAGAGACAGCCTGTGATTCTCACGTTTACATAAAATAAACACAATAACGTCTATAAACCCAGACAATATATTCATGAGAGTTGTAGGCACAATATAAAAATAGTTTTATGTTGCGATGTTAATGGTGTTGTCTGTGTGCAGCGGTGAAAGTGCAGCGTGATCAGTGTCTCAGTGCAGTTCTCAATGTTACTGAGATCTCGTAGCGCGGCGACCTCCCTGAGGTTTTGCGGGATTTGAAATGTCAATAGGGCGACTAGCCAACATATATGTGTCAAGACAATATTGAGTGCATGTTTTACAATATAATAAAACGTGTGCACAATATAATAAAACGTGCGCACAACATCATAAAATGTGCAAACAATATAATAAAATGAGCGCACATTCTCTCCACAACATTTTGCGATGACACTTGCAGGGCTCCGTAAAAATGCCTGTTTTTACCAATAAAAAAAATTGAATATTTTACAAAAGCACATTTATCTGTAAACACCAACACACGACATACTTCACATTAACGTGTTGGTTTACATAATGAATGACTGAACCAATCAGTGTTTGTCTGTGTATGTTACAAAACCTCAGAATTAGTGCATTATTCAACATTAAAAGATATATGTTATATTTTAACTTTGTACAAATGACAGAATTGACATTAATGGAGTTATTTTATCGGTATTAATGTTATTTACAAATCAAAACCATAAGTCAGCACTGCTTTATTTTCCAAGACCTCCGCCTGACCGGAGCGTTGTTTGGGTAGAGAGCTGGGCTTTGTGACTGCTCTCAGCTTCCGTCTGTGCTGGAAGCCATGTAGTAAACAAGAGCTTCCAGCAGAGGGCAAGATGTTCAAAGACATTAGTGTGGGCTCAATGT
Organism: Thalassophryne amazonica; assembly: GCF_902500255.1. Classification (NCBI taxonomy): domain Eukaryota; kingdom Metazoa; phylum Chordata; class Actinopteri; order Batrachoidiformes; family Batrachoididae; genus Thalassophryne; species Thalassophryne amazonica. The sequence goes on along the minus strand of NC_047105.1, from coordinate 60,252,945 downwards.
TTGGGTCTGTTGTCGCTTTTGATGCTACCAGAAGTGATCATGGTGTTAAAACTCAAATTCAGTTTATTAGTAGTTGCAAATGTACCAGAGACAATACTGGAATTTATCGGTTATCGGTTATCTGTAACTTCCGATACGTTTTTGAGTGGTTTATCATTTTATCTTTATCAAAGATAACTTTTCAGTTATCTGATTATCTGTTATCGAAGTTAATTTTTTGGTTATCCATGCCCACCACTGGTGGGATTACACCAAGGATCAGCTCTGAGTCCTTTTTTGTTTGCAGTGGTAATTGACAGGTTGACGGATGAGATCAGACAGGAGTCCCCATGGACTATGATGTTTGTAGATGACATTGTGATCTGTAATGAGTAGAGAGCCTGTTGAGTCTAGCCTTAAGAGGTGGAGATATGCTTTGGAGAGAAGGGGAATGAAAGTCAGTAGAAGCAAGACTGCTCCTGTGGGTTTACCACCTGCAGAGGGAGCCATGGGGGTCGGGTGCAGAGAGGATTAGGTGGCGGTTGAGGGCAGGTGGCCCGGCAGCCTGGTCCGCGCTCACAGCCCCTGGCTGTTGGGACGTAGAATCTCACCTCGCTGGGGGGAAGGAGCCTGAGCTTGTGCGGGAGGTTGAGAGATACTGACTAGAGATAGTCAGGCTCACCTCAGGACACCTCATGCATAGCTTGGGCTCTGGTACCCAACTCCTGGAGAGGGGCTGGATGCTCCACTTTTCTGGCGTTGCCCACGGGGAGAGGCGGAAAGCTGGGGTCGCATTACTTATTGCTCCCCAGCTCAGTTGCCATGTGTTGGAGTTCACTCCGGTGAACGAGAGGGTCGCATCCTTACGCCTTCGGGTTGGGGACAGGTCTCTCACTGTTGTCTTGGCCTACGGGCTGAGCGGCAGTGCAGAGTACCCGACCTTCTTGGAGTCCCTGGGAGGGGTACTAGATAGCGCTCTGACTGGGAACTCCCTTGTTCTCCTGGGGGATTTCAACACCCACATGGGCGGCGACAGTGAGACCTGGAGGGGGGTGATCGGGAAGCACGGCCTCCCCGATCTGAACCCGAGTGGTGTTCAGTTGTTGGACTTCTGTGCTAGTCACAGTTTGTTCATCACGAACACCATGTTCGAGCACAAGAGTGTCCATAAGTGCATGTGGCACCAGGACACCCTGAGCCGGAGGTCGATGATCGACTTTGTAGTCATATCATCTGACGTTTGGCCACGTGTCTCGGAAACTCGGGTGAAGAGAGGGGCTGAGCTGTCGACCGATCACCACCTGGTGGTGAGTTGGATCCGCTGGGAGGGGAGGAAGCCGGTCAGACCTGGCAGGCCCAAACGTATCGTGAGGGTCTGCTGGGAACGACTGGTGGAACCCTCTGTCAGCGAGGTCTTCAACTCCCACCTCCGAGAGAGCTTCTCCAAGATCCCGGGGGAGGTTGGAGACATGGAGTCCAAGTGGACCATGTTCCCCACCTCCATTGTCGATGCGGCCAATCGTAGCTGTGGTCACAAGGTCTCTGGTGCCTGTTGCGGCAATCCCCGAGCTCGGTGGTGGATGCCGGAAGTAAAGGATGCTGTCAAGCTGAAGAAGGAGTTCTACTTGTCTTTGTTGGTAGGTGGGACCCCAGAGGCAGCTGACAGGTACCGGCAGGCCAAGCGTGCCACAGCCTGTGCGGTCGCAGAGACAAAAACTCGGGTCTGGGAGGAGTTTGGGGAGGCCATGGAGGAGGACTATCGGTCGGCCTCGAAGAAATTCTGGCAAACCGTCCGACGCCTCAGGAGGCAGAAGCAGCTCTCCACCAGTACTGTTTACGGTGCGGGTGGGGAGCTGTTGACCCTGACTGGGGATGTTGTCGGGTGGTGGAAGGAATACTTCGAGGATCTCCTCAATCCCATTGTCACGTCTTCCAAAGAGGAAGCAGAGACTGGGGACTCAGAGGCAGACTCATCCATTACCCAGGCCAAAGTCACCGAGGTGGTTAGAAAGCTCCTCAGTGGCAAGGCTCCTGGGGTGGATGAAATCTGTCCTGAGTACCTTAAGTCTCTGGATGTTGTGGGACTGTCTTGGCTGACACGCCTCTGCAACATCGCGTGGCGGTCGGGGACAGTGCCTCTGGATTGGGAGACCGGGGTGGTGGTCCCTCTGTTTAAGAAGGGGGACCGGAGGGTGTGTTCCAACTACAGGGGTATCACACTCCTCAGCCTCCCCGGTAAGGTCTGTTCCAGAGTACTGGAGAGGAGAACTCGACCGACAGTTGAACCTTGGATTCAGGAGGAGCAGTGTGGTTTTCGTCCTGGTCGCGGCACACTGGACCAGCTCTACACGCTCCATCGGGTGCTCGAGGGTTCATGGGAGTTTGACCAACCAGTCCACATGTGATTTGTGGATCTGGAGAAGGCGTTTGACCGTGTCCCTTGGGGCACCCTGTGGGGGGTGCTCTGGGAGTACGGGGTCCGGGGTCCTTTGCTAAGGGCTATTCGGTCCCTGTACGACCACAGCAGGAGCTTGGTTTGCATTGCCGGTAATAAGTCAAACCTGTTTCCAGTGCATGTTGGCCTCCGCCAGGGCTGCCCTTTGTCACCGGTTCTGTTCATTCTTTATGGACAGAATTTCTAGGCGCATCCAGGGTGTAGAGGGGGTCTGGTTTGGGAACCACAGACTCTCGTCTCTGGTGTTTGCGGACGATGTGGTTCTGTTGGCTTTGTCCAATCGGGACCTTCAGCGTGCACTGGGGCGGTTTGCAGCCGCGTGTGAAGCGTCCGGGATGAAAATCGGCACTTCCAAATCCGAGGCCATGGTTCTCGACCGGAAAAAGGTGTTTTGCCCTCTTCAGGTCGGTGGAGTGTCATTGCCTCAAGTGGAGGAGTTTAAGTATCTCGGGGTCTTGTTCATGAGTGAGGGACGGATGGAGCGTGAGATCAACAGATGATCCACCCACTCCACGGTGCAGCATCTGCAGTGATGCGGTCGCTGTATTGGGCCATCGTGGTGAAGAGAGAGCTGAGTAGGGGGCAAAGCTCTCGATTTACCGATCGATCTACGTTCCGATCCTCGCCTATGGTCATGAGATTTGGCTCATGACCGAAAGAACGAGATCGCGAGTACAAGCGGCCGAGATGAGTTTCCTCCGCAGGGTGGCTGGGCGCTCCCTTAGAGATAGGGTGAGGAGCTCGGTCACTCGGGAGGAGCTCAGAGTCGAGCCGCTGCTCTTCCATGTCGAAAGGAGCCAGTTGAGGTGGCTCGGGTGTCTTTTCCAGATGCCCCCTGGACACCTTGTTGGAGAGGTGTTCCAGGCATGTCCCATCAGGAGGAGGCCCCGGGGAAGACCCAGGACACGCTGGAGGGACTACGTCTCTTGGCTGGCTTGGGAACGTCTCAGGGTTCCCCTGGAGGAGCTGGGGGAGGTGTGTGTGGATCGGGAGGTCTGGGCGGCTTTGCTTGAGCTGTTGCCCCCGCGACCCGACTCCGGCTAAAGCGGAAGAAAATAGATGGATGGATAGAAGCAAGACTGAGTACATGTGTGTGAATGGCAGGGAGCCCAGTGGAATAGTGCAGTTACAAGGAGTAGAAGTGGTGAAAGTAGATGAGTTTAAATATTTGTGGTCAACTGTTCAAAGTAATGGAGAGTGTGGTAGAGAGGTGAAGAAGAGAGTGCAGGCAGGGTGGAGTGGGTGGAGAAAGGTGGCAGGAGTGATTTGTGACCGAAGAATATCAGCAAGAGTTGAAGGGAAAGTTTACAAGACAGTAGTGAGACCAGCTATGTTGTACGGCTTATGCCGCGTTCACACCGGGCGCGACGCGAGCGACTGCAGCCACAGGTTGCCATGTAATCCCTATGTAAGGACGCGTTTTGGTGCCAAACCGCGCAGCGCGATGCAAGGGAAGCGATGCGAGTGAAGCGATTTTGAGCGTTTTGCGCATTTGTGGCGCGATATTGCGTCGCGTTGTGTTGCCCTCCTCCCCAAGTTGAAAAATCTGAACTTTTTCGTCTCGTCACGCCGCGATGACCAATCAGGGACTGAATATGTAGTGACGTGGAGATGTCTGGAGTTTGACTGAGGATGTCAACATGTCTTGTATCTGGTAGCAGCCTGTGAGCAGGACTTATGTCTCTTTTGTCCTTTATTTCACAATCATGACAGTTTTTGGAGCGAGCAGCAGCCCTGCAGCAGCGGGAGCGGAGTTTCTTTTTCTTTTTTTTACATGCGCGCGTGAGGGAATCGTCAGTGGAGATTATTTTACTTATTAACTACACAGATGTATAATAAAGCAAATGGTGACTGGTTTCTAAAGAGGAGGGACCCAGGGTATATAGGTAGTAGGATGCTGAGGATGGAGCCACCAGACAGGAGGAGAAAGAGGAGGTTTTTGGATGTGCTGAGGAAAGACATGCAGGTGGTTGGTGTGACAGAGGAAGATACAGAGGACAGGGTGAGATGGAAACGATTGATCTGCTGTGGCAACCCCTAACGGGAACAGCCGAAAGACAAAGAAGAATGATGCCCCACTAACATCCACAGACATGCAGGTTCGGCAGTATTGCAATGTAACAAAGTATAAATACTTCGTTACTGTACTTAAGTAGAATTTTGATGTATCTGTACTTTACTTATTTACACTTATTTACTTTACTTGTCATTTGCATTTCTGGCGACTTTCACTTTAACTTCAGTACATTTCCTCAATAAAATGTATACTTTTACTCCAATACATTTCCCTGAACCTTCTTTGTTACTCGTTAAGTAGAAGAAATTTGATTGGGCAATACAGACAAAACTGGCCAATGTGGCTGTTTCATTTCATTTATTTTATTTGAAATTTCTGCTGAGATATGGTACGTAACAGCACCACCACATTTTGGATTTGAGAGCCCTGCATTTGGTTGCTTTGCAGTGGTTGGTGGCAATGATGCTTGCATTGGTTTTTGTTTTTTTCTTGTTTTTTTCTTTTCCTTAGGCCCCCTTCACACATAGCACGAATAAGGAATCAGGGTGAATCACGGCGAAACAGCCCGAATGAACGAAGCATGAAAACATCGAGCCAACATCGGGAGTGACACACAGTTGGCCAGGTGTGAACGATCCCGTTGCGATGGTTTCGTGCACACATACAAAACCGTCGCACTGCACAGGAACACAGTGCAAGCAGCTGGAGCATGTGGAACCACATCACGCAGCTGCTGTGTAAAAAAATAAAAATAAAAAATACATGCCACACATGGTATTCGAACCTGCAATTTACAAAAGCTCTGATTAACAGACAAAAACTTTACTACTTAGTCCTAAAATGCCTAAAATGTGTTACTCTCTTCTGTGTGATATGATCATTTTTTTAAATTTATTTGTTATGTAATTGTGTATGTAGTTTTTATGTAGTACTTATAATATACCTGTCCTGGCTGTGGTCTCTGTGTTTTTAATGTACCACGTCGTGTGCACTGAACCATCATTTGTAGCTGTCAGTGAGTTTCTGGTCAGCAGCTGGGAGGCAGTTCCCCATGCTGTGTGCGTTCAGACTTGGCTGGCCGGTCCCCATGTGATCATGTCTGTACATATCAGCATTTTATGTACGTGTGCGCTCCCCCAACACATGTGGTGTGCCGGGAGGGAGGGGGTGTAAAACACACGTACGCCACATGTTTCGGGGGGTGACTCATTGCACATAGAGACATACAGGCCACGTGTGTGTTGCTTTTTACAATGCCACTCTCGTGGGGCACTTAAACAAATTTCACACATCCAGCTCGAAAGTGATCATCTACTGACTACTTTCGTGCTGACAGTGTGAATGGCCACACATTTTCTAAGTGCCGAGCGAACGGTGTCGATGTTTGTTTGTGTCATCTGTAATTTGGCCGACAGCTGCCACGAAAGGGATCGAATGGGCTCTTACAGGGCACTCTCTGTCTTTCAATCAATCAATCAATCAATTTTATTTATATAGCGCCAAATCACAACAAACAGTTGCCCCAAGGCGCTTTATATTGTAAGGCAAGGCATTACAATAATTACGTAAAAACCCCAATGGTCAAAACGACCCCCTGTGAGCAAGCACTTGGCGACAGTGGGAAGGAAAAACTCCCTTTTAACAGGAAGAAACCTCCAGCAGAACCAGGCTCAGGGAGGGGCAGTCTTCTGCTGGGACTGGTTGGGGCTGAGGGAGAGAACCAGGAAAAAGACATGCTGTGGAGGGGAGCAGAGATCAATCACTAATGATTAAATGCAGAGTGGTGCATACAGAGCAAAAAGAGAAAGAAACACTCAGTGCATTATGGGAACCTCCCAGCAGTCTAAGTCTATAGCAGCATAACTAAGGGATGGTTCAGGGTCACCTGATCCAGCCCTAACTATAAGCTTTAGCAAAAAGGAAAGTTTTAAGCCTAATCTTAAAAGTAGAGAGGGTGTCTGTCTCCCTGATCTGAATTGGGAGCTGGTTCCACAGGAGAGGAGCCTGAAAGCTGAAGGCTCTGCCTCCCATTCTACTCTTACAAACCCTAGGAACTACAAGTAAGCCTGCAGTCTGAGAGCAAAGCGCTCTATTGGGGTGATATGGTACTATGAGGTCCCTAAGATAAGAAGGGACCTGATTATTCAAAACCTTATAAATAAGAAGAAGAATTTTAAATTCTATTCTAGAATTAACAGGAAGCCAATGACGAGAGGCCAATATGGGTGAGATATGCTCTCTCCTTCTAGTCCCCGTTAGTACTCTAGCTGCAGCATTTTGAATTAACTGAAGGCTTTTCAGGGAACTTTTAGGACAACCTGATAATAATGAATTACAATAGTCCAGCCTAGAGGAAATAAATGCATGAATTAGTTTTTCAGCATCACTCTGAGACAAGACCTTTCTAATTTTAGAGATATTGCGTAAATGCAAAAAAGCAGTCTTACATATTTGTTTAATATGCGCTTTGAAAGACATATCCTGATCAAAAATGACTCCAAGATTTCTCACAGTATTACTAGAGGTCAGGGTAATGCCATCCAGAGTAAGGATCTGGTTATACACCATGTTTCTAAGATTTGTGGGGCCAAGTACAATAACTTCAGTTTTATCTGAGTTTAAAAGCAGGAAATTAGAGGTCATCCATGTCCTTATGTCTGTAAGACAATCCTGCAGTTTAGCTAATTGGTGTGTGTCCTCTGGCTTCATGGATAGATAAAGCTGGGTATCATCTGCGTAACAATGAAAATTTAAGCAATGCCGTCTAATAATACTGCCTAAGGGAAGCATGTATAAAGTGAATAAAATTGGTCCTAGCACAGAACCTTGTGGAACTCCATAATTAACCTTAGTCTGTGAAGAAGATTCCCCATTTACATGAACAAATTGTAATCTATTAGATAAATATGATTCAAACCACCGCAGCGCAGTGCCTTTAATACCTATGGCATGCTCTAATCTCTGTAATAAAATTTTATGGTCAACAGTATCAGAAGCACCACTGAGGTCTAACAGAACAAGCACAGAGATGAGTCCACTGTCTGAGGCCATAAGAAGATAATTTGTAACCTTCACTAATGCTGTTTCTGTACTATGATGAATTCTAAAACCTGACTGAAACTCTTCAAATAGACCATTCCTCTGCAGATGATCAGGTAGCTGTTTTACAACTACTCTTTCAAGAATTTTTGAGAGAAAAGGAAGGTTGGAGATTGGCCTATAATTAGCTAAGATAGCTGGGTCAAGTGATGGCTTTTTAAGTAATGGTTTAATTACTGCCACCTTAAAAGCCTGTGGTACATAGCCAACTAATAAAGATAGATTGATCATATTTAAGATCGAAGCATTAAATAATGGTAGGGCTTCCTTGAGCAGCCTGGTAGGAATGGGGTCTAATAGACATGTTGATGGTTTGGATGAAGTAACTAATGAAAATAACTCAGACAGAGCAATCTGAGAGAAAGAGTCTAACCAAATACCGGCATCACTGAAAGCAGCCAAAGATAACGATACGTCTTTGGGATGGTTATGAGTAATTTTTTCTCTAATAGTTAAAATTTTATTAGCAAAGAAAGTCATGAAGTCATTACTAGTTAAAGTTAAAGGAATACTCAGCTCAATAGAGCTCTGACTCTTTGTCAGCCTGGCTACAGTGCTGAAAAGAAACCTGGGGTTGTTCTTATTTTGTTCAATTAGTGATTAGTAGTAAGATGTCCTAGCTTTACGGAGGGCTTTTTTTATAGAGCAACAGACTCTTTTTCCAGGCTAAGTGAAGATCTTCTAAATTAGTGAGACGCCATTTCCTCCAAACTTACGGGTTATCTGCTTTAAGCTGCGAGTTTGTGAGTTATAACACGGAGTCAGGCACTTCTGATTTAAAGCTCTCTTTTTCAGAGTAGCTACAGCATCCAAAGTTGTCTTCAATGAGGATGTAAAACTATTGACGAGATACTCTATCTCACAGAGTTTAGATAGCTACTCTGCACTGTGTTGGTATATGGCATTAGAGAACATAAAGAAGGAATCATATCCTTAAACCTAGTTACAGCACTTTCTGAAAGACTTCTAGTGTAATGAAACTTATTCCCCACTGCTGGGTAGTCCATCAGAGTAAATGTTATTAAGAAATGATCAGACAGAAGGGAGTTTTCAGGGAATACTGTTAAGTCTTCAATTTCCATACCATAAGTCAGAACAAGATCTAAGATATGATTAAAGTGGTGGGTGGACTCATTTACATTTTGAGCAAAGCCAATTGAGTCTAATAATACATTAAATGCAGTGTTGAGGCTGTCATTCTCAGCATCTGTGTGGATGTTAAAATCGCCCACTATAATTATCTTATCTGAGCTAAGCACTAAGTCAGACAAAAGTTTTGAAAATTCACAGAGAAACTCACAGTAACGACCAGGAGGACGATAGATAACAACAAATAAAACTGTTTTTTGGGACTTCCAATTTGGATGGACAAGACTAAGAGTCAAGCTTTCAAATGAATTAAAGCTCTGTCTGGGTTTTTGATTAATTAATAATGTTGTGTGTGGGCCGCCAGAAGAGGAGGTACTGCTGGCCCACCACCAGTGGGCGCCCTGCCTGAAGTGCGGGCTTCAGGCACGAGAGGGCGCTGCCGCCACGGACACAGCCGGGGGTGACAGCTGTTACTCATTATCTCTTGACAGCTGTCACCCATCTACTCAACATCATCTCACTCCATAAAGACCAGACGTCATCTCCACCTCGTTGCCGAGATATCGTACTTCATTGGAGGTAATATCCTCAGCCATTTGTGTTACTTATAAGCTGTATATTGTGAGTGTTTGCAGGAGTACCGGTCCCTCTTCCTGTGGAGGCTGAGTGAGTGCAGGACGGCACTCTTTTCCTCTGAGGGATCACTGTAAATTCATCAGCGTATTGAGTGAGAGGTGGAGGTGGCATTCCCACCGTTGTTGTTACTGGGTGTGCACACACCTACACTTGACTGTCTTTGTTCTCGCCAGCGGTACCAGATCCGACAGTCGGGGACGGTGATCACCTGGGAATTCGGGACTTGACGGCTCCAGTATTCACCAGGTTCGGTGGCGGCGGAAATCGTGTGGTTCCGGCTCTTCTCAGGACAGACGTCTTCTATCCTCGAGCCTGCCCACACGTCACCTTTGTGATTTGACTGTAATTATATTCTGAGGTTGTCTGTATTTCGTTGTGCACATTTCACAACATTAAATTGTTACTTTTTGGCTATCTATTGACCGTTCATTTGCGCCCCCTGTTGTGGGTCCGTGTCACTACACTTTCACAACAGGATATCTCGGCCAGCGTCATGGACTCCGAGGGGCGTCACCCGGCTGTTGAACGACCAATGGAAGAGCAGGGAGTGCAGGCGTCTACAGGAGGCGTGATTGGTGAGCTGCAGCACATTCTCACCGCCTTTACGGCTCGGTTGGATCAAATGACCGAGCAAAACATCCTCCTGAACTGCAGGGTGGAGGCTCTCTCCGCGCAGGTGGCGGCGAGCGCTCAGGGCGCTGCTGCAGCTCCTCCTCCTGCCGACCCTGTGCAGGATATGAACGTTCCAGTGGTGGTTCAACAACCCCTCCCACCATCCCCTGAAGCATACATAAGCCCTCCTGAGCCGTACGGAGGTTGTGTGGAGACGTGCGTGGACTTTCTCATGCAGTGTTCGCTCGTCTTCGCACAACGTCCCGTCATGTACGCGTCAGATGCTAGTAAAATAGCTTATGTGATTGCTCTGCTTCGGGGTAAGGCACGCGCCTGGGCTACGGCGCTCTGGGAACAGAACTCACGGTTGTTATCAGCATACACTGGGTTTGTGGGGGAGTTCAGAACAGTGTTTGATCACCCTAACAGAGGAGAGACCGCTTCAACAATGCTGCTGTCAATGCGACAGGGGCACCGGTGTGCAGCCGAACATGCAGTCGACTTCCGCATCGCGGCTGCGAGGTCCGGCTGGAATAACGTTGCGCTCCGCGCCGCCTTCATAAACGGACTGTCATTGGTCCTGAAGGAGCATCTGGTAGCTAAGGAGGAACCGCGGGATTTAGATGGGCTTATCGATCTCGTTATACGGTTAGACAATCGGTTGGAGGAACGCCGTCGGGAGTGAGGCGAAGGACGTGGCCGGATACGCGCCGTCCCTCTCCCTTCCGGGTTCGAAAAGGGGCCGCCCTCCCCACGCTCCACAGCCACAGCGCTCTGTGGGGCAACAGCTCCCCTGCTGACGTTGTTAGGGAAACGCACAGGGCCAAAATGAGAAGGCTGATCCGCGGGGAGTGTTTTCTCTGCAGCTCAAAGGAGCACACACAGAAAAACTGCCCCAAACGGCCACAACAACAACCGCCCTCAGAGACTGGGCTAAGGGGGGGTCAAAACATTCACATGAGACACACACAGATTGCCACACGACTCCCAGTTACAATCCTGAGTGGGGATTTAACCCTTCAAGCCCCAGCACTGGTGGACACGGGGTCAGAAGGGAATTTGCTAGACAGCAGATGGGCAAGGGAGGTAGGGCTCCCTCTGGTGGCGCTTCCTTCGCCATTGCAGGTGCGGGCACTAGATGGCACCCTCCTCCCTTTAATCACACACAAGACACAACCAATAGCTCTGGTGGTGTCTGGAAACCATCGGGAGGAGATTGAGTTTTTTGTAACTCCTACCTCCCGCGTGATTTTGGGCTTCCCATGGATGTTGAAGCACAATCCCCGGATTGATTGGCCGTCTGGGGTGGTGGTTCAGTGGAGCGAAACCTGCCATCGGGTGTGTTTAGGATCCTCGGTTCCTCCCGGTTTACAGGCTAAGGAGGAGGTCAAAGTCCCTCCCAATCTGACGGCAGTGCCGGTTGAGTACCACGATCTTGCTGACGTCTTCAGCAAGGATCTGGCACTCACCCTTCCCCGGCACCGTCCGTACGATTGTGCCATTGATTTGGTTCCAGGCACTGAGTTCCCGTCCAGCAGGCTGTACAACCTCTCATGACCTGAGCGCGAATCAATGGAGACCTACATCCGGGACTCATTAGCTGCCGGGCTGATCCGGAACTCCACCTCCCCAATGGGGGCAGGTTTCTTTTTTGTGGGCAAGAAAGATGGCGGACTCCGTCCATGCATTGATTACAGGGGGCTGAATGAGATTACGGTTCGCAACCGATACCCGTTGCCATTGTTGGATTCCGTGTTCACCCCCCTGCATGGAGCCAAAATCTTTACTAAGCTGGATCTTAGAAATGCGTATCACCTGGTTCGGATCCGGAAGGGAGACGAATGGAAGACGGCATTTAACACCCCGTTAGGTCACTTTGAGTACCTGGTCATGCCGTTCGGCCTCACCAACGCCCCCGCGACGTTCCAAGCCTTGGTTAACGACGTCTTGCGGGACTTCCTGCACCAATTCGTCTTCGTATATCTGGACGATATTCTCATCTTTTCTCCGGATCCTGAGACCCATGTCCAGCATGTACGTCAGGTCCTCCAGCGGTTATTAGAGAACCGACTGTTTGTGAAGGGCGAGAAGTGCGAGTTTCACCGCACGTCTTTGTTCTTCCTAGGGTTTATCATCTCGTCTAACTCCGTCGCCCCTGATCCAGCCAAGGTTGCGGCGGTGAGAGATTGGCCCCAACCAACAAGCCGTAGGAAGCTGCAACAGTTCCTCGGCTTCACTAATTTCTATAGGAGGTTCATTAAGGGCTACAGTCAGGTAGTTAGCCCCCTGACAGCCCTGACCTCTCCAAAAGTCCCCTTCACCTGGTCGGATCGGTGCGAAGCCGCGTTCAAGGAGTTGAAACGACGGTTCTCTACTGCACCACTTTTGGTGCAGCCCGACCCTAGCCGCCAGTTCGTGGTTGAAGTGGACGCCTCTGACTCAGGGATAGGAGCCGTGCTATCCCAGAGCGGAGAGACCGATAAGGTTCTTCACCCGTGTGCCTACTTTTCACGCAGGTTGACCCCGGCTGAACGGAACTATGACGTCGGCAATCGAGAACTCCTTGCGGTGAAAGAGGCTCTTGAGGAGTGGAGACACCTGTTGGAGGGAGCGTCTGTGCCGTTCACGGTTTTCACTGACCATCGGAACCTGGAGTATATATGTCATCCAGGGGTGCGAACGACCGTGGCAGTTGTCCGGCAGCGCTTCTGGTGGGCGTCTATGGAGGCAGACGTCCAGGAGTACATCCAGGCCTGCACCACCTGTGCCAGGGGCAAGGCAGACTATAAAAGGTCCCAAGAACTTCTCCAGCCATTACCTGTGCCTCATCGCCCCTGGTCCCACATCGGCCTGGATTTCGTCACGGGCCTCCCGCCATCCCAGGGCAACACCACCATTTTCACGATAGTGGACCGATTCTCCAAGGCGGCCCACTTCATGGCCCTCCGAAGCTCCCAACAGCCCAGGAGACAGCAGACCTCCTGGTCCACCACGTCGTCCGTCTGCATGGGATACCCACCGACATCGTCTCAGATCGTGGTCCCCAGTTCTCACACGTCTGGAGGAGCTTCTGCCGGGAACTGGGGGCTACTGTGAGCCTCTCGTCCGGGTATCATCCGCAGACCAATGGACAGGCAGAATGGGCCAATCAGGAATTGGAGCAAGCTCTACGCTGTGTGACGTCCGCACACCCGACGGCCTGGAGTAAACATCTGGCCTGGATCAAGTATGCGCATAACAGCCAGGTGTCCTCTGCCACCGGCCTCTCCCCATTTGAGGTGTGTTTGGGGTATCAGCCCCCGTTGTTTCCTGTGGTGGAGGGAGAGGTCGGTGTGCCCTCGGTCCAGGCCCACCTGCGGAAGTGCCGTCGGGTGTGGCGCTCCGCCCGTTCTGCCTTGTTGAAGGCCTGGACGAGGGCGAAGACCCATGCAGACCGCCGGCGATCCCCGGCCCCTGCTTACCAGCCCGGGCAGGAGGTGTGGCTTTCCACAAAGGACATCCCCCTCCAGGTGGACTCCCCGAAACTTCAGGACAGGTATATCGGACCATTCAAGATCCTCAAAGTCCTCAGTCCTGCCGCAGTGAAGCTCCAACTCCCGGCTTCACTGCGGATCCATCCGGTTTTTCACGTGTCACGAATCAAGCCTCACCCCACCTCACCCCTCTGTGCTCCCGGACCGGCGCCGCCTCCTGCTCGGATCATCGACGGGGAGCCGGCTTGGACGGTGCGCCGGCTCCTGGACGTCCGTCGGATGGGCCGGGGGTTCCAGTACTTGGTGGACTGGGAGGGGTATGGACCCGAAGAACGCTCCTGGGTGAAGAGGAGCTTCATCCTGGATCCGGCCCTCCTGGCCGACTTCTACCACCGTCACCCGAACAAGCCTGGTCGGGCGCCAGGAGGCGCCCGTTGAGGGGGGGGTCCTGTTGTGTGTGGGCCGCCAGAAGAGGAGGTACTGCTGGCCCACCACCAGTGGGCGCCCTGCCTGAAGTGCGGGCTTCAGGCACGAGAGGGCGCTGCCGCCACGGACACAGCCGGGGGTGACAGCTGTCACTCATTATCTCTTGACAGCTGTCGCCCATCTACTCAACATCATCTCACTGCATAAAGACCAGACGTCATCTCCACCTCGTTGCCGAGATATCGTACTTCATTGGAGGTAATATCCTCAGCCATTTGTGTTACTTATAAGCTGTATATTGTGAGTGTTTGCAGGAGTACCGGTCCCTCTTCCTGTGGAGGCTGAGTGAGTGCAGGACGGCACTCTTTTCCTCTGAGGGATCACTGTAAATTCATCAGCGTAATGAGTGAGAGGTGGAGGTGGCATTCCCACCGTTGTTGTTACTGGGTGTGCACACACCTACACTTGACTATCTTTGTTCTCGCCAGCAGTACCAGATCCGACAGTCGGGGACGGTGATCACCTGGGAATTTGGGACTTGGCGGCTCCAGTATTCACCAGGTTCAGTGGCGACGGAAATCGTGTGGTTCCGGCTCTTCTCAGGACAGACGTCTTCTATCCTCGAGCCTGCCCACACGTCACCTTTGTGATTTGACTGTAATTATATTCTGAGGTTGTCTGTATTTCGTTGTGCACATTTCAAAACATTAAATTGTTACTTTTTGGCTCATCTATTGACCGTTCATTTGCGCCCCCTGTTGTGGGTCCGTGTCACTACACTTTCACAACAAATAAGCTGGAATGGAAGATTGCTGCTAATCCTCCGCCTCGGCCCGTGCTACGAGCGTTCTGGCAGTTAGTGTGACTCGGGGGTGTTGACTCATTTAAACTAACATATTCATCCTGCTGTAACCAGGTTTCTGTAAGGCAGAATAAATCAATATGTTGATCAATTATTATATCATTTACTAACAGGGACTTAGAAGAGAGAGACCTAATGTTTAATAGACCACATTTAACTGTTTTAGTCTGTGGTGCAGTTGAAGGTGCTATATTATTTTTTCTTTTTGAATTTTTATGCTTAAATAGATTTTTGCTGGTTATTGGTAGTCTGGGAGCAGGCACTGTCTCTACGGGGATGGGGTAATGAGCCGCTGGTGTGTGCGACTAGTTGTAGCAACAGGTGTACGAGGCATTGGAGGCAGCTAAACTTTTTGACGAATGACATGCAATTCCTCCTTTGTGCGCTAGTCGGCTTCAGTCATGTTATGTGTGAAGGGGCCCTTAAATGTGGCACAACTGTTCAGCTATAAATAACTGTTCTGTTTCACAAGAGCCTGGCTGTTGTGTTTAACAGAAAAGTGTGTGCGTGGATCTTCCAGGAAAAAGAATGGGAACTTTATTTACAGCAATATACATCCACCTGTTGCTTACTCATCCTGTCACCAATGCCAACTGCTTCACCAGAGGCAGATTAGCCTTTTATAGGGGCTGAGGCCCAGACCTGGTTTCTCCAGAAACCACACTGGCTTTCTTTTTGTGTCACCGTGTCAGTCTCTACTCGTTTTGGATTTTACTTTTACTCAATACTTTTACTTAAAGTACATTTATATGAGAAATTTACTTTTGATACTTAAGTACAGTAAATGTCAGATGCTTGAAGACTTTTACTTTTACTCCTTTATTTTAAGGAGACTTTAACTTTTACCAAAGTTACTTCTACTTTCACTCAAGTATCACTTTGAGGTACTTTATACAAGTCTGAGGTTAGGTGTGACACTTTAAATTGTCTGTAGGTGTGCGTGCGGGTGTGAATATGTTTGTTTGTTTATATGTGGCTCTGTGACAGTCTTGCATCCTGTCCAGGGTTGAACCCACCTCACACCCTATGATTGTTGGGATAGGCTCCAGCTCATCATGACCCTTAATTGGAGTAAGCAGTTGAAGATGAGTGAGTGAAACTCCAGATGAGCCATTTGAACATAAGAACGTTTATATTTATTTGATGCCAATATACTGAGAAATGGCTGGAAAGCTGGGGACACACTACACAGCTTTCACAGGCATTACCGAAACTGACTAACCAGTTTCAGCAGATTTTTTCTATCACGACTGAAAGACTGGGGATCACACATTTAACGACTGCGTCTAATAAGGTTTCACAAACTATATGATTTGTCAAAGGAACTGAAGCCAACTGAATGAGTCAAACTCTCCAGAGTGACTCCTGAGAGCGAGAGTTTGATGCAAACTCTCACAAGAGTGACACTCTAGAGCAGGAGTATTCAACTCATTCCAGAAAGGGCCGAGAACCACCCCCTCCATTAACTGATTCCATCTGCTCAAAGTGATGTAATTAATCGTTGAAATAACCTAGTGGAGGGGGTGGTTCTCGGCCCTTTCAGGAATGAGTTGAATACCCTTGATCTAGAAGGTAAACGATCATGAATGACAAAAGGCTTGCTGTTACTGTTTTTTGCATAGATATCTGCACTGAGAAACACATTATGAAGAAAAAACAGTTTACCATCATTGTTTTGATATTCCCACTGGCTACTTCCTGTCGTCTTTGTCTTTGCATGATATTTCCTGTGTCCTACCTAATCTTTTTCAGTAGCTATTGCCAACATGTGTTTGCAGTCAGGTCAGTAATCAGCATACACTACGGGATCAAAAAATTCAAACATTTGATTGCCTGTGACTGTGGTTGGGTCTGTTCTTCCTCACACATTTGCCAATTTGAGTCTTTATCCCTAACAGATTTCTGTGCCAACTAGCCCACCGAGTAGTGCTGACTGGTGGAGACTCGGCCCAACTGTGAATTGTCTGTAAAATCAAGCAAAAAAACTTGTTGTGTGTCCTCAGCTTAAACCGCAAGCAGGTGGATTTGTTGCTAAATAATGTGACGCTGAAGAAAGATGACACCATCACTTATCACATTTTTATTTGTGAAGATTTTTTTTTCCCACTGACTCCATTCTATGTTCATTTGATGACATCATGCAACACCCCTGCTTTGAACAGCAATGTTAAGGCTGTGCCTCATTGTTGTCCTCTTGGTCAAATCCTAACCAACAACTGAACAAGGAATCTTGAAAGGTGTGTCATTCAATCATTAACCCACTTCTTTATCTTTCAGCTGCTCCTGTTATGGGTCACCACAACAGATCAATCGTTTCCATCTCACCCTGTCCTCTGTATCTTCCTCTGTCACACCAACCACCTGCATGTCCTCCTTCAGCACATCCATAAATCCTCTTTGGCCTCCCTCTTCTCCTCCTGCTTGGTGGCTCCATCTTCAGCATCCTTCTCCCTGTATACCTGGGTCCTTCCTCTGCACTTGTCCAAACCATCTCAGTCTCGCCTCTCTGACTGTCTCCAAACCATCCCACCTGAGCTGTCCCTCTGATATGTTCATTCCTAATTTTGTCCATTCTCATCACTCCCAAAGAGAATCGTAACATCTTCAGCTCTGCCATCTCCAGCTCTGCCTCTTGTCTTTTTGTTAGTGCCACCGTCTCCAAGCCATACAACATAGCTGCTCTCACTGCTGTCTTGTATGCTTTCCCCTTCACTCTTGCTGATATTCTTTGGTTACAAATTACTCCTGCCATCTTTCTCCAGCCACTCCACTCTGCCTGCACTCTCTTCTTCACCTCTCTACCACACTCTCCATTACTTTGGACAGTTGACCACAAGTATTTAAACTTGTCTACTTTCACTACTTCTACTCCTTGTAACCGCACTTTTCCACTGGGCTCCCTCTCATTCACACACATGTCCTCAGTCTTGCTCCAACTGACTTTAGTTCCCCTTCTCTCCAGAGCATATCTCCCCCTCTCCAGGCTAGACTGAACCTGCTCTCTACTCTCATTACAGATCACAATGTCATCTGCAAACATCATAGTCCATAGGGACTCCTGTCTGATCTCATCTGTCAACCTGTCCATCACCATTGCAACCAAGAAAGGACTCAGAGCTGATTTTTGGTGTAATGCCACCTCCACCTGGAATGAGTCTGCCATTCCTACTGCGCATCTCATCACTGTCACACTATTCTTGCACATGTCCTGTACTACCCTGATGTACCTCTCTGCCACTCCAGACTTCCTCATACAATACCACAAGTCTTCTCTTGACAGCCTGTCATAAGCATTTTCTAAATCCACAAACACATATTGTAACTCTTTTTGGCCTTCTCTATACTTCTCTAGCAGTATTCTCAGAGCAGACATTGCATCTGCAGTGCTCTTTATCAGCATGAAACCATATTGCTACTCACAGATATTCACCTGTGTTCTAAGCCTAGCTTCTGCTACTTTTTCCCATAACTTCATGCTGTGGCTGATAAACGTTATGCCTCTGCAGTTACTGCAGCTTTGCACATCACACTTGTTCTTAAAAAAAAAAATGGAACCGGCACACTTTGTCTCTACTCCTCAGGCATTCTCTCAGTTTTCAAAGTTTTATTCAACAATCTGGTTAGAAACTGCACTGCCATCTCTCCTAGACATTTCCATGCCTCCACTGGAATGTCATCTGGACCAATTCCCTTTCCACTCTTCATCCTCTTCATAGCTGCCCTAACTTCATCCTTACTAACCTCTTGTACTTCCTGAATTACTCTCACCACATCATCCAGCATTTTCTCTCTCATTTTCTTCATTTATCAGCTCCTCAAAATTTTTCCCTCCACCTTCTCAACACACTCTACTTGTTTGTCAGCACATTACCATGTGCATCTTGTACCACCCTAACCTGCTGCACATCCTTTCCAGCTCTGTCCCTTTGTCTGGCCAGTTGATACAAGTCCTTTTCTCCTTTCTTACTATTCAACCTCTTGTACAGCTTGCAATATGCCTTTTCCTTAGCTTTTGCCACTTCCCTTTTTGCAATACGCTACATCTCCTTGTATTTCTGTCTACTTTCTTCATCTCTCCAACTATCCCAAAACTTTTTTGCCAAACTCATTCTCTTATGCTTTCCTGGACATCTTCATTCCACCACCAAGAATCCTTGTCTTCCTTCCGCTGTCCAGATGACACACCCAGTAACTTCCTAGCAGTCTCCCTCACCACATCTGCAGTACTTTTCCAGTTGTCCAAAATTGCTTCCCCTCCATCCAGTGCCTCACTCACCTGCTCACTATATTTCACACAGTCTTCCTCCTTCAGCCTCCACCATCTGATCCTTTGTTGAGCTCTCACTCTCTTCTTCTTTACATCAAAGGTAATCCTACAAACCATCATCCTATGCTGTCTAGGTACACTCTTTCCTGCCACCACCTTACATTCTCCAATTTATTTTAGCTTGCTATAAAGAATGTAGTACACCTGTGTGCACCTTCCTCCACTCATATGTTATCCTGTGCTCCTTCCTTTTTTCCCCTAAAGTAGGTATTCACCACAGCCATTTCCACCCTTTTGGCAAAATCAGCTACCATCTGCCCTTCCATATTCCTATCCTTGATACCATATCTACCCATTACGTACTTCCTCATCACCTCTGTTTCCTTCGCCAACATGCCCATTGAAGTCTGCTATCACCATTCTTTTCATGCTTGGTCACACTCATCTAGTTCACTAACTACTATGTATCATGCTCTCTAAATCTTCTTTCTCCTTCATCTTGCAGACTAACTGTGGAGCATATGCACTGATGATATTCATTTGCACCCCTTCAATTTCCAATTTAACACACTCTGTTAGACACTCGCTTAAACTCCAACACACTCTTAACATGCTCTTCCTTTAAAATTACCCCAACACCATTTCTCTTCCTATGCACACAATGATACAACAACTGGAATCCACCCCCTATGCTCCTGCTCTTACTTCCCTTCCACTTGGTCTCTTGCACACAAAATATGTTTACCTTTGTCCTCTCCATCACATCAGCCAGTTCTCTCCCTTTACCAGTCACATTACCAACATTCAAAGTCCCAACTCTCACTTACACCTGTCTAGTTTTCTGCTTCTCCCCCTGTCTGGACATGTTCTCATTCTCTTCTTTGCCCAGCAGTAGCCCAATTTCTTCCGGCACCTTAACCAATCCAGGATGGAAATTCGATTCTTAGTCTGCATGTACTGTCAGGCGGGATGGTCAGGAATGGTAGGACACAAAAGCATGGCTCCAGCAGACAGCTCTGATTTTTAGGAGGCTTTACTGAAGTGGATAGCAGTGGTCGGTACATGAATAGGCAGTCCAACAAAAACAGCAGTACAGAAATCATCAGGCAATAAGGTGTGGTCAAGGCAACAGGCAGGAGGTCAGGTACACACTATGAGGCAAGCAGGAACAAGAACGCAGGTACAGAGCTGGAATGAAGGCATGATAAACTGGCGAGGAACAAAACCACCCAGTGAGCTTATAAACCCCCAGGTGGTAATCAGTAAATCAGGAACAGGTGCGCATGGAAAGCACCAGAAGCCGGTGTGGCCAGAGAGAGAGAGAAACACCCATCACCAAGAACGAAGAGAGAGAGACAAGAGAAACAGAGACAGACAGACCCAAGCAGAAAAATCCCAACAAGAGAATAATCAAACCAAAACCCCGATAATACAAAACTCAAACTCTGACAGTACCCCCCCACAGCCGACCCTGGGTGGCCCAGTCGAATCGGGATGAGAGGAGTGAAACTCACGAATCAGAGCAGGGTCCAGAATAAAGCGAGAGGGAATCCATGAACGGTCCTCTGGGCCATAACCCTCCTAATCCACCAAATGCTGAACCCCATAGCCACAGCGGCGAGAGGCCAGAAGCCGCCGCACCGTGGACACCCGGCCACCATCCATGTACCGAGCAGTTGGAGGGGGAATGGAAGGAGGGCACAAAGGACTGGACCTAGCAGGTTTGATCTGACTGGTGTGAAAGGAGGGATGAATGTGGAGAGACGAAGACAAACAAACAGGGTTAATAATTTTGGACACAGGAAATGGACCGATGAACATGGGAGGCAGTTTATGAGACTGTCCTCGATTTAAGATGGCGAATGGAAAGCCAAACTTTTTGGCCGGGCACATAGGCAGGAACAGAGGACCTCCTGTGGTCAGCAGTGGACTTATAGGCCTGTGAGGTGCGAAGTAAAACCCTCTTGGCCCGCTCCCAGGTTCGTCAGCAGCGGAGGATGAGGCGGAGTGCCGAGGGAACTGAGGAGCCAAGATCTAGGGGAGGAAATAGAGAGGGTTGATGACCAAAAACACCATGAAAAGGTGTCTAACCGGTAGATACTGAGGGCAAGTGATTATGAGCAAGTTCTACCCAGGGCAGTTGGAAGGACCAGGTGGCAGGCTGCTGGGAGGTGAAAATTCACAGACCCTTTCACAAATCTTGGTTGACTCGCTCAGTTTGACCGTTGGCTTGCGGATGGTAACCCGGTGTAAGACTAGCTGAAACCCCAAGGAGACGGCAGAATTCCCTCCAGAAATGTGATACAAACTGAGGGCTATGATCAGACACAATACCCTGGGGAAAACCATGGATCTTAAAGATTTTAGTAAGCATCACCTTGGCGGTTTCCTTGGCTGAAGGTAACTTGGGCAGGGGAATGAATTGAGCTATCTTAGATAATCTATCAACCACAGACAGAATCACAGTGTTTCCCCGAGAGGGCTGAAGACCAGTGTGGGAACAGGCAACGGCATTAACAGTCCAGCAGGCGGGCGACTGGGCATTTTATGCATTGCACATGTTTGACAAGCATTAACATATTCAGTCACATCTTTAACCAGTCCCGGCCACCAAAATCTCTGTTAAAGTACAGACTGAGTTTTTTTAATACCCGGATGACAAGCGAAGCGACTGTCGTGGCCCCACCTGATTACCTCCCCCTTGAGCGCAACAGGAACAAAAAGCCTATCGGTGGGACAGCCGGAACCCCATCAGCAGCCCACCGGACTTTCAATTCGATTTCCCACATGAAAACTGAGACAAAACAGGATGCAGGCAAGATCAGTTCAGGATTGGCTGAGGCGTCGATAGGTTCCCCCTGCTGAGACAAAGCATCCGGCTTTCCGTTCTTAGTCCCTGGCCGGTATGACAGTATGAAATTGAATTTGCTAAAGAAGACTGCCCACCTAGCTTGTCGAGCGTTAAGTCGTTTGGCGGGTCGTAAATACTCTTAGGTTTTTGTGATCGGTATGAACCAGAAAAGGTGTTTGTGTCCCCTCCAACCGGTGGCAACACTTCTCCAAGGCCACTTTTACCGCAACAGCTCACGGTCTCCGATGCTGTAATTACACTCAGCGGGCATCAACTTCTTAGACAGACAGATGCAGCCTATTATCATCGGCACTTCTTTGCGACAGTACCGCACCCACACCAATATCGGAAGCATCTACCTCAACCACGAACTGCCTGGTGGGGTCAGGGAGGAGCAGCACAGGGGCCACAGTAAAGCGATTTTTTTTAAGACCCTGAAAGCCTCATCGCGCTCCGGAGTCCAGGCAAACGACCGGAGGAACGACGTGGCATCATGAAGTGGAGCTGCAACGTAACTGAAATTACGAATGAATTTGCGACAGAAGTTGGCAAAGCCCAGTAATTCCTGGACTTCCTTACGAGAAGACAGGACAGCCCAATCACGCACAGCCGCTCCAGGAAGGAGCTCGATGGCGCAATCATACTCACGATGGGATGGTAGTGATTTGGCCTTGCTTTTACTAAATACCGTAGCTAAATCGTGATAGCGTCCAGGAACCCCAGTGAGATCCGGGTTAGCAATGGGCGGAGAGAGAACTGAGTTTAAAAGGCAGGAGTTATTGCAAGCCGGACCCCATGACACAATTTTCCCTTCAGCCCATTTACAATGAGGATAGTGCTGCTGTAACCAGGGGTGCCCCAGAATGAGCAGATGTGTCATCTTGTCAAATACATGAAAACTGATCATTTCGGAGTGATTCTCCATCACAATCAAAGAAACAGACTGAGTGCGGTGAGTAACACTTCCCAATTCATGGCCATCCACAGCATGCACCACCAGAGGGCACGAGAGCTTAACTAATTGCAGGTGCAGGGACCTGGCAAGAGAAGATTGAATCAAATTAGTGTCAGAACCGGAATCAATAAAGGCTGACAAGGAAACAGATGAATACTCAGAGAATAGCATTGCAGGAATAACATTTTGTGCTGTGGATGGAGTAATGGAATTTAAAACTCACCCGTATGTCCAATTTTGGCTTCAAGGTGGCACCCCTGGCTTTGCAATTACTAATCATGTGTCCTGAATGACCACAGTAAAAACAAAGTCCGTTGTCATGACGACACTGTTTCTCGGTGAAGGAGAGGCGGGTGTGACTGGGCTGCATTGGCTCCGCTGTGCTGTGGCGCAGAGAATCCACATTGACATGACAGGAGGAGGAGCGGAGAGGAGGAGTAGTGGACGGCACACCACGGAAGGTCCTGCAGGCACCGGTCGGTCTGGATGGCAAGAGCAATGAGCTGATCCAGGTCGTCGGGCAGATCCACAGACACCAGTTGATCCCGAATTTCTTCAGCCAGCCCCTGGAGAAAGACCTCATAGAGAGCTGCGGAATTCCAGTCACTTTTGGCATCCAAGATGCGGACATCTACAGCGTAATCGGAGACTCTGCGTCCACCCTGCCTCAGCCTCATGAGAGATTGAGCCGCTTCACAGCCCGGAGAGGTGTGCTGGAAAACCAACAGCAGAGCGGCGGTGAAAGCCAAAAGAGAGGAGTAGGTGGCCGATTGACAACCCCACTCTGCTGTTGCCCCCGCCTCGCACAGCCAGTCAGGTGAGTGATGACATAAGCTATGTTCGTCCTGTCAAACGGGAACTTACAGACCATGAGCTCAAAGTTCAACTTACCCTGGGTTATGAATGGTTTTACGCCACCTGATTCATCTGAGAAGTGTACCGGTGGTTACAGCAGGTTGCAGTACTCAGGTGCAGGTACGGAAGCCAGTACGGGTGCTGATGGCCCCAGAGGTGATGGACTGACGCTACCGGTGGTCGTCACGGGAGAAGCCTGATGATCAAGTCTAGTTAGCAACCAACTCATCTGAGCGCTCACCAACTCCACAAACAAGTCTTGATGTTTAGCGAGATCGCTAAACCCGGACGTCAGGGCAGCGAGGTGGTCTTGCTGCTGTGCGAGCTGCTTACTGTGATAGCGTACCGCTCACTGAAATGGGTCAGAGCCAGCTGTGTCCATCGTTGTCCAGTTTGTACTGTCAGGCGGGATGGTGAGGAATGGTGGGACACAAATGCACGGCTCCAGCAGACAGCTCTGATTTTTAGGAGGCTTTACTGAAGTGGATAGCAGTGGTCAGTACATGAGTAGGCAGTCCAACAAAAACAGCAGTACAGAAATTATCAGGCAATAAGGTGTGGTCAAGGCAACAGGCAGGAGGTCAGGTACACAGTATGAGGCAGGTACAGTAAAATCACCAGTGTTAAATTAACACTGACAGTTGAACATATGTCAGTGTTACTTTTACACTGGTGATTTTACTGTGCAGGAACAAGAACGCAGGTACAGAGCGGGAATGAAGGCACAAGGCATGACAAACTGGTGAGGAACAAAACCATCCAGTGAGCTTATAAAACACCAGGTCTTCTTTTCCTTTCGGCTGCTCCGATTAGGGGTCGCCACAGCAGATCAATCGTTTCCATCTCGCCCTGTCCTCTGCATCTTCCTCTGTCACACCAACCACCTGCATGTCTTCCCTCAGCACATCCATAAACCACCTCTTTGGCGTCCCTCTTCTCCTCCTGCCTGGTGGCTCCATCCTCAGCATCCTTCTCCCTATATATGCTGGGTCCTTCTGCACATGTCCAAACCATCTCAATCTCGCCTCTCTGACTTTGTCTCCAAACCATCCCACCTGAGCTGTCCCGCTGATATGTTCATTCCTAATCTTGTCCATTCTCATCACTCCCAAAGAGAATCTCAACATCTTTAGCTCTGCCACTTCCAACTCTGCCTCCTGTCTTTTTGTTAGTGCCACCGTCTCTAAACCGTACAATATAGCTGGTCTCACTACTGTCTTGTAAAGTTTCCCCTTTACTCTTGCTGATATTCTTCAGTCACAAATCACTCTTGCCATCTTTCTCCACCCACTCCACCCTGCCTGCACTCTCTTCTTCACCTCTCTACCACACCCTCCATTACTTTGAACAGTTGACCCCAAATATTTAAACTCATCTACTTTCACCACCTCTGCTCCTTGTAACTGCACTATTCCACTGGGCTCCCTCCCATTCACACACATGTACTCAGTCTTGCTTCTACTGACTTTCATTCCCCTTCTCTCCAGAGCATATCTCCACCTCTGCAGACTAGACTCAACTTGCTCTCTACTCTCATTACAGATCACAATGTCACCTGCAAACATCATAGTCCATGGAGACACCTGTCTGATCTCATCCATCAACCTGTCCATCACCATTGTGAACAAAGGACTCAGAGCTGATCCTGAGCTCCACCTTGAATGAGTTTGTCATTCCTACTGCGCATCTCACCGCTGTCACATTATTCTTGTACATGTCCTGCACTACCCTAACATACTTCTCTGCCACTCCAGACTTCCTCATACAATACCACAGCTCTTCTCTTGGCACTCTATCGTAAGTTTTTTCTAAGTCCACAAACACACAATGTAACTCTTTCTGGCCTTCTCTGCACTTCAACAGTATCCTCAGAGCAAACATTGCATTTGTAGTGCTCTTTCTCTGCATGAAACCATATTGCTGCTCACAGATCTTCACCTGTTTTCTAAGCCTAGCTTCTACTACTCTTTCCCATAACTTCATGCTGTGGCTTATCAACTTTATGCCTCTGTCGCTACTGCAGCGCTGCACATCACCCTTGTTCTTGAAAATAGGAACCAGCACACTTCATCTCCACTCCTCAGGCATCCTTTCACTTTCTACGATTTTATTAAACAATCTGGTTAGAAACTCCACTGCCATCTCTCCGAGACATTTCCATGCCTCCACTGGAATGTCATTTGGACCAACTGCCTTTCCACTCTTCATCCTCTTCATAGCAGACCTCACTTCTTCCTTACCAGTCTCTTGTACTTCCTGACTTACTCTCACCACATCATCCAGCCTTTTCATTTGCTCATTTTCATCTTTCATCAGCTCTTCAAAATATTCCATCCACCTTCTCAGCACACACTCCTCACTTGTCAGCACATTACCATGTGCATCTTTTACCACCCTAACCTGCTGCACATCATTTCCAGCTCTGTCCCTTTGTCTGGCCAATCAGTACAAGTCCTTTTCTCCTTTCTTACTATTCAACTTCTTGTACAGCTCGCAATATGCCTTTTACTTTGCTTTTACCGCTTCTCTTTTCGCCTTACGTCGCATCTCCTTGTACTCCTGTCTACTTTCTTCATCTCTATGACTATCCCAAAACTTTTTCACCAACCTCTTTCTCCTTATGCTTTCCTGGACCTCTTCATTCCACCACCAAGTCTCCTTGTCTTCCTTCCACTGTCCAGATGTCACACCCAGTGCTGTCCTAGCTGTCTCCCTCACCACATCTGCAGTACTTTTCCAGTTGTCCAAAATTGCTTCCCTTCCAACCAGTGCTTCTCACCTGTTCACTAAATTTCACACAACAGTCTTCCTCCTTCAGCTTCCACCATCTGATCCTTTGTTGAACTCTCACTCTCTTCTTCTTTACCACTAAAGTCATCCTACAAACAACCATCCTATGCTGTCTAATGACACTCTCTCCTGCCACCACCTTACAGACTCTGATTTCTTTTAACTTGCATCTCCTATAAAGAATGTAGTCCACTTGTGTGCACCTTCCTCCACTCATATGTTACCCTGTGCTCCTTCCTTTTCTTAAAGTAGGTATTCACCACAGCCATTTCCATCCTTTTTCCAAAATCAACTACCATCTGTCCTCCCCATTCATATCCTTGATACCATATCTACCCATTACTTCCTCGTCACCTCTGTTCCCTTCACCAACATGCCCATTGAAGTCCGCTCCTATCACCACTCTTTCATGCTTGTGCACACTCTCCACCACCTCATCTAACACACTCCAGAAATCTTCTTTCTCCATCTCACAACCTACCTGTGGGGCATATGCACTGATGATATTCATCATCACCCCTTCAATTTCCAACTTCACACTCATCACCCCTGTCAGACACTCGCTTAACCTCCAACACACTTTTAATATACTCTTCCTTTACAATGACCCCAACACCATTTCTCTTCCTGTCCTCACCATGGTACAACTTAAACCCACTGCCGATGCTCCTGCTTTTACTTCTCTTCCACTTGGTCTCTTGCACACACAATGTGTCTAGTACTTCTCCTCTCCATCATATCAGCCAACTCTCTCACTTTACCAGTCATACTTCCATCATTCAAAGTCCCCACTCTCATTTCCAGCCTTCTAGTTTTCTTCTTACCCCTGCTGTTTGTGGAAACAGTCTCCTCCTCTTCTTTGTCATCTTCGCCCAGCAGTAGCCCAATTTCCACCGGCACCCTGTTGGGCAACAGCACCGGAAGTTGTTAGCACGGGCCTCGACCGATCCGGTATGGAAATTCGATTCTTAGTCTGCATAGTTGGGTTGGCTTGTTTTACACCAGATGCCCTTCCTGACGCAACCCTCCTCATTTATCCAGGCTTGGGTCCGGCACTCAGAATGTACTGGCTGCACACCCCATGTGGCTGAGTTTTATAAAACCCCAGGTGGTAATCAGTAAATCAGGAACAGGTGTGCATGGAAAGCACCAGAAGCAGGGCGTGGCCAGAGAGAGGGATGCACCCATCACCAAGAAAGAGACAAAAGAAACAGAGACAGAGACCCAAGCATAAAAATCCCAAGAGAATAAACAAACCAAAACCCAGATAATACAAAACTAACAAAATTCAAACTCTGACACGTACAGACTAAGAATTCCTGACTCAACCCTCTTCATTTATCTGGGCTTGGGAAAGACACTCAGTGTACTGGCTGCACGCCCCATGTGGTAATTATTACATCCTCTGGTTGTCTGTTGAACATTTGCTTTAATTCATTTACTGTCTCCTTTTCTACTCATATTTTATTCACCCCTTCACTGCCTTCTGTGCACAAAAAGCCGAATTTGTTGCATTGGTTCTACAAAGAAATGTTGATATAGGCTCAAGTTATCCTCGACACCCAACTTCATCTTTGACTGTCCTGCATCCAGTGTTCATCTGTTCTTTTAAAGAACTGCACTTCATCCATCGGTAATATGCCCACTATAACATATGAACAACAGCAATAACACGACACATTTTTGAATAGCACAAAATATTGAGAATAAATATGCTGATGGACATTCCTCCGGGAAAATATATAGTATGCAGAATAAAGTTTAACACTACTAGTGGTGGACGAGCAGATAGCAGTCAGGCAGTTAACACTAGACAGAATTGTTATTATGCATCTGTTCCGAGGGATAATTAATAAATTAAGGCACTTCCTTTGAATACACTGACCTTCAAACAATGGGCAGAAATACCTCCAGCAGGTGATGCATCCTTGCGATGTATACTGCCCCATGGCAGTCTCCAGGAGGAACATTGGAATACCACAAGAAAGCAGAAACAGCACATATGGAACCAGGAAAGCACCTGAGAGAAATAAACAATGTTTCACTCAAAACAAAACTACTCTCTTTACAGTATAAATATGTTAATCATGAAATAATGCTGTGTACAGTTTCTACTTCTTTTTTACTAATAGCCCAATTTCATAGCCTTAAGCGTGTCCATATCATGAATGCTTGGTCTTGTTGGATTTGTGATAATCTACTGAATCTACTGGTACCTTATTTCCCATGTAACAATAAGAAATGTACTCCAAACCTGGATTAATGTTTTTAGTCACATAGCACTACTATTATTCTCAACACTACTGTACATGTTTATCTAGTTTTTAGGGATTCACAACTGTATATTAAATTAAGACACAGACATGGTCAATAAGGTTATAAAGGCCAGCATGTAACAAATAAACCTTTGACCCCAGAACAACACCGATGGTGGTTGACAGAGTTTATTCTGTCTACCAGACAATGGAACAGACAGAATATACACCAGTGAAAGTATGTACAATGGAGCTGTCAAGTTCAAAACAGATGGAGAGGATGGTCAAGGTCACAGTTGATGGATCGGTACAACAGTACACAGGCTTTTACAAATGGCTGATTATTCAAAAGACACTGGAGAACTTTTCTCATATGGCTACCATGTTTGACTTTGTTCCTTCAAAAAAAAAAAAAAAAAAATTAGTATGTCATCAACATACACAAAGACAAAAACACTGAACCTGTCCTGTAAGACATCATTCATAAGGTTTTGGAAGACTGCTGTAGCATTGGAAATTCCAGATGGCATAACTAAGTACTCACTTGGCATGTTAAAGGGAGTCTTTCATTGGTCCCCTTCCTTTATACGTACCAAATGATACACATTTGTCTGGTCTACTTTGGTAAATACTTTTGCTTCTTGTGATAACTCCAAAGAAGAGGAAATAAGTGGCAAGGGTATCTGTTTTTGATCTAGATGTAATATAAGTCCTTGTAATCAATACAGGGATGAAGAGGCCAATTCCTGTTTTCAGCAATAAAAACTCTGCTCCATCAGGTGATGAGGATGGGCAAATGATACCAGCAAAGTGCCCCTCCTGGATACATTTTTTCATCACCTGGAGCTTGGGTCCTGAGAGGGAGTACAGTGGTCCTTGTGGTGGTTTTGCCGCTGGGAGGAGGTCAATGGCAGAGTCGTTGGATCTGTGAGGCACCAAACAGGCTGCACACGTCTTACTAAACAACTCTTTCAGGTCCCAATAATCCTGGGAAATATTGTGAGATCTGGTGACTGAGTTTCCAGCTGCTGAAGAGTATCCTGAGGTGACAGTTTTAATAAAAATTAACTTACACCTAGTGGACCAGTTGCTAATGGTCCCTACTGACCACTCTATGATTGGGTTGTGGACCCATAACTAGGGGTAACTAAGAACTACAGGATATAGTGGTGACACAATTATACAAAATTGCACAAATTCTGAATGGTTACCCAGCATGATGAAATGAATGGATGACATCCAGTGAGAAACTATCACCAGCAGCTATCTATCCAGAGCATTTGCTTGCAGAGGTTCTTCTAGGGGCTCCAGGGGCATATTGAGTTGTAGGGCTAGGTTTTTCTCCATTAAAATTTCATCCATTCCAGAAATGATGACAACGGCAATTTCAATTGAACCAGAGAGTGCATGGAGAATCACAGGCATGATGAGTCAAGGAGTGAAGAGCTTAGTGGAGGTGCAAAGGTGTTCTGTTTTCTCATGAGCCTGGTCTTTTTAATGGACAACTGGCAATATAATGTCCTGAGGGCAGGGCTGGACTGGGGAAATTTTTCAGGCCGGGCATTTTTAACCAAGACAAGGCCACCACCAGGTATCGAAGGGGAAAAAATTAAGCCTGCTGTGACAGTGTGGTTTTTTTTTTTTTTTTTTTGGTCCCTTAACCGATCAATGTGCACCAGGAGACACATACATTTTAACACTATAAGAAGCATTATGAAAAGTTCTCCCGAAATACAGTTATCATAGGCTTATCAAAAGTACGATCTATTGACAGTAGGTCACATTACTTTTTAGCAGTGGTGTCAAAAGTACAGGCATTTGTTACTTAAGTAGAAGTATAGATACTGCAGTTTAAAAACACTGGTAAAAGTTGAAGTATCAACTTGACCTCTTTACTCAAGTAAAAGTGAAAAAGTATGTACTCCAAAACCTACTTAAAGTATAAAAGTATAAAGTAACCTTTAAAAAAGAAAAAGAAAAAAAAAGGTAGATGCCACTATATGAATTGAAAGCTTAATTTAAAAACTGATTCGTTCTACATGTGGCCCAAGACCAACAACCCAAAATTACCCCCCAACACTACCTGTACGAAAATGTTTCAATTCTAGAAGCTCTGAAATGCAATCTGGGACTATTCCAGACAAACTGCAGTGAGTGCAGCATCCATTTAGTGAAGAAAAAAAAAACTTTCCTTATTCAAATTCATTCCAGTAGTATTCTGCTCTTACAAGGATGCAGCAGTTTTCTAGTTTGGCATATAGTTCTGGAGGAAATCACTGAAGAAATTAACACATTGAAAATATGGTTTGACTGAAACAAATTGTCATTAAATAAGACAGGGATATAGTGGAGGTGTAAGAGTCACTAGGTGTTCACAGGAAACATTTATGTATGTATGTATGTATTTATTTATGTATGTTCATTGTTAGTTGCTTTTATATTTTCTGTTGTGTTTCTATTCAGGTTCTTTTTGCCTCTTTCTCGAAAATTGTATATAATAATCATTAGATTATTAATATATAAACAAAAATATATTTAAGAAATATTACATTTTGAAAACAAATGCACCCGAACGTGATGAGAGCTGCTTAATGCTAACTTTTAACATTGAAAATGCCATAGACATGCTAACGCGTTAGCGTCGCTCCTCCCGTTTTTAAGTTATGAAATACATATATCGACTGTTTCAGAAGACCATAACAGGTCGGTTTAACATAGAAAAGGTAAATAATACTCACAGAAGTATGCTCTTTAGGGTTTTAGCAGGGGAAAATTAAGCGAAAGAAAGAAAGAATAAACAAAGCAATAGGTCGAAGCATTGCTTCAATCTGCGAACCACTGCTTGGATTGGTTCACAGCAAAGCCGTGCTGCAGAAAAGTTGATTACAGGCGCACATGACGTGAAAAATATATATATAAACATTAAACTGAAGCCAAGAGTAACGAGGCTGTTTGTTTTAAAAATGTAAGGAATAGAAAGTACAGATACTTGTGTGAAAATGTAATGAGTAGAAGTCAGAAGTAGGCAGAAAAATAAGTAAAGGAGTAAAGTATAGATACCTAAAAAGTGTACTTAAGTACAGTAACGAAGTATTTGTACTTCGTTACTTGACACCTCTGCTTTTTAGACATAATAAGATGCCATTTCATTCAGCCTTGTTACTTAAATTTAGAAATAGAAATTATATAAAAACATTTGTTATAGAAATACTGTAGGCTATACTATAAATAATATATCATTACTTGTGTGATACAATTCATCATATAAAGCAAGAAATGACTGGATGACTGGACCAATGACAGGATACAAAGGTTGAACTTTTGAAACTGCAATACACAAAAAGGCCACAAGATGGAGAAAGTTGTCTATCTCACTACAAGCTACAAGTAACATCAATGATTTCTTTTATTACCAATTTGTGTTGCTAATCAACTTAGAGAATGACTCTCAATTTAAAGTAAAATGTTAGGTATGTGAAATTATGCCAGGACTTGGGAAAATACATTTTAGACAGGGACGCCGTTATACCACGCCACCACACCGCACACTGTGCAAAACAGCATACTTCGTATGACCGACGCACGGCCGTCACACAAATAGAATAAAGAAACATCCAGGCGGTGACAGCATGGTAGCTAGCCATGCACACCATTTGCACAGGTTACATTGCTAGGCTAGGTTACGTGACTGGCAGAGTTAGCACGAACGAAAATAATATCCAACCTTAATTCATATCTGAGTGACCCAGTTAGACAGCACTTTACTTCGGACCAGAAGATCAGAATGTCTCTCTCACACACAGATGTCTGATTTATGAACAAGTTAGGTTGCTGTTCATCAATTAATAGCTGAAGTTAACCTTCACTTACCGTCATGGCCGTAGTGGTCCCCGCCTCACTTTATAGTCACCCTTTCTTGACTTCAATGAAAATATATACTTGTTTTATAAAAAGTAAAATAAAGACCTCTTTCTTGACCTCATATTTAACTGTTGACAGCACTGTAACAGTAAAACTTGTCATTTCTAACCTACATTGTTAATAAATGTAACTATTAAATTCTTTCTAACATTTTTCTAACATTTAAATTTTCTCTAAACATTTTACTTGTCGAAATTATTATTAAGTAGTATTAGTAGTTGTAGTAAAAAAAAGGCTTCAAAACTGGACCTTTAATCTAGGGGTGTTGTGAGGGGGGACATCCTTGCCCCACGCCCCCATTCCATCTGGATTCGCCCCTGCTTTGGCGTTTGAGCACAAAGAATGGATAACATTTATTTATGCAGAAAACATGACCAGATTTACAGGTCAGAAAGTTTTATTGCGTTTTCACATCATGTGGTCCTAAGAAAGAGAGTT
Organism: Thalassophryne amazonica; assembly: GCF_902500255.1. Lineage (NCBI taxonomy): Eukaryota > Metazoa > Chordata > Actinopteri > Batrachoidiformes > Batrachoididae > Thalassophryne > Thalassophryne amazonica. Next base: position 60,219,965 of record NC_047105.1, on the reverse strand, counting down.
TAGGTGCATTTGAGTGGAAAATAGTGTTAGTTGTTGACGCGTCGCGGAGGATCAGCTGTTTTAACGTGCAGATACGGAGCGGCTCAGCTCAGCTCTAAATAAAGGAGGAAAAAAGCATAAAAATGTCTTTGTAAAGCTCAGTGCAGGTGTGCTGTTATCACTGCGCTTTAAGAGGTGAGGACGAGTCGTAGCTGCTACAAAAACAAACAAACAAAAAAAAAAACGCGGATGAAAAGTTCACAGCTCACTTTACTTCGTAAAAAAAAAAAAAAAAAATCCACAGGCCAGTAGGCCGTCAGGCCACCGGGCAAATGCCCGGTGTGCAATATATCAGTCCAGCGGTGGCCTGAGGGCCCACAATATACGAACAGACCCATTCTCACCCATCACTGTAGTCCCTGTGGTGTTAGCCAAGACCATCCAATCTGCATTAGCTTTTCAGGTGTGGATGCTGGAACTGGCACACACAGCTTTGATGGTGAGATATATGCAAGAGGTGAATGGTGACAAGATGGCTGCTGAGGAGCAGGCACACAATTTGGTAGGTGCTGGGTGTGTGCCCAAAAACCTCTAAAAACATCAAAAGTCCTCGGATTTTGCCATCAACGTGTCTGTTTATTATCTTCATTTTGTTCTATCTGCTCCTGAGTTTAACATGTTCCCGGAAAAGGGAAAATGAAACATTCTGCCCAGCCAAACAGAGTCAACATCTCTTCACAAGGCTGCTGGATTATAGCCATGCTAGGCCACCACCAGGTAACAAAGATCAATCTGACAGTTCTAGATCATTTCTTGGAATTGTTCGATTCAATTTATTTTCATTTATACAACTCCTGGCAAAAATTATGGAATCACCGGCCTCGGAGGATGTTCATTCAGTTGTTTAATTTTGTTGAAAAAAAGCAGATCACAGACATGACACAAAACTAAAGTCATTTCAAATGGCAACTTTCTGGCTTTAAGAAACACTATAAGAAATCAAGAAAAAAAAATTGTGGCAGTCAGTAACGGTTACTTTTTTAGACCAAGCAGAGGGAAAAAAATATGGAATCACTCAATTCTGAGGAAAAAATTATGGAATCATGAAAAACAAAAGAACGCTCCAACACATCACTAGTATTTTGTTGCACCACCTCTGGCTTTTATAACAGCTTGCAGTCTCTGAGGCATGGACTTAATGAGTGACAAACAGTACTCTTCATCAGTCTGGCTCCAACTTTCTCTGATTGCTGTTGCCAGATCAGCTTTGCAGGTTGGAGCCTTGTCATGGACCATTTTCTTCAACTTCCACCAAAGATTTTCAATTGGATTAAGATCCGGACTATTTGCAGGCCATGACATTGACCCTATGTGTCTTTTTGCAAGGAATGTTTTCACAGTTTTTGCTCTATGGCAAGATACATTATCATCTTGAAAAATTAGTTCATCATCCCCAAACATCCTTTCAATTGATGGGATAAGAAAAGTGTCCAAAATAATCAACGTAAACTTGTGCATTTATTGATGATGTAATGACAGCCATCTCCCCAGTGCCTTTACCTGACATGCAGCCCCATACCATCAATGACTGTGAAAATTTACATATTCTCTTCAGGCAGTCATCTTTATAAATCTCATTGGAACGGCACCAAACAAAAGTTCCAGCATCATCACCTTGCCCAATGCAGATTTGAGATTCATCACTGAATATGACTTTCATCCAGTCATCCACAGTCCACAATTGCTTTTCCTTAGCCCATTGTAACCTTGTTTTTTTTCTGTTTAGGTGTTAATGATGGCTTTCGTTTAGCTTTTCTGTATGTAAATCCCATTTCCTTTAGGCGGTTTCTTACAGTTCAGTCACAGACGTTGACTCCAGTTTCCTCCCATTCGTTCCTCATTTGTTTTGTTGTGCATTTTCGATTTTTGAGACATATTGCTTTAAGTTTTTTGTCTTGACGCTTTGATGTCTTCCTTGGTCTACCAGTATGTTTGCCTTTAACAACCTTCCCATGTTGTTTGTATTTGGTCCAGAGTTTAGACACAGCTGACTGTGAACAACCAACATCTTTTGCAACATTGCGTGATGATTTACCCTCTTTTAAGAGTTTGATAATCCTCTCCTTTGTTTCAATTGACATCTCTCATGTTGGAGCCATGATTCATGTCAGTCCACTTGGTGCAACAGCTCTCCAAGGTGTGATCACTCATTTTTAGATGCAGACTAACGAGCAGATCTGATTTGATGCAGGTGTTAGTTTTGGGGATGAAAATTTACAGGGTGATTCCATAATTTATTCCTCAGAATTGAGTGAGTCAATATTTTTTCCCTCTGCTTGGTCTAAAAAAGTAACCGTTAATGTCTGCCACAATTTTTTTTTTCTTGATTTGTTATAGTGTTTCTTAAAGCCAGAAAGTTGCCATTTGAAATGACTTTAGTTTTGTGTCATGTCTGTGATCTGCTTTTTTTCTACAAAATTAAACAACTGAATGAACATCCTCCGAGGCCGGTGATTCCATCATTTTTGCCAGGGGTTGAGTTGCCTCAAGACGCTTCACACTAGTAAGGTCTTACCTTATTAACCCCCAGAGCTGCAGTGGTAAGGAAAAACTCCCTCTGAGGAAGAAACCTCAAGCAGACCAGACTCAAAGGGGTGACCCTCTGCTTGGGCCATGCTACGGACATAAATTACAGAACAATTCACAAAACGAATATACTGGAAAATACGTTTATACGTCTTTTGGAGTCATTTGACTTAACTCAGTCTGTGGATAAACGTTCACATAGAGATGGACATCGTTTGGATTTAATTATTTCCCAAGGGCTCTCTGTATCACTGGTTGAAATTTCTGAAATCCCCATCTCAGATCATTTCCCTATTATTTTTAATGTTCTTGCACCTCCACCTGCAAGCAAGCCTCCTGTCCTGGGTTCCTGTTGGCGCATTATTACCTCTTCTACAGTTGGAGAGTTTACTGCTGCATTTGTGGATTCTAACTTTTTTGCTTCTAATGGAGATACTTATCCTGAATGCCCAGAGAGTCTTCTGTCATCCTTCTATGCTGTGTGCACTGGGATTCTGGATATCATCACTCCTCTTCAGCGCAGATCCACCAGGACTAAGGCTGATCCTTGGCTAAATGACACAACCCGAGCCCTAAGTCAGCGTCGCAGACAGGCTGAGTGTTGTTGGAAAAAAGACAGATTGCACGTATCACTGGAGATACTGAGAGATAGTCTCGCCCAGTTCCAGAGGGCTGTGAAAGAGGCTAAATCTGAATTTCTCTCTAAAATTATTTTTACAAGTGGACACTGCCCTCGTGTTTTGTTTAACATAATTAATTCGGTTGTGAACCCACACATCTCTCCTCTGGCTGATGCCACCGTTTCCATTTGCAAGGACTTTCTGCACTTTATTGTTGATAAAGTGAACTGTGTAAGAGCGCTGAGCAGCTGCAGCATTAGCCAAAGCCAGCCTGAGATGGCTTTGCATTCTGCCGTGTTTGACCACTTTGAACTGATCTCCCTTACGTCCCTCACTGATATTGTTAACAAAATGAGACCTACAAACTGCCCTTTGGATGTTTTTCCAACTAGATTGTTGAAAGAGGTGCTCACCACCGTTGGGCCATCCCTCTTGGTTTTAATAAACACTTGTCTTAGCTCAGGGTGTGTCCCAAACTCTTTTAAACATGCAATAGTGAGACCACTTCTTAAAAAGCCAAATCTGGATAAAAATGTTCTGTCCAATTTTAGACCTGTTTCTAATCTGCCTTTTATCTCAAAGGTCCTTGAGAAAATTGTTTCTACACAGCTGCAATTGTTTTTAGAAAGTAACTCTGTTTTTGACAAGTTTCAGTCTGGCTTCAGATCAAGACACAGCACTGAATCTGCACTTTTAAAAGTACACAATGACATTGCTCTGTCCGTTGATACCAAGTGCCCTGTTATTTTAGTAATGTTGGATTTGACAGCAGCATTCGATACGGTCGACCATTCTATTCTTTTATCACGACTTGACCAGTGTGTTGGTATTCATGGTACACCACTGAAATGGTTTAAATCGTACCTAGCCAACCAAACTTTTTCTGTAATGATCGATGATTTATCTTCCTCCGTTGCGCCTTTGTTTTGCGGTGTGCCTCAAGGCTCGATTCTTGGCCATTTATTATTTTTATTGTACATATTGCCACTGGGATCTATTGTAGCCAGGCACAATCTTGCTTTTCACTGTTATGCAGATGATCTACAGATTTATTTGCCTGTGATCCCGAACACAGCAGGCGCTCTTCAAGCCCTCATCAACTGTACTGCAGATATAAAGTTATGGCTAGGTCAAAATTTTCTCTTTTTTTTAATGAGGAGAAGACAGAATGTATTTTATTTTAACCACCTGCCTGCTAAACTGAAAGCCACTGTAAAAAACCTCGGGGTCACCTTTGACAGTGGCTTCAGATTTGATAAGCAGATTGATAGTGTGTATCTAATATTTATCTAATAGAACACAATTTGTTCATGTAAATGGGGAATCTTCTTCACAGACTAAGGTTAATTATGGAGTTCCACAAGGTTCTGTGCTAGGACCAATTTTATTCACTTTATACATGTTTCCCTTAGGCAGTATTATTAGACGGCATTGCTTAAATTTTCATTGTTACGCAGATGATACTCAGCTTTATCTATCCATGAAGCCAGAGGACACACACCAATTAGCTAAACTGCAGGATTGTCTTACAGACATAAAGACATGGATGACCTCTAATTTCCTGCTTTTAAACTCAGATAAAACTGAAGTTATTGTACTTGGCCCCACAAATCTTAGAAACATGGTGTCTAACCAGATCCTTACTCTGGATGGCATTACCCTGACCTCTAGTAATACTGTGAGAAATCTTGGAGTCATTTTTGATCAGGATATGTCATTCAATGCACATACTAAACAAATATGTAGGACTGCTTTTTTGCATTTGCGCAATATCTCTAAAATTAGAAAGGTCTTGTCTCAGAGTGATGCTGAAAAACTAATTCATGCATTTATTTCCTCTAGGCTGGACTATTGTAATTCATTATTATCAGGTTGTCCTAAAAGTTCCCTGAAAAGCCTTCAGTTAATTCAAAATGCTGCAGCTAGAGTACTGGCAGGGACTAGAAGGAGAGAGCATATCTCACCCATATTGGCCTCTCTTCATTGGCTTCCTGTTAATTCTAGAATAGAATTTAAAATTCTTCTTCTTACTTATAAGGTTTTGAATAATCAGGTCCCATCTTATCTTAGGGACTGTTGTGAAAGTGACGTGACACGGACCCACAACAGGGGGCGGTAATGAACGGACAATGGATAAGCCAAAAGTAACAATTTAATGTTGTGAATCGCACAACGACGTACAGACAATAACAATATGGTGGACTGTCAATCATATACCAGGTGACGTGTGGGCAGGCTCGACGATAGAAGACGCCTGGCGAGAGAAGAGCTGGATCCCCACACAGCTTCCACCACCAACGGAGCCGCCAAGCCCTGCGCCCCAGGTGGCCGCTGTCTTCAGCAGTCAGACCCGGTACTGCTGGCAGAAAACAGAGACAGTCCTGATGAGTGTGAGTTCGCACACTCAGTACTCCCACAGTCAGTGTTCAGTAAAGGAGGGAGAACCTCCACCTCCAATCACACACTCGTGCAGCTCCTGTTTAACCACTTATCTTGGTTTGGGGTGTGAGGCGAAGCCGTCGCTGATCACACCAAACGCCAATCCCACAGATAAGGCAGAACACCACAGGATAACGGCTGCAAAAGAAGTTCAGGTTATCACTCAATGATTTGAGTCAGCAGAGAAAGTTACCTGAATGGTAGCTGATTTCTCGGCGGGGAGGTGGAGTTGCAGTCCGGCCTTTATGGTGGTGGTGATGAGTAGTGGATGAGTGACAGCTGGTACGGATGATGAGTGACAGCTGTCACTCCTGGTTGCTCCGACACCCTCTCGTGCTTGAAGCCCACACTTCAAGCAGGGCGCCATCTTGTGGTGGTGGACCAGCAGTACCTCCTCTTCAGCGGCCCACACAACAGGGACCTCATAGTACCATATCACCCCAATAGAGCGCTTCGCTCTCAGACTGCAGGCTTACTTGTAGTTCCTAGGGTTTGTAAGAGTAGAATGGGAGGCAGAGCCTTCAGCTTTCAGGCTCCTCTCCTGTGGAACCAGCTCCCAATTCAGATCAGGGAGACAGACACCCTCTCTACTTTTAAGATTAGGCTTAAAACTTTCCTTTTTGCTACAGTTTATAGTTAGGGCTGGATCAGGTGACCCTGAACCATCCCTTAGTTATGCTGCTATAGACTTAGACTGCTGAGGGGTTCCCATGATGCACTGAGTGTTTCTTTCTCTTTTTGCTCTGTATGCACCACTCTGCATTTAATCATTAGTGATTGATCTCTGCTCCCCTCCACAGCATGTCTTTTTCCTGGTTCTCTCCCTCAGCCCCAACCAGTCCCAGCAGAAGACTGCCCCTCCCTGATCCTGGTTCTGCTGGAGGTTTCTTCCTGTTAAAAGGGAGTTTTTCCTTCCCACTGTTGGCAAGTGCTTGCTCACAGGGGGTCGTTTTGACCGTTGGGGTTTTTCCATAATTATTATATGGCCTTGCCTTACAATATAAAGCGCCTTGGGGCAACTGTTTGTTGTGATTTGGCGCTATATAAATAAAATTGATTTGATTTGATAGTGTGGTCAGGACCAGTTTTTATCAGTTGCGTCTCTTGGCAAAGGTTAAACCTTTTTTAAACCGTGCAGACCTGGAGAAAACCATTCACACTTTTATCAGCTCATCAGTAGTCCAATCTAGAAGAGATAAATGCATGGATCAGCGTCTCAGCATCAGCTATAGACAGAATGGGATGAATCTTCGCTATATTTTGCAGGTGGAAGAAAGCAGGCCTCGTAATATTTCTAATATGGAGGTCAAAGGACAATATAGGATCAAAAATTACCCCAAGGTTCCTCACTTTGTCAGTGTGATGTATGACACATGAGCCTAAGCTAAGCGTTAACTGGTCAAATTGATGCCGATGTCTCACTGGACCAAAAACCATCATTTCAGTCTTATCAGAGTTTAAAAGTAGGAAGTTTCTAGACATCCAACTTCTCACTGACGCAAGACAATCTTCCAAGGATTTTATGTGAATGAGATTACCAGTAGTTATCAGCATGTATAAATGAGTATCATCAGCATAGCAGTGAAAGCTTATCCCAAAATGCCACAATATGTGCCCAAGGGGTGCTATAATATACATATGTCGCGGACATGAACGAGTGGAGCTCGTCAGCATCTCACCATGTCATTTAAGTTCTCCAGACTTTAATTTGAGTAAATGCTTCAGTCGACCCCCACCTTTAAGCATTTTCCTTATTTTGCCTTTCAGCTTCTGGAGGGGTTCTGCCCCCATACTCTCCACCTTTAAGCATTTTTCTTTTTTTGCTTTTCAGCTGACCCCCCTTCATTACAGCCCTCTTAACCCCCTGCCACTTTAAGCATTTTTTATAATGTAGATGTAAATTAATATTCAAAGTTTTCAGCTAGTTGATAGTAGGGCTGTACTATATGGCCAAATTATCGTATTTCAATATTGTCATATAAATGTCACTTATATACATGCTGTCCATATTCTTGAGCCACTTAGGTATGTAGGGAGAATTCCCATGGGAAAAAAAGCTTTTCAACCTACCATCCCTGGTTCTCAAGACCAGGCACCTAAGTGGCTGTACTCTTTATTTTTTTTTTTTTTTGATATTTAGGTGTACCTTAGTAAACACTAGTAGAGTTCCATCTAAGATTTGGAATGTATAATAGAAGATACGCGTATACCTTACCAAATTTTCATATCAATATGATATGACACAAAGTGCAGCAACAGTGAAAATTAAACATTCTTAAACAAAACGGTAATAATGCCACACTCATTTTGCACTCATCATAAGGTTAGGATACTGTGCCCTCCAAAAGTATTGGAACACTTGGAATATCACACATTTTAATTTGTTTATGCCATTTTAAATACAAGAAATACAAAAAAAAAATAAAAAAAATAAAGAATTCAAATTTCTAAAATTATCTTCCTCAAACTCAAAAGAAATCTCTAAAACCTGTAAATAATAATCAGTTTTATTGCCAGTTTTCTTTTGACAAGTCAGGGGATGGAAACATGAACATTTCCAAATTATTGAATATGTCTTGGACTTTATGTACATCAATTATGAAGAAATACAAAAGTTTCTTTCACCAAAACATCAAATCTAGGCTTTCATCTCAAATGTACCTTCTGTCAAATTGTAGCTGAACAAATTGAAATGTGTGAAATACCAAGTGTTCCAATACTTTGAGGGCAATTGAGAAACACTGAGGAGCAGCATCTTACATCTCATATATAGTGCAACAGATAAGAGAATTTTTAGAGTGGAATCCTGCGAATTGTGTTTCAAACATCAAATTTAGCACAAATAATCCATAGACATTAGCTCTTTTAAAAAAAACTGATTGGCCACTTGAATTTTCAATAGGCAGCCAGATATGGGCCAGTTGAAAAATTAGACAGGGGTCTAAATAAGGGGTGGGCAACTTGTTCCAGAAAGGGCCAAGAGGGTGCAGGTTTTCTTTGCAGCCACTGACTCCACCAGGTGATTTCACTGATTAATATCACTTTGAGCGGATGGAATCATTTAATCAGTAGTAGTAGTGGAGGTCTGTATAATACAGTCATCTTGGTGGATGCAGATTGAACGAGGACACAGGTGATGGGTCTGTACACAGGAGGACAGTCCAGCATCAAACAGTGTCCATGAGGAAAGCAGCAAGGAAGTAATACAGTTAAACAAGCAGAAGGTCGGTCAGCAGCTAGCAAATATTACAATTTAATAGATCAGGAAACAGCAGGCAAAGCTCAGGAAACACATAGAGGCAGCATAGGTCACCAACTAGGGTTGGGCATCGAGAGCCGGCTCTTTTCGAGAATCATTAAGAAAGGGATCCACTGACATCAATAGCCTTTTTGCTTAACGATTCCCTTATTGGTTCTTCAGAGCGGCCGTTGTTTTTGAGGGTGTTTGTCAGGAAAATGATCATTTCTCTACATTGATTGCAGATGGTGCAGCGGGTCTGTAATTGACTGCTTCTGCAGCGGCTGTGCTTGAAGCAATGAAGCAGACTCTGACCCGCTGCTTCGTTGATTCTGTGCTTTGCTGCTTTTCAGAAGCGGAAAGTCCACTTCTTGAACCCCTCTCAAAGCCATTAAAATATATCAATTGTGAGTCACTTTTGTGTGGATTAAAGTCACTAACTGGAACTCTTAAATAGACTGCATTTATATAGCGCTTTTCCATCTGACGCTCAAAGCACTTTACACATCAGTGCCTCACATTCATGCCGATGCCAGGCTGCTGCCATGAAAGGCGCCCACTACACATCAAGAGCAACTAGAGGATTAAGGACCTTGCCCAAGGACCCTTAGTGATTTTCCAGTCAGGCTGGGATTTGAACTGAGGATCCTCTGGTCTCAAGCCCAACGCTTAATCATGAGACCATCACCTCCCCTAAACTAACTGGGACTCTTGTCTTGCTGCGGGCAACAAACAGAAATCGTCTTCCGTTCCGTTTACACAGTTCCAAACGCTGCACTGGTCTCTGCTGAGTCAAGTTTGAAACACAGAGGCCGGTTGGAATAACTTCAAAGCGAATCACCGTTTTAAATCAAATGACACCTTTTTCCAAATGTTAAAAATACAGAAAATGAACAAAAACATTTTTTTTCTCCCAAAATGAGATGTCATCCGTGTTTTATGAATTACATCCTGACGTGCAGCACAGCTGGCTGAACTCAGCTCAGAGGCTATGGAGTTATACCCTGGCAAAAATTATGGAATCATGAAAAACAAAAGAACCAGATCAGCTTTGCAGGTTGGAGCCTTGTCATGGACCATTTTCTTCAACTTCCACCAAAGATTTTCAATTGGATTAAGATCCGGACTATTTGCAGGCCATGACATTGACGCTATGTGTCTTTTTGCAAGGAATTTTTCACAGTTTTTGCTCTATGGCAAGATGCATTATCATCTTGAAAAATGATTTCATCATCCCCAAACATCCTTTCAATTGATGGGATAAGAAAAGTGTCCAAAATGTCAACGTAAACTTGTGCATTTATTGATGATGTAATGACAGCCATCTCCCCAGTGCCTTTACCTGACATGCAGCCCCATATCATCAATGACTGTGGAAATTTACATGTTCTCTTCAGGCAGTCATCTTTCTAAATCTCATTGGAACGGCACCAAACAAGAGTTACAGCATCATCACCTTGCCCAATGCAGATTCGAGATTCATCACTGAATATGACTTTCATTCAGTCATCCACAGTCCACGATTGCTTTTCCTTAGCCCATTGTAACCTTGTTTTTTTCTGTTTAGGTGTTAATGATGGCTTTTGTTTAGCTTTTCTGTATGTAAATCCCATTTGCTTTAGGCGGTTTCTTACAGTTCGGTCACAGACGTTGACTCCAGTTTCCTCCCATTCGTTCCTCATTTGTTTTGTTGTGCATTTTTTCGATTTTTGAGACATATTGCTTTAAGTTTTCTGTCTTGATGCTTTGATGTCTTCCTTGGTCTACCAGTATGTTTGCCTTTAACAACTTTCCCATGTTGTTTGTATTTGGTCCAGAGTTTAGACACAGCTGACTGTGAACAACCAACATCTTTTGCAACATTGCTTGATGATTTACCCTCTTTTATGAGTTTGATAATCCTCTCCTTTCTTTCAATTGACATCTCTCATGTTGGAGCCATGATTCATGTCAGTCCACTTGGGGCAACAGCTCTCCAAGGTGTGATCACTCCTTTTTAGATGCAGACTAACGAGCAGATCTGATTTGATGCAGGTGTTAGTTTTGGGGATGAAAATTTACAGGGTGATTCCATAATTTATTCCTCAGAACTGAGTGAGTCCATATTTTTTTTCCCTCTGCTTGGTCTAAAAAAGTAACCGTTACTGACTGCCACAGTTATTTTCCCTGATTTCTTATAGTGTTTCTTAAAGCCAGAAAGTTGCCATTTGAAATGACTTTAGTTTTGTGTCATGTCTGTGATCTGCTTTTTTTCTACAAAATTAAACAACTGAATGAACATCCTCCGAGGCCGGTGATTCCATAATTATTGCCAGGGGTTGTATTTGTGCCATCTGAAAGTAAATGCTTTTGACAAAAACTACAGATTTTGTTTACTTCTGTTTATGTCCAGAGATCAAGGATCCAGTGACAAATTTCATATTTATTTACTTTAAGACTCAATAAAATATTGACATAGAAAACCTGTAAAAGCCAACTTTTAGTACACAGAAAATTGACAGGAGGTATTATATATTATATAAGGGCATCAATAAGGAATCGGATCGATAACGGCATTGATAGATAAAATCTTATCAATACCCATCCCTATCACCAACTGTGGATGAAACATGGGAAAAGAACACAAAAAAGCAGGCATGATACCACAACAATCTGGCACTAAAAATGTCAAAATAAGACCACAAAGAATAACAGAGGAGAATTCACAACGAGAGCGCCTGGAGACTGCAGCAAACATTATGAGAATGTTATCAAGAATCCCAATAGCAAAATATCAACTCCACACACTGAAGTCAGAGATATTCAGTACTTTGCCAGCTGCCAAGACCTTTTATTATTAAATTTTAAATAAAAATAATCCTAACCCAAAATTACTGTTTTTTTTTTTTTCTTGTTCTTCTTCTCTTTCTTCTTTTTTGGCTACTCCTGTAAGGGGTCACCGTAGCAGCTTACCCTTTTCAATATCACTCTGTCATCTGCATGTTCCTCTGTCAATCAGCCACCAGCATGTTCTCTCTCAAACTAACACACAATCATGTGCCTAGTTGCGCACCCTGATACGTCTGAACCAGCTCAATCTCACTTCATTGACTTTGTCTTCAAACCGTTCTATACCTGTGCTGTCCCTTTGATATGTTCACTCCTCCTGTACATCCTCATCACTCCCAATGAAAATGGCAGCATCTTCAATCCTGCCTCCTGTCTTTTTGTTAGTGCCAGCGGCTGTAAGCTGTACAACATAGCTGACTCACTGCTATTTTTTAAACTCTGCTGTTCACTTTTTCAGATATCCTTCTGTGATGGTGATTGAAAAGTTTTGAGCCTGATCCAGAAAAATTAGGGTGTGGTTCTCCATCTATTGCATTCTGAGAAACCAACTTTTCTCTTAAGAATGTGTGAAATTTTGACTCACTGGGTGAAATGTAGACATAATATTTCAGTGAAGTGAGTCAGGGTGTGTCACATTGGCAAAATGGATAAAGCTGTTGGGTGTGCTGTGATTCAGTGTGTCATGACAAAAGCAATGTCTCCAAAGGAGATTCATGAGGACATGGCAATGACATGAGAGGAGGATACCCCATCTTATGCTACAGTTAAAGGCTGGTCAGCCAAATTCAAGAGGGGCAGAACAAGCGTCAAAGATGGAGCAAGTTCAAGAAGACCCAGAAGTGGCACCACAACTGATATGATCCAAAAGATCCATGATATGGTCCTTGCTGACAGAAGAGTAAGTGAGCGTCCCATAGCCAGTACTGTAGGCATTTCCCAGGAGAGAGTTGGTTCGGTTCTGATGAAGAAACTGGGAATGACAAAATTTTCAACACGGTGGACCCCAACGCTTCTTGTGGTCAATCACAAATACATGATGTTGCAGATGTCCAGGGAGAATCTTCAGCTTTTTGAGACAGAATACCTTCATGCAACAATTTGTGACCATGGATGATACCTGAGTCCATCACTTAAAACCAGAGTCCAAACAACGGTCGAAGCAATGGAAACATGAGTTCTCCACTATCAAAGAAAGCCAAAGCTGTCTCATCTGCCAGAAAGGTCATGGCCTCTGTCTTCTGAGATTCTGAGGACAACATAATGGTGAACTATCTCCAGAAGGGAGAGACCATCAATGAGGCCTATTATGCATTCTTTTTGTAACAACTGTGGGAGAAAATAAAGCAGAAGCTGCATGGAATGCTCTGACGAGGTGTTCTGTTTCACCAGGGCAATTCACCACTCCACACATTGGTCATCGAAATGGCTGCCATTTATGAATATGGGTTCAAACTTGTTCTGCACCCACCTTATTCCCCTGATTTGGCTCCGTCAGACTTCAATCGGTTTCCAAACATGAAAAGGCATCTTGCTGTATAATACTAATAATGATGTCATATCTGTAGTGGATGACTTCCTCGAGCTCCAGAATAAGACCTTCTGTGAGAACAGTATTCAGCCACTGCAGCAATGCTGGAGAAAATGTGTGGACTTACATCGGAATTATGTTGAAAATAAAGCATTACATTAATTCATTTGTGGTGTTTCTCCAGGTTACACTGGAGTTGTATCAGGAAGGGCATCCGGCGTAAAACGTGTGCCAAATACCAATGTGGATCTGGCTGTATCCACTGTGGTGACCCCGAACAAAATGGGAGCAGCCGCCTTGGACAATAACAACAACATTAATTCAGTTGTGGTTTCTTCTTTGTTGGGCTCAAAACTTTTCAATCACTCCATCTCAGAAATCACTCCTGCCACCTTTCTCCACCCACTACATCCTCACTGCACTTTCTTTGGCTAGTTGATCCCAGATGTTTAAACTCATCTACCTTCAATATCTCTACTCTTGCAGCCACTCTGTTTCATTGGCTCCCTCACACACACACACACACACACACACACACACACACACACACACACACACACACTCCACATTGTTCCTACTGACTTTCATTCACTTTCTCTCCAGAGCGTATCCCCACTTCTCCAGACTCAACCTGCTCTCTATTCTCTCTACACATCACAATGTCATATGCAAATATCACAGTCCACAGAACTCCTGTCTGATCTGAAAGAAAATTTAAGCAATGAAAACGTCCCTTAAATTTTTCAAAAAGGTATTTTGCCAAAATGAGTGCTGTAGTATAACAAGCAGGAGATTATTGTTGTGTTCAGTGTATTTGGTAAACACCACACCTTGTACCAATGAATTTATTTGAATACTTTTCTGGTGTCTCTTTTCATTTTTGTAGACGGTCCCTACGCTTCCGTTTCTCAGCAGCCTGATCTTTCAGATCAGTGTTATTTTTTCAGCTCAGAATAAGGTTGTAGCTCGTTGTCTACCTTCCTGAGGTTAGAAACTAGTGTTGTTTTTCTACATTAGTTTCTCAAGATTTATTGAGCTGTGAACTCAGTGACTATCTTTCTAACTTTGCCGGAGTCTCCAGGGAAGGTTTCTTTTCCTCCCTGAGTTTGACACCTGCATACCGCCTCAGTCAAATTCCCCACCTGCCGCTGTCCCTGTAGCAGGTCACGCCCGGGGAGGGGGGGTGGAAACCAGAAGCAAGACCCTACTCAGGGCTTAACACTCCGCCTTACCGGCTGTAGTGACCCCCCCCCCCCCCCCCAAAAAAAAAACACTTTTTTTTGCGGAGATAGGGTTACTGATCAAGACTTCCTAAAGTAATTCATCTGTAAACTGAAAAAAAAAAAAAAAAAAAAAAATATATATATATATATATATATATATATATATATATATCATAGATCATGAATGATGTTCCCATTTTGCAACTTAAGATTTGCGAAACCTGTGTTCACATTTCGTGAGAAATTTTTTCAGTAGTCATGTTTTGCAATTAACGGTTTGTGGATAATTCACGACTTGCAGCTGATTCACATTTGCGAGGGTTAACATGTTCCAATTTTGGTAAAAACAAAAAAAGTCATGCAAATTATTGGTTGTGCGAATAGGATTGTCATGCAGCCATCTGTGATGGGTTATTTTTTGGTGTTTGTTCAGGTCTGTTCCCCTTTTTAGTCTGTTAAGTTATATTTCTTTGTTTTATTTGTGTTAACAGTCCTTCAGGTTTCATTTGATTTTTGCAGTTCCTTTCTCTGATGTGTTCAGGTTATAACTTGGGGGTCAAGTGTTGTATTTCTCTTTACATGGAAGTCTGTTCTCTGCTGCACTCTGGTGTTCTCCTTTTGTCAGTACATGTACTGGTGTAATCAATACAGGCGTGCCACATTAGTTCAGCTGGTTATTTATGGTCACATTTTGAGTTGGTCTTTGCTGGTCCATTGCTTGTTGCTCATGCTTCTCATGTTGTGGTGGTATGTATATTTTCGATCTTTGAAATTCTTTAAGTTTATTTGTTTGTTGATATATTCAGGTAATTCCCTGTGGCTCTAAGCATATTTGGCTTTTGTTTGTACTTTGTTTTGCTGTTTTTTCCCCTCACCCTGTGTTCAGGATTATTTGTATTTTAGTTATAACTTTCCTCACTCTTGCTGTTTTTGAAAGCTCACCCCTATTTGGATAAAGCCTGTTTTTGTTCAATCCTTTCACTCTCCTGCTGAGTTTTTGATATTACACCCTTAATGGGATAAAGACTGTATTTTTGTTAATCTTCTTGCTCACCTGCTGTGAGTTAGATACCACACCCCTTTTGGACATAGCCCTGTTTTTGTTGAAGCCTTACCCACTCCCGTTTTTGTATATTGGGCTCACTGACTGTGTATTAAAACTTTTTTGAACTCACCTCCTGTGTTTTGGCTGGCTTGCATTGGGTTCTAGTTTGTTAAATACCTGGCTCTGAATCCTGACAGAATGGACCAGCTAAGCCAGAACCCAGCAGGCAGCTCTCTTTACTTGTCTAAGCTTAAGGCTGTTTTTTTTTTTCTGAATGTAATCATTTGTTTAATTATTGTTGCTGCTACACCCCAAGCCAAAAAACTGTTTTGTTTTTTTTTTTTGTGGTTTTTTTTTTTGATCAAGCACTGGATCTGGTGGTGCAGAATAGATGGATTGTGGATTTATTTACAGACTTTGCACTTGTAGGGGCATTGTTTGAGAGGGGGAAACTTCCTGATTGGGTGAGGAGCCAGAGGACTATATCAGCTCAGGAGCTAAACTCACATGACTCAGAAACTTTACTGTTCACTCCTCCCATTACCACACCCTCCATAACTACCTCTCACCACCAAGCTCAGCCTTCCAGCAGCCTTAGGCCAACAGTCACACCTCCCAGGGTCTTCAGTGCAGTTCAGTCCCGTCATCAACACCAGGGCCTTCCACAATATTGCACTCAGTAGCACAGGCCAGTTCTCCACGGGTTTCGCTCAAGCCTGAGATGAGTTGTCTGAATATTGATCCTGCAGGTACTTTCCCAGACTTCCTAGTGTCTGAAAGGTTTTGTGAACAATTCTCCTTCTGCTACAATTCCTTCCATGGTACAAACTATAAGAACCTGAAGAAGCGATACCTGGCTACTGCCCATCTGGTGGTTAGTTCCCACAGTTGGGCAGTGACGGTGCTCCCTGAACTCTCTTCTGTGAAAAAGTCTCGGAAAGCGTTAACCCCCCAGACTGGGCCCGGGATCCCAAAGCATTTTATTGTAAGATTAGCTGCCAGGTGTCATCCATGCCCAAAGTGCCTCCAGTTACTCCACACAGTCACTTCACTCGCCTTGGCTTCATCTTCAGTCACGCCAACCCAGTCCTGTCTCCAGCGCACAACGTCAACCGATGTCATCAGCTTGAGCAGGGGTCCTCTGATGAGGAAGAGGAGCCACACTAAGGCTGTCAGAGGAGACTTGTAGGGGGGACCCACAATGGCCACCGCCCTTCTCATCTCTTCCTCTGAGCCATCTCAGAAGGAGAAGGGTGGTTCTCTTGCGGAGCAGTCTCTAGGCTCCAGGGTGAGGACCACGTGTAATGACTGTGACTTTCTTTACAGGTCTCTCAGTGAGCCCAGCAGTTCCGATGAGGAAGCAAGGAACTCACATGCTACCTCCAGTGATGTCACAGTGGGGAATCCCATCTCAACCCCTGAGGATGTCATGGAGGAATGAGCCGTCCCTCCTCCAGCTAGCTTCTTTGATCCTGCAGTAACATGTATTGCCACGGGGCTTCAACCTCTCACAGCTGAAGATTTTTTTTGAAAAAACAGACATGGTATCTTCTAAGCCAGAGTATGGTGGTCATGTAGTGACGTAACAGTGACCTAAGCAGTTCCAAAGACAAATTTGAGGGAAGTAATAGTAATCACTCAGGATCCTGCTGTCTGCAGAATACAGACCTGGGGGCAGGCCTAGACAAACAGAAGTGTCTACTACATCTCAGGATCCCGCTCATACCATTCCCAGTCTGTCGCAATATTGATTCTCCTGATGATGCAGATTGGTCTGACATTTCCCAAGACCCCAAGGGTAACGGTTCCAATCAGTCAAAATGTCGATCCTTCTGATGATTCCGATTGCACCAGGTCCAATCTCAGTCTGATGATTGGTTCTTGTGACACTACAGTAAGGTCTACACTGTAAAAAAAATATTCAGAAATTTTGTGGTGAATAACTGAATCATAACAGTAAAAATCTGTAAATCTCCAGAACAGTTTGATAGTGTTTATATAACACTGAATCACTGTAATTACATTAATCAGCAAAAACTGTTTTTTTTTTACTTTTTTCTCTTGAAAAGATAAATTTCCCTACTCTTGCAGTTTTTTTTAATGGAAAAATGCCGTAATATGTATAACATTCAATACTGTGAATTTGCATTTATTTCTTAAAGAATACAGTATTTCACAGTTAAATGTACATACTGTTGTGCTGATCACAGAAACATGCTGTGATATTTATAACAAGTAACATGACAATTTTTGCATTTATTTCACACACTATTACTTTTGTGTTAATAAAAGGCATATGCTTTAATATTTCTGACAGCTTTATGTCAAGCTAAAAATCTAATGTTAAATACACTGTTATGCTGATAATGGAAAATGCTGTTATATTTTTAACAGGTCACACTACAGTTTTTACATTCATTTCTCGTAAAGAATGCTGTTTGTAACTACTATTGTACTATTCGACTATACCATTGTGCTGATGAGATTACTATGTAAATTTTCCAAGTAAAACAATTTTTTTTAAAGGTTAAAACTATTTTTTTTTTCACAGTATAAAATGGAACGATGTACATTTTTTAGCCGTAAAATCAACAGTATCAATAGTAAATGAAAATGTTTTACTGTAACTTTACGGTAGTGTTTCGGCAACCACAGCTGCCGGAGGTTTACCGTTAAAAACAGGTTTTTTGGGGTTTTTTTGGGGGGGTTTTTTTTACAGTATAATGCTTCTCAAGATCCAGTCCATACCGGTCCAAACTTCAGTCAATGTAATGATTCTTATGATAATAGAGAGCCATCTGAGTTTAATCACTTCGGATCTGACTTGAAACACAGTAGCTCATACACAAGTATTAATGTTTCCTTGGAGCTGGGCTCTGCATTGAAATCCAGTACGACTTCTCTAAACCAAGATAGTAGTAGAACTATGTGCCCATGTACTAGTCAATGTTTAGATGTCAGTGATGGTACCGAGCAAAGTATTTACAAGTGTAAAGGACCCTCTGTATTTTCCCTAACAAATGAGTCTGTTCCCGGAAAATGAATGTCCTCATCCTGGAGTCGTTTAGAGGGAAACGGCAATGATTAACACGGTAGATGTGCTCACTATGACTTGCCTCCACTCAGTTTCGACATGTACAAGAGCACATCTCCTGAGACTACAGTTGTCGCCGTGGGCTCAGGAGGGTCGTTTTTTTGGGGGGGGTTGTTTTGAGCCAGCTCTAGGTGGGGGGTACTGTCATGCAGCCATCTGTGATGGGTTATTTTTTGACGTTTGTTCAGGTCTGTTCCCCTTTTAATCTAATATTTCTGTTTTATGTGTTAACAGTCCTTCAGGTTTCATTTTATTTATTTTTTTTGCAGTTCCTTTCTCTGTGTTCAGGTTATAACTTGGGGGTCAAGTGTTGTATTTCTCTTTACATGGAAGTCTGTTCTCTGCTGCACTCTGGTGTTCTCCTTTTGTCAGTACATGTACTGGTGTAATCAATACAGGCGTGCCTCATTAGTTCAGCTGGTTATTTAAGGTCACATTTTGGTTTGGTCTTTGCTGGTCCATTGCTTGTACTCATGCTTCTCATGTTGTGGTGGTATGTATATTTTTGATCATTGAAATTCTTTAAGTTTTCCCTGGGGCTCTAAGCATATTTGGCTTGTTTGTACTTTCTGTTTTGCTGTTTTTTGTTTTGTTTTTTTCCCCCCCTCACCCTGGGTTCAGCGTTATTTGTATTTGAGTTACAACTTTCCTCATTCTTGCTGTTTTTGAAACCCCACCCCTATTTGGATAAAGCCTAAGCCTATTTTTGTTGAATCCTTCCACTCTCCTGCTGAGTTTTTGATATTACACCCTTAATGGGATAAAGACTATTTTTGTTCATCTTCTTGCTCACCTGCTGTGAGTTAGATACCACACCCCTTTTGAACGTAGACCTATTTTTGTTGAAGTCTTACCCACTCCTGTTTTTGTATATTGGGCTCATGACTGTATTAAAACTTGGCAACTTTTTTGAACTCACCTCCTGTGTTTTGGCTGTCTTGCATTTGGGTTCTGTTTTGTTAAATACCTGGCTCTGAATCCTGACAACTAATAAATGGAATATTTCTGTGTTGAATGTGTAGTCCCCAGAATGTCAAATAAGGTTAACGTCCATTGGATTATATGATCTATCTTACCCTGTATCATAACTAAGCATGACGGATAGTGCAAACTAACCCTCTTTAAAACCCTATCAACCAATACCTTCCATCACTTTTTACCAGAATTAGTACAACTTTAGCATTTGAATTTGACCTTTATCATTCCTTTTGCTGTTTTTACCCCATAAATTCATAACATTATCATAGATGGGTCAAACTATACCTTTTTGGAATCTTTATGATCAGACAAGTAATGTGGTATATTTGTTAATATGAATGGAAAGCAATTTTCATTTTGAAAAATGGTCATGACAACCATGATGAAAATTCACAATGGCTCAATATCCATCTTTTTTGTAGTATAATTGGCTATATCTGTGCCAAATTTGGTGCTTTTTATCACCACATGCACAATTCAAATGAGAAAAAAATGCTGCCCCACTATATACTACTTTAATAACTTTTAAACTCAAGTTTTTCCTACCGCACATTCCATTTAATCAAATGTTTAAATAACTTGTGTATACATTAGTTCCATATAACTTAATTAAAAAAAATAAGTTTTCCAGTTTTAATCACTGTTGAAATTTGAACATTCTGACTGAATCCTTCAAACCTGCATCGACGTGCATCTCTGCACTTACAGTATTTTGCACATTGGTTTTTAATGTCACTATTTTTATAGGGGTTTTTTCATAGGGATAATGTTTTTAAACATGTCATTTTGGCAGGTTTGAAGCAGGCTTTTATACCTTGGTTTTATCTGTCTGGTTTTTTTTGTTTGTTTGTTTTGTGTTGTCTGTCATTTCTCTGCTCTGCAGCTATTGTTGCACTTTAGCCCAAGCAAAATTTTGTTGCGGGGACAAAGTATATTTAGGTTGTCCACAAATCAAATTCCTTCTTGGGAGTCATAACAAAAAGATTTAGGAGATCATGAGCTCCTGTACAGTCTATTATATAAAAATAGAAGAAACATGGGATCATACAGAATTTGGGTTATTGAGCTCAGTTTAGATCAAGGAGGCCCAAATGACTACACAAGGATTAACAAACGTTTCTGTAAAAGTCCACCAGAACTTCAGGACCACAACCAAGGAATTGAGATATAGTAAGGTACCATATGGGGTAATGACTCTCACAACACAGAAACGGGGTGTGTGTGTGTTACAATAAAGCTCTGTACTCGTCTGCCTGATAATGTTTGTCTGCGTTCATGACAAAACTGATTGTATGAGTCACTTGGTATCTGCTGTCAAACCCTCCTTAAACAGCTGCTCATCAATTAATATCAAGTACAGAGCTGAGGTTTTCACCACTGCTGGAGGTAAACATGTCTGGCAACTCCAAAATATGTGTGGGGGATTTTACAATGTTCCTGCTGCAATCAGACAATCAAGGACATTGTTCAGGGTACATTTCCACCTCATGGTCACAGATACTTCTCTGGGTTTGTTCCAATCAGTTGATCAAGGATACTGGAACATGTGCATCACAAGCACGCAAATTACTGATTGACCACACTGTATCTGATGTAAGACATAAGGGAATGCTACTACAGAAGTAAGGGGAAAAAACCACTGGTTAGGTGAAGCAGCCAACTTCATGTAAACTCAGGTGTATTCATATGTGATTTGGTGTTACTCTGCAGACCTGAGGTGCTCATTTTCTTTTGAATCTGAGGTCATTCCATGATGATGGAAATGTCAGAAGTATAACATCTACCACAGCTTAAAAAGATGTTGATTCATAATTACATATTATGTAAGACTACAAGCAGAGTTGTAGTCTTACACACCTCTGCAGCTTCTCTCCCCCTGCCATCCCCTCATTACCCCATCCTTGTAGAGACGGTGCCTGCTCCCAGACTGCCAATAACCAGCAAAAATCTATTTAAGCATAAAAATTCAAAAAGAAAAAATAATATAGCACCTTCAACTGCACCACAGACTAAAACAGTTAAATGTGGTCTATTAAACATTAGGTCTCTCTCTTCTAAGTCCCTGTTGGTAAATGATATAATAATTGATCAACATATTGATTTATTCTGCCTTACAGAAACCTGGTTACAGCAGGATGAATATGTTAGTTTAAAAGTGTCAACACCCCCGAGTCACACTAACTGTCAGAATGCTCGTAGCACGGGCCGGGGCGGAGGATTAGCAGCAATCTTCCATTCCAGCTTATTAATTAATCAAAAACCCAGACAGAGCTTTAATTCATTTGAAAGCTTGTCTCTTAGTCTTGTCCATCCAAATTGGAAGTCCCAAAAACCAGTTTTATTTGTTATTATCTATCGTCCACCTGGTCGTTACTGTGAGTTTCTCTGTGAATTTTCAGACCTTTTGTCTGACTTAGTGCTTAGCTCAGATAAGATAATTATAGTGGGCGATTTTAACATCCACACAGATGCTGAGAATGACAGCCTCAACACTGCATTTAATCTATTATTAGACTCTATTGGCTTTGCTCAAAAAGTAAATGAGTCCACCCACCACTTTAATCATATCTTAGATCTTGTTCTGACTTATGGTATGGAAATAGAAGACTTAGTATTCCCTGAAAACTCCCTTCTGTCTGATCATTTCTTAATAACATTTACATTTACTCTGATGGACTACCCAGCAGTGGGGAATAAGTTTCATTACACTAGAAGTCTTTCAGAAAGCGCTGTAACTAGGTTTAAGGATATGATTCCTTCTTTATGTTCTCTAATGCCATATACCAACACAGTGCAGAGTAGCTACCTAAACTCTGTAAGGGAGATAGAGTATCTCGTCAATAGTTTTACATCCTCATTGAAGACAACTTTGGATGCTGTAGCTCCTCTGAAAAAGAGAGCTTTAAATCAGAAGTGTCTGACTCCGTGGTATAACTCACAAACTCGTAGCTTAAAGCAGATAACCCGTAAGTTGGAGAGGAAATGGCGTCTCACTAATTTAGAAGATCTTCACTTAGCCTGGAAAAAGAGTCTGTTGCTCTATAAAAAAGCCCTCCGTAAAGCTAGGACATCTTTCTACTCATCACTAATTGAAGAAAATAAGAACAACCCCAGGTTTCTTTTCAGCACTGTAGCCAGGCTGACAAAGAGTCAGAGCTCTATTGAGCTGAGTATTCCATTAACTTTAACTAGTAATGACTTCATGACTTTCTTTGCTAACAAAATTTTAACTATTAGAGAAAAAATTACTCATAACCATCCCAAAGACGTATCGTTATCTTTGGCTGCTTTCAGTGATGCCGGTATTTGGTTAGACTCTTTCTCTCCGATTGTTCTGTCTGAGTTATTTTCATTAGTTACTTCATCCAAACCATCAATATGTTTATTAGACCCCATTCCTACCAGGCTGCTCAAGGAAGCCCTACCATTATTTCATGCTTCGATCTTAAATATGATCAATCTATCTTTGTTAGTTGGCTATGTACCACAGGCTTTTAAGGTGGCAGTAATTAAACCATTACTTAAAAAGCCATCACTTGACCCAGCTATCTTAGCTAATTATAGGCCAATCTCCAACCTTCCTTTTCTCTCAAAAATTCTTGAAAGGGTAGTTGTAAAACAGCTAACTGATCATCTGCAGAGGAATGGTCTATTTGAAGAGTTTCAGTCAGGTTTTAGAATTCATCATAGTACAGAAACAGCATTAGTGAAGGTTACAAATGATCTTCTTATGGCCTCGGACAGTGGACTCATCTCTGTGCTTGTTCTGTTAGACCTCAGTGCTGCTTTGATACTGTTGACCATAAAATTTTATTACAGAGATTAGAGCATGCCATAGGTATTAAAGGCACTGCGCTGCGGTGGTTTGAATCATATTTGTCTAATAGATTACAATTTGTTCATGTAAATGGGGAATCTTCTTCACAGACTAAAGTTAATTATGGAGTTCCACAAGGTTCTGTGCTAGGACCAATTTTATTCACTTTATACATGCTTCCCTTAGGCAGTATTATTAGACGGTATCGCTTAAATTTTCATTGTTACGCAGATGATACCCAGCTTTATCTATCCATGAAGCCAAAGGACACACACCAATTAGCTAAACTGCAGGATTGTCTTACAGACATAAAGACATGGATGACCTCTAATTTCCTGCTTTTAAACTCAGATAAAACTGAAGTTATTGTACTTGGCCCCACAAATCTTAGAAACATGGTGTCTAACCAGATCCTTACTCTGGATGGCATTACCCTGACCTCTAGTAATACTGTGAGAAATCTTGGAGTCATTTTTGATCAGGATATGTCATTCAAAGCGCATATTAAACAAATATGTAGGACTGCTTTTTTGCATTTACGTAATATCTCTAAAATCAGAAAGGTCTTGTCTCAGAGTGATGCTGAAAAACTAATTCATGCATTTATTTCCTCTAGGCTGGACTATTGTAATTCATTATTATCAGGTTGTCCTAAAAGTTCCCTAAAAAGCCTTCAGTTAATTCAAAATGCTGCAGCTAGAGTACTGACGGGGACTAGAAGGAGAGAGCATATCTCACCCATATTGGCCTCTCTTCATTGGCTTCCTGTTAATTCTAGAATAGAATTTAAAATTCTTCTTCTTACTTATAAGGTTTTGAATAATCAGGTCCCATCTTATCTTAGGGACCTCGTAGTACCATATCACCCCAATAGAGCGCTTCGCTCTCAGACTACAGGCTTACTTGTAGTTCCTAGGGTTTGTAAGAGTAGAATGGGAGGCAGAGCCTTCAGCTTTCAGGCTCCTCTCCTGTGGAACCAGCTCCCAATTCAGATCAGGGAGACAGACACCCTCTCTACTTTTAAGATTAGGCTTAAAACTTTCCTTTTTGCTAAAGCTTATAGTTAGGGCTGGATCAGGTGACCCTGAACCATCCCTTAGTTATGCTGCTATAGACATAGACTGCTGGGGGGTTCCCATGATGCACTGTTTCTTTCTCTTTTTGCTCTGTATGCACCACTCTGCATTTAATCATTAGTGATCGATCTCTGCTCCCCTCCACAGCATGTCTTTTTCCTGGTTCTCTCCCTCAGCCCCAACCAGTCCCAGCAGAAGACTGCCCCTCCCTGAGCCTGGTTCTGCTGGAGGTTTCTTCCTGTTAAAAGGGAGTTTTTCCTTCCCACTGTAGCCAAGTGCTTGCTCACAGGGGGTCGTTTTGACCGTTGGGGTTTTACATAATTATTGTATGGCCTTGCCTTACAATATAAAGCGCCAACTGTTTGTTGTGATTTGGCGCTATATAAATAAAATTGAATTGAAATTGAATTGAATTTGTTGGGTGTTGAACAGCCAATAAATCAGAATAAAATAAATAATCCTCCAGGACAGCCCCAAGATAACCAACACAATATCCTGGGGATCTAAAAGCAATCCTATAACTTGTCGATGAAGGGACGTTCCCTGAGGACCTTCAACAGAGAGTATACTCAATTGAAACCACATAAATAAACACACCTTATTTAGATATGCTTATGAGATTTCAATTGGCATTAAAACTCACATAATTGCTAAAAAAAAAAAAAAAAGACCTATTTTAGCAATAAAGTGAGTTCCAATGCCAACTAGCTGTGAAAGTAATTTCCTGTATTAAAGGGTTGGAAAGGTTTTTGGCAGCATGGTGGTCAAGTGGTTCGTAAGCCTGTTTACACAGCAGAAGGCTCCCAGCTCAAAAACACACATGCTTGTTATCTATGGAATGTGGAGTTGCATCTGAAAGGACATCCAGTGTGAAATTTGTGCCCAGTCAACGTGCAGATGTGTCCTGGATTTGTTGTGGTGAAAAAGGGAGAAAGATTTGTTTCCACTTTGAGATTAAATCGCATCATTTTTACAGTGATTGAATACTTTTTTTTTTTTTTTTGTCATGGCATAAAAACAATAAAGACATAATATTCCAATTAGTTCCATTTATATACTAACCCTCACCCACACACTGTATTCACAGATCTGATGATTTGAGGAAGAAACCTCCAGCAGACCAGACTCAAAGGGGTGACCCTCTGCCTGGGTCATGCTACCGACAATTCACAAAACGAATATACAGGAAATGTTGCTGGTGCACAGGACAGGAGGGTTTCAGAAACAGACACCACACCCATCTCTGGATGGAGCCACACCTGAAACAGAGAGAGAAAAAAAAAAAAAAACAGAATCAGGCATCAGAAAGACAACAAAGACAGTATAATTTGTCAACATTTAGCAACAAGAAAAACAGAAGAAATACTAAGGTGACCACCGGCAACTAGCCCTAAGCTTCACTAAAACACCCAGACTTTAGATAAAGTTGAGGACGCGTTTCCTAATAAATGAATTTAAAGAGTAAAAGCGTAGAACCATACTATGCCAGTATGCTAGCCATACAAAAGGGAAAATAAGTGCGTCTTATGTCTGGACTTGAAAGTCTCTACAGAATCTGACTGTTTTATTGATACAGGGAGATCATTCCACAGAACAAGGGCAAGATAAGAGAAAGCTCTATGACCCGCAGACTTCTTATTCACCCTAGGGACACAAAGTAGTCCTGCACCCTGAGAACACAGAGCCCAGGCCGGTACGTAAGGTTTAATTAGGTCAGCTAAGTAGGGAGGTGCCAGTCTGTGAACAATTTTATAGACTAGTAGCAGAACCTTAAAATCTGATCTCACTGGGACAGGAAGCCAGTGAAGAGACGCCAAAATGAGTGTAATGTGGTCGAACTTTCTACTTCATTTCAAAAGTCTGGCAGCAGCATTTTGAACCAACTGGAGACCCCTAATGCCCCTCAGTTGGACTAAATCAGTGATCTTTTATATGATTTCACAATTAATTATCCAAACATTTTGCTTGAAATAAGACTTTAGCAAAACAGTTTGTTTGCTTTGTCCACTGGATGCCATTTGTTCACACAGTTTAAAACAGATTCATTTATAAAAGAAACAGCAGTGAGTGCTAAATGTCCTGATCATTTGAAACTCTACATAATTCAATTTTTTCCCCACTTTTGTTGACACTAGATTTTGGACAACAGCAGTTGGTTGACTTTGCACTGAACAGAAATACTTGAGTAATTTCCATAATCTGGAAATCTTACTTACCTCCACCATTTTTGTAGCACAAATAGGGAAATCTCCATAGGTTTCCAAGCCCAACCAAGGTTCCGGCTACAGCCAGTAGGAACTCCAGCTTGTTTGCCCACTGACCACGGTCCAACAGCTCACTCTTCTCTTTCACCCGGACTTATTGTTGCCCGGCACTTCATTGTCATTGCCTTTAAGGAAATCCCTTGACATGGTCCAAACACACAGCAACCATTATAAATTAACTCATTCCATGAAATCTAACCCTGGAATTTTCCTCTCAATGACTAGTTTATCCTGTTGCATAAGCCCTCTGGCAGTAACTTTAGTTAAATATTACTGAAGCTAAACTTGTGGGCTTTTGACAGTGAGTGTTTATAAGTATAAGCTTTTCTGTTTACAGTAGAGAATTTAAAGTAATGCTCAGTGTTGAATAAAAACACAGAAGTACTCACCCCTCCATCGCAATGCCCCTTCCCAGGAGAACAGGTTCAAAGAAACAAAGCGAGCAGTATTCCTCTCTGTCAGCTGGACTACAGGACCTCTGCAGAAGGGTTGAACACAATCAGGAAATATGACGTGTTAAAAAACTGCCTGGGTGTGATTACTGGTTTCACCTTCATGTGTTTCTGTGTGTTAAACTATCTCAAGACTGAAAGGATGGATTTCAACCAAATGATTACATTAATGTTTGAGGAATAGGGATCAAAGTTCAAGGTCATGTTATACAAGGTCAAATTTTATTCCAATGCAATTTGATGGTGGAGGGGAGGGGGGTGGATTTTAAAGGCTCATAACTCCTGAATCTGAAGTACCAGGCCCACGGTTACTATCAGATGTTGTCATATGTTGGCTTTAAAATATGCTTTCAAATTGGACCTTGATTGATCTGGAAGACTGAAATCAAGGTCACTCAAATTTTGCTCATTTTGTTTCATTCCAGATGAACGAATTTCAGCTAGATGGCATTTTTTAAAATACAGATACATTTTAACGACTGTGCGCTATAGTTTTTATTTTGTCAAAGTCAGCAAAATGAAAAGTTTACTACATAAAGTAGATTGATTGGTTAGGGGTTAATATTTAAAGGTGACAGTTAATGTACGAGCTTTTTTTTTAAATTCATCTGTCTGGAATTTGTCTGTCTGGAATGAAACCACTCTTTTAAAGTGGACTAACATAGCTTAACATATGAGGTCTGTTAGAAAAGTATCAGACCTTTTTATTTTTTCAAAAACCTGATGAATTTAAATCACGTGTGCTTGCATGAGCCAACCTTGAACCTTCGTGCGCATGCGTGATTTTTTTTTTTTCACGCCTGTCGGTTGCGTCATTTGCTTGTAAGCAGCCTTTGTGTGAGGATGGGTGGAGTCTCTTGTCGTTTTTTCTTTGTAAGGAAATGGCGGAACGACTGGAGCAGCGCGACTGCATCAAATTTTGCCAGAAACTGGGCGACAGCCAGGTGGAAACCATTCGGATTATTCAGACGGCTTTTGGTGAGGATGCTATGAGCATCACCACAGATTAAAGAGCGGTACAACTGGTTTAAAGCGCGCCACGCTCTGGGCAGCCATCAACATGCTGAAATGACCAGATCATTTCCACAGTGAACGCTGTGGTGATGTGGGACCGTCGTGTGACTATCCTAGAAATTGCGGAAGAGGTGGACAACAGCACTTTTTTCGGCAGATTCCACTGTGACAGAAGATTTTGCCATGAAAAGAGTGGCGGCGAAATTCATGCCGATGGCTTGGGCACAAAGCTGATGGCGGAACAAAAGCGCCACCGCGTTGAGGTCTCACAGGACATGTTGTGACATGCCCACCTCTTCCACCATTTGGAAGATTCAGATGGCTTTCGATGGCAGATGAGTCTCATGTTCTGCACTCTGAATATATTTTACTTAACTCAGGAAGGAAGTACAGGGTTCCTCTTTGTAAATATAATCGATATAAATATTCATTTATTCCATTATCAGTGAAGCTCATAAATCAGCAGATAGTTCAGGGAAGATAGCTTAAGGGTATGTATTGCGGAATTTGCACAAAGATGTTAATAATGTTGTGTATTTATATTTATCCTTTGACTTACTGTGTTGTTTTTAATGTATGGTGCCATGTACTGGATGTGTTGTTGTGTAGCAGACTCTGTCCAAGGCAAATTTCTCCTTAGGGAGACAAATAAAGACACTTTGACTTTTCAGTCGTGTGACTATCTGAGAAACTGTGGAAGAGGTGAGCATGTCACAGCATGTCCTGTGAGACTTCAACATGGAGCAAAAGCGCCTCCATGTGAAGTCTCACAGGACATTATTTTAGCTTGAAGTCCCCCACCGGTCCCACACAGTACAAAAGTAGTCTACAGGAATTAGCACATTTAAGCCCCAAGAGCATAACCCGGCCCAGGGGTGTGGTTACAAGCACTGAGCTCAGAGAGGCATCCCAACACTTAGAAAACAAGAGCCTAGTGGGAACTAAATAACATTGCTGATAACTACTGTCTGGAACATAAGTCGTGGCCAAGTATGCAAAGTTGTTCCACGCAGACAAAGCACTGTTTAGCTGTCAGTTTTACATATATGAGGGCATGAATATGAAGCATTATGAAACATAGGCATTTGTAAGATATCCTAAGCATCTGGTGGAGAATGCGGTCATCGATCCCACTACCTGGGACAAGCATCTGTAAGATTTCCTCTACAGTGGCAACACTTATTCATGAACAACTACCTGTAAGTCGCTCTCCCTTTAGAGCCATATTGTTTCTAACAGGCTGCATTCATGATTAATGGATGTGCATGTGCACTAAGTTTTCTCACAGTGGAACGTGGCTGCTGCATCAAAATTAACAGTTCTAACTTAAAAATGAGTCATCATAACATGACATCCAGTGGTGGGCACAGCTAACCAAAAGGTTAGCTTCGATAACAGCTAGTCGGCTAGCTGAAAAGTTATCTTTATGAAGCTAAACCGATAAACCACCCAAAAATTTATTGGAAGCTACAGTTAACCGATAACTTTCAGTATTGTCTCCGGTGCACTTGCAACTACTAACAAGCTGATTTTGAGTTTTAACACCGCAATCACTTCTGGCAGCATCAAAGGCAACAACAGACCCAAACAATGAGTCAGCACTTCTGTCTTTGGTGCGTCCTGCCCACTGCTGGAAGCTCCTGTTTACTACATAGCTTGCAGCAGTGAAGCAGTTGAAAGAAGCAGCTAAGCTCAACTCTACACACACAAAAATACATCATTTTTCCTTAACAGCATATAGCAGTGTCACTGTGAGGCAGAGGTCTTGGAAAATAAAGCAATTTTGACTTATGGTTTTGATTTATAAAACAAATTAATCTGGATGGATTAACTCCATTAATGTCAATTCTGTCATTTGTACAAAGTTAAACTATAACACATATCTTTTCATTTTAAATAATGCACTAATTCTGAAGTTTTGTAACAAACACACAGATGCCAAACGGATTATGGGTAAAATGATCCTCCGCTAACACTGATTGGTTGACTCATTCATTCTATGTAAAAACCAAGACGTTAATGTGAGGTGTGCGTGTTGGTGTTTACATATAAATGTGCTTTTATAAATTATGCCATTCTTTTTATTTGTAAAAAAAAAAAAAAAAAGCCATTTGCAAAAGTCAAGTTGTGATTAGACAACCATCTGATATAATCGGGGTCAAAATAAATAGAACACTGCCATCTACTGGCGCCCAGAAGCTCAGACCCTAACCCATAATCCTTTGCGTGTCAGATAGTTGCTGCGGTTTAAACAGCACAGAGAGAAAACACGACAATTGTAAATGAACATTATACAACCAAAATGTACATTTTTATTGGTTTTCATCAGCTGCAACAACTCTCTGGCTGTGCAAAGGATTATGAGATATCTCAATACTTAAGGCAAATACTGCCATGAACACTACTGGCCAGGAGATGGCAGTAGAGACCCTGGACAACTTGCTAAAACAAATATTCCCAATAAATAATTCGTGGTCTGCTACGTTTAAGACGTGTGGCATTTAATAAATGCAAACCGAATTTCAGAACATCTTATATATATTACTCTGGAACAAAGAGGTCAGACAGTGTCTGACAAAAGCAAGTCGTTTAAAGAGCAAACAGGAACCAATTGGAGCTCACAATGATTCAACTGAAATAATGGAGAAGCAACCTGAGCTTCTTCTGGCATTTTTACATAAAACAAACACAATAACAACGTCTATAAACCCAGAGAATATATTCATGAGAGTTTTAGGGACAATATACAAAGAGTTTAATGCTTGTTGTCCCTGTGGAGCCTGATGAGAGCGTCTCAATGCATTTCTCCTGTTGGAATGTACTGAGATTACCCATAATGCACCACAAGTTAAACTGGATGACTTGGGTGATATTGCCAGTGAGTATCAGTATGGGTCAAAAGAAATGAGCTTTTTTTCTTTTTTGTGACTACTTCTCCTTTGTCTGCAGAGGACAGAGCGGTTTCTCCTGGAACAAGCTCTCCTCTATTTGCAGAGAATAGAACTATACCATCTACTATGAAACATTTAACAGGTAGGTACTCAAATCTTGATTTAGGACTTCAGAAATGTTTGTAACTGTTAAGCTTTGTTCACCACGCCTGCAAAAATATGTTAGTGGTCTAAAAATTATGGACCAAAATTTATCGGAAGATAGTCTGCGATGGTTCTCAAAATTATCTGAAAAGCTGATAATGAAAACATGAGCTTCGATAATTAGCAGAACTGTGTCCACCACTGATATCCCACTATGTAAACTTTGCAATTATTCTGTGGTTCGTTTTTAAGGTTAGCAGAGACATTCTATTAAAGTGCACGCTGGGGCAGTTTCTTCAAGAAACACTGTCGGAAAACACTCAGAAATTTTATGATTTCGATGTGACATATCCTTTAACACATTAGAAGAATGGAAATAATGCACACCGCTATCCAGCACCAAAATCTCAAAGAATGAAAGTGTCTTCGAACCTGAAGAATTTTGATTTCAGGTCTGTTGTTTTTTCATAAACCCTCCCTGTTCACTGTCATAGGAGCTGCAGCATTGTTGTTAGCCTCCAATCTGGTCAATCTTGCGGCAGACAGCAGTGATCAAGTCGGTCTGGCACCAGATATTGTCCTTTGATCTTGGGCTTCATGTAATGCTTGCATTTTGTCATGGTTTGTGTCATCTGGATGTTAACAGGATAAAATAAAGAGCTGAAATTGTTTATTTGAAATTTCCCACAAAAAGGGTTTGCGTGCAGTCAGATTCCCACCAAGTATCACACTAAAACATTACGAGATGATGCCACAGTTTAGCGGCGCTGGATGGCAGTATAACGGCATGGCAATGTTATGCCATTGTCTGGGGAGATCTGTGAATGTGAAGGGAAGTCATATTGCCCTTCCAGTAAAATAATACAATTTTCCACAAAGTGACCTTGAAGATCGAAATCAAGGTCACTCACATTCTGTTTACTAATAGTGGCTTAAAAGTGCTAAAATACCCATAACTACTAGTGAGCCTGTATAAAGTTATCTGGACTTAAATCAGCTCAGGAGCTAAACTCACATGACTCAGAAACTTTACTGTTCACTCCTCCCATTACCACACCCTCCATAACTACCTCTCACCACCAAGCTCAGCCTTCCAGCAGCCTTAGGCCAACAGTCACACCTCCCAGGGTCTTCAGTGCAGTTCAGTCCCGTCATCAACACCAGGGCCTTCCACAATATTGCACTCAGTAGCACAGGCCAGTTCTCCACGGGTTTCGCTCAAGCCTGAGATGAGTTGTCTGAATATTGATCCTGCAGGTACTTTCCCAGACTTCCTAGTGTCTGAAAGGTTTTGTGAACAATTCTCCTTCTGCTACAATTCCTTCCATGGTACAAACTATAAGAACCTGAAGAAGCGATACCTGGCTACTGCCCATCTGGTGGTTAGTTCCCACAGTTGGGCAGTGACGGTGCTCCCTGAACTCTCTTCTGTGAAAAAGTCTCGGAAAGCGTTAACCCCCCAGACTGGGCCCGGGATCCCAAAGCATTTTATTGTAAGATTAGCTGCCAGGTGTCATCCATGCCCAAAGTGCCTCCAGTTACTCCACACAGTCACTTCACTCGCCTTGGCTTCATCTTCAGTCACGCCAACCCAGTCCTGTCTCCAGCGCACAACGTCAACCGATGTCATCAGCTTGAGCAGGGTCCTCTGATGAGGAAGAGGAGCCACACTAAGGCTGTCAGAGGAGACTTGTAGGGGGACCCACAATGGCCACCGCCCTTCTCATCTCTTCCTCTGAGCCATCTCAGAAGGGAAGGGTGGTTCTCTTGCGGAGCAGTCTCTAGGCTCCAGGGTGAGGACCACGTGTAATGACTGTGACTTTCTTTACAGGTCTCTCAGTGAGCCCAGCAGTTCCGATGAGGAAGCAAGGAACTCACATGCTACCTCCAGTGATGTCACAGTGGGGAATCCCATCTCAACCCCTGAGGATGTCATGGAGGAATGAGCCGTCCCTCCTCCAGCTAGCTTCTTTGATCCTGCAGTAACATGTATTGCCACGGGGCTTCAACCTCTCACAGCTGAAGATTTTTTTTGAAAAAAACAGACCATGGTATCTTCTAAGCCAGAGTATGGTGGTCATGTAGTGACGTAACAGTGACCTAAGCAGTTCCAAAGACAAATTTGAGGGAAGTAATAGTAATCACTCAGGATCCTGCTGTCTGCAGAATACAGACTGGGGGGCAGGCCTAGACAAACAGAAGTGTCCTACTACATCTCAGGATCCCGCTCATACCATTCCCAGTCTGTCGCAATATTGATTCTCCTGATGAGGCAGATTGGTCTGACATTTCCCAAGACCCCAAGGGTAACGGTTCCAATCAGTCAAAATGTCGATCCTTCTGATGATTCCGATTGCACCAGGTCCAATCTCAGTCTGATGATTGGTTCTTGTGACACTACAGTAAGGTCTACACTGTAAAAAAAATATTCAGAAATTTGTGGTGAATAACTGAATCATAACAGTAAAAATCTGTAAATCTCCAGAACAGTTTGATAGTGTTTATATAACACTGAATCACTGTAATTACATTAATCAGCAAAAACTGTTTTTTTTTTACTTTTTTCTCTTGAAAAGATAAATTTCCTACTCTTGCAGTTTTTTTTAATGGAAAAATGCCGTAATATGGTATACATTCAATACTGTGAATTTGCATTTATTTCTTAAAGAATACAGTATTCACAGTTAAATGTACATACTGTTGTGCTGATCACAGAAACATGCTGTGATATTTATAACAAGTAACATGACAATTTTTGCATTTATTTCACACACTATTACTTTTGTGTTAATAAAAGGCATATGCTTTAATATTTCTGACAGCTTTATGTCAAGCTAAAAATCTAATGTTAAATACACTGTTATGCTGATAATGGAAAATGCTGTTATATTTTTAACAGGTCACACTACAGTTTTTACATTCATTTCTCGTAAAGAATGCTGTTTGTAACTACTATTGTACTATTCGACTATACCATTGTGCTGATGAGATTACTATGTAAATTTTCCAAGTAAAACAATTTTTTTTAAAGGTTAAAACTATTTTTTTTTTCACAGTATAAAATGGAACGATGTACATTTTTTAGCCGTAAAATCAACAGTATCAATAGTAAATGAAAATGTTTTACTGTAACTTTACGGTAGTGTTTCGGCAACCACAGCTGCCGGAGGTTTACCGTTAACAGGTTTTTTGGGGGTTTTTTGGGGGGGTTTTTTTTTACAGTATAATGCTTCTCAAGATCCAGTCCATACCGGTCCAAACTTCAGTCAATGTAATGATTCTTATGATAATAGAGAGCCATCTGAGTTTAATCACTTCGGATCTGACTTGAAACACAGTAGCTCATACACAAGTATTAATGTTTCCTTGGAGCTGGGCTCTGCATTGAAATCCAGTACGACTTCTCTAAACCAAGATAGTAGTAGAACTATGTGCCCATGTACTAGTCAATGTTTAGATGTCAGTGATGGTACCCGAGCAAAGTATTTACAAGTGTAAAGGACCCTCTGTATTTTCCCTAACAAATGAGTCTGTTCCCGGAAAATGAATGTCCTCATCCTGGAGTCGTTTAGAGGGAAACGGCAATGATTAACACGGTAGATGTGCTCACTATGACTTGCCTCCACTCAGTTTCGACATGTACAAGAGCACATCTCCTGAGACTACAGTTGTCGCGTGGGCTCAGGAGGGTCGTTTTTTTGGGGGGGGGTTGTTTGAGCCAGCTCTAGGGGGGGGGTACTGTCATGCAGCCATCTGTGATGGGTTATTTTTGACGTTTGTTCAGGTCTGTTCCCCTTTTAATCTAATATTTCTGTTTTATGTGTTAACAGTCCTTCAGGTTTCATTTTATTTATTTTTTTTGCAGTTCCTTTCTCTGTGTTCAGGTTATAACTTGGGGGTCAAGGTTTGTATTTCTCTTTACATGGAAGTCTGTTCTCTGCTGCACTCTGGTGTTCTCCTTTTGTCAGTACATGTACTGGTGTAATCATACAGGCGTGCCTCATTAGTTCAGCTGGTTATTTAAGGTCACATTTTGGTTTGGTCTTTGCTGGTCCATTGCTTGTACTCATGCTTCTCATGTTGTGGTGGTATGTATATTTTTGATCATTGAAATTCTTTAAGTTTTCCCTGGGCTCTAAGCATATTTGGCTTGTTTGTACTTTCTGTTTGCTGTTTTTTGTTTTGTTTTTTTCCCCCCCTCACCCTGGTTCAGCGTTATTTGTATTTGAGTTACAACTTTCCTCATTCTTGCTGTGTTTTGAAACCCCACCCCTATTGGATAAAGCCCTAAGCCTATTTTTGTTGAATCTTCCACTCTCCTGCTGAGTTTTGATATTACACCTTAATGGGATAAAGACTATTTTTTGTTCATCTTCTTGCCGCACCTGCTGTGAGTTAGATACCACAACCCCTTTTGAACGTAGACCTATTTTGTTGAAGTCTTACCCACTCCTGTTTTGTATATTGGGCTCATGATGTATTAAAACTTGGCAACTTTTTTGAACTCACCTCCTGTGTTTGGCGTCTGCATTTGGGTTCTGTTTTGTTAAATACCTGGCTCTGAATCCTGACAACTAATAATGGAATATTTCTGTGTTGAATGTGTCGTCCCCAGATTGTCAAATAAGGTTAAGTCCATTGGATTATATGATCTATCTACCCTGTATCATAACTAAGCATGACGGATAGTGCAAACTAACCCTCTTTAAAACCCTATCAACAATACCTTCCATCACTTTTTACCAGAATTAGTACAACTTTAGCATGTGAATTTGACCTTTATCATTCCTTTTGCTGTTTTTTACCCCAATAAATTCATACATTATCATAGATGGGTTCAACATACCTTTTGGAATCTTTATGATCAGACAAGTAATGTGGTATATTTGTTAATATGAATGGAAAGCATTTTCATTTTGAAAAATGGTCATGACAACCATGATTGAAAATTCACAATGGCTCAATATCCATCTTTTTTGTAGTATAATTGGCTATATCTGTGCCCAACTTGGTGCTTTTTATCACCACATGCAAATTCAAATGAGAAAAAAATGCTGCCCCACTATATACTACTTTAATAACTTTTAAACTCAAGTTTTTCCTACCGCACATTCCATTTAATCAAATGTTTAAATAACTTGTGTATACATTAGTTCCATATACTTAATTAAAAAAAATAAGTTTTCCAGTTTTAATCACTGTTGAAATTTGAACATTCTGACTGAATCCTTCAAACCTGCATCGACGTGCATCTCTGCACTTACAGTATTTTGCACATTGGTTTTTAATGTCACTATTTTTATAGGGGTTTTTTCATAGGGATAATGTTTTTAAACATGTCATTTTGGCAGGTTTGAAGCAGGCTTTTATACCTTGGTTTTATCTGTCTGGTTTTTTTTGTTTGTTTGTTTTGTGTGTCTGTCATTTCTCTGCTCTGCAGCTATTGTTGCACTTTAGCCCAAGCAAAA
The DNA here is from genome assembly GCF_902500255.1 of Thalassophryne amazonica. Classification (NCBI taxonomy): domain Eukaryota; kingdom Metazoa; phylum Chordata; class Actinopteri; order Batrachoidiformes; family Batrachoididae; genus Thalassophryne; species Thalassophryne amazonica. The sequence goes on along the minus strand of NC_047105.1, from coordinate 60,183,280 downwards.
TTTTGTTGCGGGGACAAAGTATATTTAGGTTGTCCACAAATCAAATTCCTTCTTGGGAGTCATAACAAAAAGATTTAGGAGATCATGAGCTCCTGTACAGTCTATTATATAAAAAATAGAAGAAACATGGGATCATACAGAATTTGGGTTATTGAGCTCAGTTTAGATCAAGGAGGCCCAAATGACTACACAAGGATTAACAAACGTTTCTGTAAAAAGTCCACCAGAAACTTCAGGACCACAACCAAGGAATTGAGATATAGTAAGGTACCATATGGGGTAATGACTCTCACAACACAGAAACGGGTGTGTGTGTGTTACAATAAAGCTCTGTACTCGTCTGCCTGATAATGTTTGTCTGCGTTCATGACAAAACTGATTGTATGAGTCACTTGGTATCTGCTGTCAAACCCTCCTTAAACAGCTGCTCATCAATTAATATCAAGTACAGAGCTGAGGTTTTCACCACTGCTGGAGGTAAACATAGTCTGGCAACTCCAAATATGTGTGGGGGATTTACAATGTTCCTGCTGCAATCAGACAATCAAGGACATTGTTCAGGGTACATTTCCACCTCATGGTCACAGATACTTCTCTGGGTTGTTCCAATCAGTGATCAAGGATACTGGAACATGTGCATCACAAGCACGCAAATTACTGATTGACCACACTGTATCTGATGTAAGACATAAGGGAATGCTATACAGAAGTAAGGGGAAAAAAACCACTGGTTAGGTGAAGCAGCCAACTTCATGTAAACTCAGGTGTATTCATATGTGATTTGGTGTTACTCTGCAGACCTGAGGTGCTCATTTTCTTTTTGAATCTGAGGTCATTCCATGATGATGGAAATGTCAGAAGTATAACATCTACCACAGCTTAAAAGATGTTGATTCATAATTACATATTATGTAAGACTACAAGCAGAGTTGTAGTCTTACCACCTCTGCAGCTTCTCTCCCCCTGCCATCCCCTCATTACCCCATCCTTGTAGAGACGGTGCCTGCTCCCAGACTGCCAATAACCAGCAAAAATCTATTTAAGCATAAAATTCAAAAAGAAAAAATAATATAGCACCTTCAACTGCACCACAGACTAAAACAGGTAAATGTGGTCTATTAAACATTAGGTCTCTCTCTTCTAAGTCCCTGTTGGTAAATGATAATAATTGATCAAACATATTGATTTATTCTGCCTTACAGAAACCTGGTTACAGCAGGAGGAATATGTTAGTTTAAAAGTGTCAACACCCCCGAGTCACACTAACTGTCAGAATGCTCGTAGCACGGGCCGGGGCGGAGGATTAGCAGCAATCTTCCATTCCAGCTTATTAATTAATCAAAAACCCAGACAGAGCTTTAATTCATTTGAAAGCTTGTCTCTTAGTCTTGTCCATCCAAATTGGAAGTCCCCAAAAACCAGTTATTGTTATTATCTATCGTCCACCTGGTCGTTACTGTGAGTTTCTCTGTGAATTTTCAGACCTTTGTCTGACTTAGTGCTTAGCTCAGATAAGATAATTATAGTGGGCGATTTTAACATCCACACAGATGCTGAGAATGACAGCCTCAACACTGCATTTAATCTATTATTAGACTCTATTGGCTTTGCTCAAAAAGTAAATGAGTCCACCCACCACTTTAATCATATCTTAGATCTTGTTCTGACTTATGGTATGGAAATAGAAGACTTAGTATTCCCTGAAAACTCCCTTCTGTCTGATCATTTCTTAATAACATTTACATTTACTCTGATGGACTACCCAGCAGTGGGGAATAAGTTTCATTACACTAGAAGTCTTTCAGAAAGCGCTGTAACTAGGTTTAAGGATATGATTCCTTCTTTATGTTCTCTAATGCCATATACCAACACAGTGCAGAGTAGCTACCTAAACTCTGTAAGGGAGATAGAGTATCTCGTCAATAGTTTTACATCCTCATTGAAGACAACTTTGGATGCTGTAGCTCCTCTGAAAAAGAGAGCTTTAAATCAGAAGTGTCTGACTCCGTGGTATAACTCACAAACTCGTAGCTTAAAGCAGATAACCCGTAAGTTGGAGAGGAAATGGCGTCTCACTAATTTAGAAGATCTTCACTTAGCCTGGAAAAGAGTCTGTTGCTCTATAAAAAAGCCCTCCGTAAAGCTAGGACATCTTTCTACTCATCACTAATTGAAGAAAATAAGAACAACCCCAGGTTTCTTTTCAGCACTGTAGCCAGGCTGACAAAGAGTCAGAGCTCTATTGAGCTGAGTATTCCATTAAACTTTAACTAGTAATGACTTCATGACTTTCTTTGCTAACAAAATTTTAACTATTAGAGAAAAAATTACTCATAACCATCCCAAAGACGTATCGTATCTTTGGCTGCTTTCAGTGATGCCGGTATTTGGTTAGACTCTTTCTCTCCGATTGTTCTGTCTGAGTTATTTTCATTAGTTACTTCATCCAAACCATCAATATGTTTATTAGACCCCATTCCTACCAGGCTGCTCAAGGAAGCCCTACCATTATTTCATGCTTCGATCTTAAATATGATCAATCTATCTTTGTTAGTTGGCTATGTACCACAGGCTTTTAAGGTGGCAGTAATTAAACCATTACTTAAAAAGCCATCACTTGACCCAGCTATCTTAGCTAATTATAGGCCAATCTCCAACCTTCCTTTTCTCTCAAAATTCTTGAAAGGGTAGTTGTAAAACAGCTAACTGATCATCTGCAGAGGAATGGTCTATTTGAGAGTTTCAGTCAGGTTTTAGAATTCATCATAGTACAGAAACAGCATTAGTGAAGGTTACAAATGATCTTCTTATGGCCTCGGACAGTGGACTCATCTCTGTGCTTGTTCTGTTAGACCTCAGTGCTGCTTTTGATACTGTTGACCATAAAATTTTATTACAGAGATTAGAGCATGCCATAGGTATTAAAGGCACTGCGCTGCGGTGGTTTGAATCATATTTGTCTAATAGATTACAATTTGTTCATGTAAATGGGGAATCTTCTTCACAGACTAAAGTTAATTATGGAGTTCCACAAGGTTCTGTGCTAGGACCAATTTTATTCACTTTATACATGCTTCCCTTAGGCAGTATTATTAGACGGTATCGCTTAAATTTTCATTGTTACGCAGATGATACCCAGCTTTATCTATCCATGAAGCCAGAGGACACACACCAATTAGCTAAACTGCAGGATTGTCTTACAGACATAAAGACATGGATGACCTCTAATTTCCTGCTTTTAAACTCAGATAAAACTGAAGTTATTGTACTTGGCCCCACAAATCTTAGAAACATGGTGTCTAACCAGATCCTTACTCTGGATGGCATTACCCTGACCTCTAGTAATACTGTGAGAAATCTTGGAGTCATTTTTGATCAGGATATGTCATTCAAAGCGCATATTAAACAAATATGTAGGACTGCTTTTTTGCATTTACGTAATATCTCTAAAATCAGAAAGGTCTTGTCTCAGAGTGATGCTGAAAAAACTAATTCATGCATTTATTTCCTCTAGGCTGGACTATTGTAATTCATTATTATCAGGTTGTCCTAAAAGTTCCCTAAAAAGCCTTCAGTTAATTCAAAATGCTGCAGCTAGAGTACTGACGGGGACTAGAAGGAGAGAGCATATCTCACCCATATTGGCCTCTCTTCATTGGCTTCCTGTTAATTCTAGAATAGAATTTAAATTCTTCTTCTTACTTATAAGGTTTTGAATAATCAGGTCCCATCTTATCTTAGGGACCTCGTAGTACCATATCACCCCAATAGAGCGCTTCGCTCTCAGACTACAGGCTTACTTGTAGTTCCTAGGGTTTGTAAGAGTAGAATGGGAGGCAGAGCCTTCAGCTTTCAGGCTCCTCTCCTGTGGAACCAGCTCCCAATTCAGATCAGGGAGACAGACACCCTCTCTACTTTTAAGATTAGGCTTAAAACTTTCCTTTTTGCTAAAGCTTATAGTTAGGGCTGGATCAGGTGACCCTGAACCATCCCTTAGTTATGCTGCTATAGACATAGACTGCTGGGGGGTTCCCATGATGCACTGTTTCTTTCTCTTTTTGCTCTGTATGCACCACTCTGCATTTAATCATTAGTGATCGATCTCTGCTCCCCTCCACAGCATGTCTTTTTCCTGGTTCTCTCCCTCAGCCCCAACCAGTCCCAGCAGAAGACTGCCCCTCCCTGAGCCTGGTTCTGCTGGAGGTTTCTTCCTGTTAAAAGGGAGTTTTTCCTTCCCACTGTAGCCAAGTGCTTGCTCACAGGGGGTCGTTTTGACCGTTGGGGTTTTACATAATTATTGTATGGCCTTGCCTTACAATATAAAGCGCCAACTGTTTGTTGTGATTTGGCGCTATATAAATAAAATTGAATTGAAATTGAATTGAATTTGTTGGGTGTTGAACAGCCAATAAATCAGAATAAAATAAATAATCCTCCAGGACAGCCCCAAGATAACCAACACAATATCCTGGGGATCTAAAAGCAATCCTATAACTTGTCGATGAAGGGACGTTCCCTGAGGACCTTCAACAGAGAGTATACTCAATTGAAACCACATAAATAAACACACCTTATTTAGATATGCTTATGAGATTTCAATTGGCATTAAAACTCACATAATTGCTAAAAAAAAAAAAAAAAAGACCTATTTTAGCAATAAAGTGAGTTCCAATGCCAACTAGCTGTGAAAGTAATTTCCTGTATTAAAGGGTTGGAAAGGTTTTTGGCAGCATGGTGGTCAAGTGGTTCGTAAGCCTGTTTACACAGCAGAAGGCTCCCAGCTCAAAAACACACATGCTTGTTATCTATGGAATGTGGAGTTGCATCTGAAAGGACATCCAGTGTGAAATTTGTGCCCAGTCAACGTGCAGATGTGTCCTGGATTTGTTGTGGTGAAAAAGGGAGAAAGATTTGTTTCCACTTTGAGATTAAATCGCATCATTTTTACAGTGATTGAATACTTTTTTTTTTTTTTTTGTCATGGCATAAAAACAATAAAGACATAATATTCCAATTAGTTCCATTTATATACTAACCCTCACCCACACACTGTATTCACAGATCTGATGATTTGAGGAAGAAACCTCCAGCAGACCAGACTCAAAGGGGTGACCCTCTGCCTGGGTCATGCTACCGACAATTCACAAAACGAATATACAGGAAATGTTGCTGGTGCACAGGACAGGAGGGTTTCAGAAACAGACACCACACCCATCTCTGGATGGAGCCACACCTGAAACAGAGAGAGAAAAAAAAAAAAAAACAGAATCAGGCATCAGAAAGACAACAAAGACAGTATAATTTGTCAACATTTAGCAACAAGAAAAACAGAAGAAATACTAAGGTGACCACCGGCAACTAGCCCTAAGCTTCACTAAAACACCCAGACTTTAGATAAAGTTGAGGACGCGTTTCCTAATAAAATGAATTTAAAGAGTAAAAAGCGTAGAACCATACTATGCCAGTATGCTAGCCATACAAAAGGGAAAATAAGTGCGTCTTATGTCTGGACTTGAAAGTCTCTACAGAATCTGACTGTTTTATTGATACAGGGAGATCATTCCACAGAACAAGGGCAAGATAAGAGAAAGCTCTATGACCCGCAGACTTCTTATTCACCCTAGGGACACAAAGTAGTCCTGCACCCTGAGAACACAGAGCCCAGGCCGGTACGTAAGGTTTAATTAGGTCAGCTAAGTAGGGAGGTGCCAGTCTGTGAACAATTTTATAGACTAGTAGCAGAACCTTAAAATCTGATCTCACTGGGACAGGAAGCCAGTGAAGAGACGCCAAAATGAGTGTAATGTGGTCGAACTTTCTACTTCATTTCAAAAGTCTGGCAGCAGCATTTTGAACCAACTGGAGACCCCTAATGCCCCTCAGTTGGACTAAATCAGTGATCTTTTATATGATTTCACAATTAATTATCCAAACATTTTGCTTGAAATAAGACTTTAGCAAAACAGTTTGTTTGCTTTGTCCACTGGATGCCATTTGTTCACACAGTTTAAAACAGATTCATTTATAAAAAGAAACAGCAGTGAGTGCTAAATGTCCTGATCATTTGAAACTCTACATAATTCAATTTTTTCCCCACTTTTGTTGACACTAGATTTTGGACAACAGCAGTTGGTTGACTTTGCACTGAACAGAAAATACTTGAGTAATTTCCATAATCTGGAAATCTTACTTACCTCCACCATTTTTGTAGCACAAATAGGGAAATCTCCATAGGTTTCCAAGCCCAACCAAGGTTCCGGCTACAGCCAGTAGGAACTCCAGCTTGTTTGCCCACTGACCACGGTCCAACAGCTCACTCTTCTCTTTCACCCGGACCTTATTGTTGCCCGGCACTTCATTGTCATTGCCTTTAAGGAAATCCCTTGACATGGTCCAAACACACAGCAACCATTATAAATTAACTCATTCCATGAAATCTAACCCTGGAATTTTCCTCTCAATGACTAGTTTATCCTGTTGCATAAGCCCTCTGGCAGTAACTTTAGTTAAATATTACTGAAGCTAAACTTGTGGGCTTTTGACAGTGAGTGTTTATAAGTATAAGCTTTTCTGTTTACAGTAGAGAATTTAAAGTAATGCTCAGTGTTGAATAAAAACACAGAAGTACTCACCCCTCCATCGCAATGCCCCTTCCCAGGAGAACAGGTTCAAAGAAACAAAGCGAGCAGTATTCCTCTCTGTCAGCTGGACTACAGGACCTCTGCAGAAGGGTTGAACACAATCAGGAAATATGACGTGTTAAAAAAACTGCCTGGGTGTGATTACTGGTTTCACCTTCATGTGTTTCTGTGTGTTAAACTATCTCAAGACTGAAAGGATGGATTTCAACCAAATGATTACATTAATGTTTGAGGAATAGGGATCAAAGTTCAAGGTCATGTTATACAAGGTCAAAATTTTATTCCAATGCAATTTGATGGTGGAGGGGAGGGGGGTGGATTTTAAAGGCTCATAACTCCTGAATCTGAAGTACCAGGCCCACGGTTACTATCAGATGTTGTCATATGTTGGCTTTAAAAATATGCTTTCAAATTGGACCTTGATTGATCTGGAAGACTGAAATCAAGGTCACTCAAATTTTGCTCATTTTGTTTCATTCCAGATGAACGAATTTCAGCTAGATGGCATTTTTTAAAATACAGATTACATTTTAACGACTGTGCGCTATAGTTTTTTATTTTGTCAAAGTCAGCAAAATGAAAAGTTTACTACATTAAAGTAGATTGATTGGTTAGGGGTTAATATTTAAAGGTGACAGTTAATGTACGAGCTTTTTTTTTAAATTCATCTGTCTGGAATTTGTCTGTCTGGAATGAAACCACTCTTTTAAAGTGGACTAACATAGCTTAACATATGAGGTCTGTTAGAAAAGTATCAGACCTTTTTATTTTTTCAAAAACCTGATGAATTTAAATCACGTGTGCTTGCATGAGCCAACCTTGAACCTTCGTGCGCATGCGTGATTTTTTTTTTTTCACGCCTGTCGGTTGCGTCATTTGCTTGTAAGCAGCCTTTGTGTGAGGATGGGTGGAGTCTCTTGTCGTTTTTTCTTTGTAAGGAAATGGCGGAACGACTGGAGCAGCGCGACTGCATCAAATTTTGCCAGAAACTGGGCGACAGCCAGGTGGAAACCATTCGGATTATTCAGACGGCTTTTGGTGAGGATGCTATGAGCATCACACAGATTAAAGAGCGGTACAACTGGTTTAAAGCGCGCCACGCTCTGGGCAGCCATCAACATGCTGAAATGACCAGATCATTTCCACAGTGAACGCTGTGGTGATGTGGGACCGTCGTGTGACTATCCTAGAAATTGCGGAAGAGGTGGACAACAGCACTTTTTCGGCAGATTCCACTGTGACAGAAGATTTTGCCATGAAAAGAGTGGCGGCGAAATTCATGCCGATGGCTTGGGCACAAAGCTGATGGCGGAACAAAAGCGCCACCGCGTTGAGGTCTCACAGGACATGTTGTGACATGCCCACCTCTTCCACCATTTGGAAGATTCAGATGGCTTTCGATGGCAGATGAGTCTCATGTTCTGCACTCTGAATATATTTTACTTAACTCAGGAAGGAAGTACAGGGTTCCTCTTTGTAAATATAATCGATATAAATATTCATTTATTCCATTATCAGTGAAGCTCATAAATCAGCAGATAGTTCAGGGAAGATAGCTTAAGGGTATGTATTGCGGAATTTGCACAAAGATGTTAATAATGTTGTGTATTTATATTTATCCTTTGACTTACTGTGTTGTTTTTAATGTATGGGTGCCATGTACTGGATGTGTTGTTGTGTAGCAGACTCTGTCCAAGGCAAATTTCTCCTTAGGGAGACAAATAAAGACACTTTGACTTTTCAGTCGTGTGACTATCTGAGAAACTGTGGAAGAGGTGAGCATGTCACAGCATGTCCTGTGAGACTTCAACATGGAGCAAAAGCGCCTCCATGTTGAAGTCTCACAGGACATTTATTTTAGCTTGAAGTCCCCCACCGGTCCCACACAGTACAAAAGTAGTCTACAGGAATTAGCACATTTAAGCCCCAAGAGCATAACCCGGCCCAGGGGTGTGGTTACAAGCACTGAGCTCAGAGAGGCATCCCAACACTTAGAAAACAAGAGCCTAGTTGGGAACTAAATAACATTGCTGATAACTACTGTCTGGAACATAAGTCGTGGCCAAGTATGCAAAGTTGTTCCACGCAGACAAAGCACTGTTTAGCTGTCAGTTTTACATATATGAGGGCATGAATATGAAGCATTATGAAACATAGGCATTTGTAAGATATCCTAAGCATCTGGTGGAGAATGCGGTCATCGATCCCACTACCTGGGACAAGCATCTGTAAGATTTCCTCTACAGTGGCAACACTTATTCATGAACAACTACCTGTAAGTCGCTCTCCCTTTAGAGCCATATTGTTTCTAACAGGCTGCATTCATGATTAATGGATGTGCATGTGCACTAAGTTTTCTCACAGTGGAACGTGGCTGCTGCATCAAAATTAACAGTTCTAACTTAAAAATGAGTCATCATAACATGACATCCAGTGGTGGGCACAGCTAACCAAAAGGTTAGCTTCGATAACAGCTAGTCGGCTAGCTGAAAAGTTATCTTTTATGAAGCTAAACCGATAAACCACCCAAAAATTTATTGGAAGCTACAGTTAACCGATAACTTTCAGTATTGTCTCCGGTGCACTTGCAACTACTAACAAGCTGATTTTGAGTTTTAACACCGCAATCACTTCTGGCAGCATCAAAGGCAACAACAGACCCAAACAATGAGTCAGCACTTCTGTCTTTGTGCGTCCTGCCCACTGCTGGAAGCTCCTGTTTACTACATAGCTTGCAGCAGTGAAGCAGTTGAAAGAAGCAGCTAAGCTCAACTCTACACACACAAAAATACATCATTTTTCCTTAACAGCATATAGCAGTGTCACTGTGAGGCAGAGGTCTTGGAAAATAAAGCAATTTTGACTTATGGTTTTGATTTATAAAACAAATTAATCTGGATGGATTAACTCCATTAATGTCAATTCTGTCATTTGTACAAAGTTAAAATATAACACATATCTTTTCATTTTAAATAATGCACTAATTCTGAAGTTTTGTAACAAACACACAGATGCCAAACGGATTATGGGTAAAATGATCCTCCGCTAACACTGATTGGTTGACTCATTCATTCTATGTAAAAACCAAGACGTTAATGTGAGGTGTGCGTGTTGGTGTTTACATATAAATGTGCTTTTATAAATTATGCCATTCTTTTTATTTGTAAAAAAAAAAAAAAAAAAGCCATTTGCAAAAGTCAAGTTGTGATTAGACAACCATCTGATATAATCGGGGTCAAAATAAATAGAACACTGCCATCTACTGGCGCCCAGAAGCTCAGACCCTAACCCATAATCCTTTGCGTGTCAGATAGTTGCTGCGGTTTAAACAGCACAGAGAGAAAACACGACAATTGTAAATGAACATTATACAACCAAAATGTACATTTTTATTGGTTTTCATCAGCTGCAACAACTCTCTGGTGTGCAAAGGATTATGAGATATCTCAATACTTAAGGCAAATACTGCCATGAACACTACTGGCCAGGAGATGGCAGTAGAGACCCTGACAACTTGCTAAAACAAATATTCCCAATAAATAATTCGTGTCTGCTACGTTTAAGACGTGTGGAATTTAATAAATGCAAACCGAATTTCAGACATCTTATATATATTACTCTGGAACAAAGAGGTCAGACAGTGTCTGACAAAAGCAAGTCGTTAAAGAGCAAACAGGAACCAATTGGAGCTCACAATGATTCCAACTGAAAATAATGGAGAAGCAACCTGAGCTTCTTCTGGCATTTTTACATAAAACAAACACAATAACAACGTCTATAAACCCAGAGAATATATTCATGAGAGTTTTAGGGACAATATACAAAGAGTTTAATGCTGTTGTCCCTGTGGAGCCTGATGAGAGCGTCTCAAATGCATTTCTCCTGTTGGGAATGTACTGAGATTACCCATAATGCACCACAAGTTAAAACTGGATGACTTGGGTGATATTGCCAGTGAGTCAGTATGGGTCAAAAGAAATGAGCTTTTTTCTTTTTTGTGACTACTTCTCCTTTGTCTGCAGAGGACAGAGCGGTTTCTCCTGGAACAAGCTCTCCTCTATTTGCAGAGAATAGAACTATACATCTACTATGAAACATTTAACAGGTAGGTACTCAAATCTTTGATTTAGGACTTCAGAAATGTTTGTAACTGTTAAGCTTTGTTCACCACGCCTGCAAAAATATGTTAGTGGTCTAAAAATTATTGGACCAAAATTTATCGGAAGATAGTCTGCCGATGGTTCTCAAAATTATCTGAAAAGCTGATAATGAAAACATGAGCTTCGATAATTAGCAGAACTGTGTCCACCACTGATATCCCACTATGTAAACTTTGCAATTATTCTGTGGTTTCGTTTTTAAGGTTAGCAGAGACATTCTATTAAAGTGCACGCTGGGGCAGTTTCTTCAAAGAAACACTGTCGGAAAACACTCAGAAATTTTATGATTTCGATGTGACATATCCTTTAACACATTAGAAGAATGGAAATAATGCACACCGCTATCCAGCACCAAAATCTCAAAGAATGAAAGTGTCTTCGAACCTGAAGAATTTTGATTTCAGGTCTGTTGTTTTTTCATAAAACCCTCCCTGTTCACTGTCATAGGAGCTGCAGCATTGTTGTTAGCCTCCAATCTGGTCAATCTTGCGGCAGACAGCAGTGATCAAGTCGGTCTGGCACCAGATATTGTCCTTTGATCATTGGGCTTCATGTAATGCTTGCATTTTGTCATGGTTTGTGTCATCTGGATGTTAACAGGATAAAATAAAGAGCTGAAATTGTTTATTTGAAATTTCCCACAAAAATGGGTTTGCGTGCAGTCAGATTCCCACCAAGTATCACACTAAAACATTACGAGATGATGCCACAGTTTAGCGGCGCTGGATGGCAGTATAACGGCATGGCACTGTTATGCCATTGTCTGGGGAGATCTGTGAATGTGAAGGGGAAGTCATATTTGCCCTTCCAGTAAAATAATACAAATTTTCCAAAAGTGACCTTGAAGATCGAAATCAAGGTCACTCACATTCTGTTTACTAATAGTGGCTTAAAAGTGCTAAAATACCCATAACTACTAGTGAGCATGTATAAAGTTATCTGGACTTAAAACTATTGTATTACATTTGACCTTGAGTAGCCTTGAATGTCACAATCAAGGTCAAACGATTATTACTCCTGAAATTGAATAGGAAGTCAGATGTGTATTTTACAAAATATGTCAATATGGAACCTTGCACTCACTAGAGCAGGGATATTCACCTTGATCCAGAAAGAGCCAAGAGGGTGCAGGGGTTTTTTTAAACATAACTTTTAGCAGATGGAATCAGTTAATCAGTGAAATCACCTGGTGGAGTGGGTGATTACAAAGAAAACCTGCACCCTCTCACTCCTTTCTGGAAGGAGTTGAATACCCCTGCACTAGAGTGTCCTGTCTAGTTTACTTTGTGACCTAGTTATGGCTGGGTGGACCTGCTGTGCACCCCTTGCTATTTCAAGCACTGGGCTTCAACAAATCTTGAGGCGAATTCCAGATTTAAATGTGGTCCTAGTCGTCTAGTTGGGACTCCTGTTTGCCTGACATGGCAGAGAATTGGTGTCATGAGCAAGACATCTGCTGTCCTAATGCCACTGGAAGCCACAACGTTCTGTGGAAGTGTGACACGTTCCTGCTGTATTTTTCTACACACAGAGCAGCTGGAGGCTGTGGGATTAGCACAGTTTCTAACAACTAAACCACAGGACCTGATGCTTCCCTGCTGTTTCAGTGGCTCCAAGCAGCCTTTGTGTGGCTGACAGGTTCATATTTCTAGCATTGTATCATAAATCAGATAAGACTGTTCAAACAGATCTTTTATGACCACTTATCTGGTGAGAAAAACTCTGAACTCAATATTTTGGATAGGGTTTTTTTTTTTTTTTTTTTTTTACTTGTTTCATTTACAAGCCTTTTTTAAATAACAGATTTACACTCAGACGCACATTTCTCAGAGACAAGTGCAATGAGTTTCATTCATATAGGCATATTTTGATATTACCTTAGATTTTTCTTTATGACCTGTGAATTTATGTACGTTTCAAAATATTCCGATATATAGTTTGTTATAATTTAATTTTACTTTTTTATGTCACAGACTTCCTCCTCCTAGTTTTTTATGATTGCTATGTTTACTATTTTATCTCGTCTGCTGTTGTGACACTTTAACATGCACACCACTGATCCCACAAAGACACAGTAAGTCACAGGGTAATTCCAGTGTTTTAAAGTAGAACTGTTACCAAATTATATCCTTCTATTGATCTTGCTAAATGTGGAATGGTAAGGCAAAAAAAACAACAAAAAAAAAACAAAAAAATAACCCACAAGCAAACCCCAAAACAAAGAAATTTAGTTATGTCACCAACCTCACCTACCCACTTTTTTGCAGATCTGTTTTTCCCCTCAGGTTTGTACAACCCCAATTCCAATGAAGTTGGGACGTTGTGAAATGTAACTAAAAACAGAATACACTGATTTGCAAATCCTCTTCAACCTATATTCAAGTGAATACACCACAAAGACAAAATATTTAATGTTCAAACTGATAAACTTTCTTGTTTGTTTTTTTTGCAAATTTTCTCATTTTGAAATGGATGCCTGCAACACATTTCAAAAAAAGCTGGGAGAGTGGTATGTTTACCACTGTGTTACATCACCTTTTTAAAAAAAATGTTTATTTCGAATATCAAGGCACAAAAATATATAACAGTAATTTTATATAAGTAATATATATAAGTAATATAGTAATATATATAAGGATTAAACAACGAGAAGCCGTGCATTATACGGTGCGAAGTCTAAAACACCACGAAGCAAATTTTTCTTTCCTGTAGTGACAACGACCCGATGCCTTGATTGAGCTAACTGAGGCTGCCACACACACACACACACACACACACAAAACCCACTCCACTGTAAGCCATCTGGATGCATGAAGAGCTGTTCACATGAAACGCTCAGAGGCGGTCCTGGAGGCGGGCCGGCGGCATCGCAGGGGGAGTGGCGGCACGACCGTGCGGAAAAAAAAAACGGTCAAAAAAAAAACGAGGTGGGGGGTGTTGTCTTGACGGGGGGGTTCGTGGTTACGTTACGGCAGAGCGGCGCCCCCACCTTCCCGTCCCATGGCGGCTTTCCTCTCACCCATTCCCGCAGCTTCACAGTGCTATAAACAGTAGCGAAGCAGCGTGTCTGGGGGTCTATGGGGCAGTGGGCTGGCCTCGGCTGGCCCGGACGCTTAGCTTCTGCATGATGATTGGATGATCTGTCTGAGGCTGAATCCCTTTTTGATTGACAGCAAAATGAGCGAATCAGCGATCTTTTGGTGTAAACATCCGTGGGAGCTGTAAATGATTGCTCCAGAGGGTATTTGTCTTTATGGCTTTTACTCCCCGTCACTCCACATCTTAACAGCACAAAAACCACACGCTCTCTCCCGCGTGTCCTGGTCCCATTACCGTATATGACATAGTATATGTGCAGGCACATCTGTTACCGTATATGACATCTCCCCCTTCAAAATGGATTATTCCCCTTAAAACAAACAACCCGTTGCTTACTTATATTTGGAACAAATCTCCTTACATTTACTGTGAACTATCTCAAATCAATATTAACCCATTTATGTAACTTCTATTACAGATGCAACTCCGCAAGAACTTGGATCAGCATTCACAACAATAATGCCATTTCAATACAAACGTTCTCTTTTCTCTTCACATTCCATCTCTACGTTTCCCCCTTTTCTTTTTTTTTTTTTTTTATATATATATATATAACCCCCCCCAAAGGCCATAGGTACCATCTACAGGTCAAGCCTGTTGACTGGTTTGCACACCCGTCCAGATCTTGTCACAGTCTGACCAGGTATAAGGCTTACAGGTGGAGTCACACTCTGACTGGAGGGAACCGTTTCTGACACGGCAGAGTGAGTGTCTGTCTCAGTATTGTCGCTGATCGCTGGTAGGGAAGACTGGGAAACCGGTTCAGGTCGAAGGTGGCGGCGATTCCGCCGAAGCTCAGCCCCCTGCTGTGTCTTTATGACGAGTGATCTCGGAGTGGTGCTTTCTCCTGAAACCACTGCTGACCGTGACCACGATTTCTCATGGTCTAACTTGGACCTTACCACATCGCCCGGCTGTAGGACAGGTAAAGATCGGGCTCCATGGCGGCGATTGTAGTAGTAGGCCTGCTTGGCCTTTTCTCGGTCGTCCTTTTCCTTCACCGCTGCTCTGCTCGGCCACCATGATCGAAGATTCTTCTCCAGGGTAGGGAGCGTTGTCCTGATCTTTCTCCCCATTAACAGCTCTGCAGGGCTGAAGCCGGTCGAGGAGCACGGAGTGGACCTGTAGATCATCAAGGCCAGCACTGGATCCGCTTGTTTGAGGATCTTCTTAGCTGTTTGCACGGCCCTCTCTGCATGCCCATTGCCCTGTGGGTGGTGTGGGCTGGACGTGCAGTGTCTGAAGTCGAATTGCTTCGCGAACTCCTGAAACTCAGCACTAGAAAACTGCGACCCATTATCCGTCACTACTTCGTCTGGGATGCCAAACCTGGCAAAGACTGCCTTCAACTTACGTATTGCATGTGTACTGGTTGTGGATGGCATGTGCAGTATTTCTACGAATCTAGAGTAATAGTCTGAGACAACCAGGTAGTTCTGATGATTGTACTCACATAAATCCATTGCGATTCTCTTCCACGGACAATCTGGAAGTGGTGTAGAGATGAGTGGCTCCTTTTGTTGTGTTCTTTTCTGTTCAAAGCACACTTGGCAAGATGACACTAGGCCGCTTATCTCTGTAGCGAGACCGGGCCACCACACTGATGAGTAGGCTCTTTCCCTACATTTAGTCAGTCCTTGGTGTCCCTCGTGAATCTTCTGGAGAATCTCTTTTCTCATCAGCTGCGGGACCACGATCCTGCTTCCCCTGAGGACCAGGCCATCGTGCTCTGACAGTTCTGCTTTGACCTGCATGAACTGTCTTATACCCACAGGCACCTTGCAGCTGTGTTCTGGCCATCCTGTCCATATGAACTTTATGAGTGACTGCAGTTCAGCATCCTCTGCAGTTGCCATCTTTATCTCTTCCATCTTATTCTGGCTAGCAGGGATTACCCCCACTATGCTAGCAACATAACACGCCACATCACTCTGAGTGTCCGGCTCGGTACATGTGGACAGCGGGCTACGTGAGAGAGTGTCTGCGACTATCAGAGTTTTCCCAGGAGCATACTCTGCCACGGGACTGAATCTCATCAGTCTCATTAGGAGACGCTGACACCGCAAAGGTACGTTGTCCAAGTTGCAGCTGTTTATGAGCGGCACAAGTGGCTTGTGGTCAGTTACTAGTTTGAATGATTCAATGCCAGTGAGGTACCTGTCGAACTTCTCGCACGCCCACACACCGGCCAGACATTCCTTTTCAATCTGTGCGTAGCGTGTCTCTGCGTCGGTGAGTCGTCTGGAACAGTATGCGACAGGTTTCCATTGCTGCCCATGAAGCTGGAGGAGAACTCCTCCCAGTCCATAGCTGCTAGCGTCGGCTGACACGGCCGTAGGTTTGCTGACATCGTAGTAGGCAAGAACTGGTGCCGTTGTCAGTAGCTGTTTGGTGTGTTCAAAAGCTGTTTGTTGTACGAGACCCCATGTCCATGCATTTTTGCCCTTCAGGAGCTCGTACAGCGGCTGTGCCACTGTGGACAGCTTGGGAATGTACCTTCCGAGGTAGTTTACCATGCCCAGGATCCTCTTCAGTTCTGGCACGTTCGTTGGTGGTGGCAGCTGTTGTATAGCCTCGACTTTGTCTGGGTCGGGCCGAATCCCATCCTTGTCAATGAGATGCCCGAGGAAGCGCAGCTGGTGTTGTCTGATGGAACACTTGTCGCGGTTGAGCTTCAACCCAGCTATCTCGATGCGCTGCATGACCTTTTCCAGACGCTGGTCGTGTTCACTCACTGTGGCCCCATAGATGAGCACATCGTCCATGAAGATCTCCACTCCTTCCAGCCCCTCCATTGTCTCCATCATTTTCCTTTGGAAAATCTCGGGAGCGCTGGTTATTCCGAACGGCAGCCTCTTAAAGTGGAATCTGCCGAACGGGGTGATAAAGGTCGTGAGTTTGCAGCTGTCTGGGTGTAGTGGGATTTGGAAGAACCCACTGGCTGCATCGAGCGTCGTGAAGACCGTGGCACCACTCAACTTAGCTATAATTTCGTCTGTGGTAGGTAAGATGTACTGTTCTCTCTTAACTGCTTTGTTCAGTCTTTTTAGATCCACACAGATACGTGCTTTACCAGTGTTTTTCTTTAAGACTGGCACCATGGATGCACACCAGTCGGTAGGCTGCGTCACCCTTTCTATGATGCCGTTCCTCTCCCTACGCTCAAGTTCCTCTTTGACTTTCTGGAGCATGGGAATTGGCACGCGCCTAGCTGCGTGGACAGCGTACGGTTGAGCATTGTCTTTCAGCTGTATTCTTACAGGTTCAGTCTTAAGAGTTCAGGTGTCCTGTGTTACACACCGCTTCCTCCACTCTCTTCACCAGGTTCAGCTTCACAGACTGATCTGCTGAGGAGGTTGCTGACTGTGCGGCCCCGGACGACGTATGCTGTGAGTGGGTGTCTCTTTCCTTTGTAAGCCACAGTGCTCTGGAACTGTCCAATGCACTGTAACTCCCCTCCTGGGCTATCCAGTTGGATGTCTGCAGGCTCGAGTGGTGTTTTGAGTCTGAGTGAGTGATAGGTTTCTTCACAGATGATGTTCACGTCGACCCCGTGTCGATCTTGAACTCAGCTGGAGTGGAGCCTATGCGCAATTTGACTGTCCATTGCTCTGATGCTTCCGCAACTGCTTTGCTCACTGCCCCAAGGAAATATGACAGTTGCTGCTGCTGCTGCTCCGTGACCTCGCATACAGCCCTCCTACTCTTGCACACCCTGCTCCAATGCCCCACTTTGTTGCACGAATTGCATGTGGATTCCCGCGCAGGGCAGTTCTCGTCTCTGCTATGACGCATTTTCCCGCACTTTCCGCATTTGCCATCTCCGTTATGTCCGCTATTCCCCTTTTTCTTTTGTCTTCGGAATTTTACGTTGTTGTTAGGTTTGTTATTCACTTCATGCACGAGCCCAGTTTCTGCTCCTTGCATGCTAACATGTGAGGCGATCTCCTCGGACTGCCTAACAGTTTCTATCGCCACTGCCAGGGTCAGTTGCTGCTTTAGCTGGAGCTGTTTTGAGACGTCCTTGTCCAGTATACCAACAACAATTCGGTCGCGAATGTTCTCTTCCCTGCTCGCGCCGAAATCACAGTGTTCTGCCAGTTCGTACAAAGCCCTTATAAAAGTCTCTGCTTTTTCCCCAGGTCTTTGAACGCGTTGGTGGAAACAGGCCCGCTCGTGTATTACATTCCTGCGCGTTACAAAGTACTCGTCAAACTTAGCCAGCACGCAATTGAAGTCTTCGTCATCTTCATTTTCCCCAAACGTGAACGAACGAAACACATTCTCAGCCTGGCTTCCCATTGCGTATATCAGGCTGCTCACCTGCATGGCGCCATCTTCAGTGCTAAGTTTGGTAGCAGTTCTGAATCTCACAAAACGTTGCTTCCAGTCGGGCCACTCAGCAGGTTTGTCAAATGTGAAGTTTATCGGGGGGTTGAACTTCGCCATGTCTCACCGGTTTGCACTTCTGACACCATGTAAATGATTGCTCCAGAGGCTATTTGTCTTTATGGCTTTTACTCCCCGTCACTCCACATCTTAACAGCACAAAAACCACACGCTCTCTCCCGCGTGTCCTGGTCCCATTACCGTATATATGTGCAGGCACATCTGTTACCGTATATGACAGGAGCATTTTTTAATTTTCATTCTTTTCTGAGTTGAACCAGAGACTTTTGTAATCCTCTTGGCGGTATTTTCTTTGTTAAAAACGACTAGTGACAAATCGAGCTTCTATTTCTGGTGGGGTTTTTTTGTAGCTGCTTGTGTTTGGAGACTGACTTCTATCACTCTTTCTGACTTCTATCGCAGTTTCTGTCCCTACCGAGCAGCGGGTGCTGCTGAGCTCCTCCACCGTCACAAAGCACTCACAGGCGGACACCCTTCACACTAGCCTCACGCCAGTCCCAGCTAGCGAGCTAGCTAGGTAGCAAGCTGCACATAATGGCAGACAATTTGAATGTTGTGGACCGGATTTTGGCGAAGTCATTTGATAGTCTTCCTTACGAAGAAGCCATGACTGCTGTCATGGCTTCAGCTCTCAATGGTTTGCAGGCCAAAGTTAAAGCAATAGCCCCCAGTGTAATGTTTGTGTATTGCTATGCACACAGACTGACTCTGGTTCTGTCTCAAGGGGCTAAATGCTTATCTTGAGTGCAGAATTTTTTTGCATCACTCTCTGGGTTTGCCACATTTTTTCTCAAAATCCACAGAGGATGTCTTTTCTTGAGTCTGCAGGCTGCTCAAGGTTGCCCAGAAATGCTCCTACTCGATGGAATTTCATATCACGGATAGTGAGCACTGTGGCAAACAATTATGATGCCTCCTGCAAACTTTTGAGAAGATCATTGCAGATAAGTCCATGGATGATGACACATTAGACTGTGCCAATTTCTTTGTGTTTGTTATTGCAGTAGTCATTAAAACTGCAAATTTGTTCTTGAAAATAGCTGTTGTGAGGTAATTAGTGGGATTGTGGGTGTTCTGGACGAAGTTAGTGTTTTCATGGGTGGTGGGGCGGAGGTGGTGGCCATGTTAGTGTGCGCGGGGGGGTGCACGCAGGGGGTTTCGCCCGGGGAGTAAATCACTCTAGGACTGCCACTGGAAATGCTGGTGTGATTTTTGGCTGGACTAAGGAACAACACAAAGTCTTTTTTTTTATGGAAGTCCAAAGTCAGTGCATAGCATCACTGGACTATACGTCACAATTTGGACTTCAGCAACAGTGGAACGCCAAAATGTAAGTCGCTTTTCTGTTGCTTATAAATTAATAAAATATGAAATGACAAGGATCTATTTTACGAGGTCTGTCCAAAAAGTAACAGACCTTTTTATTTTTTTCAAAAACTGTATGGATTTGAATCATGTGCGCTTGCATCAAATCAAATCAATTTTATTTATATAGCGCCAAATCACAACAAACAGTTGCCCCAAGGTGCCTCATATTGTAAGGCAAGGCCATACAATAATTACGGAAAAACCCCAACGGTCAAAACGACCCCCTGTGAGCAAGCACTTGGCAACAGTGGGAAGGAAAAACTCCCTTTTAACAGGAAGAAACCTCCAGCAGAACCAGGTTCAGGGAGGGGCAGTCTTCTGCTGGGACTGGTTGGGGCTGAGGGAGAGAACCAGGAAAAAGACATGCTGTGGAGGGGAGCAGAGATCAATCACTAATGATTAAATGCAGAGTGGTGCATACAGAGCAAAAAGAGAAAGAAACACTCAGTGCATCATGGGAACCCCCCAGCAGTCTAAGTCTATAGCAGCATAACTAAGGGATGGTTCAGGGTCACCTGATCCAGCCCTAACTATAAACTTTAGCAAAAAGGAACGTTTTAAGCCTAATCTTAAAAGTAGAGAGGGTGTCTGTCTCCCTGATCTGAATTGGGAGCTGGTTCCACAGGAGAGGAGCCTGAAAGCTGAAGGCTCTGCCTCCCATTCTACTCTTACAAACCCTAGGAACTACAAGTAAGCCTGCAGTCTGAGAGCGAAGCGCTCTATTGGGGTGATATGGTACTATGAGGTCCATAAGATAAGATGGGACCTGATTATTCAAAACCTTATAAGTAAGAAGAAGAATTTTAAATTCTATTCTAGAATTAACAGGAAGCCAATGAAGAGAAGCCAATATGGGTGAGATATGCTCTCTCCTTCTAGTCCCCGTCAGTACTCTAGCTGCAGCATTTTGAATTAACTGAAGGCTTTTCAGGGAACTTTTAGGACAACCTGATAATAATGAATTACAATAGTCCAGCCTAGAGGAAATAAATGCATGAATTAGTTTTTCAGCATCACTCTGAGACAAGACCTTTCTAATTTTAGAGATATTGCGTAAATGCAAAAAAGCAGTCCTACATATTTGTTTAATATGCGCATTGAATGACATATCCTGATCAAAAATGACTCCAAGATTTCTCACAGTATTACTAGAGGTCAGGGTAATGCCATCTAGAGTAAGGATCTGGTTAGACACCATGTTTCTAAGATTTGTGGGGCCAAGTACAATAACTTCAGTTTTATCTGAGTTTAAAAGCAGGAAATTAGAGGTCATCCATGTCTTTATGTCTGTAAGACAATCCTGCAGTTTAGCTAGATAAATATGATTCAAACCACCAAAGCGCAGTGCCTTTAATACCTATAGCATGCTCTAATCTCTGTAATAAAATTTTATGGTCAACAGTATCAGAAGCAGCACTGAGGTCTAACAGAACAAGCACAGAGATGAGTCCACTGTCTGAGGCCATAAGAAGATCATTTGTAACCTTCACTAATGCTGTTTCTGTTGTGTGGGCCGCTGAAGAGGAGGTACTGCTGGCCCACCACCACTAGAGGGCGCCCTGCCTGGAGTGCGGGCTCCAGGCACCGGAGGGCGCTGCCGCCCTACAGGAGCAGCCAGGATGACAGCTGTCACCCATCACTGGAGACAGCTGATTCCAATCAACCGGGAGGTATATCAGCAGGACGGCATCTCCACCTCATTTGCCGAGATATCGCCTTATCAAAGAGGTAACACTCTCAGCCCAAACATATAAATAACCATTGTTGTATTTCTTGTTGAGTATTCGTAGGACAGCTGACTACTGGACAACAGTTGGGTAAGTACTCATCTTCCTACACTCCTGTATTGTTGTTAACGAGAGGTGGAGGTGGACTCTCCACCCTCCGTGTTGCTGGGTGCAGCCGCATCCACACCTGACTGTTTTTGTTCCTTGCCAGCAGTACCGGATCCGACGAGCGGAGGCAGTGGCCACCTGGGAATTCGGGACTTGGCGGCTCCAGTATTCCCAGGG
The DNA here is from genome assembly GCF_902500255.1 of Thalassophryne amazonica. NCBI lineage: Eukaryota > Metazoa > Chordata > Actinopteri > Batrachoidiformes > Batrachoididae > Thalassophryne > Thalassophryne amazonica. The sequence goes on along the minus strand of NC_047105.1, from coordinate 60,161,590 downwards.
TTCGGTGGCAGAGGAAATCGGGTTGGTTCCGGTTCAACTTGGACAGACGTCTCCTATCGTCGAGCCTGCCCACACGACACCGTTGTTATTGGACTCAGTCTCAATATTGTAATCGGCTGTGTTGTTGTGCCTGTTTTCACAACAGTAAAAACAGTGTTATTTGACTCCTCCATTGCCCGTTCATTTGCGCCCCCTGTTGTGGGTCCGTGTTCCTACACTTTCACAACAGTTTCTGTACTATGATGAATTCTAAAACCTGACTGAAACTCTTCAAATAGACCATTCCTCTGCAGATGATCAGTTAGCTGTTTTACAACTACCCTTTCAAGATTTTTTGAGAGAAAAGGAAGGTTGGAGATTGGCCTATAATTAGCTAAGATAGCTGGGTCAAGTGATGGCTTTTTAAGTAATGGTTTAATTACTGCCACCTTAAAAGCCTGTGGTACATAGCCAACTAATAGATAGATTGATTATATTTAAGATCGAAGCATTAATTAATGGTAGGGCTTCCTTGAGCAGCCTGGTAGGAATGGGGTCTAATAGACATGTTGATGGTTTGGAGGAAGTAACTAATGAAAATAACTCAGACAGAACAATCGGAGAGAAAGAGTCTAACCAAATACCGGCATCAATGAAAGCAGCCAAAGATAACGATACGTCTTTGGGATGGTTATGAGTAATTTTTTCTCTAATAGTTAAAATTTTATTAGCAAAGAAAGTCATGAAGTCATTACTAGTTAAAGTTAAAGGAATACTCGGCTCAATAGAGCTCTGACATCATCTGCATCAGCCAAGCTTGAACCTTCGTGTGCATGCGTGAGTTTTTTCACGCCTGTCGGTTGCGTCATTCACCTGTGGGCAAGCTTTGAGTGAGCACTGGTCCAGCCCCCTGGTCGGATTTTCATTGTCAGGGAAATGGCTGAGAGACTGCCGCTTTGCTCCATGAAAATTTTTTCAGAAACTGTGTGAGACAGCCAGGTGGAAACCATTCGGAAAATTCAGATGGCTTTTGGTGAAGATTCTATCGGCGTCACACAGATTAAGGATCATTACAACCGGATTAAAGACGGCCCACAGCAGCGCAGGGTGTGCCGCGTTCCGAGCGGCCATCGACAGGCTGAAACAACCAGATCATTTCCAAAGTGAAGGCTGTGTTGATCCGGGACGTCGTCTGACTACCAGAGAAATTGTGGAAGAGGTGTACATCAGCACTTTTGCGGCACATTCTACTGTTACAGGAGAATTTGTAATGAAAGACGTGCGGAGGAATTCGCGCGTCGGGACAGAGCCGCTCATGGCGCACAACAAAAAACACATCCGTGTTGGAAACCATTCAGAAGATTCAGACAGCTTTCGGTGGCTTTTCAGTCGAGTGAGTATCTGACAAATTGTGTAACAGCTGGGCATGTCACAACATGTCCTGTGAGACTTCCAACACGGAGGTGTTGTTGCTGTGTGCCATGAGCTGCTCCGTCCCGACTCTTTCATTACAAAATCTCCTGTAACAGTGGAATGTGCCGCAAAAGTGCTGATGTCCACATTTTCTGCGATTTCTCTGGTAGTCACACGACGTCCCGGATCAACACAGCCTTCACTTTGGAAATGATCTGGTTGTTTCATCCCGTCGATGGCCGCTCAGAGCGCGGCGCGCCCTGCGCCGCTGTGGGCCGTCTTTAATCCGGTTGTAATGATCCTTAATCTGTGTGACACCGCTAGAATCTTCACCGAAAGCCATCTGAATTTTCCGAATGGTTTCCACCTGGCTGTCTCACACAGTTTCTGAAAAAATTTTCATGGCACAAAGCTGCAGTCGCTCAGCCATTTCCCTGACAATGAAAATCCGACGAGGGGGCTGGACCAGTGCTCACTTAAAGCCTGTCCACAGGCGAATGACGCAACCAACAGGCGTGAAAAAACTCACACATGCACATGAAGGTTCAAGCTTGGCTCATGCAATCACACATGATTCAAAGCCATATAGTTTTTGAAAAAATAAAAAGGTCCGTTACTTTTTGGATAGACCTCGTAGCTGTTATATAAAACAAATAATGAATGTTTTTTACATTCTTTCAATGGAACGAATATTTAATTTGGTGAAATATTCGTACTGAACTCATAAACATTCATTATTTGTATATTAATCCATGTCATGTGACATACAAAGCACCAATCAAATGACAAGGATCCACTGAGCCGTTATATAAATGTAAATATTGTTGTATGACTGATTGATAGACAGGCTTTTTTAACATGCACAAATTGTAAGTAAGACAGTAGGATCTTAATAATGAATGTAAATAACACTAAATGTATAATTTTCTCTCTCTCTCTCTCTCTCTCTATATATATATACGAGGGCTGTCAATAAAGTTACGGTCCTTTTTATTTTTTTCAAAAACTATATGGATTTCATTCATATGTTTTTACGTCAGACATGCTTGAACCCTCGTGCGCATGCGTGAGTTTTTCCACGCCTGTCGGTGACGTCATTCGCCTGTGAGCACTCCTTGTGGGAGGAGTCGTCCAGCCCCTCGTCGGAATTCCTTTGTCTGAGAAGTTGCTGAGAGACTGGCGCGTTGTTTGATCAGAATTTTTTCTAAACCTGTGAGACACATCGAAGTGGACACGGTTCGAAAAATTAAGCTGGTTTTCAGTGAAAATTTTAACAGCTGATGAGAGATTTTGAGGTGATTCTGTCGCTTTAAGGACTTTTCACGGTGTGAGACGTCGCGCAGCGCTCTCAGGTGGCGTCATCAGCCTGTTCAAGCTGAAAACCTCCACATTTCAGGCTCTATTGATCCAGGACGTCGTGAGAGAACAGAGAAGTTTCAGAAGAAGTCGGTTTCAGCATTTTATCCGGATATTCCACTGTTAAAGGAGATTTTTTTAATGAAAGACGTGCGGACGGATCCGCGCGTCGGGACGCAGCCGACGCGGTGCGGCGGCACAGGAAAAACACCTCCGTGTTGATAACCATTTGTAAAATCCAGGCGGCTTTTGATGGCTTTCAGTGGAGTGAGTATATGAGAAATTGTTTAACAGGCAGGACATGTTCCAACTTGTCCTTAAGGCTTTCAACAGAGGTGTTTTTCCTGTGCCGCCGCACCGCGTCGGCTGCGTCCCGACGCGCGGACCCGTCCGCACGTCTTTCATTAAAAAAATCTCCTTTAACAGTGGAATATCCGGATAAAATGCTGAAACCGACTTCTTCTGAAACTTCTCTGTTCTCTCACGACGTCCTGGATCAATAGAGCCTGAAATGTGGAGGTTTTCAGCTTGAACAGGCTGACGACGCCGCCTGAGAGCGCAGCGCGACGTCTCGCACCGTGAAAAGTCCTTAAAGCGACAGAATCACCTCAAAATCTCTCATCAGCCGTTAAAATTTTCACTGAAAACCAGCTTAATTTTTCGAACCGTGTCCACTTCGATGTGTCTCACAGGTTTAGAAAAAATTTTGATCAAACAACGCGCCAGTCTCTCAGCAACTTCTCAGACAAAGGAATTCCGACGAGGGGCTGGACGACTCCTCCCACAAGGAGTGCTCACAGGCGAATGACGTCACCGACAGGCGTGGAAAAACTCACGCATGCGCACGAGGGTTCAAGCATGTCTGACGTAAAAACATATGAATGAAATCCATATAGTTTTTGAAAAAAATAAAAGGACCATAACTTTATTGACAGCCCTCGTATATATATATGTATATATACTACTGCCTGCAAAACACATTGTCACTTAGAGATAGTTACTGCAATTTCCTGGCATCCATCCACCTGCGGAAGACGGTGGTGTAACGTCCAGTTTGTTTTTTTGTTTTTTTTTTTGCTTTTCATTGTTTGTTGGTTTTTATACACTTTTTTCATTCAATTTCTATTTATTTCATTTATATAGTCCCAAATCACTACAAAGCTGCCTCAAGGCGCTTCACACAAGTAAGGTCTAACCTTACCAACCCCCAGAACAAGCACACAGGCGACAGTGGTAACGAAAAACTCCCTCCGATGATTTGAGGAAGAAACCTCAAGCAGCCCAGACTCAAAGGAGTGACCCTCTGCTTGGGCCATGCTACCAACACAGGTGACAATACAAATATACAGGAAATTTTTGTCTTTTGTTTCTTTCTGCACCTGCGCCAATGACTTATCAGTCCAATGCGCGAGTGACAATCTCTGCTGCATTTGTTGCACATGTACTGTGATGCCTGCTGAGGCTGCTGCTGTCACTCCTTCCTCCTAGACCGTTGCTCAGCAAGGCCTTGGTTCCTCTCCTGCTCAGCCCTCTGTGCACCTGTTCTGACAGTAAGGCACCAGGCTGCACGGTCCTTTGCGCACTGCTCCCATGTATTTACATTGATGCTGCACATTTTCATTTCCTTCTTGCAGATGTGCAGGCATGGTCAACCAGCCAAACGAGTGCTCTCTACCAGCTCATCGTAGAGTAGATCTTTAGGAATGCGGCCCGGATTCATTCTTCTGACGTGGCCAAGCCAACGAAGGTGAAGAATGGTGAACATGCTGCTCATGCTGGTGCGTTCTCTGTGTTAAGGCACCTCAGATGGTAGCTGTTGTGTGTGTGTGTGTATATATATATATATATATATATATATATATATATATATATATATATAAAATATACTTTGCACTGGGATACCAATTAAACAGCTGCAAATTATAAAGAAGACCATGCTCATACGGCCAAGGGTATTTTAGCATTGCATTAGATTTTTTTTAATTTTATTTGTATGATGAAAGCTGGTCAGAGGGCCCCCATAGAATATTTTGTTTGGTGCCCCATGCGACCCTTGCAGCGCCACTGTGTGCACGCGTGTGTGCATGCAATTTTCATCACGCCCAAACTGTGGAGAGCTGACATTTGCCATTTGGTATGCTTATGTATTTTGGGTCAAGGATGAATGATGCCACAACCGAACGCTTATAGGACTAATAGTTTTAGAGAAGCTACGCGTATTAGCTTACAACACTGAACAATGAACATTGATATTTGCATTCTGGGCTCGCACGCCAATTCAGCTGGGGGGGTAAATCAGCTATATACAGTGGGGTAAAAAAGCATTTAGTCAGTCCCTGATTGTGCAAGTTCTCCTACTTCAAAAGATGAGAGAGGCGCGTAATTTTCATCATAGGTACACTTCAACTATGAGAGACAAAATGAGAAAAAAATCCAGGAAATCACATTGTAGGATTTTTAAAGAATTTATTTGTAAATTATGGTGGAAAATAAGTATTTGGTCACCCACAGACAAGCAAGATTTCTGGCTGTCAGAGACCTGTAACTTCTTCTTTAAGAAGCTCTTCTGAGCCACAAAACTTATTCCAGAATAGATTTTTTTCTGATAAGTACTTCCCTGGCAGACAACGTAGCTGACTGTGACATAAAGGCAATCTCCCTTACAGACCATGCACCAGTCGAATTGTTCATTAAGGTTAATCCGAAAACTGAAAGGAGAGGCAGATGGAGACTAAACATTGGCTTGATGTCGGACTCAACTTTTAAAAAGACAATGGAAGAAGATTTAAAAACCTTTTTTGAAATTAACATTGGTAGTACTGAAGAAATAACCACTTTGTGGGAAGCCTCAAAGGCATATATGAGAGGAAAATTTATAGCACAGGCCACTAAAAAGAAAAGCAAGAACATTGCCAGGATTGAAGATTTGGAGAAGGAGATTAAAGATAAGGAATTAGACCTGTCAAAACACTTCTCTAATAGGAAATTTCAAGAAATCTGTAAGCTTAAATACTCTTTATATAGTAAAGTAAGTCCCTTCGGCTGCTCCCTTGTTTGCACTTGGGGTCGCCACAGCAAATCCAAGGTGGATCTGCATGTTGAATTGGCACAAGTTTTACGCCGGATGCCCTTCCTGACGCAACTCCACATTACATGGAGAAATGTGGCAGGGGTGGGATTTGAACCCGGAACCTTCTGAACTGAAACCAAGCGCATTAACCACTTGGCCACCACCCCTGCTTTAAATACTCTTTACATGATATCTATAATAAGAAAGCAGAATATGCTCTTTATAGGTTGAAAACAAACTTTTATGAAGGTGTGGAAAAAATGGGGAAATTATTAGCCAGACAGTTGAAAGAAAAATTTTTGCTAATACCATACCGGTTATAAAACAGCACAATTTTTTGATGCTAAAGATATAAATAGAATATTCCAACAGTATTATGAGAAGTTATACACATCCTCCATGTCTTCTGGTGCCTCACCAGAAGATATGGATAAGTTTCTTCTTAATATAGATGTACCTAAGCTCCCACCGCAGGAAGCAGCTGCTCTGGAATCACCTATAACCATGGATGAAATAAGAAAAGCAATTTTTTCAATGAAAAATGGGAAGTCACCGGGTTATGATGGACTCCCAATGGAATATTATAAAATCTTTGTAGATATTGTTGTTCCAATTTTACAAAGGGTGTATCAAGAGATATTTGAAATCTGAGGCAATGCCTCTCTCCAAATCATGTACTTCATCTATGGTGGAAAAGTTTAATTTTATGTGGGTGCGACAGGGAATGAAGTATCTTGGTATCAAACTCTGTGAGGATACAGACGAAATAGTGGCACTAAACTTTAACCCTTTACTTCAAAAGATAAAAACAAACCTTGATAAGTGGGGAAAACTAAAACTAACACTGTGGGGAAAAATTATTATAAAAATGATTATTGCCCCACAGTTCAGCTATGTGGCAATGATGTTACCAATTAAGATACCATCTAACATATTTAGGAAACTGGATGATATAATAAAACATTTCTTATGAGCTGGGAAAAGACCACGAATTAAACTGAGAAAGTTATGTGCACATAAAGAGAAGGGAGGGCTTGGCCTGCCAGATCTTAGATTGTATTATTTTGCTTTTGAGATGGCTAAAATAGCAAGATCCTGGCAGGATGCAGAAGATGAAACAGCGTGGATGAAAGTAGAAAAGGAGATATGTTCACCCTTCCAACCTATAGAAGTATTATCACAAAGGTTGTCTAACATTACAAACTCAATACTTTGACATTCAAGGGATGTTTGGATCAAAGTACATAAAATGTTTAAACTCACACACACTCTACAAAGATATCTATCATTGTGGAATAATCCAGATGTTTGTCTTGGGAAGAAGCCTGTGTATTGGAAACAGTGGCATGCTAAGGGTATGAGCAACATTAAAGATCTATTTGAAGATGGGGTGTTTTTGTCATATGACAAGCTGTTGCAGAAATTTGATCTGGTGGGAAAAGAAAATTTTTGGAAATTCTTGCAAATGAGGAGTTGCATTACCTCAAAGCCATGTAATATTACTGATAATATGATAATTGATTATATGAAACTTCCGTTTGGTAAACGAAAAGCCTCACAATTTTATAAAAGTGCTAATTCTTCTCTCAGCGATGATCAATTAAAGATGATTTGGCAGAGGGACCTTGGTGAAGAGATTAACAGTGACAGATGGGCAGTAATTGTGGCTGATTGTGGTAAATACAGTATGTGAGAGAGGCGAGGGGTAAACTCACACAATATGATGTATTACATAGGTACTATTACACACCATCCAGACTGTATAGGATGAAAGTTTTGGGTGATGATTTGTGTTGGAAATGCAAGGAAGAAACTGGTGCCTTCCTCCACTGTATGTGGGAATGTGTCTTGATTAGACTCTTCTGGACTCAGGTTCTAAATATTTTAAGTGACTGGCTTGGAGCAGAGATTCCCTCAAGTCCAGAGCTCTGTTTGCTGGGGGATAGGTCCCAGTTACCCAATATAACCAAAGGTAACTTTTCTGTAATTTCGGTGGGTACAAGAACAGCTTGTCGAGTCATCTTAAGACACTGGAAGGCATCAAAAACTCCACAAGTGAAAGAATGGGTGTGTGCAATGACTGCAACTGCATCCTATGAATGTACGAGGTCTGTCCAAAAAGTAACGGACCTTTTTATTTTTTCAAAAACTATATGGGTTTGAATCACGTGTGATTGCATCAGCCAAGCTTGAACCTTCATGCGCATGCGGGAGTTTTTTCACGCCTGTCGGTTGCGTCATTCGCCTGTGAGCAGGCTTTGTGTGAGCAGTGGTCCACCCCCCTCGTCGGATTTTTATTGCAAATAAAATGTCTGAACGATTTGGAGCTTTGCTGCATCAAATTTTTCCAGAAACTGAGAGACCTCCAGGTGGACACCATTCGGAAAATTCAGATGGCTTTCAGGGACGATTTTATGGGGATTACACAGATTAAGGAGTGCTCCAGCCGGTTTAAAGACCGCCCACAGCGTCTGAGAGCGCAGCGCACTCCGAGCGCCGATCGACAGGCTGAAACCCCACTGAAACAACCAGATCATTTCCAAAGTGAAGGCTTTGTTGATCCGGGACATCGTCTGACTACCACAGAACTAGGAAGAAGACGTGGACATCAGCAGTTTTTCGGCACATTCCACTGTTACAGGAGTTTTTGTCATGGAAAGAGGAGTGGAGGGATTCACGCGTCGCATGGAGCCGCATGGCGCAAAGCAACACCATGATGAAGCCTCACAGGACATGTTCTGGCATATCCAGCTCATCCACAATTTCTCAGATAGTCACACGACTGAAAAGCCACCGAAAGCCGTCTGAAAGCCATCTGAAAGCTGTCCTGTGAGACCAACACGGAGGTGCTTTTGTCTGCGCCATTCGCGGCTCTGTGGCGCATTCCTCTGCTTCTCTTTCCATGACAAAAACTCCTGTAACAGTGGAATGTGCCAAAAAAGTGCTGATGTCCACGTCTTCTTCCTAGTTCTGTGGTAGTCAGACAACGTCCCAGATCAACAAAGCCTTCACTTTGGAAATGATCTGATTGTTTCAGCGGGGTTTCAGCCTGTCGATTGGCGTTCGGAGTGCGCCGCGCTCTCAGATGCTATGGGCGGTCTTTAAACCGGCTGGAGCACTCCTTAATCTGTGTAATCCCCATAAAATCGTCCCTGAAAGCCATCTGAATTTTCCAAACGGTGTCCACCTGGAGGTCTCTCACAGTTTCTGGAAAAATTTGATGCAGCAAAGCTCCAAATCGTTCAGACATTTTATTCGCAATAAAAATCCGACGAGAGGGTTGGACCACTGCTCACACAAAGCCTGCTCACAGGCGAATGACGCAACTGACAGGCATGAAAAAACTCACGCATGCGCACAAAGGTTCAAGCTTGGCTGATGCAATCACACGTGATTCAAATCCATATAGTTTTTGAAAAAAACTAAAAGGTCCGTTACTTTGTGGACAGACCTCGTATGCTTAGTAGATTGAGTGATGACAGGGAGGAGGGGGTGACCCTTTGGGACAGGTTTTACAATTACATAAAGGTAAATAATGACCCCCACTAGGATTTTGGTTATGTTGTGTTTCCCCCAAGTGGGATTCTGTAATGTGGTATACCTCAGCAACATGTCAAGATGATGTACATAGAGGTATTTTGGGTATGGGGGGCTGTGCAGGTATGTATATGTGACGGTATCATTGGATATCATCATGTATTCACTGCTTTGTACTTTTTGTACTTGTTGCCTATTTTTGGGTCAAATGTGTGGAGTCTGTTACTGGAGTCAATTTTGTCAACATATACTACTTGTTCCTGTATGGAGAAACTTGTTTAATTTGCCATGTACCAAGCCTAAGAAAAGTTCAATAAAAACTTGAATTATATAAAAAAAAAGAAGCTCTTCTGTCCTCCACCTGTTACCTGTATTAATGGCACCAGTTGGAACTTGTTATCTGTATAAAAGACACCTATCCACAGCCTCAAACAGTCAGACTCCAAACTCAACCATGGCCAAGACCAAAGAGCTGTTGAAGGACACCAGGAAGAAAACTGTAGATGTGCACCAGGCTGGGAAGAGTGAATCTACAGTAGTCAAGCAGGTTGGTGTGAATAAATCAACTGTGGGAGCAATTGTAAGAAAATGGAAGACATACAAGACCATTGATAATCTCCCTCGATCCGGGGCTCCACGCAAGTTGTCATTCCATGGGGTCAGAATGATCATGAGAACGGTGAATAAAAATCCCAGAACTACACGGAGGGACCTGATGAATGACCTGCAGACAGCTGGGACCAAAGTAACAAAGGCTACACACTACGCAGAGAGGGACTCAAATCCTGCAGTGCCAGGCGTGTCCCCCTGCTTAAGCCAGGACGTGTCCAGGCCCGTCTAAAGTTTGCCAGAGAGCAAAGCAGAGATGATCCAGAAGAGGATTGGAGAATATCATGTGGTCCGATGAAACCAAAATAGAACATTTTGGTAAAAACTCAACTTGTCGTGTTTGGAGGAAGAAGAATGCTGAGTTGCAGCCCAAGAACACCATACCTACTGTGAAGCATGGGGGTGGAAACATCATGCTTTGGGTCTGTCTTTCTGCAAATGGGACAGGACAACTGATCCATGTTAAGGGAAGAATGAATGGCCATGTATCATGAGATTTTAAGACAAAACCTCCTTCCATCAGTGAGAGCATTGAGGATGCAATGTAGCTGGGTTTTCCAACATGACAATGATCCCAAACACACCGCTCGAGCAACAAAGGAGTGGCTCCGTAAAAAGCATTTCAAGGTCCTGGAGTGGTCGAACCAGTCTCCAGATGTCAAACCCTTAGAAAATTTGTTGAGGGAGTTGAAAGTCCACGTTGCTCAGTGACAGCCCCAAAATATCACTACTCTAGAGGAGATCTGCATGGAGGAATGGGCCAAAATACCAGCTACAGTGTGTGCAAACCTGGTGAAGACTTACAGGAAACATTTGACCTCTGTCATTGCCAACAAAGATTATGTTACAAAGTATTGAGTTGAACTTTTGTTATTGACCAAGTACTTATTTTCCACCATAATTTACAAATACATTCTTTAAAAATCCTACAATGTGATTTTCTCATTTTGTCTCTCATAATTGAAGTGTACCTATGTTGAAAATTACAGACCTCTCTCATCTTTCTAAGTAGGAGCACTTGCACAATCAGGGACTGACTAAATACTTTTTTGCCCCACTGTATTTAAAGCGTGCGTGCATGTATGTCTGCGTGATTTTATTTAGTAAGTTCAATGTAAGTACATAATATAATTGTAAATAGGTTAAAAATACATGGATGACACAAGAAAGTGAAAACACTTATTTCCATTGTGGTCCATTTAAAAATCAAATGACAAAATAGAAGTAAAAATCATGTAATAATAATAATACTGACAATAATAATGATGATGATTATGATAACGAAGGACCTAAACAATTTTTAAATGCATTAAGACAGTAAATTAACATCACCACATTATGTAGTTAACAGGAAATAAAGGGGTTGAGTATCCTACCCAATTCCAACTCATTATAGAAACTTTGCACAATTTATTACACCCTTGAAAAATGTCAACTACCTGTTGGGAAGGTGTCGTAGCACGGACCCACAACAGGGGGCGCAAATGAACGGACAATAAGTAAGCCAAAAGGTAACAATTTAATGTTGTGATATTACACAATGAAACGTGTCTTAATGTTCACAGTCAATAAACACCAGGTGACGTGTGGGCAGGCTCGAAGATAGAAGACGCCCGACGAGAGAGAAGCCGCGTCCCACACGGCCTCCACCACCAACGGCCTGAAGAACACCGGAGCCGCCAAGTCCCGAGTCCCCAGGTGGCCTCTGTCTTCGGCTGTCGACCCTGGTACTGCTGGCAGAAAACAGAAAGATGATGTGTGAGTGTGAGTCCGCACACTCAGTAATTAACAGTCCAGACACCGTTAGGAGGGAGCACCTCCACCTCCAAATCACAGACACTCGTGCAGCTCCTGATCAACCACTTATCTGGGACGGGGTGCGAGGTGAAGCCGTCACTGTCACACCAAACGCCAATCCTCCAGACAAGGAAAGCACCAGGAAAACGGCTGCAACAGAAGTTCAGATTACTATTCAACGTATAAGTCAGCAGAGAAAATTACCTTAGTACTGGTAGTCGATTTCTCGGCGGGGAGGTGGAGTTGCAGTCCGGCTTATATGGTGGTGTAGATGAGTGACAGCTGGAGTAATGAGTGACAGCTGTCACCTCCTCTGGGTCTGGCGCCCTCTCGTGCTTGGAGCCCGCACTCCAAGCAGGGCGCCCTCTGGTGGTAGTGGGCCAGCAGTACCTCCTCTTCAGCGGCCCACACAACACTACCTATTGTATAAACATTACCCAATCTAGAGCCCATGGATCCCCACGTGCAACGCACTCAGATAGATAGATAGATATAACTTACTGTGTCACTGTATCTGGGTGTGATATCTCAGCTGCCCAGGAGGTGATTGTAATTGTCTCCAGCGGGTTGTTTTAAGAGTCAGAGGATCGTAAGGGTGCTGCTCCCAGCCCTGGAGGTTATTTACAGCACACGTTCCCTCGCGAAAGCCACTGGTATTGGCATGTACAGTACATGCTCATGCCACAATCTACTTGAACTTCTTCCATCTGGCAAACAAGACTGAGCTTTTCATGGACAGACTTCAATGTTAAATGACAGTTTCATCTCAAGAGCCAGAAGTACACTTAACCAGTCCATCAAGTGCCTTGGGCAAAATTACTTGGACTCACTTTGTTATAAAAACAATGAATGTTTATGCGCGTCATTGAATGGAACATTTTATCTTTCACCAAATTAAATATTCTTTTCATTACACAAATTAAGAAAACATTCATCATTTGTTTTATATCACACCTAAAATGAATCCTTGTCATTTGATATTTTATTAATTTCTAAACAGAAAAGGGGCTTACATTTTGGTGTGTGTCACTGGTCCTTTGAGGACAAGAGGTTCTATACAGTCCAACACAAACTTTAAAAAGCAATCCAATCCATCACAAAATTGTTGTCAAGACAACTTACAACATCATCCTGGAGCTGACCTCTAATGAGCTACAGGGGTCAATAAAGAATTACACAGGGATCAAAATAAAAAAAGCTCCAGTCATGTTGAAAACTATACCACATTATTTGTCTGATCATAACGATTCCATAAAGGTATAGTTTGAACTATCTATGACAGAACGTTCTGGAGTTATGGGGTAAAAACAGCAAAAATTGTTACAAAGGTCAGTTTTAGTTTGTACAGAGGTCTAAAGTTGGTATAAAGTGATGCAAATTATTGGTTGAGCTAATAGGATTAATAAATGGAATAGTTTTGACTGTGTTGGTGTCCAGAGTAAAGGTCAAATAAGGTCAGCATCCATTGGATTCTATGATATATGTCACATGTTACCCCATAACAACAACTAAGCATGACAGATGGTGCAAACTATTCCATATATTAATCCTCCCCCCCGATTGCTCAGTTTAGATGGACAGCCAGTTCTTGGAAGAGTCTTGTTGGATCTGAACGTCTTCCATTTATGGATGATGGCAGCCACCGTGCTCATTGGGACCTTCAAAGCAGCAGAAATGTTTCTGTACCCTTCCCCAGATTTGTGCCTTGAGACAATCCTGTCTCAGAGGTCTACAGACAGTTCCTTTGACTTCATGCTTGGTTTGTGCTCTGACATGCACTGTCAACTGTGGGACCTTATATGTAGACAGGAGTGTGCCTTTCCAAATCATGTTCAATCAACTGAATTTACCCCAGGTGGACTCCAGTTAAGCCGTATAAACATCTCAATGATGATCAATGGAAATGAGATACACCTGAGCTCAATTTTGAGCTTCATGCCATGTACATGTGATTTCTTAGTTTTTTATTTTTAATAAATTAGCAAAAATCTAAAAAAAAACTTTTTCTCACATTGTCATTATGGGGTATTGTGTATAGAATTTTGAAGAGAAAAATGAATTTCATCCATTTTTAAATAAGGCTATAACATAATAAAATGTAGAAAAAGTGAAGCGCTGTGAATACTTTCCGGATGCACCGTAGAATAAAGATACTGCTTAAAGGGTCCCTGCCACGCCATGACATTTTTACATATTCTTGAAGAATAAAAAAGCTTTTTCCACATGTTGTCTTTGTTTTTTTACCATAAAATTACACTGAACAAGGATTTAGATGTTTCGTTACCCATCTGAGAATTTGCATTTACCGCCTCCGAGTTGACCTACTTTATCGCTGCGACAGATGTGACGTCATGCGAGTAAATGTGTCGAAACGATGCTCTGTTTACCAATACGGCAGACACGGACAGCGAAGGCATAGTGAGCGATTATAGTGAAGATTTAAGTGACGTATCGATTGTTTTTGAAGAAGATGAGGACGTTTCTGATGAACGAAGCAACGGTGAAAATAATGAGGGGCTCCAGTCATATATGTTCGAGCCGTACGCGACAGAAGATGAGGATGAAGCGCAGCTGTCGGGATGACAACAACAACGAAGTCACTGTGGAGGAGGATATAAGCTGCTTACAAAACATAGAATGGTTTGCTCACTCACCACCTTTTCTTATAAATGATCATTTATTCCTGGGTAATAAACAGTTCCACCTGCATTTTGATCAATTTGTACCTGGACTGCGGTGTATTTATATGTGTATGAAAAAATTATTTCAGTAGCACAGCGTGCTTAAATTCAGGAGTTTGTTGTAAAATCACTGAAAATAAAGTTTCTGTACATTGTCTAATCAGCATCTTGATATGGCACACCTGTGAGGTGCGATGGATTATCTCAGCAAAGGAGAAGTGCTCACTATCACAGATTTAGACTGGTTTATGAACAATATTTGAGGGAAATGGTGATATTGTGTATGTGGAAAAAGTTTGAGTTCATCTCATACAAAATGGGAGCAAAACCAAAAGTGTTGCGTTTATATTTTTGTTGAGTATATATAATCACACTCGCACGCTCATCCAGGCTGCAGAAGCTTCTGATTTTTTAAAGAGAGATCTCAAAGTGCCATAAAAGTTCATCACTTCAGTTCTGTCAACAGACATGCTATGAGTTATGACAACAGAAACAATTCACCTGTGACATTTTTCAGTTTAATCACTTGTGGAAGTGAACAACACAGCCCATCTGTGGACCTGTCACACCTGTTGGTAACTATTCTGAATGTTATCAAGATAAATACAGCTATTGTGACTTTACTTGCTTTCTTGTGATGCTATTCCCAGTTGTGATGTCATTACTTTATTTACTTGGTGACTCTTACATCCATTTTATGTACTTTTCAACAAGTACTTTTCTTCATTTTTCAGGCATGTTTTTTTCCAGGGTTATTGCTGTTTTAAGACAATATTTTGACTAACCAAAAATATGGATATGATATACTCATGAACAGTGGTGGGCACAGTTCCAATAATCCCATAACCAGTAATTATCAAAGATAATGTTTTCATTATTGGATTATCTTTTTAGGTAACTTTAAAAACCATTATTGGACTAATTATCTTGTGATACATTTTTGTCCGATAACTTATAACCGATAACATGGTAAGTAAAGCTGAACAGCTACAAACATTTATAAAATTTAACATCAGTTGACAACCTACCTGTTAAATGTTTCATAGCTGTTGTGTAGTTCTGCAAAACAGAGAACAGCTGCTTCAAAAAGAAACCACTCTGTCCTCTGCAGCCCCCCAAAAAACCTAATTTCTTTTAACTCCATACTGATACAATGGCAATATCACCCAAGTCATCCAGAGACATACATTTTTAACTTATGGTTCAACTTTTAACCAAACTAATTTGGGACAAGTTATTTAAATTAACATCATGTCTGAAGTCTTATAAAGTGAAAATATCAGATATATGTTTTTGTTTTAAAGTAATGCGCTAATTTTTAAGGTTTTAGTGTGGATACGTGCTGTGCCCAGCAGTGCATTATGGGTAGAATAGGCCCACCCGGAAACTGAACATTCTTTGAATGTTCATTGAACATTTGCATGACAACATTTGCAAACATGGCCTGAACATTGGATGAACGTCATATGAACAAAGAATGAGGACAGGTAATGTTTGCATGCAAACATTCAATGAACATTATACAAACGTTCACAAATATCATGTGAACAGTTGAACCAGAACATTAAATGAACATTTGAATGTTCGAATGCTAACATTACCTGTCCTCATTCTTTGTTCATGATGTTCGTGCAATGTTCCTGCTCAATATAGCTACAATTTTTTGTGATTTTTCCTATTGAGAACTAAAAATGATGTAAAACAAACTTTATAAATGTTTTGAAATTCAACAGGTTTTATTCAAATAGTAACTTGCAATGTATTCATGGAATTCACATATAAAATCAATAATGCAGAAACTTTTGAAATCACTTACAGATTTAATGATGGAATTCATCTTTACAGAATTAAACATCATGCTCAAAAATAAAAAAGCACATAAAATGAAAAATTTTCAACTTTACAAAAGATTTCTTACATGGCATACCACCGACACTACTCCAAAAGATGTTCAGACAAAAGAATAAATCTTCGAGAAACAATAATGAAACCTAAAAAACATTCATCTATTGATCTACAACCAACTACACATTTTAGGAGCAAAAATAAATTCAGCTTACATCTACATACAGTTAATACTTTATATTTAAGAGCAAAACTGTGGACAGTTTTAAAACAAACACTCTCAAATTCCCTGAGAAAATTCCTATGAAAAAATATTAATATAAAGTTTTTAACGACAGATTTGAAGACTCAGTATGACATTAGTCAGATACGACAATGCAACTTGCTGAACACACATTTTAAGAGCGAAACTGAACAGTTTAACACAAACACATTACAATCAATAAATTTCCTGAGGAAATTCACATGACAAAACACTAAGTTTTTATCACATAAAAGTATGATAGTCAGATACAATATAATTGAACACAATTTTTAAAGCAAAACTGAAGTTTTAACACAAACACATTACAATAAAATTTCCTGAGAAAATTCATGATAAAAAAAATATACAAAAATAATAAAAATTATTAATTTAAATTAATGTTTGATCACCAGAGAAAAAAGTTTCTCCGGAAGTAAAATAAAATTTTATCAAAAATATTCCATGTACAAGGCAAATTAAATGCTGCTGCTAATCTGCTCATAAGCTTTGATATTATGAAATATAAACACAATGCTAAAATACCCTCAGCCATATGAGGATTGTCTTCATAATAATTACTTAATTGGTATCCCAGTGCAAAGTGTGTATATATATATGCCCTTTATTGTGTTATCTGTGTATCTCTAATATATTCGCCTCTGTATGTTTATATTGTTGTAGGATAAACTGACATTTTAATGGCATCCAAAGATCGTGCGTGTGCACATGCATGAACTTCTGAAAAATGTGGAAGTTACCATCGACTGCAGGATGTGTGCACACTGACGTCTGCGAGATGTCTTGTGTTATCAGGTTGTGAAAACAGCGTTTTCCAGTAGCTTTTACATATGATAGACATGTTAGATTTACACGGAAATTAAATGTTTTGTAGCGGATTCTGCCATGTTAGCATTAGCAGCCAGACAGACCAGACGTCACGGTGCCTCTCTACTGTGACTGGGTGTCACCCCCCACCCAAAAAAAGACAGATTTGCAAGATTGTTAGTTTCTCAAACCTGTAATCTGGGTCAGGAAGAAGTTCAGGATGGTCCCGTCTATACTTCTTCTGCTTGGATAGGACATCTTCGGATTATGGCACAATTGTAGAAATGATTGATATTTATTGCAGCCTCCATAACTAAATTTGTGGCACGTCCCTGGCAAGGCTGCCTTTGACGGTTCCTGACTTGCCCTGACTGCTGAAGCACTGCCAAAGATAAACAGGAGCCGTAGTGTACAAGCAGCCCCTGACAATGCTTGTTACCGTATTCTTCCCTTGTTCCATTCCAGGGGTGTATGCAGTCAAGGCATTGATTAGGGCATTCCTCTGGTGCCTGGTTCACTTGTCCTCGCCCTCAAGTCTGTCATTAGCACTCCTGAGCTGCAAGTTGAACATTTCCATTGTTAGTCATAAGCAATTATATATACACTTTCCTGTTCAGATACTGTATAATTTGAGCGGCATGGTCATAACTGGTATTCAACTCAACTCCTTATTGGACAGGCCCTATATTTTTAACAAGCTGTTTATTTGCTTGCAGAATTTTTCTCAGGTTAGTTATCAGCGAGGTATACCACACAGGTGAAAGCAGATCAGACAAAAATGATTAATCCTCTGTACCCAATGCTATTTGTGTAAAGGGCTTTTCACACCGCATGCTTGGAAGTGTCAGAAGCGCCACAAATCGGTCTAAAAAGCATTATTTTCAATGAAACACGTAGCTTTTTACAGACGTTAGAAGTGTCACGTCAAAAGCTGAGCTAAACAGATGCTTCTACCGGGAGTGTGCGCATTCCTGCTTGTCAACAGAATGACGTTCAAAGTTCAACCCAATCCAACTTTTGGTGCTCTGAACTGTGACAAAGCTTCGCACTGTCCAATACAAACGTGTTGGGTCCAAACATGGAAGACTCGTGGAAGAAACCACAGAAACATGGCCCAGGACTGCTCATTTATACAGAGCAGTTTTCTGAAGAAAAATCCTTGCAAATGTTTTTTTAACCCAAAAATTAATTTGATTGTGAAATCAAATTGCTATATTAAAGCTTTTTCTTGGTTCATCGACACACATACAACATGGCGATCATTCAGCTTTCCTCTGGAAAAAAATCAAGAGTGAAAATCTCCACCCCCACCTGCTGCATGCGTCGCGTCAGGGTGTAGGGAGGCGTTGACACAACATGACTGACGACACAGTGGGAGTTGTTGCCTGATGCGTATAAAGCATGCAATGTGAAAGGCCCTTTAGTTACTATTTTCCATAAATACAGCATGTTTATAATACACTGTGTAAAAAAAAAAAAAAAAAAAAAAAGGCAAAACTTTATTGAAGTGAAGAGGATCTAACAAACAGAAAACACATTAATTCACTTCTTTGAGTGACTTTACTGGAAGCCCCATTACTTCCAGGCACTGCTTGTAATTGGCTCAGGCACACACTTCTGGTTTAGCTGGCCAACCTTCGGATAATCGTGTCAGCAGCGTTCACATTGTTCTCTCTCCTGGTATGTCTGGGAACCGACACTTTCAGGGATGGTCCAAGGATGTAGTGCATCAACTTTGTCATTCAGCTGTTCGATACTGTGAATGATGTCATTCTGCTTCTCCTGGAACACAAAATGTATATAGATCCACATGTTACAACCTTAATACAGACGTTCCCACTTTTTTATTAAATCCTATGCTTCACAAATGATTAAGCCAATGCTGCTGACCTTTCATCATGAGCACGGACAAATCTGTGAATGAACTGAGTGATGAAAGTGAGCTATGAAAAAAAAAAAAAACTTGAAAGATCTTGAAAAGGCCCTGGTGGGGTCTGGTGGTTGTCCCCCAGAAAATGTGAAATCTCAAATGCATTCTGGTGCTTACTCAGGTCTATTCCAAAAGAATCTCAAAAAATTATTATTTTTTTGTTAGCACAGGTCAGTTTTTCCACCCCAGATAAGGTGGTAAACCTCAGCAGTACAGCATAGAAGTCCTTCTGTTTCAAGTGTATGGTACCATAGACAGTATGCACACACTATGCAAATGAAACTATGCAAATTTTTTATATAAGAAATTCTGAAACTTTATATCAGCAATAAATAAATGTTTATTGAGTAACAGGGCCTGTAAATTATTTCTTTAAGGAAGGAAAGTTAGCATATACAACTTCATTACTGACAGATTTTACTCTATTTTCAAATTATATCCCAAATAGAACAGAGTATTTATTGCCAGAAATGTTTGAATATTTTGCTTGCTTGGACACACTATACAATCTTATTTAACCATTATAGTACAAACCTCGGGATAATCGGGCTGATGTGAATCAACTGCAGGCACACACTCAACCCACTGATCAGATGGAGGATTCACTGATTGAACAACTCTTATGGCAGCCGGCATGGTTGCTGTTGGGGGGAAACAAGCAATAATCCAAAAATATTATCACAAGCTTATCTTCATAAAGTCTCTTTCTGGGCACTGACATTACTTAAATTTCAAATGCGTCAACACCTAATAAAAGAGACTATATATTTTAGTCATGTTTTAGTCAAAATATTAATTAGGCCTGTGCCTCTCTGTGGCTAACGTTAGCTCCATGCTAGTCAAAAATGTGTTGGTTTGGTTCCCATTAATCTATGGCTGGCATAATCAAGCTTCAAGCAAGTTTTGTTATTTCTGACTAAAACGAATTTGTGCTCACATCAGGTTCCGTTACCTTCTTTTGATATTCACAGCGTCGATATCACGGCACAAAGGCCCAGCCATTTGAAGCTAGCTGCTACCTCATGGGTAGCTATGTGGTGGTTCTTTGTGAGGAATCCCAGTCGACGAGCGTCCAGCATTAGTCTCCTGCTCTCAGTGGTCTCTTAATCATAGTATAGAGACTGAACAAGTAAATTAACTTGTGGAACACAAACTTCTATTTGCTAAAACAGAACGGAGTTGAGTGCTGCAACTCAGCTAAGTCTTCTTCTTCTGCTCTGTTAAACAGTGGGTTTTAACCCAACTCGGTGCACTACTGCCACCAACTGGTGCGTGAGCAGCACTGCAAGCAACTGTGAAGCAGCAAGCATATTGTTAACAAAATAATTTAATAGTAAATAGATCTATGTACACAAACTACTTTAAATAAAATGAATTCATTTGAATTGTATCCTCTGATAATGTTGATCAAACATGTTTTAAAATAAAGCACTATAGTGTTTCAGACGTTCTGACCCAATTATTACAGTAGTTTTGTGAGACAGCATTTCTCTGAGCTGATAAACCTGCTCTGGCTTTACCTTTAACCACGAAGGAACCAAACACTTATGCTAGAAATTTGTTAACTTAATTGGCAATACTTGAATGTATAATGTGATTACAGGAAATTATACACAATGATCACTGATGCTTTTTTATTTTTTATTTTTTTACCAGAATGAGTATGTTGCATTTTACATACAGAAATGATTGTATCCAGGTCTTACAATTATATTGTGTACAATGTACATGTTTTACCCTGGATAATTATAATATCATGCCTCACTGCAAACATGAATTAAGCAGCCTAAATAAAGGAATCAGAAAGCAAGAAATATGTTGTAACAATTATGTGGTAACAATTCCCACCAAACACTGTTCAACTGTGACATGAAGTCATCCTCAAATGAGGCCTGAGCGAAACACTAAACCCTGGACAAATGTTCATTCTGGAAATGTGAAATCGAGTTGATTTCTGCCACTGTAACGTGTGTGACTGCTATATTCATTTCATGTTCAAACATGTTTGAACTGCAAGTTGTGAAGTGACCAGTAAAAATATTATTTGTCTGTGAGCTGTTTTATTTAAATGTCAATGCTTCCTGCTCATGCATGTTGAAAACATTATTTTGTAAATCAGTTTTTAATAACTTTAATGTATTTTTCCTTATTTACAAAAATGCTAAAGATAGGCTTTTTTTTAAATTTGGCAAAATGTATGTAACTCAGGTCTGTGGGACGTCTGGATAATAAGATGCCATTGCAATCTGTTTCCATAAAAGTAGCTGGTAGATGACAATCACAGTCTGTAGTGATGTAAATTATTTTGCAAAAATTAATATTCCAATTAACAGAGTGCATGTTTATGCAAGTTGCACCAAGACATGTTTCGGAGTTAGCTCTGTCAGTTTATTACAGTAATCTTGAAATTATACAGTATATTCAGTAGGCCTGAATAAATCATAAATCGACAAATTCTTGGTTACCATGGTAGAGTGCTTAAATTATTTCCTATTGTTCATTCTACCTATGTTTGCACACATAATTTAAATGGAGTCCAACATTAACTTTCTGTATGCCGTAAATGATATTTAATGTTTTCCTATAATGTGAAATTTTACACACACACACACACACACACACACACACACACATATATATATATATATATATATATATATATATATATATATATATATATATATATATATATATATATATATATATATATATATATATACACACACACTTTTATTTAGAGGCAAGCTTTACACATACAACATGAACATTATGTGAATGTTGAACATTAAGCATACATTCTATGAACATTTGACTAATTTTTGCAAATGTTTCCTCACATGTTTGTCTAATGTTTGCTTCCATGCAAACATTAGACAAACATCACAAACATTATATGAATGTTCGCAAACTTGCTGAACAGTAAATGAACATTCTACGAACGTTCAGTTGATGTTCGCAAATGTTCGCCTCCATGCAAACATTAGGCAAACATCACAAACATTACATGAACGTTCACAAACTTGCTGAACAGTAAACAAACATTCTATGAACATTTGTTTGATGTTTGCAAATGTTCGCTTCTGGGTGGGGGGTAATCTCAGTACTTTCACGACATGAGAAATGCATTTGAAACACTCTGATCAGGCTGATCAGGCTGTACGGACAACAGCATTAAACTCTAGTGCCTAAAATTCTCATGAATATATTTTCTGGGTTTATAGACATTGTTATTTTTTCTGTGATTATTAAATACCACGCATCTTAAATGTAGCAGACACGGATTATCTGGAATTTTGTTTTGTCAAGTTTTCAAGGTCTCTACTGCCATCTACTGGCCAGTCGTTTTCATGGCAGTATTGGCCCTGAAGCTGGGCTGATATATATTCAATCACTATACTGGGCGACAGCTCAAACTGTATGACAGAACTGCACGGTGTAAAAGTTCATAGCGCATGATTTATGTTCTCACACACATTGTACGTTCAAAAACCACACGTCGGACTCGTGTTTCCAGAAGCAAAACATAAACAGAAGCTTTTTTTCAAACTTAATTTACAAAAACTCTCGATGGGAGTACGGAACCCAGGAGAGGTCACTTAAAGTGATATTTTTTTCTGGCCATGATTAATTTGTGTGCATGTTTTCCTTTAATTGAGCCCATAAATTAATAAAACGTGCTCTCAAATTAATAAAACATGCGCACGTTTTCCTGGCCGTGATAATTCGTGCGCACGTTTCCTTTAATTGAGCCCTCGAATTAATAAAACGTGGGCACGTTTTCCTTTCGTTCAAAATTAACTTCATAATATGACCTAAATTGTCATCCTCACGACAGGGAGATGCTTCGCCCTCAGCATCCTTTTTAATGTGCTTAAACTCCAGATGATGTCATGCTGGGCAGCTGGAGTTCTCTATATGTCCTTGTGCGCCCAAACCATGATGATACACTCGGACCAGATCCATTTCTAATTGGACAATGTATTACACTGTCTCCTGGTTTGTTGGCTAATAGCCAACATTTACGTATGTGTCAATATTGAGTGCACGTTTTACAAATTGTGGCCACGTTTAAGTAGATCGTGCCCTTGTTTTACTCAATCGATGCTAAAAACGAGCACACAATATAATAAAACGTGTGCACAAAATAATAAAACATGCGCACAACATCATAAAACGTGCGCACAATATAATAAAATGAGTGCACATTCTCTCCACATGCAAAACATTTTGCGATGACAGTTCCAGGGCTCCGTAAAAATGCCTGTTTTTACAAATAAAAAAATGGAATATTTTACAAAAGCACATTTATCTTTAAACACCAACACATGACACACAATGAGTCATTCATTATGTGTCATTATATATTGGTTGAGTCATTCATTATGTAAACCAACATTAATGTGTTGGTTTATGATAGAGTTTTCTATATATTGTCAATATTATTATCAAATATTAATGTCTTTGTCTTTACTTTGATGCCTTTACTTTGATCAACTGCCTTTCATCTTGTTTTGATTCTGTTCTCTGTTTTCTATATATACATATATGCATATGTAAGAGTTCATGCACCATTATTCTTCTAAATAATCACTCATTGTTAAAACAGTAATATAAACTGAACTTTTGAAGTAACATTTGTTCTTCTGCTTAATGAATGTGCAGTCTGTTTTGCTAAAGCTATGTTTCTGCTGAACACAGACTACAACTGCTCCCATAAAAAAAGTAACATTTGTTGGTGAATGAATGCGCAGACTGTTTTGCTAGAGCTGTGTTTTTGTCCAGCACAGATTAATATTTTGGCCTTGAGCAGAGAATAACACACTAGTTCGAGGCTGGCACTGTAATGTCTCAATTTGAAGAACAATTACTATCTGTCTGAGCAAGACTGCAGGGCGCCTTCCAGGTGCGAAGTGATACAAGTATGAATTGACTGAAGAAACGCAGCTGTGCCTCGTATATCATTTTGTAATATGTCTGTGTGCAGTAAATTCAGGAGCAGAGTGGGCGGGCCCTTCAGAGCTGACTGACGGACAGTGACGAGGGGTCACGCTGGCTCTCCCTGATCAGGAAATGAAATTCAGTCTCCAGCATGATCATTCTTTGTGTTTAGTTAACTGAGTTGCTTTTTTAAAGATTTCAACTCTGACATCTTGGTCCTTCGACAGCCGGGTGCCAACAGACCGGAACGGTGGTCAGCCTGTGACGGAGGACGCCCGTGGAGACCGTGGCCATGGCCGGGACTAGTTCCTGCAGACCCTTTTCCGGGGTGTCAGGAAAGATGACTTTAAGCTTGCTCTCAGCTTGTTTTCATCTTGGAGTATAATACGTGCCATGGGATTAATATACATGCTGTTGAATTAAACTGCACAGTTTTTGGTACCTTCGAAGAAATGATCTAAAATAATTAATTCTCAGAAAAGCTGAAGTGTTAACAGAAAAGAGGAACTTGAGAAATAAGTTAGTGGTAGGGGCTGCGGAGATTTCCAGTAAAGCAGAAGGAGAAGGGAGGAGGTTTTGAGTCAACAGTGTCCCCATGGTAGCCAAGATCATCTGAGGACGACTGGAGTCAGGAACATATATAACTTGTTGAAACACCAGAAAACGGGGTTATTCTTCCAGGGAGAGGTGCTGTTGCCACTACTCCCCTGCTACGAGGAGATCACAAGACTTGACCATCTTGTGAGCATCAATTGGAATCGTGGAGTGAGAGGATTGGAGCCATGCAGAGTCGTTTGAGAGATATTACGACGCCCACTCAGGCCGTCCAGTTACGGAGTAGCAGAATGATGGAGGATAACCACTGGCCTTAAGTCTGAGTGGGGAATGTTCAACGATTTCTCTCTCAAGGAATATCTCAGCATACCAGAATGGATTAGATCAACTTGTGGTTGATTGAAGATGGAATAATATCTTATGTGGATTAACCTTGCTGAAGGATCACAATATCGCACAAGGATCGTGGTCAGCCAACGACTAATAGCTGATGAAGAGGAAATCAAGTTCATCGTGCTGGGGACCTTAACCTCGAAAACCTTCCTCCCTCACTCCCAGGAAAATTTGTTAAGAAATCAATCCAGTCCCAGTCAAAGCAAGATCAGTCAGAATTATTGTATTATTAAAAAAATAAATAAATAAAAACAAAACAAAAATAATAATAATAATAATAATAATAATAATAATAAATCGCAGCCAATTATTATTTTAATTATATTTGTATTACTGTTGTGAAATCATCACCATATAACCCATGATGAATATGTTATTGGCAAAACCTGCAATAAAACTCCAAGCATGCAGTCAAAGTGTTAAGGCTCAGACATTGCTGCTTTTGATACTGTTGACCATAAAATTTTATTACAGAGATTAGAGCATGCCATAGGTATTAAAGGCACTGCGCTGCGGTGGTTTGAATCATATTTGTCTAATAGATTACAATTTGTTCATGTAAATGGGGAATCTTCTTCACAGACTAAAGTTAATTATGGAGTTCCACAAGGTTCTGTGCTAGGACCAATTTTATTCACTTTATACATGCTTCCCTTAGGCAGTATTATTAGACGGTATCGCTTAAATTTTCATTGTTACGCAGATGATACCCAGCTTTATCTATCCATGAATCCAGAGGACACACACCAATTAGCTAAACTGCAGGATTGTCTTACAGACATAAAGACATGGATGACCTCTAATTTCCTGCTTTTAAACTCAGATAAAACTGAAGTTATTGTACTTGGCCCCACAAATCTTAGAAACATGGTGTCTAACCAGATCCTTACTCTGGATGGCATTACCCTGACCTCTAGTAATACTGTGAGAAATCTTGGAGTCATTTTTGATCAGGATATGTCATTCAAAGCACATATTAAACAAATATGTAGGACTGCTTTTTTGCATTTACGTAATATCTCTAAAATCAGAAAGGTCTTGTCTCAGAGTGATGCTGAAAAACTAATTCATGCATTTATTTCCTCTAGGCTGGACTATTGTAATTCATTATTATCAGGTTGTCCTAAAAGTTCCCTAAAAAGCCTTCAGTTAATTCAAAATGCTGCAGCTAGAGTACTGACGGGGACTAGAAGGAGAGAGCATATCTCACCCATATTGGCCTCTCTTCATTGGCTTCCTGTTAATTCTAGAATAGAATTTAAAATTCTTCTTCTTACTTATAAGGTTTTGAATAATCAGGTCCCATCTTATCTTAGGGACCTCGTAGTACCATATCACCCCAATAGAGCGCTTCGCTCTCAGACTGCAGGCTTACTTGTAGTTCCTAGGGTTTGTAAGAGTAGAATGGGAGGCAGAGCCTTCAGCTTTCAGGCTCCTCTCCTGTGGAACCAGCTCCCAATTCAGATCAGGGAGACAGACACCCTCTCTACTTTTAAGATTAGGCTTAAAACTTTCCTTTTTGCTAAAGCTTATAGTTAGGGCTGGATCAGGTGACCCTGAACCATCCCTTAGTTATGCTGCTATAGACGTAGACTGCTGGGGGGTTCCCATGATGCACTGTTTCTTTCTCTTTTTGCTCTGTATGCACCACTCTGCATTTAATCATTAGTGATCGATCTCTGCTCCCCTCCACAGCATGTCTTTTTCCTGGTTCTCTCCCTCAGCCCCAACCAGTCCCAGCAGAAGACTGCCCCTCCCTGAGCCTGGTTCTGCTGGAGGATTCTTCCTGTTAAAAGGGAGTTTTTCCTTCCCACTGTAGCCAAGTGCTTGCTCACAGGGGGTCGTTTTGACCGTTGGGGTTTTACATAATTATTGTATGGCCTTGCCTTACAATATAAAGCGCCTTGGGGCAACTGTTTGTTGTGATTTGGCGCTATATAAAAAAAATTGATTGATTGATTGATTGATTGGATTATTGATGCTTCTTAAGGTGTGAAAGTTAAGTTTATTGGGTGCACAACATCAAAGTGCTCTAAAAGGTTAGTCTGGTTTTCAATAAAAATAACACATCCTGGGGACTCGCTGTACGAGTCACTAAATTTAAAATCTAGCAACATTCCAAGAGCCCTGATTCATAAGAGGAGAGCTGCCGTTAACGGGCGTGGCCGGTTCGTATCCTGGTTCCTGAGGAGGCTATTCAACCGGGGTGCAAGACCAGCTTCAGCAGGGTGGACGTCCGGATGGAGGCAGTGAGCAGCTAGATGAATCTCCTCCACACCAGCTTAAATAGCCTTTGTGTAGCCTTGCCGGGTAATACCCGTGGAGACACGAAGGTCAGACCCCAGAGACGGAGAGCTGGTTTTACACAACCACACTCATCGGAGGGTGAGCGTGTGCCGTGTATCTAGGTAGTGGGATCGGACACGTGGCGCCCGAACAGGGACCAGACAAAGTGTAGTCGGGTCCGAGGAAGAATCCTGGCCAAAGGAGAGTCTTTGCCATTGGGCAGGTGGAAAGCCCCTGAATAGATCACCAAAGAGGACAGTGTTGTGGAGAGTGTTGGCTGATGGCTTGTATAGCTCCAGTAACGGCTTGAAACATATCTGTCCTCCAGAGGTGTGAAAATTTGGAGGCACCCACCAGAAGGACGAAGTAAAGGAAACAGGAGTAATTATCCCAGGGAGCTGGGCTCGGGGACGAGAAGCAGACGGGGATAGCTTGCTGGATCGTCATTAAACGACGAGGAAGGGAAGCAGGCAAGGGAGCCTGCTGGATCGGATCGTCAAGAAAGCAGGTATGAGAGTATACCGTGCAAAATGGTGATCTACAAGAGAGAATAGGATCATCACCCCGTGAGGTTCCTGAGGGGAGAAGCGGGGAAAAGAGCAGCTGATCTGGAATTAACCTCTGGAATTAGCATTGAATAGCCAAGTAGTCTGTCACTCATCCCTGACTCAAGGCACCAAGAGAGGCTTTGAGAGGCAGACGACTCGAGACGACAAAGACCATAGCTGAAGTCAAGGAGACGACAGTGGTGGAATCGACAATCTCAGCAACCGAGAGAATAAAAAGAGGGCAATCATTACGAAACAGTAAGTTTAGTATTAAGAACAAGCAGTGAAAATATGGCCGAAGGAGAGCCAGGACCCGTAGCAAACCCTGAATCCGAACATGAAGGGAAAAAAGAAGTGGATTTCCGGCCACACAGAGTGGTATTGTATGGACGAGAATATGATACTTGGGCAGAAACAGTTCAGAAATATGTCATAGATCAAAGTGTGGAAACTGATGAAGAACGTTTCAAAGAAGACATGGCAGGAATTATACACACATTAGGGATATACTATCCAGGTAAGCATAAGGAGGGGCAGATCCTGGCCGTTTTGAAGAGCCCACCAGTCCCAAAGGACAAGATGGGGAACAGAGAGTGGCTTGTATGGTGGTGTAAACTTCTCGGAGAAGAGTGGAAAAGAGGACAAATCACCACCTTAATAAGCCCCGAGAAAAGTTATGACTCCGTAGTAAAAATGACAGCTGGGTTGTTGGAAGTAGAGACGGTCCTGGTTGATGTTAAAGCAAAATCAGCGTCCGTATATGCTGAGTTTAAGTCCACGGCAGAACGGCTAAAAGGGTTAGGAAGAATGCTTAAGGAACAATATCCTATAATGGAAGATATAAGTGGAAGTCAGATCCTCGATAATGAAGACGAAGGCAAGATAGACTCCCAGGCCGAATCCAAACAAAGTGATGAGGAACACAACCCAGAGGTAGGTGGAGCTGAATCGATATCCCCGGGAGGTCCTAATCCTGGGGGAAATGGTCAAGAATATAAAAGCCCGGACCAGCTCCGCACAAGCTTTGACCCAGAGTGGCCAAAATTGCCCCTAAGAAGTGTGAGAGGAACAACCTCAACAGTTAGAAAACAGACAGAACGCCTGGTTGAGCAGGATAAAAGACGAAGAAGCCTTCAGGGAGTGTCTGGACAGATATTCCATCAATCGCCGGAATGTGGGCCGAGAAGCTTGGGACAGCTTAAAGCTGAAGAATGTGTTGCCGGACCGAGTTACCATATTAAAGAGGAAGGGCGTTCGCAGGAGATCTTTAGAAAATCTAAAGCAAAAACCCACCATGTATACACTGAATCTGACTACATGGAGGAATTGGACCCTATGCCCGAAGGAACCAAAAAAATGGTGGCCCAAGACGGAAGACAGGCATATCATTATTTTGGCAGTCCTTGGGATATAGATGGAGATAGTCTCATTGTCTTCACAAATCCCAGACTGAAAATTGCCAACCGAAAATTCCGAGCAAAGCTCAAGGAGCGGGCAGGCAGAGAATACCAAGAAGAGCTTAAGAATATAAAGGGGAGAGATCTGGACGGAAGATCGATGGTGATAACAAGCACACCACGAATGACTTATCATGCACTCATACATGTGCCCTTTGAAAGCTACCCAGGGAGAGAAAATTCGATCGAATACATGGAGGAAATGCTGAAAACTCTGGGAACAGCTATTGATTTGGCCAAAGAACGCCAGCATTGGCGGGTGGTGATATGTGTGGACGGATTACGATCTGGACATATGACATGGGAAGAGGCAGAAGAGGTTGCCATGGCAGCCGTGAACCTACACATGCATACCCCAGGAGCATGGGGATCAATGACAGACATTGTGGTGGTCACTAGCAATGAGCAGGAGTAAGATCGAGTGAGAAGGGCACTTGAAGCGGTGAACCTAGGACCAAGTAGAGCAGGTCCAAGGAAGGGTGCAGTTGGAGCTAGTGGAGTGGCAACTAGTCCCCCGCTAGTGATGCAGTCCATCCCCACGGCGACAAGTGAGAAAAGATCAGTTCATGCTGTGGGAGTGCAGCAACTAAGGATTAAAACCCCATGACCAACATTAAAACGAGTTGCAAGTGGGCTCCAGACTATCATACACCCCACAAGCTCCCAATCTCGGATGAGAGAGACTTTCCAGGCTCCTCCACCGGATAATGGAGAAGAGGATCCTATATTCATTCCTCTACCTGTCGGAGATGCCGAAGCATCCGGGTCACCCCAAAAGTCGGAACAAAACAGGGAGCTTCAACCACGAGACCCACGTCCTTCCCATGAATCTGATATGGATGACGACCAGGAAAGAGAGTCTGAAGAGGAGATCAATCCACAAGACTCGGAAGAGGATGAACCGCTATCTGTGGTAGGGAAAAGAGAAGTCTCACACCCAGAACTACGAACTGGACACTACAGAGGACGAAAGAAAGGAGTTGGGGTGTATAATGTGCGTGTAGCATCAGAGAGAATTGCAAGAGATATCAGGGTCAACCCAGTGGAGACCCGAGATAAGCGACAAACCTATGCTCCAGAAGTTGTGCAAACTGGGTATGACATCCCAGAAGAGTGGATTGAGCGACAAATGAAAAGAAAACTCACAAGGGAAAACAGCATTCACACATAAAGGGAAAAGTTATGTGTGGCAACGACTCCCGCAGGGATACAGAAATTCACCAAATGTGTTCCAAGCAGCAGTAATGGAAATATTAAAAGATCTAGGAGTAACAGTCTACATCGATGATGTGTTTATCGCAGATGATGATGAAAATGAACACCTAATGCGGCTGCAAAAGGTGATACAGAAGCTCACAGAAGCGGGATTAAAACTCAACCTGAGGAAATGTCAGTTTGGACAATTCAAGGTTAACTATTTGGGATTCCAGGTATCATCAGACCTGGGACTCTCAGAAGTATACCGAGAAAAATTGAGTCAGATTAAACCACCGCAATCTGAGAATGACCTACAGAAAATATTGGGATTATGTAACTATGTGAGAGATCACATTCCACACTATCAGAGATACGCAAAGCCCCTTTATGCTCGTCTCAAGAAGAAACCTAATGGACAAGAGCAAAAGCAATGGATTTGGACAGCTACAGATCAGGATTGCTTGGAAAAGCTAAAGAAAGCCATTCAAGACGCAGTTAGGCTGGAGCCGCGTAGTCTGACTACTCGTCTGCTAGCCGAAATAAGTTGTGAAGAAGAGGATTCGGTGGTAAAAGTGAGCAATGAAGGAGGGGGTATGGTAACTAGCAGTCCTGGCTAGATACTGGAGTGCGTTAAAAGAACTTGCACAAGGTCAGGGAATAAAAGTTATCACTCAAAGCCAAGGCCACCGGTTCCTAAGGAACTATTGAGAGTACTAAAGCCACAAATGCCAGATGGGGAAGGTGGGAGGACATCCTGCTAGACCCTGAGCTGGAAATTGGGCCAAAACAGGCGGCGACAAAGAAGTTGCCGAAGGAGAGGCAACTCCCTATGGAGCCATACGACTGGACTATGTACACCGATGGGTCGAAGAAGGGTATAGACAATATAGCTTATTGGGGCTATATTCTGAAGTATCAAGATAAAGAGAAATATCGTCAAAAAGGTCAAACGCCAGGGAGTGCCCAAGCTGGAGAAGTTACAGCAATACTGGAAGGAATCTTGGAGTTAACCAAGAGGAGAGTAAAAAGGGCTAAAGTGGTTACAGACAGTCATTACTGTGCACAAGCCCTGAAAGAGGACTTATCCATTTGGGAAGAAAACGGATTCGAGGGAGCTAAGGGGAAGCCTGTAGCTCATATGGATTTGTGTCATATGGATCGAGAAGTGGGAACAGACACCCAAGGGAAGGGTAGTTCCAAAAGAGTCCGTGAAAGAGGTGGTGCTGGCCGTACATGAAGCGCTTGGCCATGCAGGCACCATTCCCGCATGGAAGGAGCTGGAGAAGCTGCAACTTTGGATTCCGAGAAACCAAGTCTGCTGAGTCCTCAAAGACTGTGAAGTATGTGGTCGATACAATGCAGGACGATGAGGACAAAGGGTGGATGGTTTCACCATAAAGAGTACTGTTCCATGGGGATCAGTATGCAAGGATGTTGCTGGGCCCATGGGGGTGACCGGTAAGAAAGGAGAAAAGTATCTGTTGGTGCTTGTGGACTCTATGTCGGGCTATGTGACTGTTAAGCCTGTGAGAAAAGCCAAAGGCAGCAGTGTGATCAGCATGTTGGATCAAGTGTGCTCAAATCTGGGGATACCTAGGGAGCTGAGAACGGACAATGGGACACATTTCCGTAATGCTCAGGTCGACCAGTTTTGCCAGGAAAATGGAGTAATGAGAATTTACTCGCCCCCATACACCCCTCAAGCAAATGGAGTCGTAGAAAGGGCTATTGGACTGGTGAAAAACTGGATTGGGAAGAATGCTAACACAAGGGAATGGAGTACTAAGGCCCTGGAAATTGGACAGGCCCTGAATGACCGCCATCGTGCCGGCAGGCCCACCCCTTCGCAAGAACTGAACCAACGCCCATTTTCGACACCGGAAGTGGGGCGGAGTCAGACTAAAAGGGACGGAGAACCAGAACCAAAGATCCCATTTAAGGTTGGGCAGAACGTGTAGGTGAGAGCTCGAGATCACCTAACCAACACTGCTGTTAAACCTAAGTATGAGACCACAGATACAGTAGTGAAGATACTGGACAGCAACACAGTAGAATTGAAGAAGAAGGGAATCCAAGGAGTAGAGCAGCTGAAGCCAACTCCTAACTAGACGAAACCAGGAGCTAAACATGGCCAAAAACACCCAAGATCTTTCACCCTTCGTCAGAGTGGCCACTGTCAATGGGGTGGTTGCCTTAAGAAGAACAAAAACTGACCTCTGGGCAGGCAGAGCCCTGAGAAAACTATATCATGCAAAGAAAGGATTTTTATCTTGTGAAAAGGAGATATACAATGGAAAAAAGTTGAGAATCACTGTGTGATTTGCCACGAAGAAGTACCGCTGACGGTCCAATGGTCGGGACCTGAGATTAGAAAACCCCCAATTCCAAGTGGGGCAAAACATGAGTTCAAGCAAATACTTCACAAGCCGGTGAAGGTTTTGGATGCACTTGTATGTGGGTCATGCCAACTAGCCCAGTTGCCAAGAATGGTCTTTTACACCCAGTGGGAGATACATGGAGACGATGTGGATATGCAGGTGTGCTCATGCTATTGGAATGGACATGCGATCGAGTATTGCCTGGTGTGTAAAGCAAAAACTCATATGGGAAGAATTCTGCATGTGGCAAGAGCAGAAGGATGGCAAGTGAGAAGGTTTTTGGACCCCCTGAGGACCTTTCACACCGATGAAGCCTGTTGAGCTAATCCTGCAGCAACAGTTGCACTTGATCAAGCTGAAGGGAATCAAGGCAGCGGTGACGTGAGTCCAACGGCACTAAGTGTCTATTTGATGTTGGAAACAACTACAGCAGGAGGAAGTAACCAAGCTGCAGGAGGTGGTGAGCGGAAGCCGTCTTTGTTGCATAAAGCTATACATCAAAGTTGGTCCCATGATCCAGAGTATGGGCAAACTTATGACCCTCCAATAGACACAGTGCAAATTCCACTGGTGTTCAGAGTGTATAGAAATCCGGAGCGACCCGGATATACAGACATAATGGGAGGACTGACAGATGATCAACAGCAAAAAGCCCAAGAAGAAGGATGGATTGGCCCTTGGGAATTGACAACTTGGGCCAAATTGATAGAAGAAGTTCTAAAAAACCCAGAAATTCCACTGGAAGATGCAGAAAAGGTGCCACAAGAAAAAGGGGGCAGAGAAACCCTCATGCATTATTTTACCACTGGACTAGACGCCTGGGGAAATAAAGCAGCAAAACCGAAGAAGAAGTCAGCCAAGTACCACGTGACACCCGAAGAATGGGTGAGAAAGAGGAGGATACAATCTTTGGGGGGAGTGGCTAGCAGAGCAGACACTCCTAGTAGGCCAGACCAAACACTTAGGGTGCGGCTCACAGTGCTGGTGGTGTTGGTCCCCTATGTGGGGGTTTACTCTGTCGGGGCACATGTTGACCTCCTGGAGGAACAGCGGCAGTCGTTACACCAACCGACTCAAGGTGAGGAAAAATCAGGAAAGCCTCAGAGTCCCTGGATGCTTTCCTCCATTTTCCGCGGGATAAGGAAGAAGTAAAAAGAGCGGCTGTTTGCAAAATGTCGCAAGGACCAGATGTAAATAGAGTACCCATTATTAATAATCGAGGAAGATTTGGACCCTATATACAATGTGGCATTGGTGCTGAGAAACTATACTTAAATTGGCCAGAAAAAGATTTTGATGAAGAAGATTGGGAACTAGCATCTAACGGATATTATGTCTCAAAGTATGAATATAAAAGAGATGCTGACTTAACAGAGACAACAGGACAAAAATTACTTGCGGAACGAGTGCTTAGTGAGGAAAGTCTGCGGCATTGGTACATAATAGGACGCAGAAAACTACCCCAATCGGTTCCAAGATGTCCAAACACCTACCCCTGGATATTAAATGTGGTTTACCTACAACTCAAAGACCTGAGATTCACATTGAGATGGGGGATTAATTACGTTGAGCCACTCCAAGGAGTCTATGTTGAAATATACCTTAACCAGTGCTTGATCTGGACAACGAGCCCCAACATGCGACATCAAATGTACAGACGACTGCAAGACCCAAGATATTACGTTTTAGATAACCAGACATTAAATTTGAGAGTAATCGATCAACCTCGGGCCTGTATGAGCCGCCTACCCCCAACGATACCAACAATTTTTGTAAATCAAGACTTCTTTTATCTGTACAAAAAAGGAGTCTGGAACTGTTGTCAAGTAAGGAAGATTCAGCTTCAAATTGAATCTAAGGATCAAGAGGAGAAGCCTATAGTTCCTCTTTATCTAGCCTTATCACAGACCCGGTATTCTGGAAAACTGTTTTGGCAGCATTGGCAAGATCTATGGAACTATGTACCCCCACATCAGGGGCAGAGGATCCCTGAGGGACCCCTCCCTAAACTTGACAGGATAATTGTTACGATGTGGAAGTGGGTGTGGAAAGGAATGGACTCAGAACTTAAGCACCCATCTCCCATCTACACTCATCTCTTTAAGAGACAACAACTACTCCCCATGGTGGTGCATCTTGGCAGAAAGAGAATGAAACCGATGGCGGAGTGACAACTCACTCTGAATCATGCCGCGGACCTTCAAACTGGATGTAAATAATGTAAATAGTCTACGATCCAGGCATGGAGGACTTACACCAGGGGTAGGCAACCTGTTCCAGAAAGAGCCATGAGGGTGCAGGTTTTCTTTGCAGCCACTGACTCCACCAGGTGATTTCACTGATTAACTGATTCCATCTGCTCAAAGTGATATTAATCAGTAAAATCACCTGGTGGAGTCAGTGGCTGCAAAGAAAACCTGCACCCTCATGGCTCTTTCTGGAACAGGTTGCCTACCCCTGACTTACACCATACTTGGAATTACCCTACAAGAAAATATGTTTAAACTGGCCACAAAAGGATTACAAAGAGAAAGGATGGGTGCTGGGAACAGGAGGATACTTTGTAGATAATGATTCGTATAAAAGGACTGCTGACCTTGCAGAGCCTGGATTATACACTCCTCTGGAAGTTATTATGGACAAGGTTGGACAACACTGGTATTGCCCTAGGGTCGGATGGAAGTTTTACCCAATTCCCCGGTGTCCAGACTCATACCCCTGCATCTTGAACGTAGTGCATGTACAAAAAAGGGGCTACAGGTTTAAAATGAGGTGGGGACCTAATTATGTTGATCCATTACAGGGAGTGTATGTGGATATTTGGCTTGGATCTTTCCAGATCTGGACCAGTAGTCCCTATATGTTTAAAAGACTTCAACTACAAGAGGCACGTTCAACTTTCTATTTGATTGAGAACCAAACTTTGCCAATATGCACGACGGTACAGTACCTTGACATCGAGAATGGCAGATGTTTCCCACCTATTAGAAGCGGACGGCAAATCAGAGAACTAGTGGGGCTTTGGCAACCCCCAAGGGCTATACTGATACGACTTAGCATAAAGTCGGGAAGAGGACTATTCCGGAGATTGACTCCTCTGTACTCTGTGATGGTGCAGTATGTCTACAGTGGAATGGCATATCGGGACGCCTATGAAGATATCTTGCACCTACGTAGAGAATTGAATCCTGCACCTTCACAGTGTTTCTACACACCCCAAGGACCACCGCCTGAAATGAAGGAGGTAACAGTCGTCACTTGGAAATGGGCGTGGCGAGGACTAGATATTAGACTCCCATGGCCATCTCCCTTGTTAGTCACCCTTCTTCAGCAACGAGCATCAAGCGTTTCTGTTGGGAACACAAGACAAACAATAGCACCTAAGATCATCTATCTCTGAGATGGAAGGACCACGGGAAAACAGCGTGATCACCACGCAACCTCAAAGAACCAACGAAAGACCAAGAGAAGAGGAGTTTGGCATAGAAATGCCACTACTGCAACGACCCCAAAAGCTGGAGCCGCTGCCACCAGTACCAAGTGAATTCTACTACGAAAATGTTGGAAGAAAGCAGCAGCAACAAAGCCAGCCGCAAAAGAAAAAGTGCCTCCAATGTTGGAGTTGGATGGCTAAAATTACAGCATTGTTAGTCGGCGTTGCTGTACTTCTAGCTATCCTGTACTACTATGGTAGTACGCCCTGGACCTTAACCCATATCAGGGTCCAGTACGCAACAACTAAAACTTTCCAACAGATATGTTGGGGAGTTGAATCAAGAAACATCTTCATAATATGGGACCAGAATTCTACAGAGAAATGGGCAAAGATGAAGAACCTAACCCAGCAGATGCTAAAGAATAAGTGGCTGCAATACTTGAATGACAGTGGGGAATTTCCAACCGTCACCACCAATTACAACCTGACCACCGGAGCAGATATCCTTCAAAACCTACAAATAAGGGATCAAGAGGTCATCGTGGTAACCATCTTACGTTTAAAAGAAAAAGAGCGAAGAGAAGTAGGCTGCACCTGGATAAGACCTGAACCTGGTGAGCCAGCCTGGTATTGCTCATGGGGATGCAGAGTACTACTAGGCTATCGAGCAGGATATTGGGAAAAAGAAGCTGTTTTTCCAGCATTACCAAGACATGATGTTTGCAGAATGATAATGCCTACCTGGAAACATTGGGGTAATTATAACCTCACCTGTGACAACGCCCGCAGCAGAGTGCCGAAAGTGGATACAATATCTACAACAGTCCCTCTGTTGAACAACGCTACCGGCATGGGAGTAGGGATATTATTTCCGAACTAACCGCCATCCCACCAGCAGCATCGGTGGGATCCACAAAGATATCACCAACACAGGGAAAAACCAAACCACTCCCTACATCGCCAACACAAGATACCCAGCAAGTATTAGAACCAGAAGTTAAAAGTATTGATAACGCGGCTAAAAAAAGATGGAAGAAGATTCATGATTATTGTGTAAAAGAAAAAGTAGCAAAATTAGATAGATGTAATTGGAATCGACCTATTGGATGTAAATCTCAAAACTACATGGTGCTTGCACCAGTCATCGATTTGATAGACAGGATTACTTGGAAACAGAAACAGGAGGCAAAACATGATGAATGGCTTAACGACACCTTTCCGTGGGTCTGGAGCGTTCCACTGATACATTTTGAGGGGAATTTTCCGAAGGGATACACGTGGACTGGGCATAGTTTGCGGGGTCCACATATAGCAAACTTCTATGTGCAAAAACTACCAAAGCCTGATGAGCTAAGGTCAGTACCTCAGGAGGATTTTAGAAAGATTGATCAATGTGTGGTGAATAGCATTTATGAAAACTTACATGAGACAGAATACCATAGTAATTTGGCCGAAGGTTCTGGTAAATCCCCCCGATGTCCCATAGACCAAATTAAGACAGGGAATTGGCTAAGATGGGTACACAGTTATTACAGATTCCAACCATTAAGGGGACCCTTCAAGCATGGCAGGAAGAAGTTAGACGTAGTAAGGACGTCACCTGGTGGGGAATGGAGGAATATGAAGTTGAAGATTGGGTATTCCCCTGTTTGGATCAAAGTAATAATTATTGGGTTAAATATCAATACATCGCCACGGTCTACTCCAGAGACAGAGCTACTTGGTCCAGTGTACTCTGGAGACCAAACCCTTATGTTACGCCATGGCCCTGGAAAATGATTTGTAACAGACTTAATACCACGTGCACGATAAGCCTTGCCCGCCAAAATTGTAGGAATGTTCCCGGCTGGGAAGGATATTGTGACGCTTACTATGACGACGAGTATGACACTTACGGCCATCAAACAGTTTGGGAGAAGAACAGAGCTGGCGCATGGATAAGAGCTTTTCCACCCAACGTTGGATGTGCCAAGGCTGTCCTGGGACATGGAATGTCGAAAAGGAAGCAGGTCCTAGGCCGCATAGTGCCATTTGTTGGTGATGCTTTGATAATGCTTGAGGAAGGATACGCCTTCAATAAAAGTCTATGCGAAGGACGAGAAATTGTCGGTTACGAATGGTTGGGAGCCAATCGGATTTACAATAATGGTACATGTGAATCACCTGCAGAACATTGGTTGAGCTGTGGGAAAGGAAGAGGTCGGCATGAATGTTCTTGGTGGGAAAGAACGCAAATAATAGCTGGAGGAATCATCACCACTTTCGCTGCAGAGACCGGAGAAGTCATTAAAGAAGGTCTCGAAGTGGTGACTAGTTGGATTGGACATTTGTTTGGATATCTTTAGCCCTATCTGTTAATCATAATAGGACTTATTATTGCTGCAGTGATTGAATATGTTTTGTTAAAAGGAAGTTTCGCAGCCGCCCTGCACTTGTGTGGGGGAGGAGCGATGAAGCCTACAAAGCCCGACGCCGAGACACGCCCTGTTCATTTTGACTTGGGGGAGTGAAGAAAGAAGAAGCATCTACATAACAGCGTACAAACTTAAGGAGATAAGTAAAAAGAATAAGAGAGCACAATGTCCAACAATACTGGCGACGTAAATGACACCATCTTCAAAGTGAGTAGAGTGGAGTTTATTGCATTACTGTTAGTATGGCTGCTATACTGCTGTGTCGGCCATTGGGACTTACGACAACCACTGCGAATAGTAACGCTACTACATGGATGTGTCAGATTGGCGATCATCAATCTGCACTACTTAGGGTGACTTAGGGTTGTCTCTATTCGTCACTCACGTCCTCGGTCGCTTTACTCTCCAGTTTGACTGTTGGGGAATATGGCAGTACACATCAATTACAATTTGGATGGTGATAGATATGACAGCAATCTTTTACGCCCTGGCAGTGATAGCTGACATTGTGTGTGAGGCCGTGATGACCTTGACCCTGTTAGCGTACATAGCTACGTTAACTGGAGCCGTACAACGCAAGAAACCCTGGCTCTACAAACTTGGACTTATCATAATTTGGGGCTTAGAATGGGGAATATTATCAGCTTTATACTGGCTGTCCATGGTTAGTCAATTACTCCTGCTGTTATGGTTTACGACCTATGATGCTTGCTTCCCGCGTACGGCTCCTTCAGCTACAGCGGGAATGACAACGTCACCACAGTCCCACTCTCCTATGGTGATCATGAGGCGTCTCTGGCGTACATCTGAATAATCCCGGCGAACACTTGTGCTTGCTTGCAATATAACAGTTAAAAGACTAATGTTTCCTCTTACACTACAGGGAGATATAAGATGTATTCATTGTCAAGCCACCCTGGAGCAAGCGCTCTACTTCTGGGAGATAACACCGACTCTGTGGTGCCCGACGTGCTACGGCAACAACTTCCCTGTTCAAGTGGCGCGGGGAATAGTGGGACGGAAGGATACTTCTTTTCTGCCCCAGGTACCATCGGAAGCATACTTAAAAATTGAGGTCGAGGCTGACGTGATTTGGCATTCTCTCTTGATTGATCAATTACGAGCTGACACCATAGTGTCTCCAGAGGGATATATGTACTGCCCTGTGTTTACCAAAATGTGGATGTATCCTACGGGAATAAGATTCTCCACAGCTCATCTCGCCGATGGCCGGATCGTGGCCATTGGTCCTTCATTACCACC
Organism: Thalassophryne amazonica; assembly: GCF_902500255.1. NCBI lineage: Eukaryota > Metazoa > Chordata > Actinopteri > Batrachoidiformes > Batrachoididae > Thalassophryne > Thalassophryne amazonica. Next base: position 60,121,439 of record NC_047105.1, on the reverse strand, counting down.
AGTTCCACGTTCACCTCCATGGCGCACTACAGAGGTTGGGGTGCAAACCGAGGAAATGAACTGGTGTTTGAAGGCCCTTACGCAGGTGTTCCTGGATGAAGTCCCAGGATATTCTCGCTGAGGCTTCACCTCGAATGAAGGATACATCACCGCGGCCATCTACACCAGTTACATCGTGTTATACACCCATCACCCCACTTCACCATGTGCACCATTGTTCCCTGACGGATTATCATCTCGGGAATATGAGGTAAATCCGCCTCCTTTGGGATTACCATCACAATCACCACTACTGGAAGGGCAGCCTTTTGACAGTGATGGCAATCTACAAGTGGGAGGAGAGGAGTATGTGGTGCTGGATGAGTGTCGTTCAACTCCAGCTCCTCCTGTTCTGTCTCCAATGGTGGATGAAAAAGAAGTGCTCACCCTTCATCCTGTCGACGACGACGAGGATGTTTTTATGGAGGTATAGAGAGATCGGCGGAGCTTCAAGTCATGGAGGGGGTGTCAGGAAAGATGACTTTAAGCTTGCTCTCAGCTTGTTTTCATCTTGGAGTATAATACGTGCCATGGGATTAATATACATGCTGTTGAATTAAACTGCACAGTTTTTGGTACCTTCCAGGAGTAAGTGAGGTCATGCCGGACTTTTCCATTGCAAATGGGGAGGTCCACGGAATGAACTCGGTGGTGAAGACGAGGGAATATATGTAAAAATGATTCTAACATGACAAGTATGATCAAATGAAGTAGTAATGTGTTAAAATTAAGAGTTGATTAGAAGATGTATTTTACAAATAAGTGAAATGAATGATTATATGAGTTGTTTTTCACAAAGAGTGCAGAGTCAGAGAAAAAGAGGGAGTGAAGAAGATGTCGCAAGTGGGGCAAGAAAAACTGATGTGAAACAATTGACCAAATGTTTAAGATGTTGGTAAAATATGAAATGAATAATAAGGAATGAGAATGTTTGTATATGATCATATGAATTGTTTTTATGTGAAAGAGAGTTGTAATGAAATGATTGAATATGATTGATGTGATTTTGAAGAAATGATTTAAAAGAATGAATTCTCAGAAAAGCTGAAGTGTTAACAGAAAAGAGGAACTTGAGAAATAAGTTACTTGTAGGGGCTGCGGAGATTCAGTAAAGCAGAAGGAGAAGGGAGGAGGTTTTGAGTCAACAGTGTCCACATGGTAGCCAAGATCATCTGAGGACGACTGGAGTCAGGAACATATATAACTTGTTGAAACACCAGAAAACGGGGTTATTCTTCCAGGGAGAGGTGCTGTTGCCACTACTCCCCTGCTACGAGAAGATAAGACTTGACCATCTTGTGAGCATCAATTGGAATCGTGGAGTGAGAGGATTAGAGCCATGCAGAGTTGTTTGAGAGATATTACGACGCCCACTCAGGCCGTCCAGTTACGGAGTAGCAGAACGATGGAGGATAACCACTGGCCTTAAGTCTGAGTGGGGAATGTTCAACGATTTCTCTCTCAAGGAATATCACAGCATACCAGAATGGATTAGATCAACTTGTGGTTGACTGAAGATGGAATAATATCTTATGTGGATTAACCTTGCTGAAGGATCACAATATCGCACAAGGATCGTGGTCAGCCAACGACTAATAGCTGATGAAGAGGAAATCAAGTTCATCGAGCTGGGGACCTTAACCTCGAAAACCTTCCTCCCTCACTCCCAGGAAAATTTGTTAAGAAATCAATCCAGTCCCAGTCAAAGCAAGATCAGTCAGAATTATTGTATTATAAAAAAAAAATAAATAAATAATAATAATAATAATAATAATAATAATAATAATAAATCTCAGCCAATCATTATTTTAATTATATTTGTATTACTGTTGTGAAATCATCACCATATAACCCATGATGAATATGTTATCGGCCCTTGCAAAACCTGCAATAAAACTCCAAGCATGCAGTCAAAGTGTTAAGGCTCGGACATTGGATTATTGATGCTTCTTAAGGTGTGAAAGTTAAGTTTATTGGGTGCACAACATCAAAGTGCTCTAAAAGGTTAGTCTGGTTTTCAATAAAAATAACACATCCTGGGGACTCGCTGTACGAGTCACTAAATTTAAAATTTAGCAACATTCCAAGAGCCCTGATCCATAAGAGGAGAGCTGCCGTTAACGGGCGTGGCCGGTTCGTATCCTGGTTCCTGAGGAGGCTATTCAACCGGGGTGCGAGACCAGCTTCAGCGGGGTGGACGTCCGGATGGAGGCAGTGAGCAGCTAGACGAATCTCCTCGACACCAGCTTAAATAGCCTTTGTGTAGCCTTGCCGGGTAATACCCGTGGAGACACGAAGGTCGGACCCCAGAGACGGAGAGCTGGTTTTACACAACCACACTCATCGGAGGGTGAGCGTGTGCCGTGTATCTAGGTAGTGGGATCGGACAGGGGGGACGGGTCTCCTCCCTAACGGGTCTGCGCCTAACGGGGTGAAGGCTTATGGACTTCAGCGGTGGTGACAAAGTCTGATCACGGGTGAGTCTGCTTTTCTTTATGTGCACATGTGTGCGTGTGGCCAGGACCGCTGCGAGGAAAAACCCCATAATGTCTTTTTTGGTTTGTCACTTGGCTTAAACACTGTAAGGTGTGAGGCTAACGCCTGGCTGTAAAGCGTTAAATTTTACTCTCTGGGAGAGAAAGAGAAAAGTCAGGTGGCACAGCGGTTAAAGACCATCTGTTATGGAGCCACGTGCGCGCATTGCATTCCCGCTGTGTCAGACACCTGATGTGGCTGTTGGCTCCAGACTGAGCCGGCAGCGGTTACAATTGACAATTAAAAGAAACAAGAGAAAGACCACTTCCGGGTCCGGAACAGCGTGTAAAAAACTGTACAGTGTTAGGTCGGGGAAACCTTCGGTGGGCGAGCCGTAAAATTCTGATATATTATATAAATATATTATATAAATTCTGGTATAGAAACCGGTTGGAGCAGAAAGCGTGATAACGGCGGAGCTAAAACGTGATAACAGCTGAAGCCCAACAGTGTGAATGTATTTGTGTGAATGTGTGTGTTTTTATGACTGAGAATGTACACAACAGAATCGCGGGGGGCCTGGCATCTGTTTTAACCGGCAGACATTAAACGAAGCCACCTGAACTGTGAAGTAATTTGTGGACATTCTATACGCACCACACCTGTTTGTGAACCTACGAGTCTGGAAAGAAGCCATAAGCAAGGTCACCCACCTCTCAGAGGTCGAAGTGGTGACACTTTTCAGACTGACCGGTGACCAAACAATAAAAAAAGAACAAGCTGTTCGTTTAGATCTACTTATGAGATAACCCCACAAACACCTAAAATGGGTAAATGCTGTTGTTCTCACAGTAAACATGACACACAGCCACAGTCTAATGATTTTAGGTATATGGAGGTTAAATTTCGCGGGTCATCTAAACATTTAAGCATGTGGCAAAAACAGTTCAATTTCTCAGGGAAATTACAGCCAGAAACAACAACAGAATTAGTGGATAATATAAAGAAGAAAGTTAAGGACTCTGCAAAAAAGCAAAAAAAAAGTGTGGGTTAGAAAATGCACTAAAGTGGAAAAGTGAAGCCTACAGGCGGCGTGATTCTGAGAATAAAGTCAAAAACAAACTGAAGCAGGGACAAGACGATCTTAAGAGCATCTTTTATAATAAAAATGAAATTGATAACGAGACACCGGGAGGGAGCCAGAGGCCCCCTCCGCAGAATGCAGACACAGCCCTTTACCCAGCCGCAGATAATGCTGAAGCTACAGCAAGTGTGCCTCCTCCACCTCCCTACACTCACCAGACCACAGACGATGATGACCAAAGATCCAGCATCACCTGAACACTTAAAAATGTGGCGAGAGACAGTTAACTTCTTGGGAAAATTACACTTAAACTCCACAACAATGTATATGATACCATAAAAGAGAACACCAGTGATTTTACAAAAAGGCAAGAGAGATGTGGAGTGAAAAGTACACCAGACCATGCTTTTGCACCAAACACAGCAGTTTTTAAACCTGCCAGAGCAGTCATACTGATGTGTGAGGAAAAAGTGTATTTTGTAGGAAAGGGCAAAGGTCAGCGCCGCAGATCGGCCAGAGGCAAAGCCCGTGGGTGTGAGATAAAGAGGAAATTGACATGTTGGAAGTGTGGGAAGAATGGACACTTTGCGTGTGAATGTACACACTCACAAAGATAAGGAGTCCTCCATTTTCAGCATGAATTTTGTTTATGTACATATAAGGTTGCAGTTCTTTCTTTTCTAGAAGATTATACTTAGCAATTTTTCCTTACTTTTATTCTGCTGTCACTATATACAACCCCTGGCAAAAATTATGGAATCACCAGCCTCGGAGGATGTTCATTCAGTTGTTTAATTTTGTAGAAAAAAAGCAGATCACAGACATGACACAAAACTAAAGTCATTTCAAATGGCAACTTTCTGGCTTTAAGAAACACTATAAGAAATCAGAAAAAAAAAAATTGTGGCAGTCAGTAACGGTTACTTTTTTAGACCAAGCAGAGGGGGAAAAAAATGGAATCACTCAATTCTGAGGAAAAAATTATGGAATCATGAAAAACAAAGAATGCTCCAACACATCACTAGTATTTTGTTGCACCACCTCTGGCTTTTATAACAGCTTGCAGTCTGAGGCATGGACTTAATGAGTGACAAACAGTACTCTTCATCAATCTGGCTCCAACTTTCTCTGACTGCTGTTGCCAGATCAGCTTTGCAGGTTGGAGCCTTGTCATGGACCATTTTCTTCAACTTCCACCAAAGATTTTCAATTGGATTAAGATCCGGACTATTTGCAGGCCATGACATTGATCCTATGTGTCTTTTTGCAAGGAATGTTTTCACAGTTTTTGCTCTATGGCAAGATGCATTATCATCTTGAAAAATTAGTTCATCATCCCCAAACATCCTTTCAATTGATGGGATAAGAAAAGTGTCCAAAATATCAACGTAAACTTGTGCATTTATTGATGATGTAATGACAGCCATCTCCCCAGTGCCTTTACCTGACATGCAGCCCCACATCATCAATGACTGTGGAAATTTACATGTTCTCTTCAGGCAGTCATCTTTATAAATCTCATTGGAACGGCACCAAACAAAAGTTCCAGCATCATCACCTTGCCCAATGCAGATTCGAGATTTATCACTGAATATGACTTTCATCCAGTCATCCACGGTCCACGATTGCTTTTCCTTAGCCCATTGTAACCTTGTTTTTTCTGTTTAGGTGTTAATGATGGCTTTTGTTTAGCTTTTCTGTATGTAAATCCCATTTCCTTTAGGCGGTTTCTTACAGTTCGGTCACAGACGTTGACTCCAGTTTCCTCCCATTCGTTCATTTGTTTTGTTGTGCATTTTCGATTTTTGAGACATATTGCTTTAAGTTTTCTGTCTTGATGCTTTGATGTCTTCCTTGGTCTACCAGTATGTTTGCCTTTAACAACCTTCCCATGTTGTTTGTATTTGGTCCAGAGTTTAGACACAGCTGACTGTGAACAACCAACATCTTTTGCAACATTGTGTGATGATTTACCCTCTTTTAAGAGTTTGATAATCCTCTCCTTTGTTTCAATTGACATCTCTCGTGTTGGAGCCATGATTCATGTCAGTCCACTTGGTGCAACAGCTCTCCAAGGTGTGATCACTCCTTTTTAGATGCAGACTAACGAGGAGATCTGATTTGATGCAGGTGTTAGTTTTGGGGATGAAAATTTACAGGGTGATTCCATAATTTTTTCCTCAAAATTGAGTGATTCCATATTTTTTCCCCTCTGCTTGGTCTAAAAAAGTAACCATTACTGACTGCCACAATTTTTTTTTTCCTGATTTCTTATAGTGTTTCTTAAAGCCAGAAAGTTGCCATTTGAAATTACTTTAGTTTTGTGTCATGTCTGTGATCTGCTTTTTTTTCTACAAAATTAAACAACTGAATGAACATCCTCCGAGGCCGGTGATTCCATAATTTTTGCCAGGGGTTTGTAGACAGATTGTGTGTAATTATTGTGAATTGTTTTAGATAAAACTGTCAAGGTCACAGTTGCTGGCTCCTCAAACATTTTAAAGTGTGGAGTTAAGATACTGAGAAATAAGTGCACATTAATCAATTTTGTACATGTATATGAGTGTGAGTTGGTGTCCAGGGTAAAAGAGAGAGTATTTTGAGGGAGAATTCTGAAATAGATCTGTTGATGAAATAAAACTTTTCAGCTTGTTAAGATGATAACTCAAAGACAATAAATACTATTGTCTTCCTACTTTCCATATTGAATGATCATGTAACTGGGATGAAGTGGTTAAAATATGGTTGATTTTCCTACACTGGATAAGGTGTAAAAGTTGGTTAGTTTCACCTACTTAACAGATTTTAAGCAAAGCTGATCAAGATTATATTTCAGTAGAGTGATTAATGATTAGATTTATTGTTGTGTGATATATTTTTGTGTGGTGTTGGTTTGAAATTTGTGTGGGTTGATTCTTTTCTGTCTGAGGGAAAAGAAGAAAATTCAGATTGACTGCTTCAATTGAATATTGCAGTTTTTGTCCAATCTTGCCTCAGTAATCATGAATGAGCTACTGAGCTGGAACTGACCACTTGGATCAATGAGTTCCAGCGGGTATTCATGAACTTGCTGGAAACAGGCTCATCTAGGCAATGAAGACTTTGGGTTATAAAACATTTCTATGAATCAGTTCCCCAGTATACATATTAAATACTGCTAAAAGTTTGAAAAATTGTCAATTGACTGATCCACTAATTATTTTTGATGACATAACAGACAGAAGGGAGCAGTGGTTGTAGTAGATTCTCTGAGGACTAAAAAAAAAAACTGATGGTGAGACTGTGATTGCATACCCGGTTCTTGACCTCCGGACCCCAAACAGCCTGACAGAAGGTTGGCGAAAGAGAAAAAAGAAAAAAGTCTCCTATCAGTTCACTGTAATTAACAGTTCCGTTGAGTTCTACATATCTACATGTGTGTATAATATGTTGCGTGTAATGTAACACAGGTCTTCTTTGGACCTGTGAACGTTTTTTGGGGGTTTTTATTTGAGAAGAGTTGGGTTATTTTGCTTGTTTGTTGTAGCAGTTGTGATATTCTGTTCCTGGTCTGGGGTGTTGGAGGAGCGTGTATACACACAGCTGCTGAGGGAAGCTCTAAATGCTCACTTCCCTCCTCCTCCTCTCCTTGCTGCTCCACAGCCCCACAACTTGTGAAATTGAGAAACACTGCAGCAATATTTTGTTGTGCTTTAACACTTAAGATACAGGGGTTTTGCATGTAATTGATACTAGTGTTTTAAAAGTGTTTGTTACTGTTAAATTTAGATATTGTTTATTTGATGTAATCAATTCCAGCTTTAATGTTGTTTTGCATTACGTTGCATTGACTTTACCAAATACATTCAGTGTTCTATTTTTTGAACCGTGGTTTGTTTTGGACACAAAGTGCAATTTATCACTCCAGCCGGAGAGCAGAGCAGAAGGTTGTATGATATGTGGACAGAATGTATGTGCAAGTGACAGTTGGATTAAGAATGTTGACATAAAACAGGGTTGATGACTGTAACGTGTTTATTGAGCTCCTGTTAGACGCATTAATGTTGGTGAGGGTGAATTGACAGCAATGTAGAAACAACAAATAATAACTCAATATTTTGATCATCCTGTGTTCCGATTGAAATAATGTGAACTCTCATGAGATGCAACTAACCCCTGCTGCAAATCAAACAAGAAGCTGCAGGCTTTCATAAAACATTGACCAATGAGGTGCTTATTAATTATTAGTTGATGTATGCAGATTAAGTTAGGCCTTAAAGGATAGAGATTGTTGGACAACCTTTCACATGATTATTGTCCATCCTGATCCATAGTTATTCCTGCGAACCAAACATTGTTTATGTATCAGACGCTGTCATTATTTGTATTTATTATTGGTGTTTAAGCATTTGATTAATCCAACAGTTCTATTCTGGGATAAATTGCTAAAAGATACTTCAGTTCACTTTCAATGATCCTGCATGTTTGATGTGCATTTAAAGCTGTTTTAACATGACACCTCTTAATGGGTGTTCCCCCACCCCTTGGAACCCCTGGCCAGTATGGAAGGCTGTGAGCCCATGACGGGTAAGATCCCATCTTAAACCCTGGGACAACCTAAGGCAGGCCCAGTCACGATTACTCAACCTTGTCTCTGTGACGCTCTGACTCACTAGGACATGAGGATATGGCACTGGGGTACTGTGGTGGGGTCAAATTTGCCCATATGCCTACATGGTAGGCAGTGTATTGATCTAATTGGAGTATTGGATCATTGTCAGGAATTGAATTGTCATATTAAGATTGGCCTGCACGTAATAATCAATATTAATCAATGCTTATCATTCATCCAATCAATCAATTTTGGCAAATTAATGCGTCACAATGTCCACCAAACCGCTGATGGTGTGTATGCCTAATCCTCAAACAAACCAGTCTTGCCCCGCAGCCTTTTCAAGTGGGCAGCTGTCTTAAGTCATGGACCAAGTCCCGTTTCTACGGCTGGGATGGTTGGCCTGGTTAATAATCACTTTGCGACGTTTGGATTTCAGGCATATGCAAAACATTACTGCAGAGCATGTCTAATTTGTGCAAAGCGCAACCCGCAGGGGAATGAGAGGCCAATACGAGGAAAATTTCCAACACCTCAATATCCGTTCCAAATAATCCATATGGATTTTACTGAATTGAACCAAAGTGAAGGGAAAAAAATATTAATACAATAACATGCTTTTGGAGAGCGGTATGCATTTTCAGAGGCCCGACGTTCACGCCCAGTCGCCCAAAATGACAGCTTCACCCGAGTTAGACGAGGGCAAATAGCTGTCATTGCGGGCAACTGGCAGTGAACGGAGGGACGCAGAAAATGCATGCCGCATGACAAAAGCATGTTATTTGCATTATTATCACTTTTTACTGAGATACACAACACGTAAAGCGTACATAAAAAGTTGGCTCACTTAACTTCTGCCGCATGGCGCGCACGCTGCTGTTGAAATTCAGCAGTGCATCCTCATCAAGCTGGCTGCTGCTGTTCATTGTGGACCTATCCATGAGAAAATCATCAGGAATATCCATATTGGGACCAAAACACACTTCTCGTCTTTTAATCTTTTCGTCTGCAGACAGTTCCCCCCCCGGCGGATAGTTCTTGGGCTGCGCGCGCTATGACGTCATTTGTTTACGCACAGCGGGCGGGTATAGCCAGATACCGTCGACGTAAATCTATGATACCGGCCTAGCAACGCCCCGGTAAAGTGATAATAATAATACAATAACATGCTTTTGGAGGGCAGTATGCTTTTTCAGAGGCCTGACGTTCACGCCCAGTCGCCCAAAATGACAGCTATTCACCTGAGTTAGACGAGGGCGAATAGCTGTCATTGCGGGCGACTGGCAGTGAATGGAGGGATGCAGAAAATGCATGCCGCACGACAGCAGCATGTTATTTGCATTATTATCACTTTTTACTGAGATACACAACACGTAAAGTGTACATAAAAAGTTGGCGCACTTAACTTCTGCCGCCTGGCGCGCGCGCTGCTGTTGAAATTCAGCAGTGCGTCCTCATCAAGCTGGCTGCTTTAGCTGCTGTTCATTGTCAACCTATCCATGAGAAAATCATCCAGAATATCCATATTGGGACCAAAACACACTTCTCGCCTTTTAATCTTTTCCTCTGCGGACAGTTTTTTTCCCCCCCCTCTGCGGACAGTTCTTGGGCTGCACGCGCGCTATGACGTCATTTGTTTACGCACAGCAGGCAGGTATAGCCAGATACTGTCGACGTAAATCTACGATACTGGCCTAGCAACGCCCCGCTAAAGTGATAATAATGCCTAGTATTTATTGATGCATATAGCAAATGGGTAGAGGTGTTCCCTGTTAAACATGCAGATGCTTTAACAGTTGCAAAGATACTTTGTAGAGACATAATTCCGAGACATGGACTACCTGAAACAATGTACAGTGATAATGGTACACATTTTGTAAATAAAATCATCCAACATTTAATAGAACATTTGAATATAAATGCAAAAACACATTGTGCTTACCATCCTCAAAGTGCAGGTTTAGTGGCAAGAACAAATGGGACAATTAAAAGTAAGCTCAGAAAATGTATGGAAGAAACAGGGAAAAACTGGGTTTATTGTTTGGATTTGGTAAAACTGTACATGCATATAACATCCAGCTCAGAGACTGGCCTTACGCCATTCGAAATCTTGTATGGCAGGCCCTACAGAATACCAGGTTTACAGAAAATAGCTGGGCCTGATAGTGAGGATGAGGGATTAGTTGATTATATGAGACGTGTGTAATCCCATAAGAATGTCATACACGCTAACAAGATACCAGAGTCTCCTATTTCTGTGCAGGACCCTGAGAATCAGATCCAGATTGGCGACTGGGTGCTGATAAAGACTATTAAGAGAAAGAACTGGTCATCTCCGAGGTGGGAAGGTCCAAGTGCTGCTAACCACCCCCACTGCAGTGAAAATTGCAGAGAGGTCATCTTGGGTGCATCTATCCCACTGCAAAAGACAAAGATACCTGAAAGATCCCGAACAAGACGACGTGTAACAGTGTCGCCTGATGGCCTATAGGCCCAGCAACGGCTGGAAGCGCGTCATAACAGAGACAGAGTGACCAGGAGTGAACAAAGACACAGACCAGAGGTTGAAGCAGATACCAGGGTCCTGAAGCAGACGAGTAACCAGCTGTGACCAAGGAGAGGCCTGTCAACTTGAACCAGGATCAGAAGCAGACGTACTACAAGCTTGAAATACAGCACTGACATGACCAGACCAGGAGAAAGAAGCAGACGAAACTGCATCTTTGAGAATGGGAGACAAGAGAATCCGGTTCTATTCCTGTGCACCTGTGTTTGAAGAAAACATCAAGATCAGGGCACAGGACAAAGTACATGACACATTATTTTAATTCCACTTGCAGCATGCCTTACACATACTGATGATAGTACAGATTTATGCACTACAGCTGATTCCCTCAGTCCCTTGCTGAACTGAGACTGAGACTGTGAACTGTCACCTTCAGCCCCTAAGCCCAGACAAACTGCACCTTTTGAACTGTCACCAAAGAAACAAGACATCTTTAAGATCAGAACTGTAGTTTCTCTCTGCCCCTTTAAAGACAAAATAAATAAATAAATAAATAAATAACAACAACAACACAGAGACAGAAGGAGAGAAATATCAACACGTTGTTCAAAACACTGTTTTAGCTATGGAGAGCTTTGCTGACAGAGCAGGATGCAAATTTTGCACCCTGATGATTGATTTTGACAATTATTGTTGTGATTGTGGCATTTACTGTGTGGTGGTATTAAAATATATATATATATATGAACCATGTTACAATTCAGACCAGAAGAAAGTGATACCTTTATTCAACTCTGGTGACAAGCATCTTCTTACTAACCGTAGGCCTGTGTCTTTCTAGTGTCACAATTTTCAAAGATATTGGAAAAAAACTTTACAGTAACAGATTGGATAAATTTATTGAACAACACAACTTGCTTAATGATAGTCAATATGGGTTTAGATGCAATAGAAGAGATTAATAAACATGTGGACCAAATGAAAATAGTGATAGTATTATTTGTTGACATAAAAAAAGGCTTTTGACACAATCAATCACAACATATTATTTCAAAAGATGGAGCTTTATGGGATCAGAGAAGTGGCTTTGAATTGGATTAAAAGCTATTTACAAAACTGGAAACAGTTTGTTAAACTTGGGGACTGCTGTTCTTCATATCTGGACATCGTTTGTGGAATTCCTCAGGGTTATGTTTTGGCACCAAAGTTATTCATATTGTATATCAGTGATTTATGTAACATCTCGGATCTGTTTGGAACAGTCCTCTTTCCAGATGTTACAAACTTATTTTGTTCAGAGGATAATTTGCAACAATTACTAAATGATCTGGGATCAGAAATTATAAAGTTGAAGAGATGGTTGGATATGAACAAACTAACTAAATTGGTCTAAAAACTAAAATAATGTTATTTGGAAACCATAAAAAATGGACGAATACAATTAAACATACAGGGGGTAAATATGGAACCTGTCAAAGAGAACAAGTCGTCAGGTGTGGTCATCGATGGCAGGATCAACTGGAAAGCACATATTCAACATAGTCAAAAGAAAGTATCAAAAAGTACGGCAATATAAAGCAGGGCAAAGCACATTCTTGATGATAAATCACTACATACTCTGTATTCCACATTGACTGCACCTTACTTGACTTGGTGCAAGTATGGGGCAATACCTACAAAACTACAGTACAACCATTATTCAACCTTCACAAAAGGGCATTAAGAATAATTCATAATGCAGGTTATCAAGATCATACCAATCCACTGTTTATTACATCACAGATTTTAAAACTTTGTGACATGATTTCATTTAAGACTGTTCAATTGATGTATAAAGTAAGAAAAAAAAAAGAAAAAAAATTAAGCAAGTACCTCTCAGAATTCAAGGATATTTTATGCAACGAGAAGGAATATATAATTTAAGGGGTTTGTATCATTTTAAAAATTGCGGGCACAAGGATGACCAGGAAATGCTTCTGTGTCTCTATTTGTGGCCAAGAAATTGGAATAAGCTACCTGAGAAACTCCAAGGATGTCCAAATATCAATCAGTTTAAATATTTATACAAAGAAAGGGTGTTTGACGGATATGTATCTGATGGAAAATGTTGAATTGTGTTGTATGATGAATCTGCTTCCTTTAAATTCTTACTATTGAATGTTCTGGGGTAACTAGCTTACTAAGTATTGTGATTTGGCCTCTTGCTTGATCAATGGCTCAACGGATGATTTCCACCACAGTTACTGGCTTATTACTGGCCCGTTACTATATTGCATTACTGATATTGAATGCTGAATCATGTCACCCCATCCAACCAGGGCAAAGTGATGGTTAGGTACTCTGTTTGTAAGTTTACTGACGTTTCTACAGTGATGATGTTGAGAATGTAGACATTAAATTCGATAAACAGGGGGGAATAATGATAGAGTTTTCTATATATTGTCAATATTATTATCAAATATTAATGTCTTTGTCTTTACTTTGATCCCTTTACTTTGATCAACTGCCTTTCATCTTGTTTTGATTCTGTTCTCTGTTTTCCATATATACATATATATGCATATGTAAGAGTTCATGCACCATTATTCTTCTAAATATTCTCTCATTGTTAAAACAGTAATATAAACTGAACTATTGAAGTAACATTTGTTCTTCTGCTTAATGAATGCGCAGTCTGCTTTGCTAAAGCTATGTTTTTGCTGAACAAAGATTACAACTGCTCCCATAAGAAAAGTAACATTTGTTGGTGAATGAATGCGCAGACTGTTTTGCTAGAGCTGTGTTTTTGTCGAGCACAGATTAATATTTTGGCCTTGAGCAGAGAAGAACACAGCCTATACACTAGTTCGAGGCTGGCACTGTAATGTCTCAATTTGAAGAACAATTATCAGTCTGAGCAAGACTGCAGGGCGCCTTCCAGGTGTGAAGTGATACAAGTATGAATTGACTGAAGAAACGCAGCTGTGCCTTGTATATTGTTTTGTAATATGTGTGTGTGCAATAAATTCAGGAGCAGAGTGGGCAGGCCCTTCAGAGCTGACTGACGGACAGTGACGAGGGGTCACGCTGGCTCTCCCTGATCAGGAAATGAAATTCAGTCTCCAGCGTGATCATTCTTTGTGTTTAGTTAACTGAGTTGCTTTTTTACAGATTTCAACTCTGACAGTTTACATAATGAATGACTCAACCAATCAGTGTTTAGCAGATGCACATTTTACCCAAAATCCTTTGCAATCTGCCTGTGTTTGTTACAAAACTTCAGAATTAGTGCATTATTCAACATTAAAAGATATATGTTAAAATATATATGTTATATATTATTTATTATTTTATAACTTTGTACAAATGACAGAATTGACATTAATGGAGTTATTCTATCAGTATTCATTTTATTTATACACCAAACCATAACTCAGCATTGCTTTATTTTCCAAAACCTCCGCCTGACCGGAGCATTGTGATTGGGTAGAGAGCTGAGCTTTGTGGCTCCTCTCAGCGGGCTTCTTAGTCTGGCGGCTAAGGGACAAATTTTAGGGGAATCATGCACTTTTTTACAAAAGCACCAAAACTTTATCAGAGGTACCTTATAGTGTCCTGAAGTATATAAGATCGGGAGACATTGAATCCATAAATGTCTACACTCTAAAAACTTGGGTTTAAGCGAATAACCATTTTCAACCTTCTACAGCATATAATTCATGACAAACTGTTATCCAAAGGTCTATTTAAGTTTATAATATAAACTTGAAGGTTATGAAAAATGTATTAAGGCTAAGTAGGGATGCTTCGAATGTACTTCAGTGTGCTTACACTCTTAGAAAAAGCGTTAATCTAGGGAAAGTGACTAAATATTGTATAACTCATTGTGAATATCAATATACCTATGCAATATAGCTGTTTGCGAGCATAGGGCAAAGGAAAGATGCTACTCATGCACTCTAACATATTTACACTCTAAAATAACAACAGTGTTTGAACGGAAAGAAATGCTTTTTTATTAATTACAAGAAATCAATTTTGTTTTTATGGCCATAACCATTTAGTTTACAATTTAAAACACTCAGTTTACCTTATGCTATATCTTCCATAACATAAAATCATGACTCTATATTTAATTTACTTAAAGTGACTGAAAGCTGTTTTCATGCATAGAAAAAGAAAGTATGTTACAAATGCACTTAAACATAGTTTACATTTTGAAACATACCACCCTGCTAATGTATAAGGATGTACGACGACGTATGACGCTGCACGACGGACGATACGTGATCACATAAGCTCAGTATAGCTTTGCACTAGCTGCAGTAGCCATTCTCTACAGCTTAACAAGGTCCAATCTTGATCACTGGCCCCCTACATAATAACCATATGATCGTATTGTCATATGAATAGCAAAATATACACTGTATTATAACCATGCAAACACCCTTTTAAAAAAAAGCAGGATACAGGGCTAAAATCAAATGTCTCCCGCTTTGACATGACTTAATATAACCTAAAGAGTCCCTGGACAAAGTTTGGCGCTTTTGTAAAAAAGTGCACAATTCTATCCCTTAACTGCTGGACTATCTGTGCTGGAAGCCATGTAGTAAACAAGAGCTTCCAGCAGGGGGCAAGAGGTTCAAAGGCAGAAGTGCTGGCTCATTGTTTGGGTCTGTTGTCGCTTTTGATGCTATCAGAAGCGATCGTGGTGTTAAAACTCAAATTCAGCTTGTTAGTAGTTGCAAATGTACCAG
Organism: Thalassophryne amazonica; assembly: GCF_902500255.1. NCBI lineage: Eukaryota > Metazoa > Chordata > Actinopteri > Batrachoidiformes > Batrachoididae > Thalassophryne > Thalassophryne amazonica. The sequence goes on along the minus strand of NC_047105.1, from coordinate 60,106,008 downwards.
AGACAACACTGGAATTTATTGGTTATCGGTTATCTGTAACTTCTGATATACTTTTGGGTGGTTTATTGTTTTATCTTTATCAAAGATAACTTTTCAGTTATCTGATTATCTGTTGTCAAAGTTAATTTTTTGGTTATCTGTGCCCACCACTGCTCATGAATAACCACAGATATCTAATATGAGCATGAAAGTGTTTTTTCTTCTTTCAGCTGTTCCAGTTAGGGGTCGCCACAGCAGATCAATCGTTTCCATCTCACCCTGTCCTCTGTAACTTTCTCTGTCACACCAACCACCTACATGTCCTCCCTCAGCACATCCATAAACCTCCTTTTTGGCCTCCCTCTTCTCCTCCTGCCTGGTGGCTCCATCCTTAGCATCCTTCTCCCTATAAACCCTGGGTCCCTCCTCTGCACATGTCCAAACCATCTCAGTCTCACTTCTCTGACCGTCCCACCTGAGCTGTTCCTCTGATATGTTTGTTCCTAACTTTATCCATTCTCATCACTCTTAAAGAGAATTGGGACATCTTCAGCTCTGCCACCTCCAGCTCAGCCTCCTGTCTCCAGAGATATGCTCTGTCTCCAAAGCATATCTCCACCTCTCCAGGCTAGATTCAACCTGCTATCTGCTTTCACTACAGGTGCTGCAGCTCTGCACATCACCCTTGTTCTTAAAAACAGGAACCAGCACACTTTGTCTCCACTCCTCAGGCATCCTCTCACTTTCCAAGATTTTATTAAACAATCTGGTTAGAAGCTCCACTGCCATCTCTCCAAGACACTCCACTGGAATGCCATCTGGACCATAAATGGACTGCATTTATATAGCGCTTTTCCATCTGTATCAGACGCTCAAAGCGCTTTACAATAATGCCTCACATTCACCCCGATGTCAGGGTGCTGCCATACAAGGCGCTCACTACACACCGGGAGCAATAGGGGATTAAAGGCCTTGCCCAAGGGCCCTTAGTGATTTTCCAGTCAGGCGGGGATTTGAACCCATGATCTTCTGGACTCAAGCCCAACACCTTAACCACTAGACCATCACCACCCCATCTGCCTTTCCACTCTTCATTCTTTTCATAGCTCCCCTCACTTAATCCTTACTTATTCCTTCTACTTCCTGATTTACTCTCTCCACATCATCCAACCTTTTCTCTCTCTCATTTTCTTCATTCATCAGTTCCTCAAAACATTCCCTCCACTTTCTCAACATACTCTCCTTGCTTGTCAACACATTACCATGTGCAACTTTCACATCCTAACCTGCTGCACATCCTTTCCAGCTCTGTCCCTTTGTCTGGCCAGTTGGTACAAGTCCTTTTCTCCTTCTTTACTATTCAACCTCTTGTACAGCTTGCTAAATGTCTTTTCCTTAGCTTTTGCCACTTCTCGTTTTACTTTACGCCACATCTCCTTGTACTCATGTCTACTGTCTTCATTTCTTTGACTATCCCAATTCCTTTATTGCCAGCATCTTTCTCCTTATATATCCTGGACATCTTTGTTCTACCACCAAGTCTCCTTGTCTTCCTTCTGCTGTCCAGATGTCACACCAAGTACCTTCCTAGCTGTCTCCCTCACCACATCTGCAGTACTTTTCTAGTTGTCCAACATTGCTTCCTCTCCATCCAGTACCTCTCTCACCTGCTCACAGAATTTCACACAAGTCTTCCTCCTTCAGCTTCCACCATCTGCTCCTTTGTTGTTCTCACTCTCTTCTTCTTCACCTCTAAAGTCATCCTACAAATCACCATCCTATGCTGTCTAGCTACACTCTCCTTGCCACCACCTTACAGTTGCTAATTTCTTTTAGCTTGTGTCTCCTGCAAAGAATGTAGTCCACCTGGGTGCAAGTTTCCTCTTCATTGCCACAGCACTTGCACAGCAGCACTGGAGCCTGGGACTAACATTCCCTTGGAAATCTGCAAAGATATTGTAGTTACTTTTACAAGGAACATGACTGTTTTGGTAAGGGTGGTATCTTACTGGGCAGCGACAGCTTGCAAATGGCATTTGCCTATGATTTTGCGAGACATTCACGGGGTGTCACTGAATGAGGAGGAATGGCGTGAGTTGCAGGTTGTCTTGTGAGTCGCTTGAATTTTGAACAAACCAAAAATGGTGAGTCAAAAATATCCTCACCAAATAGTCACAGAACAGTTGTGGGGATCGGGAATCCCTCTGAATGTAGTCTCCACAATTTAAAACACATGAGAATTGTGAGAAAACTGTGTGAGGAATTGATGACCCATGAAATTACATTGTGAGTGACTGGAGAAAAAAAATTGAGCATCTTACATTCTGGGTCGGAGAGATGTGTGAACAGCCCTGGGACGTATTTTACACACACTGTAAACCTGAACAAGTTAGCAAAACTCAAAAATACTGAGGAAATCAATTGCCACAAAATTTTTGAGTTCATAAACTTACAAGTCAGTTGTTCCCAGAACTTAAAAGTTTTGATTACATACTACTTGTACCTCATGATTACAGCTAAAGAAAAGCCCCTTTCACACTGGGGCCAACGTAGAGTTGCATATTGTGGCATACGGACTACGCTGAGCTATGCAACTCTACACCAAGTTTAAGCAGCTCTACACCATGTTTTTGCTCCCCTACGCAGCGATATGCCAAGGGCTAATAAGGTCGGATACTTTTCTAATAGACCTTGTATATATATATATATATATATATATATATATATATATATATATATATGTGTGTGTGTGTGTGTGTGTGTGTGATTTTACTTAATATTACTTTCCAAGTTAACCACTGAACTACTCACATGGTAAAATGACCTTTTGCTGACTTAAGGAGTATGAGAGCATAAATCTTGTTTAACTGAGCACAGATGTACATTTTAATTAACAGATCGGCCTTGAGCAGGAATGTTGCACCCTGTACACTAGCCCAGGGCTGGCGTTGTTTTGTTTCATATCTGGGAACAATGCTAGATCTGTCTGAGAACAGACCGTGAGACTCCGAGGTGGAAAGTCATAATAATTTCATATCAATGTGAGAATAGACTGTGTGACTCTGCTGTGTTTTGTGTGTTGTCTTCTGCATATGCCTGTACGCAACTTTGCTTCAGTAAATTCAGGAGGTGAGTGGGCGGGCCCTTCAGAGCTGATTGGCGAGTGGTGACGAGGGTCATGCCTGCTGGCTCTCTCTCCTGATCAGGAAAGAAATTCAGTGTTTCCCGTGTGGTCATTCTCTGTAATAAATTTGAGCTGTCTCTTTTACCAGGTTCAACTCTGACATCTACATTGATTGATTTGGCTCTAACAAATAAATGAAATTGGGCTATTAGTAAAAAAAAAGTAGAAAAGGGGGTGTTCACAATAATAGTAGCAAGTGCTGTTGACGCTACAAACTCAAATCTATTATGTTCAAACTGCTTTTTTAGCAATCCTGTGAATCACTAAACTAGTATTTAGTTGTATAATCACAGTTTTTCATGATTTCTTCACATCTGCAAGGCATTAATTTTGTTGGTTTGGAACCAAGATTTTGCTCATTTTCTAGTGTGCTTGGGGTCATTGTCTTGTTGAAACACCCATTTCAAGGGCATGTCCTCTTCAGCACAAGGCAACATGACCTCTTCAAGTATTTTGACATATCCAAACTAATCCATGATACCTGGTACGTGATATATAGGCCCAACACCATTGTAGGAGAAGCATGCCCATATCATGATGCTTGCACCACCATGCTTCACTGTCTTCACTGTGAACTGTGGCTTGAATTCAGAGTTTGGGGGTCATCTCACAAACTGTCTGCGGCCCTTGGACCCAAAAAGAACAATTTTACTTTCATCAGTTCACAAAATATTCCCCCATTTCTCTTTAGGCCAGTTGATGTGTTCTTTGGCAAATTGTAACCTCTTCTGCACATGTCTTTTATTTAACAGAGGGACTTTGCGGGGGATTCTTGCAAATAAAATAGCTTCACACAGGGGTCTTCTAACTGTCACTGTTGTGTGTGGGCCGCTGAAGAGGAGGTACTGCTGGCCCATCACCACCAGAGGGCGCCCTGCCTGGAGTGCGGGCTCCAGGCACCAGAGGGCGCCGCCGCCTGATGAGAGCAGCCAGGATGACAGCTGTCACCCATTACTGGACACAGCTGACTTCACTCAGTACGGAGGTATATCAGCAGGACAGCGTCTCCACCTCAGTGCCGAGATATCACCTTGAGTTTAAGGTAATCACCTCTGCAACAGATACTGTATCTTTGTGATACTTTATAAACTTTTCAGGACAGCGGAAGGCCAAGTGTTCGGATAAGTACTCACCTTTCCTGCTTCAGTGTGACAAGAGGTGGAGGCGGCTTTGCCCCTCTCATCTACTGGGTGCGGTCGCATCCCAACCTGTGTGTTTGTGTTCTTTCCCGCCAGCAGTACCGGATCCGACGAGCGGAGGCAGTGGCCACCTGGGAATTCGGGACTTGGCGGTTCCAGTACTTCTGGGTTTCGGTGGCAGAGGAGATCTGGGTGGTTCCGGTTCAACTAGGACGGACGTCTCCTACCTTCGGGCCTGCCCACAAGACACCAGCAGATTTCGGCTTACAAATTGCTAATTGTTGTATCAGTTGTGCTATTTTCACAACAGTAAAACTTGTTCTTACTTTTCTCCATTGTCCGTTCATTGCGCCCCCTGTTGTGGGTCCGTGTACCTACACTTTCACAACAGTCACAGCACTTACGGGTAAATCCAAACTGTCTTTGATCATCCTGGAGCTGATCAATGGGTGAGCCTTTGCCATTCTGGTTATTCTTCTATCCATTTTGATGGTTGTTTTCCATTTTCTTCCATGCTTCTCTGGTTTTTTTGTCCATTTTAAAGCATTGGAGATCATTGTAGATGAACAGCCTATAATTTCTTGCAACTGCGTATACGTTTTTCCCTCTCCAATCAACTTTTTAATCAAACTACGCTGTTCTTCTGAACAATGTCTTGAATGTACCATTTTCCTCAGACTTTCAAAGAGAAAAGCATGTTCAATAGGTGCTGGCTTCACCCTTAAATAGGGGACACCTGATTCACACCTGTTTGTTCCACAAAATTGACAAACTCACTGACTGAATGCCACACTACTATTATTGTGAACACCCCATCTTCTACTTTTTTTTACTAATAGCCCAATTTCATAGCCTTAAGAGTGTGCATATCATGAATGCTTGGTCTTGTTGGATTTGTGAGAATCTACTGAATATACTGGTACCTTGTTTCCCATGTAACAATAAGAAATATACTCAAAAACTGGATTAATCTTTTTAGTCACATAGAACTACTATTATTCTGAACACTACTGTATCAATGAAATGGAATACATGCAAAGCATTTTGTTTGATTAATCAATACACACAACATTACAAGTTTTTATATATGAATAAAAGAATACTGATGCAATTTTTTATTTTAAGCAAATGTCTTTTCCTTCACTTAGACCTAAAAATAATAGCTGGTTGCCAAGACTTAAAGTTTTATGGCCATGTCTTATCATGGGGGGGGAATACTCTTGCAGTCTTGAAAGGTTCTGGCTTTGGCGTGAGGCCATAAAGGTGGGTTCTTTGGGCCTGGGAAATTTAAGATTCTGACGTGAAGCCATTATAATGTCATGTAATTCATAGTGACAGAAATTATCTGTTATACAGGCAAGGGTTCCTTTTGAAGAACTCTGAGTTACATTTCTGTTTTTGCTGTGAGCCATGGTCTGGGCCCACAGGGGATGTCTCCAAGCTTATCTTCAGATCTCCAGATGGACTTAGGAATTTCTCAACTGAGAGTGAAAACACAGTCTGTGTCTTCAGTTCAAAACTCAGGTTTTTGTTGAGACAGCATTAACCCTCTGGGGTCCGAGGGCATTTTTTGGACAGTTCACTCGCCTGGCATAAATGTTTTATTATTGCTGTTAACAGCTCTCCCTGCATCCCACAATCATGTTTTATGTCTCTTTTTTCAGGACAACCTGTGCTTTCAGAATATATATGGTTTTGTTGTGTTTTATGAGTGTAATAAAGGTTTACAATCAAAAATAGGCATGGAAAAAATAAAGCGAAAAATAATTTTACACACACATGTATTCAAAACACACAGCAAACTATAATAAACAACTGTTTTGACACTTTGTAAAGGTAATTTGAGGTCTTGTGTGAAAGTCTGTACAACAAAAAGGTTCAAACACAAATGCACATTTTGAACAATATATACAAAATGGTCTATGCGTTTTGTTGTCCATTGAGATGGTAAACAGTGCTTTACACAGAGAAAGCAACAGCGTTATCCAGTAACATTCATATGCAAACTAGTGGAGCAATCCTGATAGTTACACACTCTTTGTTTGAGCATGTGAGATTGTCATCAGAGGCTCTCCGTATGCTCCTGCTTCCACTGATCATTGTGCGTAATGGCGCAGGGCACACTGAGTATGTACTAATAGTATGTACTCATTGGAGCACCCAGAGGGCTATTCAAACAGGCCAACTAGTAACACATCACTCCTGAAAACGATCTTTGATTTTTCACGTGGGGGACATCTGCCCTACAATTGGATTTTGAAAAACCATGTGACGGTGAACCAATTCCGATTTGACACTCACATTGCGCACGTCATCACACAGCTTCTATGAGGAGTACAAAGATGGCCAATGGCTGGCTCGAAAGTCGCCGCTATGTTTTGTATATTGTTTTCTGTAATGTGTCTGTATGCAACTTTGCTATGTCTGTATGCAACTTTGCTTCAATAAATTCAGGAGGTGAGTGGGCGGGCCCTTCAGAGCTGATTGGCGGTTAGTAATGAGGGTCATGCCCGCCGGCTCTGATCAGGAAAGAAATCCAGTGTTTCTAGCGTGGTCATTCTCTGCAATAATTTGAGCTGTCTCTTTTACCAGGTTTATCTCTGACAGGTACCATTGCACTCTACATACACAGACATCCACAGACAGATCCTTGGTGTAATCCCACCTCCACCTTGAATAGTCTGTCATTCCGACTGCGCATCTCACCGCTGTCACACTATTCTTGTACATGTCCTGCACTACCCTAACGTACTTCTCTGCCACTCCAGACTTCCTCATACAATGCCACAACTCTTCTCTTGGTACCCTATCATAAGCTTTTTCTAAGTCCACAAACATACAATGTAACTTTTTCTGTCCTTCTCTGTACTTTCCCAACAGTATTCTCAGAGCAAACATTGCATCTGTAGTGCTCTTTCTCGGCATGAAACCATATTGTTGCTCACAGATCTTCACCTGTTTTCTAAGCCTAGCTTCTACTACTCTTTCCCATAACTTCATGCTGTGGCTGATCAGCTTTATGCCTCTGTAGTTACTGCAGCTCTGCACATCACCCTTGTTCTTGAAAATAGGAACCAGCACACTTCGTCTCCACTCCTCAGGCATCCTCTCACTTTCCAAGATTTTATTAAACAATCTGGTTAGAAACACTACTGCCATCTCTCCTAGACATTTCCATGCCTCCATTGGAATGTCATCTGGACCAACTGCCTTTCCACTCTTCATCCTCTTCATAGCAGCCCTCACTTCTTCCTTGCTAATCTCTTTTACTTCCTGATTTACTCTCACCACATCATCCAGCCTTTTCTCTCGCTCATTTTCTTTATTCATCAACTCTTCAAAATATTCCCTCCACCTTCTCAGCACACACTCCTCACTTGTCAGCACATTACCATGTGCATCTTTTACCACCCTAACCTGCTGCACATCCTTTCCAGCTCTGTCCCTTTGTCTGGCCAATCGGTACAAGTCCTTTTCTCCTTCCTTACTATTCAACTTCTTGTACAGCTCGCAATATGACTTTTCCTTTGCCTTTGCCACTTCTCTTCTTGCCTTACGCCGCATCTCCTTGTACTCCTGTCTACTTTCTTCATCTCTCCGACTATCCCAAAACTTTTTCACCAACCTCTTTCTCCTTATGCTTTCCTGGACCTCTTCATTCCACCACCAAGTCTCCTTGTCTTCCTTCCACTGTCCAGATGTCATACCCAGTACTGCCCTAGCTGTCTCCCTCACCACATCTGCAGTACTTTTCCAGTTGTCCAAAATTGCTTCCCCTCCAACTAGTGCTTCTCTCACCTGCTCGCTAAATTTCACACAACAGTCTTCCTCCTTCAGCTTCCACCATCTGATCCTTTGTTGAGCTCTCACTCTCTTCTTCTTCTTTACCTCTAAAGTCATCCTACAAACAACCATCCTATGCTGTCTAGTGACACTCTCTCCTGCTACCACCTTACAGTCTGTGATTTCTTTTAGCTTGCATCTCCTATAAAGAATGTAGTCCACCTGTGTGCACCTTCCTCCACTCTTATATGTTACCCTGTGCTCCTCCCTTTTCTTAAAGTAGGTATTCACCACAGCCATTTCCATCCTTTTTGCAAAATCAACTACCATCTGTGCTTCCCCATTCCTATCCTTGATACCATATCTACCCATTACTTCCTCATCACCTCTGTTCCCTTCACCAACATGCCCATTGAAGTCTGCTCCTGTCACCACTCTTTCATGCTTGGGCACACTCTCCACCACCTCATGTAACACACTCCAGAAATCTTCTTTCTCCTTCATCTCACAACCTACCTGTGGGGCATATGCACTGATGATATTCATCATCACCCCTTCAATTTCCAACTTCACACTCATCACCCTGTCAGACACTCGCTTAACCTCCAACACACTTTTAACATACTCTTCCTTTAAAATGACCCCAACACCATTTCTCTTCCTGTCCTCACCATGGTACAACAACTTGTACCCACCGCCGATGCTCCTGCTCTTACTTCCCTTCCACTTGGTCTCTTGCACACACAATATGTCTACCTTTCTCCTCTCCATCATATCAGCCAGCTCTCGCCCTTTACCAGTCATACTACCAACATTCAAAGTCCCCACTCTCATTTCCACCCTTCTATTTTTCTTCTTCTCCTGCTGTTCGTGGCAACGTTTTCCTCCTCTTCTTCGTTGTCTTCGCCCAGCAGTAGCCCAATTTCCACCAGCACCCTGTTGGGCAATAGCACCGGTAGTGGACGTTGTTAACCCGGGCCGCGACCGATGCGGTATGGGAATTCGATTCTGAGTCTGCATAGTTGGGTTGGCTTGTTTTACGCCGGATACCCTTCCTGATGCAACCCTCCTCATTTATCTGGGCTTGGGACCGGCACTCAGAATGTACTGGCTGCACACCCCATGTGGCTGAGTTACATTAACAAAGTCCATCAACTCCTGGAAATAATGTATTCTGACTTTTTCCAATGTATCAAATCCGTCTGTGTGTCCAGGGAGTCTGTAAACAGCTCATGGAGCCAAAGTTCTCCCCTCTTCATGCAAGATTTTCTCTCTCTCTCTCTCTCGCTCTCTCTCTCTCTCTCTCTCTCTGTCTCTCTCTGCGCACAGCTACGCAGCTGTGACAAGGCAGCAGCTTGTGTCCCGCTGTATGTCTGGAAACGTGAGTACTGTTTGCTTTATATGTACCATTTTGAGAACAAAGCGCATTTCCACAATGCCAAAACAACAAAACAAAAAGTAGGCAGGAGTGGACTGTGAGAGGCAGAAAAACGGCGAAGAGGGCTACATATGTGGCAGTAAGCAACCATATGCAACTGTAAGCAAGACTAGGAACGCAACCATGCGCCTTCACACACCAGCCTACACAAGGGACTACGCCAAATTTGTGCAATTTTCCAGTGTACTCCATATGGATTACAACGTAACTGTATGCAAGCCCGGTGTAAAAGGGGCTTTAGTCCCTTCGGCTGCTCCCTTGTTTTCACTTGGGGTCACCACAGCAGATCCGAGGTGGATCTAGCATGTTGAATTGGCGCAAGTTTAAAATGGATGCCCCTCCTAACGTAACTCCCTATTACATGGAAAAATGTGGTGGGGGTGGTTTGAACCAGGAACCTTCTGAGGCAAAAGCAAGTGCACTAACCACTTGGCCACCAACCCTGCTAAAGTGTACATTAGCTCAGATATTTTCCATATATAGTTACTTAATTCTTTTAAGTTGCACTTATGTTATGCTTTGAAGTTTTGCTTACTTAATATACAGTTAGTTCAAGTCATTCAAAAATTCTGAGTTTAATTTACTAAAAAGGCAGGACAATGTTACACAAACTTGAAATATTTAAGTAAATATAATGTTTTCTTAAAACTGAGTTTACACTACTTAATCTTTTTAATTAATTTGAACATATGGGTTTACAGTAGACCATGTGACTGGAATGCAACAACATAAATTGCAGTGCATCCGGTAAGTATTCACAGCGCTTCAGTTTTCCACATTTTATGTTATAGCCTTATTCCAAATTGGATGAAATTCATTTTTTCCCCTCAAAGTTCTATACACACTACCCCATAATGACACTGTGAGAAAGGGTTTTTTGAAATTGATTGAAAATAAAAAACTAAGAAATCACATGGACATAAATATCAACACTCTTTATGCTCAATACATTGTTGATGTATCTTTGGCAGCAATTACAGCCTCAAGTCTTCTTGAATATGATACTACAAGCTTGGCGTATTCACAGCCTTTGTCATGAAGCTAAGAATTGAGCTCAGGTGCATTCTGTTTCCAGTTATCATCCTTGAGATGTTCTGACAGCTTAATTAGCCTTCACCTGGTCTAAAAACAGTTGATAAGACATGATTTGGAAAGGCACACACCTGTCTACATATAAGGTCCCATAGTTGACAGTGCATGTCAGAGCACAAACCAAGCATGAAGTCAAAGGAATTGTCTATAGACCTCCGAGACAGGATTGTCTAGAGGCACAAATCTGGGGAAGGGTACAGAAACATTTCTGCTTCTTTGAAGGTCCCAATGAGCACAGTAGCCTCCATCACATGTAAATGGAAGCAGTTCAGATCCACCAGGACTCTTCCGAGATCTGGCTGCCCATCTAAACTGAATGATCAGGGGTTAAGGGCCTTAGTCAGGCAGGTGACAAAGAACCCAATGGTCACTCTGTCAGAGATCCAGCATTCCTCTGTGGAGAGAGTAGAGCCATCTCTGCAGCAATCCACCAATCAGGCCTAAATGGTAAAGTGTCCAGACAGAGCCACTCCTTCATAAAAGGCACATGGCAGCCCATCTGGAGTTTGCCAAAAGGCACCTGAAGGACTGTCAGACCATGAGAAACAAAATTCTCTGGTCTAATGAGACAATGATTGAACTCGTTGGCATGAATGCCAGGTTTCATGTTTGGAGGAAGCCAGGCACCATCCCCACAGTGAAGCATGGTGGTGGCAGCATCATGCTGTGGGGGTGTTTTTTAGCTGCAGGAATTGGGAGACTAATCAGGATTGAGGGAAAGATGAATGCAGCAATGTACATAGACATACTGGATGAAAACCTGCTCCAGAGCGCTCTTGAGCTCAGACTGGGATGACCATTTATCTTTCAGCAGGACAATGACCCTAGGCACACAGTCAAGATATCAGAGTGACTTTAGGACAACTCTGTGTATGTCCTTGAGTGGCCCAGTCAGAGCCCAGACCTGAATCAGATTGAATATCTCTGGAGAGATCTGAACATGGCTGTGCAAACATCTTGTGCCTGTGTCTTCAGTCATTTTGCATAAATATGTTGTACTCATTGTTCTCATTGTTTAATAAAAAAAAAAAAAAGAAGTAATGTGTACTGTTTCGGCACTATGGCAAATGACTTCCTTCGGGATTAATAAAGTTCTTTTTTACTTTGATTCATATTCTTACTGCCACTACCTGGAGACAGAGCTGCTGCTTGTCCCAAAATTAGCATGGGGCCATGTCAGTATGGTCATGATCCAATTCCTCCAGCCCTTCAAACATGGATCAGCAGTCCTTCTCACTCCAGCAGGTACAGTCCAATGCTGACAAATGTATATTAGCTAAAATATATGCTTTATTATGCAAGACAGGAAAAAGGTAATATGACAACTGATTCATGGTAATATACACTCAACAAAAATATAAACGCAACACTTTTGGTTTTGCTCCCATTTTGTATGAGATGAACTCAAAGATCTAAAACTTTTTCCACATACACAATATCACCATTTCCCTCAAATATTGTTCACAAACCAGTCTAAATCTGTGATAGTGAGCACTTCTCCTTTGCTGAGATAATCCATCCCACCTCACAGGTGTGCCATATCAAGATGCTGATTAGACACCATGATTAGTGCACAGGTGTGCCTTAGACTGCCCACAATAAAAGGCCACTCTGAAAGGTGCAGTTTTGTCTTATTGGGGGGGATACCAGTCAGTATCTGGTGTGACCACCATTTGCCTCATGCAGTGCAACACATCTCCTTCGCATAGAGTTGATCAGGTTGTCAATTGTGGCCTGTGGAATGTTGGTCCACTCCTCTTCAATGGCTGTGTGAAGTTGCTGGATATTGGTAGTATACGCCGGTCCAGAGCATCCTAAACATGCTCAATGGGTGACATGTCCGGTGAGTATGCCGGCCATGCAAGAACTGGGACATTTTCAGCTTCCAAGAATTGTGTACAGATCCTTGCAACATGGGGCCGTGCATTATCCTGCTGCAACATGAGGTGATGTTCTTGGATGTATGGCACAACAGTGGGCCTCAGGATCTCGTCACGGTATCTCTGTGCATTCAAAATGCCATCAACAAAATGCACCTATGTTCTTTGTCCATAACAGACGCCTGCCCATACCATAACCCCACCGCCACCATGGGCCACTCGATCCACAACACTGACATCAGAAAACCGCTCACCCACACGATGCCACACACGCTGTCTGCCATCTGCCCTGAACAGTGTGAACCGGGATTCATCTGTGAAGCGAACACCTCTCCAACGTGCCAAACGCCAGCGAATGTGAGCATTTGCCCACTCAAGTCGGTTACGACGACGAACTGGAGTCAGGTCGAGACCCCGATGAGGACGACGAGCATGCAGGTGAGCTTCCCTGAGACGGTTTCTGACAGTTTGTGCAGAAATTCTTTGGTTATGCAAACCGATTGTTTCAACAGCTGTCCGAGTGGCTGGTCTCGGACGATCTTGGAGGTGAACATGCTGGATGTGGAGGTCCTGGGCTGGTGTGGTTACACATGGTCTACGGTTGTAAGGCTGGTTGGATGTACTGCCAAATTCTCTGAAACGCCTTTGGAGACGGCTTATGGTAGAGAAATGAACATTCAATACACGAGCAACAGCTCTGGTTGACATTCTTGCTGTCAGCATGCCAATTGCACGCTCCTTCAAATCTTGCGACATCTGTGGCATTGTGCTGTGTGATAAAACTGCACCTTTCAGAGTGGCCTTTTATTGTGGGCAGTCTAAGGCACACCTGTGCACTAATCATGGTGTCTAATCAGCATCTTGATATGGCACACCTGTGAGGTGGGATGGATTATCTCAGCAAAGGAGAAGTGCTCACTATCACAGATTTAGACTGGTTTGTGAACAATATTTTAGGGAAATGGTGATATTGTGTATGTGGAAAAAGTTTTAGATCTTTGAGTTCATCTCATACAAAATGGGAGCAAAATCAAAAGTGTTGCGTTTATATTTTTGTTGAGTGTATATATATATATATATATATATGTATGTAGCGGGATGAAAGTCCCGGGTCCCAATTGAAAAGACGTTCCCGCTAGCTTGGCTAACGGGGGAGTTCCCCTTTGGCTGACCTGGTAGAGGAATGGTCTTTTGGTGCAAGCCGCGTGGGTTCGATCCCCCACCATCGTCCCGGCCACGAAGGTCCTGCTGCTTCAATCTGGCATCACGAACAGGATGTGGATCACAGAGTATGCTAACATGCACCTGTGACTTCGGGACGAAGTCAAAAATGGTGGGGAGATGTGTATGCGGGATGAAGGTCCCGGGTCCCAATTGAAAAGACGTTCCCGCTAGCTTGGCTAATGGGGGAGTTCCCCTTTGGCTGACCTGGTAGAGGAACGGTCTTTTGGTGCGAGCCGCGTGGGTTCGATCCCCCACCATCGTCCCGGCCACGAAGGTCCTGCTGCTTCATATATATATATATATATATATAATATATATAATATATATATATATATACACGAGGGCTGTCCGTAAAGTATTCCACTGTTAAAGGAGATTTTTTTAATGAAAGACGTGCGGACGGGTCCGCGCGTCGGGACGCAGCCGACGCGGCGCGGTGGCACAGGAAAAACACCTCCGTGTTGATAACCATTTGTAAAATCCAGGCGGCTTTTGATGGCTTTCAGTGGAGTGAGTATATGAGAAATTGTTTATCAGCTGGAGATGTTCCAACTTGTCCTCAAGGCTTCCAACAGAGGTGTTTTTCCTGTGGCGGAGCGTCGCGGCGGCTGCGAGCCGACGCTGCAATCCGCCTGCACGTCTTTCATTAAAAAAATCTCCTTTAACAGTGGAATATCTGGATAAAATGCTGAAACCGACTTCTTCTGAAACGTCTCTGTTCTCTCACGACGTCCTGGATCAATAAAGCCTGAAATGTGGAGGTTTTAAGCTTGAAACAGGCTGATGACGCCGCCTGAGAGCGCTGCGCGACGTCTCGCACCGTGAAAAGTCCTTAAAGCGACAGAATCACCTCAAAATCTCTCATCACCTGTTAAAATTTTCACTGAAGACCAGCTTAATTTTTCGAACCATGTCCACTTCGATGTGTCTCACAGGTTTAGAAAAAATTTTGATCAAACAAAGCACCAGTCTCTCAGCAACTTCTCAGACAAAGGAATTCCGACGAGGGGCTGGACGACTCCTCCCACAAGGAGTGCTCACAGGCGAATGACGTCACCGACAGGCGTGGAAAAACTCACGCATGCGCACGAGGGTTCAAGCATGTCTGACGTAAAAACATATGAATGAAATCCATATAGTTTTAGAAAAAAATAAAAAGGACCTATACTTTACGGACAGCCCTCGTATATATACACAATGTAATGTGTTTTATATTTCTGCCTTTCACAGAGTTAAGGGGGCCTGTACCAGCAGCAGTAGCATGGACTGTATAGTCAACTAGCTGGTACCATCCTCCAGCTGTAACACCAACTTCCACCAGTCTGGTATGTCACAGCGCCACATTCTGCAGGATGGTACAGCGCTCCACATCGTCACACAGAGACTCTGCACTGGGCTCAGCACTCAACACATTGATAACTAGAAGCACTCAGAGAGTGCAAACCTCCGCCAAGGCCATGGGGTCACTGACGCCATAACATCTACACGCCGTGGAATCATTGAACCTAAAAAAGTCTAACAATGATGTTTGCTCAGTAGTAAAAAAAAGTTTCATCTGCTGTGACTGGACAGCATGTATCCTTAGCGCTTCGCATCACAGTTTATTGCAACTTGCACCTTTCCCAGAAGCTACTGTCATCTGAGCACTGATACTGATATTGATTGTGCTTATAGAGAAAAACAAATAAGAGACAAAATTCAATTTATTATTCAACTAAACTGCAAATATATGAATTTTTTAACATTTATGAAACACTTCTCTAAACAAGGCCATAGGGTCACTGACCCTAAAGAGATTCCCTCCTTGGCACAGTGATCTATTTCTTTTTGTCTCTTTCTCTAAAACTGTATATAACAATCATTAGATTATTAATATATGAACAAAAATAAATGTAAGAAATATTACAATTTGAAAACAAATGCACCCGAACGTGATGACAGCTGCAACTGCTTAATGCTAACTTTTAACATTGAAAATGCCATAGACATGCTAACGTGTTAGCATCGGGATCCGGATCTGGATCACCATTAAAATTTAATCACTTGTTCCTCTTGTCATTTCCAACTACTCCACAAAATTTCATCAAAATCCGTTCAAAGCTTTTTGAGTTATCCTGCTGACAAACAGACAGACAAACAAACAAACGTGACCGAAAACATAACCTTCTTGGCGAAGGTAATAAGAATAATAAGAATAATGATGAGAATAATTAATTTCTATTATCTCCAATTTATATGATACACATTGCCCTTTAGTGTTAAAAGTTGGAAATAAGCAAAATGTTGACAAACCTTGGATCACTAAGGGACTGCAAAATGTATGTAAAAAGAAGAATTTTCTGTATAAGCAGTTTTTAAAGCTAAGAACATTTGATGCTGAGAAAAGATATAAGACATATAAAAACAAACATTATGCAATCTTGTAAAAGGCACTATTATAGTAATTTAGTGAAACAATAAAACAAACATTAAGGGTACTTGGAAGCTTTTAAATGAAATCATAAATAAGAGAAAAGGTGTTAAAGAATACCCTGCCTTCTTTTACACAAATACTGATAGTTATAAAGGAAAATAAAGCTATAGCAGATTACTTTAATAATTGCTTTGTAAATGTGTGTAAAAATTTAGCAAATTCAATTGTATCTTCTGGAGTGCGCTCTTTGGATTACAGTAAAACAATTAATAAAATTCAGGATCCAATATTCATTAAAGAAACTAATGAATATAAAATAATTGACATTGTTCATAAACTAAAGGGAAAAAAATCAGCTGATAGAGATAATTTTGATATGCTTTTGATTAAAAGTATTATTGATTCTATTGTTAAACCTTTCACGTTTATTTGTAACTTGTCACTAATGACTGGGAAATTTCCTTTCAGAATGAAATCAGCTAAAGTGAAATTGTTGTTTAAATATGGTGACAAATGTGTCTTTTCAAATTATAGGCCAATCTCCCTCCTACCACAATTTTAAAAATTTTTGGAAAAGGTATTTGTAAATGATTTCATAATTAAACATCACATACTTTGCGAACAGCAATATGATTTCAGAAAAAAAAAAAATCGCACTACTTCACTGGCTGTAATTGATTTTGTTGAACAGATTACAAATGCAATTGAAAATAAACCATATTCTGTTTTGTTTTGTTTTTAACTTACAGAAAGCATTTGATACTACACTCAACAAAAATATAAACGCAACACTTTTGGTTTTGCTCCCATTTTGTATGAGATGAACTCAAAGATCTAAAACTTTTTCCACATACACAATATCACCATTTCCCTCAAATATTGTTCACAAACCAGTCTAAATCTGTGATAGTGAGCACTTCTCCTTTGCTGAGATAATCCATCCCACCTCACAGGTGTGCCATATCAAGATGCTGATAAGACACCATGATTAGTGCACAGGTGTGCCTTAGACTGCCCACAATAAAAGGCCACTCTGAAAGGTGCAGTTTTATCACACAGCACAATGCCACAGATGTCGCAAGATTTGAGGGAGCGTGCAATTGGCATGCTGACAGCAGGAATGTCAACCAGAGCTGTTGCTCGTGTATTGAATGTTCATTTCTCTACCATAAGCCGTCTCCAAAGGCGTTTCAGAGAATTTGGCAGTACATCCAACCAGCTTCACAACCGCAGACCACGTGTAACCACACCAGCCCAGGACCTCCACATCCAGCGTGTTCACCTCCAAGATCATCTGAGACCAGCCACTCAGACAGCTGCTGAAACAACTGGTTTGCATAACCAAAGAATTTCTGCACAAACTGTCAGAAACCGTCTCAGGGAAGCTCATCTGCATGCTCATCGTCCTCATCGGGGTCTCGACCTGACTCCAGTTCGTCGTCGTAACCGAACTGAGTGGGCAAATGCTCACATTCACTGGCGTTTGGCACGTTGGAGAGGTGTTCTCTTCACGAATGAATCCCGGTTCACACTGTCCAGGGCAGATGGCAGACAGCGTGTGTGGGGTCGTGTGGGTGAGCGGTTTTCTGATGTCAGAATGGTGGATCGAGTGGCCCATGGTGGCGGTGGGGTTATGGTATGGGCAGGCGTCTGTTATGGATAAAGAACACAGGTGCATTTTATTGATGGCATTTTGAATGCACAGAGATACCGTGACGAGATCCTGAGGCCCATTGTTGTGCCATACATCCAAGAACATCACCTCATGTTGCAGCAGGATAATGCACGGCCCCATGTTGCAAGGATCTGTACACAATTCTTGGAAGCTGAAAATGTCCCAGTTCTTGCATGGCTGGAATACTCACTGGACATGTCACCCATTGAGCATATTTGGGATGCTCTGGACCGGCGTATACGACAGCGTGTACCAGTTCCTGCCAATATCCAGCAACTTCGCACAGCCATTGAAGAGGAGTGGACCAACATTCTACAGGTTACAATTGACAACCTGATCAACTCTATGCGAAGGAGATGTGTTGCACTGCATGAGGCAAATGGTGGTCACACCAGATACTGACTGGTATCCCCCCCAATAAAACAAAACTGCACCTTTCAGAGTGGCCTTTTATTGTGGGTAATCTAAGGCACACCTGTGCACTAATCATGGTGTCTAATCAGCATCTTGATATGGCACACCTGTGAGGTGGGATGGATTATCTCAGCAAAGGAGAAGTGCTCACTATCACAGATTTAGACTGGTTTGTGAACAATATTTGAGGGAAATGGTGATAATGTGTATGTGGAAAAAGTTTTAGATCTTTGAGTTCATCTCACACAAAATGGGAGCAAAACCAAAAGTGTTGCGTTTATATTTTTGTTGAGTGTATAAACCATAATGTGCTATTGGGTAAACCACAGAGGCATGGTATCAGGGGATTAGCACACGATTGGAAAGCTAGCTATATATACAATAGGTATCAGTGTGTACATATTGGTGGGACAAACTCTGAATTCATGAAAATTACTTGTGGGGTGCCCCAGGGTTCAGTTCTGGGTCCGTAGTTGTTTCTTCTATATATTAATGGCATATGTTTAGTTTCCAAGTCCGACAGTTGTATTTTGTTTGCTGATGATACAACAGTGTTTTGTAGTGGGGATCATTTGGGACAGACCTTGGACATGATGGAGAAGGAGCTAAAGAACTTTAAACAATGGTTTGATTCAAACAAATTATCGCTCCACTTTGGTAAAACAAAGTGTATATTTGGAAACAAGTCCAGGAATTTCTGCAGAAATCTATCATTAAATGATATTGAAATTGAAATTGTAACGGATACTACATTTCTTGGTGTTGTTATTGATGATAAACTGAGTGTCAGGCCGGGCAGAAGCCCAGCACCTAGAGAGGATGAACCCACAATAAAAACTCCTAGACCACGCTTTGGAGTAAAAGTAGTTGTCGTGTTTATTCTAGGCTGAGATTCAGTACACAGGTTGTCAGGTAACGGAGCAGAGGTACAGACAGGGTAAGGCAAAAATGCAGTCATATCCAGGCAGGGGTCAGAGGCATGAGTAAACACTGACATCAGGGCTGAGGCAAAAGGCACAATCAAGAAACACGGAGTAAGATACTGGTGCACGGCAAGACAAATCAGGACTAAATACAAAAGGCTGGAATGTGTGCTAGAGGCGACGACAAACTGGCAAAGGTGTGGCGCCTGGGAGGAGATTAAATAAGCAGGTGTGAACAAGGTGCACATGAGGAGGAGGATCTAGAAAGGAGGCATAGCTGGTGGACAAAGAGTATGGATGGGGCAAGATAGTGAGAAAGGGAGTGCGCAAAGTGGAGTGATGTAATAGACAAAGACACGTGAGCTGGTGCAAGAGCGGGAGAAAATGAAAACACAAAGCAGACTGGATCAAAGTGTGAGAGGAGGGCACAGAGCTGGTGAAGTGACATGACATGACAACACAAACAGAGATGCGAGAGGGATGAAGACATAATGGCAGGTGCAGGGCGTGGAGTGAAACAGGGAACTATGAACCAGGCAAAACAGAAGCCAGAATAAAATATAACACTGAACCGGCCAAGAACATGAGAACTGATCAGGGAAAAATAAGAAGGTAAACACTCTTGAGATAATTCTGGGGTCTCCTGTGACCTCGCCTCCCCCTGCCTCTCTTATCCCGTGCTTCCGTTGATTTGAAAGAAGGTATTAACCAGTCATTTAAATTTGAACACAATTACTCTGAGGGCTAGTCCACCACTCAGAGATTTATTAAACAGAATTTAAATGACACAAATTTTGACAGAATTTAAGTTTTACAGAATGAGTGAGATAAAGGAAAACATACCCAGAAGTTCTGAGGGTCCCAGGAGCTGCAAGCCTCCAACCAGCAATCTGGTGTTCCAGCAAGCTGACAGCAAGGAGGAACCCTGAACAGTGGGCTGGCCCTGTATTTATACCCTTATGCTACTACAATGTTTTTCTGCTAATCTTGGGCGTTGTCCTTCATCTGGGTGGTCTTGATCCCTCTATTTTGTGGCATGGTCCTGCCCACATGCACTGTAAAGTCTTCTGGTCTTGACCTGATAAGAAATTTTGGGCAACAACTCCTAACTGAAAAACTGTTAGCATGTCATATCACACGGTTATACCACAAGAATGTTTACACATTTCAAAATTGCACAACCTTCTAACAAACAGTTTAGTCTCCCTCTCTGATGGTTTGGATTTCTTAATATATCTTCAGGGCCTCACTGAAACAGGGACACATCACATTTACAAGACTTTTTGAAAATAATTATACGAGGTCTATTAGAAAAGTATCCGACCTTATTATTTTTTCAAAAACCATATGGATTTGAATCACGTGTGATTACATCAGACATGCTTGAACCCTCGTGGGCATGCGAGAGTTTTTTCACGCCTGTCGGTTACGTCATTCGCCTGTGGGGAGTCTTTGAGTGAGGAGTCGTCCACCCGCTCGTCAATTTTTTTCATTGTTTAGGAATGGCTCAGAGACTGTTGCTTTGTTTGATAAAAATTTTTTCTCAAAACTGTAAGGCACAACTGAGTGGACACCATTCAATAAATTCAGCTGGTTTTCGGTAAAAATTTTAACGGCTGATGAGAGATTTTGGTCTGGTAGTGTCGCTTTAAGGACGGTCC
Organism: Thalassophryne amazonica; assembly: GCF_902500255.1. Taxonomy (NCBI): domain Eukaryota; kingdom Metazoa; phylum Chordata; class Actinopteri; order Batrachoidiformes; family Batrachoididae; genus Thalassophryne; species Thalassophryne amazonica. Next base: position 60,085,203 of record NC_047105.1, on the reverse strand, counting down.
ACGGCGCCTGACGGCGATCTGCGCTTCGAGGCGGCAGCGTCTCGCCGTTTCAAGTTGAAAACTTACACATTTCAGGCTCTGTTGACGCAGTAAGTCGTCAGAGAACAGAGAACTTTCAGAAGAAGTCGGCATGAGGAGTTTATTCGGACATTCCATTGTTAACGGTCATTTTGTAATGAAAGAACGTGCGGGCAGAGTCGCATGTCGGGCTGGACCCGACCGCGGGGGGTCGCGGCAGGAAAAACACCTCCGTTGGAAATCTTAACGGGCAAGTTGGAACATGCCCAAGCTGTTAAACAATTTCTCAGTTACTCACTTGTTGAAAGCCATTAAAAGCCGCCTCAATTCTACAAATGGTTTTCAACACGGAGGTGTTTTTCCTGTCGCGGCGCACACAGATTTGCCGAGTCGTCACGGAAACGACTCGGCGAATTTGCGCGTACGTCTTTCTGTAGTTTTCTCTGGGCCCCTCCCCAATCGGACCGGGAGTGACATGTTTAGCCGCATGTTCTCCTTGAATTGCTGGCTGTCTGAGTGGTGTCCAAAAAATGAGGTGGGCTTCATAGATAATTGGCAAAGCTTCTGGGGAAAACCTGGTCTTGTTAGGAGAGACGGCATCCATCCCACTTTGGATGGAGCAGCTCTCATTTCTAGAAATCTGGCCAATTTTCTTAAATCCTCCAAACCGTGACTATCCAGGGTTGGGACCAGGAAGCAGAGTTGTAGTCTTACACACCTCTCTGCAGCTTCTCTCCCCCTGCCATCCCCTCATTACCCCATCCCCGTAGAGACGGTGCCTGCTCCCAGACTACCAATAACCAGCAAAAATCTATTTAAGCATAAAAATTCAAAAAGAAAAAATAATATAGCACCTGCAACTGCACCACAGACTAAAACAGTTAAATGTGGTCTATTAAACATTAGGTCTCTCTCCTCTAAGTCCCTGTTGGTAAATGATATAATAATTGATCAACATATTGATTTATTCTGCCTAACAGAAACCTGGTTACAGCAGGATGAATATGTTAGTTTAAATGAGTCAACACCCCCGAGTCACACTAACTGTCAGAATGCTCGTAGCACGGGCCGGGGCGGAGGATTAGCAGCAATCTTCCATTCCAGCTTATTAATTAATTAAAAACCCAGACAGAGCTTTAATTCATTTGAAAGCTTGTCTCTTAGTCTTGTCCATCCAAATTGGAAGTCCCAAAAAACAGTTTTATTTGTTATTATCTATCGTCCACCTGGTCGTTACTGTGAGTTTCTCTGTGAATTTTCAGACCTTTTGTCTGACTTAGTGCTTAGCTCAGATAAGATAATTATAGTGGGCGATTTTAACATCCACACAGATGCTGAGAATGACAGCCTCAACACTGCATTTAATCTATTATTAGACTCTATTGGCTTTGCTCAAAAAGTAAATGAGTCCACCCACCACTTTAATCATATCTTAGATCTGTTCTGACTTATGGTATGGAAATAGAAGACTTAACAGTATTCCCTGAAAACTCCCTTCTGTCTGATCATTTCTTAATAACATTTACATTTACTCTGATGGACTACCCAGCAGTAGGGAATAAGTTTCATTACACTAGAAGTCTTTCAGAAAGCACTGTAACTAGGTTTAAGGATATGATTCCTTCTTTATGTTCTCTAATGCCATATACCAACACAGTGCAGAGTAGCTACCTAAACTCTGTAAGGGAGATAGAGTATCTCGTCAATAGTTTTACATCCTCATTGAAGACAACTTTGGATGCTGTAGCTCCTCTGAAAAAGAGAGCTTTAAATCAGAAGTGTCTGACTCCGTGGTATAACTCGCAAACTCGTAGCTTAAAGCAGATAACCCGTAAGTTGGAGAGGAAATGGCGTCTCACTAATTTAGAAGATCTTCACTTAGCCTGGAAAAAGAGTCTGTTGCTCTATAAAAAAGCCCTCCGTAAAGCTAGGACATCTTTCTACTCATCACTAATTGAAGAAAATAAGAACAACCCCAGGTTTCTTTTCAGCACTGTAGCCAGGCTGACAAAGAGTCAGAGCTCTATTGAGCTGAGTATTCCATTAACTTTAACTAGTAATGACTTCATGACTTTCTTTGCTAACAAAATTTTAACTATTAGAGAAAAAATTACTCATAACCATCCCAAAGACGTATCGTTATCTTTGGCTGCTTTCAGTGATGCCGGTATTTGGTTAGACTCTTTCTCTCCGATTGTTCTGTCTGAGTTATTTTCATTAGTTACTTCATCCAAACCATCAACATGTTTATTAGACCCCATTCCTACCAGGCTGCTCAAGGAAGCCCTACCATTATTTAATGCTTCGATCTTAAATATGATCAATCTATCTTTGTTAGTTGGCTATGTACCATAGGCTTTTAAGGTGGCAGTAATTAAACCATTACTTAAAAAGCCATCACTTGACCCAGCTATCTTAGCTAATTATAGGCCAATCTCCAACCTTCCTTTTCTCTCAAAAATTCTTGAAAGGGTAGTTGTAAAACAGCTAACTGATCATCTGCAGAGGAATGGTCTATTTGAAGAGTTTCAGTCAGGTTTTAGAATTCATCATAGTACAGAAACAGCATTAGTGAAGGTTACAAATGATCTTCTTATGGCCTCGGACAGTGGACTCATCTCTGTGCTTGTTCTGTTAGACCTCAGTGCTGCTTTTGATACTGTTGACCATAAAATTTTATTACAGAGATTAGAGCATGCCATAGGTATTAAAGGCACTGCGCTGCGGTGGTTTGAATCATATTTGTCTAATAGATTACAATTTGTTCATGTAAATGGGGAATCTTCTTCACAGACTAAAGTTAATTATGGAGTTCCACAAGGTTCTGTGCTAGGATCAATTTTATTCACTTTATACATGCTTCCCTTAGGCCGTATTATTAGACGGTATTGCTTAAATTTTCATTGTTACGCAGATGATACCCAGCTTTATCTATCCATGAAGCCAGAGGACACACACCAATTAGCTAAACTGCAGGATTGTCTTACAGACATAAAGACATGGATGACCTCTAATTTCCTGCTTTTAAACTCAGATAAAACTGAAGTTATTGTACTTGGTCCCACAAATCTTAGAAACATGGTGTCTAACCAGATCCTTACTCTGGATGGCATTACCCTGACCTCTAGTAATACTGTGAGAAATCTTGGAGTCATTTTTGATCAGGATATGTCATTCAAAGCGCATATTAAACAAATATGTAGGACTGCTTTTTTGCATTTATGCAATATCTCTAAAATCAGAAAGGTCTTGTCTCAGAGTGATGCTGAAAAACTAATTCATGCATTTATTTCCTCTAGGCTGGACTATTGTAATTCATTATTATCAGGTTGTCCTAAAAGTTCCCTAAAAAGCCTTCAGTTAATTCAAAATGCTGCAGCTAGAGTACTGACGGGGACTAGAAGGAGAGAGCATATCTCACCCATATTGGCCTCACTTCATTGGCTTCCTGTTAATTCTAGAATAGAATTTAAAATTCTTCTTCTTACTTATAAGGTTTTGAATAATCAGGTCCCATCTTATCTTAGGGACCTCGTAGTACCATATCACCCCAATAGAGCGCTTCGCTCTCAGACTGCAGGCTTACTTGTAGTTCCTAAGGTTTGTAAGAGTAGAATGGGAGGCAGAGCCTTCAGCTTTCAGGCTCCTCTCCTGTGGAACCAGCTCCCAATTCAGATCAGGGAGACAGACACCCTCTCTACTTTTAAGATTAGGCTTAAAACTTTCCTTTTTGCTAAAGCTTATAGTTAGGGCTGGATCAGGTGACCCTGAACCATCCCTTAGTTATGCTGCTATAGACGTAGACTGCTGGGGGGTTCCCATGATGCACTGTTTCTTTCTCTTTTTGCTCTGTATGCACCACTCTGCATTTAATCATTAGTGATCGATCTCTGCTCCCCTCCACAGCATGTCTTTTTCCTGGTTCTCTCCCTCAGCCCCAACCAGTCCCAGCAGAAGACTGCCCCTCCCTGAGCCTGGTTCTGCTGGAGGTTTCTTCCTGTTAAAAGGGAGTTTTTCCTTCCCACTGTAGCCAAGTGCTTGCTCACAGGGGGTCTGTTGTGAAAGTGTAGGAACACGGACCCACAACAGGGGGCGCAAATGAACGGACAATGGAGGAGTCGAATAACACTGCTTTTACTGCTGTGAAACAGGCACAACAAATACAACCGATTACAATATTGAAATGGAGTCCAATTACAACGGTGTCGTGTGGGCAGGCTCGACGATAGGAGACGTCTGTCCAAGTCGAACCGGAACCAACCCGATTTCCTCTGCCACCGAACCCCGGGAATACTGGAGCCGCCAAGTCCCGAATTCCCAGGTGGCCACTGCCTCCGCTCGTCGGATCCGGTACTGCTGGCAAGAAACAGAAACAGTCAGGTGTGGATGCGGCTGCACCCAGCAACACGGAGGGTGGAGAGTCCACCTCCACCTCTCGTCAACAACAATGTAGGAAGGTGAGTACTTATCCGAATGTTGTCTAGTAGTCAGCTGTCCTACAGATAATCAAACGAGAATACAATTAAAGTCACACGTGTGTGCAGGCTGAGATGGTTACCTCTTTGGTAAGGCGATATCTCGGCAAATGAGGTGGAGATGCCGTCCTGTTGATATACCTCCTTGTTAATTGCGATCAGCTGTCTCCAGTGATGGGTGGCAGCTGTCATCCTGGCTGCTCCTGTAAGGCGGCAGCGCCCTCCGGTGCCTGGAGCCCGCACTCCAGGCAGGGCGCCCTCTAGTGGCGGTGGGCCAGCAGTACCTCCTCTTCAGCGGCCCACACAACAGGACCCCCCCCCTCAACGGGCGCCTCCTGGCGCACGACCGGGCTTGTCAGGGTGGCGACGGTAGAAGTCGGCCAGGAGGGCCGGGTCCAGGATGAAGCCCTTCTTCACCCAGGAGCGTTCTTCGGGGCCGTACCCCTCCCAGTCCACCAGATACTGAAAACCCCGGCCCATCCGTCGGACGTCGAGGAGCCGGCGCACGGTCCAAGCCGGCTCTCCGTCGATGATCCGGGCAGGAGGTGGCGCCGGACCCGGAGTGCAGAGGGGTGAGGTGTGATGAGGCTTAATCCTAGAGACATGGAACACTGGGTGAATCCGCAGTGAGGCCGGAAGCTGGAGCCTCACTGCGGCGGGATTGATGACCTTAAGTATCTTATACGGACCGATGTATCGTTCTTGCAGTTTTGGGGAGTCCACTTGTAGGGGAATGTCCTTGGTGGACAACCACACTTCCTGCCCGGGACGATACGTGGTGGCCGGGGCCCGCCGCCGGTCTGCATGGTTCTTCGCCCTTGTCCGGGCCCTTAACAAAGCAGAACGGGCGGCACGCCACACCCGACGGCACTTCCGTAGGTGGGCCTGGATCGAGGGCACACCGACCTCCCCCTCAACCACCGGAAACAACGGAGGTTGATACCCCAAGCACACCTCGAAAGGGGAGAGGCCGGTGGCTGACGACACTTGACTGTTGTGGGCGTACTCGATCCAGGCCAGGTGGGTACTCCAGGCCGTCGGGTGCGCGGCTGTCACGCAGCGTAGGGTCTGCTCCATCTCCTGGTTGGCCCGTTCTGCTTGTCCGTTGGTCTGGGGGTGATACCCGGACGAGAGACTGACCGTGGCCCCCAGTTCCCGGCAAAAGCTCCTCCAAACATGCGAGGAGAACTGGGGACCGCGATCGGAGACGATGTCTGATGGTATCCCATGCAGACGGACGACGTGGTGGACTAGGAGGTCCGCTGTCTCCTGGGCCATTGGTAGCTTCGGGAGGGCCACGAAGTGGGCCGCCTTGGAGAATCGGTCCACTATCGTGAGGATTACGGTGTTTCCCTGGGACGGCGGGAGGCCCGTGACAAAATCCAGGCTGATGTGAGACCAGGGGCGATGAGGCACAGGCAGCGGCTGTAGCAAACCCGATGTCTTGCGGTGGTCGGCCTTGCCCCTGGCACAGGTGGTACAGGCCTGGATGTAACCCCGGACGTCGGCTCCAGGGACGCCCACCAGAAGCGCTGCCGGACGACTGCCACGGTTCTTCGCACCCCAGGATGACAGGAGAGCTTAGAACCGTGACAGAAGCCCAGGACCGCAGCCCTAGCCTCTGGTGGGACGTAGAGTCTGATCTTCGGTCCGGTTCCGGGGTCCGGGTCTCGTGTCAGGGCCTCCCGGACGGTCTTCTCCACGTCCCAGGTAAGGGTGGCCACGATAGCGGACTCCGGGATGATGGGATCCGGGGGATCCGACGACTCCGTTTTGACCTCATCTTCATGTACCCGGGACAAGGCATCCGATCTTTGATTTTTGGTCCCGGGACAGTAGGTGATCCGGAAGTCAAAACGGCCGAAGAACAGTGACCAGCGGGCTTGCCTGGGATTCAGCCGCTTGGCGGTCCTGATATACTCCAGGTTCCGGTGGTCAGTGAAAACCGTGAACGGCACTGACGTTCCCTCCAACAGATGTCTCCACTCCTCAAGAGCCTCTTTCACCGCAAGGAGCTCTCGATTGCCGACGTCATAGTTCCGTTCGGCTGGGGTCAACCTGCGGGAAAAATAGGCGCACGGGTGAAGGACCTTATCGGTCTTTCCGCTCTGGGATAGCACGGCTCCTATCCCTGAGTCCGAGGCGTCCACTTCAACCACTAACTGGCGACTAGGATCGGGCTGCACCAGAACAGGTGCAGACGAGAAGCGCCGTTTCAACTCCTTGAACGCGGCATCGCAACGATCCGACCAGGTGAAGGGGACTTTTGGAGAGGTCAGGGCTGTCAGGGGGCTAACTACCTGACTGTAGCCCTTAATGAACCTCCTGTAGAAATTGGCAAAGCCTAGGAACTGTTGCAACTTCCTACGGCTTGTGGGTTGGGGCCAGTCTCTCACCGCCGCGACCTTGGCCGGATCAGGAGCGACGGAGTTGGAGGAGATAATGAACCCCAAGAAGGACAAAGACGTGCGGTGGAACTCACACTTCTCGCCCTTCACAAACAGCCGGTTCTCCAACAACCGCTGCAGGACCTGACATACATGCAGGACATGGGTCTCAGGATCCGGAGAAAAGATGAGAATATCGTCCAGATATACGAAGACGAACCGGTGCAGGAAATCCCGCAAGACATCGTTAACCAACGCTTGGAAAGTTGCGGGAGCGTTTGTGAGACCGAACGGCATGACCAGGTACTCAAAGTGCCCCAAGGGGGTGTTAAATGCCGTCTTCCACTCGTCTCCCTTCCGGATCCGAACCAGGTGATACGCATTTCTAAGATCGAGCTTAGTGAATATTTGGGCTCCGTGCAGGGGCGTGAACACTGAATCCAACAGGGGCAACGGGTATCGATTGCGAACCGTGATCTCGTTCAGCCCCCTGTAATCAATGCATGGACGAAGACCGCCGTCTTTTTTACCCACAAAAAAGAAACCTGCACCCATCGGGGAGGTGGAATTCCGGATCAACCCGGCAGCTAACGAGTCCCGGATGTAGGTCTCCATTGATTCGCGCTCAGGCCGTGAGAGGTTGTACAGCCTGCTGGACGGGAACTCACTGCCCGGAACCAAATCAATGGCACAATCATAAGGACGGTGGGGAGGAAGAGTGAGCGCCAGATCCTTGCTGAACACGTCGACAAGGTCATGGTACTCCACCGGCACCGCCCCCAGATTGGGCGGGACTCTGACCTCCTCCTTAGCTCGGGAGCCGGGAGGAACCGAGGAACCTAGACACACCCGATGGCAGGTCTCGCTCCACTGAACCACTACCCCGGACGGCCAATCAATCCGGGGATTGTGCTTCAACATCCAGGGAAATCCTAAAACCACACGGGAGGTGACCTGAGTCACAAAAAACTCGATCACCTCCCGGTGATTCCCTGACACCACCAGAGTTACAGGTGGTGTCTTATGCGTGATCGGAGGGAGAAGGGAGCCATCTAGTGCCCGAACCTGTACAGGCGAGGTAAGCGCCACCAGAGGGAGCCCTATCTCCCTAGCCCATCTGCTATCCAACAGATTCCCCTCAGAGCCCGTGTCCACCAGTGCTGGGGCCTTCAGGGTTGAGTCCTCATACAGGATCGTGACTGGGAGTCATGTAGCAATGTGGGTGTGTCCCACGTGAATGTCTCGACCCACCCCTAGCCCAGTCTCTAGGAGCGGGCGTTTGGAGTTTGACCGCTCGGGGCAGTCTCTTACGTGGTGCTCTGTCGAGCCACAAACAAAACAAGCTCCGTGGGCCTGCCTCCTCTGTGCATCTGGTGCCCTAAATGTTGCCCTACTCGTGTCTTTAGCTTCGTCAGCAGGGGGAGCCGTGGCCCCACGGAGCGCAGGGGCCGTGGAGCGTGGGGAAGGCGGAGCGCGGTCGGATCCGGAAGGGAGAGGGACGGCGCGTGCCTGGCCACGCCCTTCGTCTCGTTCCCGCCGACGTTCTTCTAACCGGTTGTCCAACCGTATGACAAGATCGATGAGCCCGTCTAAATCCCGCGGTTCGTCCTTAGCCACCAGGTGCTCCTTGAGAACCAACGACAGTCCGTTTACAAAGGCGGCGCGGAGGGCAGTGCTATTCCAGCCGGACCTCACAGCCGCGATGCGGAAGTCGACTGCATAGGCAGCTGCGCGCCGACGCCCCTGTCTCATCGACAGTAGCACGGTTGAAGCGGTTTCTCCTCTATTGGGGTGATCGAACACGGTTCTGAACTCCCTCACAAACCCATCATATGTCTGAAGGAGCCGTGACTTTTGCTCCCAGAGCGCTGTAGCCCAAGCGCGTGCCTCGCCGCGAAGCAGGTTTATTACATAAGCTACCTTGCTAGCATCGGTCGCGTACATGACTGGACGCTGTGCGAAGACGAGCGAACACTGCATAAGAAAATCCGCGCACGTCTCCACACAGCCTCCGTACGGCTCTGGGGGGCTTATGTATGCTTCCGGGGAAGGTGGGAGGGGTCGTTGAACGACCAGTGGAACGTCAATGTTACGCACCAGGTCTACGGGAGGGAGAGCCGCAGCGGCGCCCGGAGGGCGCGCTTCCACCTGCGCGGCGAGAGCCTCCACCCTGCGGTTCAGGAGGACGTTCTGCTCGGTCATCAAATCTAACCGAGTCGTGAAAGCGGAGAGGATCCGCTGCAACTCACCGATTACCCCTCCTGCGGACGCCTGCGCATCCTGTTCTTCCATTGGCCGTTCAACAGCCGGTTGATGCCCCTCGGGATCCATGACGCTGGCCGAGATATCCTGTTGTGAAAGTGTAGGAACACGGACCCACAACAGGGGGCGCAAATGAACGGACAATGGAGGAGTCGAATAACACTGCTTTTACTGCTGTGAAACAGGCACAACAAATACAACCGATTACAATATTGAAATGGAGTCCAATTACAACGGTGTCGTGTGGGCAGGCTCGACGATAGGAGACGTCTGTCCAAGTCGAACCGGAACCAACCCGATTTCCTCTGCCACCGAACCCCGGGAATACTGGAGCCGCCAAGTCCCGAATTCCCAGGTGGCCACTGCCTCCGCTCGTCGGATCCGGTACTGCTGGCAAGAAACAGAAACAGTCAGGTGTGGATGCGGCTGCACCCAGCAACACGGAGGGTGGAGAGTCCACCTCCACCTCTCGTCAACAACAATGTAGGAAGGTGAGTACTTATCCGAATGTTGTCTAGTAGTCAGCTGTCCTACAGATAATCAAACGAGAATACAATTAAAGTCACACGTGTGTGCAGGCTGAGATGGTTACCTCTTTGGTAAGGCGATATCTCGGCAAATGAGGTGGAGATGCCGTCCTGTTGATATACCTCCTTGTAAATTGGGATCAGCTGTCTCCAGTGATGGGTGGCAGCTGTCATCCTGGCTGCTCCTGTAAGGCGGCAGTGCCCTCCGGTGCCTGGAGCCCGCACTCCACGCAGGGCGCCCTCTAGTGGCGGTGGGCCAGCAGTACCTCCTCTTCAGCGGCCCACACAACAGGGTCGTTTTGACCGTTGGGGTTTTACATAATTATTGTATGGCCTTGCCTTACAATATAAATCGCCTTGGGGCAACTGTTTGTTGTGATTTGGCGCTATATAAAAAAATTGATTGATTGATTGATTGATTAAAAAAATGTCCTTAAACAGTGGAATGTCCGCATAAATTCCTCATGCCGGCCTCTTCTGAATCTTCTCTGTTCTCTCACGATGTCCTGGGTGAATTAAGCCTTAAATTAGGATGTTTTAAGCTCGAAACAGGCCGACGACGGCGCCTGGAAGCGCTGCAGGACGTCCCGCTCCTTGGGAAGTCCTTACACCGACAGAAACACCCCATAATCTGTCATCAGCCGTTAAACTTTTCACAGAAAACCATTTTAATTTCTCGAATAGTGTCCACTCGGACATTCCTCACAGGTCCAGAAAAATTTTTGATAAAGCAACGCGCGCCGTCTCGAGCAGCGTGTGAAACAAAGGAATTCAGCCGAGAGGGCGGGACCACATCTCACTCAAGGCCTGCCCACAGGGAAATGACGTCACCGACACGCGTGAAAAAACTCACGCATGCGCACGAGGGTTCAAGCATGATTGGTGTAATCGCATGTCATTCAAATCCATATAGTTAAAAAAAAAAATAAAAGGGTCGGTTTATTATCTAAGAGACCTTGTATAAGTAACATATCTTCATGACAGCTTGCTAAGAAACTAAACTAATATTTGAGCAAAAGCAAATGTAATCATAAACATAACATACCTTTAATTAGGTAGACACAATACACATTTCAACAGCATTCGAACATATAACTCAAAAGTATTTGAATATATAGATATCATGTAATTAACCTTAGCTATTGATTACATGTTTAATAAGCACTGATAAATATTGGTCACTATGAGCATATGAGTAATATATTCTTCAACAGCAACAAGCTCTATTAATATATAAATGATGACTTCTAAACATTAAAACACACTCATATATGTAAAAATATATTTTTAGCTCAATAAAAGATAAATAATATTATGATGATACAGCATGGAGAAAAAAGCACAAAAGGTTAATGCATATTTAAGCACATTTAAGATATATTCCTTCAACATAAAGACAAAACTAAACTGGAACTGACAAATCACTGAAGAATACAATAAAGATAACCACAACCAGATGACAAAATCAACAAGAAAAGATGACATAATAAACCAAAAGCAAAATCCGATATTAAAGAACAACAGAAAACAGAAATGAGAACAGCAAAAATTAACAGATGACAACTAAATGATAAACAATGAAAACACAATCTGGCAGAACTAGAATGGAACTGGACAATGGCTAAAGAATGAAAAGTAACAAAGAAACAAAGTGACAAAGCAAAATAGAACAGAGAATAAACACGTGATAAATAACTAATAAAACAGAACTGGGGCAGAAGGTGGGTCAAAGAAAGGGGAAAAAATTAAACAATAACCCCGATCAGGGCCGAGCATGACACTGAGCTAGAAAACACTTATTACCTTTGTGAAATCTAAAATGTCAAAAGCATTGCAATTTTGCAGAAAGCACAAGATTTCATTTCCCAATTCTCATTAACGATTTGATATCATTCATTGCTCGTTCCATATATGCGCAACTGTATTGAGGTTTGGGGAAATACATATAAAACTAATCCAATATTTTTGTTGCAAAAGAAAGCTATAAGACTTATTTGTAACAAATCATATTGTGAGCCAACAAATCCATTGTTTGCCTGTTTACATATTCTACAATTCTGGGACTTGGTTGAGTACATCACAATACAAATTATGTATAAAGCTAAAAATAAACTTTTGCTTCAACATGTCCAGGATCTGTTTAAACTGAGGAACTCCAGTTACAATTTGAGAGGAGTTTTATTTTTTAAATTAAGAAATTAAGGATCCGAACTACTGCTAAAAGTCATTGTGTTTCTGATAAAGGTGTTAACATCTAGAATAACTGTCCTGATAATATTAAAGTACTTGGTACTTTAGTAGGCTTTAAAAGGCATTACAAGAATAGTAAAATTCCATGTTATAGTTTGAGGACTTAGGTTTATTGATTTTGTTAGCGCTTTCGGGATTGTGTGTTGTGCGCCATTGTTTGTCTGGATGTGTTTTGTAAATTTGAGTTCATTGACTAATTTTGCACACTTTTTTTGGTATTCTTCATCATGGGTGTGTGTATACAGGTGCTGGTCATATAATTAGAATATCATGAAAAAGTTGATTTATTTCAGTAATTCCTTTCAAAAAGTGAAACTTGCATATTACATTAATTCATTACACACAGACTGATATATTTCAACTGTTTATTTCTTTTAATTTTAATGATTATAACTGACAACTAATGAAAATCCCAAATTCAGTATCTCAGAAAATTAGAATATTACTTAAGACCAGTAGAAAAAAAAGGATTTTTAGAAATGTTGGCCAACTGAAAAGTATGAACATGAAAAGTATGAGCATGTACAGCACTCAATACGTAGTTGGGGCTCCTTTTGCCTGAATTACTGCAGCAATGCAGCGTGGCATGGAGTCGATCAGTCTGTGGCACTGCTCAGGTGGCATGAGAGCCCAGGTTGCTCTGATAGTGGCCTTCAGCTCTTCTTCATTGTTGGGACTGGCGTGTCACATCTTCCTCTTCACAATACCCCATAGATTTTCTAAGTGGGTTAAGGTCAGGCGAGTTTGCTGGCCAATTAAGAACAGGGATACCATGGTCCTTGAACCAGGTACTGGTAGCTTTGGCACTGTGTGCATGTGCCAAGTCCTGTTGGAAAATGAAATCTGCATCTCCAAAAAGTTGGTCAGCAGCAGGAAGCATGAAGTGCTCAACAACTTCCTGGTAGACGGCTGCGTTGACCTTGGACCTCAGAGAACACAGTGGACCAACACCAGCAGATGACATGGCACCCCAAACCATCACTGACTGTGGAAACTTTACACTGGACCTCAAGCAACGTGGATTATGTGCCTCTCCACTCTTTCTCCAGACTCTGGGACCTTGATTTCCAAAGGAAATGCACAATTTACTTTCATCAGGGAACATAACTTTGGACCACTCAGCAGCAGTCCAGTCCTTTTTGTCTTTAGCCCAGGCAAGACATCAAGTCGGCAGTCTTCCCCATGATTGTGTAGCCTACAGAACTAGACTGAGAGACCAGTTAAAGGCCTTTGCAGATGTTTTGAGTTAATTAGCTGATTAAAGTGTGCCACCAGGTGTCTTAAATATTCAACCTATTCACAATATTCTAATTTTCTGAGATACTGAATTTGGGGTTTTCATTAGTTGTCAGTTATAATCAAAATTAAAAGATATAAACATTTGAAATATATCAGTCTGTGTGTAATGAATGTATACATCAGGGGTGTCCAAGTACGGTTCTCGAGAGCCACATTCCTGACACTCTTAGTTGGATTCAGGTGTGTTGGAGCAGGGAGATAACTAAGAGTGTCAGGAATGTGGCTCTCGAGGACCGAATTTGGCCATCCCCGGTATACATTATACAAGTTTCACTTTTTGAATGGAATTACTGAAATAAATCAACTTTTTCATGATATTCTAGTTATATGACCAGCACCTGTATGCAGGTATGTGTGTGTATATATATATATATATATATATACACTCAACAAAAATATAAATGCAACACTTTTGGTTTTGCTCCCATTTTGTATGAGATGAACTCAAAGATCTAAAACTTTTTCCACATACACAATATCACCATTTCCCTCAAATATTGTTCACAAACCAGTCTAAATCTGTGATAGTGAGCACTTCTCCTTTGCTGAGATAATCCATCCGACCTCACAGGTGTGCCATACCAAGATGCTGATTAGACACCATGATTAGTGCACAGGTGTGCCTTAGACTGCCCACAATAAAAGGCCACTCTGAAAGGTGCAGTTTTGTTTTATTGGGGGGGGGGGGGGGATACCAGTCAGTATCTGGTGTGACCACCATTTGCCTCATGCACTGCAACACATCTCCTTCGCATAGAGTTGAAGAGAACACCTCTCCAACGTGCCAAACGCCAGCGAATGTGAGCATTTGCCCACACAAGTCGGTTACGACAACGAACTGGAGTCAGGTCGAGACCCCCATGAGGACGACGAGCATGCAGAAGAGCTTCCCTGAGATGGTTTCTGACAGTTTGTGCAGAAATTCTTTGGTTATGCAAACCGATTGTTTCAGCAGCTGTCCGAGTGGCTGGTCTCAGACGATCTTGGAGGTGAACATGCTGGATGTGGAGGTCCTGGGCTGGTGTGGTTACACGTGGTCTGCGGTTGTGAGGCTGGTTGGATGTACTGCCAAATTCTCTGAAACGCCTTTGGAGACGGCTTATGGTAGAGAAATGAACATTCAATACACGAGCAACAGCTCTGGTTGACATTCCTGCTGTCAGCATGCCAATTGCACGCTCCCTCAAATCTTGCGACATCTGTGGCATTGTGCTGTGTGATAAAACTGCACCTTTTATTGTGGACAGTCTAAGGCACACCTGTGCACTAATCATGGTGTCTAATCAGCATCTTGGTATGGCACACCTGTGAGGTGGGATGGATTATCTCAGCAAAGGAGAAGTGCTCACTATCACAGATTTAGACTGGTTTGTGAACAATATTTGAGGGAAGTGGTGATATTGTGTATGTGGAAAAAGTTTTAGATCTTTGAGTTCATCTCATACAAAATGGGAGCAAAACCAAAAGTGTTGCGTTTATATTTTTGTTGAGTATATATATATATATATATATATATATATATATATATATATATATATATATATATCAAATCAATTTTATTTATATAGCGCCAAATCACAACAAACAGTTGCCCCAAGGCGCTTTATATTGTAAGGCAAAGCCATACAATAATTACAGAAAAACCCCAACGGTCAAACTGACCCCCTGTGAGCAAGCACTTGGCGACAGTGGGAAGGAAAAACTCCCTTTTAACACGAAGAAACCTCCAGCAGAACCAAGCTCAGGGAGGGGCAGTCTTCTGCTGGGACTGGTTGGGGCTGAGGGAGAGAACCAGGAAAAAGACATGCTGTGGAGGGGAGCAGAGATCAATCACTAATGATTAAATGCAGAGTGGTGCATACAGAGCAAAAAGAGAAAGAAACACTCAGTGCATCATGGGAACCCCCCAGCAGTCTAAGTCTATAGCAGCATAACTAAGGGATGGTTCAGGGTCACCTGATCCAGCCCTAACTATAAGCTTTAGCACAAAGCCTAATCTTAAAAGTAGAGAGGGTGTCTGTCTCCCTGATCCGAATTGGGAG
This sequence comes from Thalassophryne amazonica, assembly GCF_902500255.1. NCBI lineage: Eukaryota > Metazoa > Chordata > Actinopteri > Batrachoidiformes > Batrachoididae > Thalassophryne > Thalassophryne amazonica. The sequence continues at coordinate 60,069,943 of NC_047105.1, read as the reverse complement.
CTGGTTCCAGAGGAGAGGAGCCTGAAAGCTGAAGGCTCTGCCTCCCATTCTACTCTTACAAACCCTAGAAACTACAAGTAAGCCTGCAGTCTGAGAGCGAAGCGCTCTATTGCGGTGATATGGTACTATGAGGTCCCTAAGATAAGATGGGACCTGATTATGCAAAACCTTATAAGTAAGAAGAAGAATTTTAAATTCTATTCTAGAATTAACAGGAAGCCAATGAAGAGAGGCCAATATGGGTGAGATATGCTCTCTCCTTCTAGTCTCTGTCAGTACATTTAACTGAATTAACTGAAGGCTTTTCAGGGAACTTTTAGGACAACCTGATAATAATGAATTACAGTAGTCCAGCCTAGAGGAAATAAATGCATGAATTAGTTTTTCAGCATCACTCTGAGACAAGACCTTTCTAATTTTAGAGATATTGCGCAAATGCAAAAAAGCAGTCCTACATATTTGTTTATTATGCGCATTGAATGACATATCCTGATCAAAAATGACTCCAAGATTTCTCACAGTATTACTAGAGGTCAGGGTAATGCCATCCAGAGTAAGGATCTGGTTAGACACCATGTTTCTAAGATTTGTGGGGCCAAGTACAATAACTTCAGTTTTATCTGAGTTTAAAAGCAGGAAATTAGAGGTCATCCATGTCATTATGTCTGTAAGACAATCCTGCAGTTTAGCTAATTGGTGTGTGTCCTCTGGCTTCATGGATAGATAAAGCTGGGTATCATCTGTGTAACAATGAAAATTTAAGCAATGCTGCCTAATAATACTGCCTAAGGGAAGCATGTATAAAGTGAATAAAATTGGTCCTAGCACAGAACCTTGTGGAACTCCATAATTAACCTTAGTCTGTGAAGAAGATTCCCCATTTACATGAACAAATTGTAATCTATTAGATAAATATGATTCAAACCACCGCGCAGTGCCTTTAATACCTATGGCATGCTCTAATCTCTGTAATAACATTTTATGGTCAACAGTATCAAAAGCAGCACTGAGGTCTAACAGAACAAGCACAGAGATGAGTCCACTGTCTGAGGCCATAAGAAGATCATTTGTAACCTTCACTAATGCTGTTTCTGTACTATGATGAATTCTAAAACCTGACTGAAACTCTTCAAATAGACCATTCCTCTGCAGATAATCAGTTAGCTGTTTTACAACTACCCTTTCAAGAATTTTTGAGAGAAAAGGAAGGTTGGAGATTGGCCTATAATTAGCTAAGATAGCTGGGTCAAGTGATGGCTTTTTAAGTAATGGTTTAATTACTGCCACCTTAAAAGCCTGTGGTACATAGCCAACTAATAAAGACAGATTGATCATATTTAAGATCGAAGCATTAATTAATGGTAGGGCTTCCTTGAGCAGCCTGGTAGGAATGGGGTCTAATAGACATGTTGATGGTTTGGAGGAAGTAACTATCGGAGAGAAAGAGTCTAACCAAATACCGGCATCACTGAAAGCAGCCAAAGAGAATGATATGTCTTTGGGATGGTTATGAGTAATTTTTTCTATAATAGTTAAAATTTTATTAGCAAAGAAAGTCATGACGTCATTACTAGTTAAAGGAATACTCGGCTCAATAGAGCTCTGACTCTTTGTCAGCCTGGCTACAGTGCTGAAAAGAAACCTGGGGTTGTTCTTATTTTCTTCAATTAGTGATGAGTAGTAAGATGTCCTAGCTTTACGGAAGGCTTTTTTATAGAGCAACAGACTCTTTTTCCAGGCTAAGTGAAGATCTTCTAAATTAGTGAGACGCCATTTCCTCTCCAACTTACGGGTTATCTGCTTTAAGCTGCGAGTTTGTGAGTTATACCACAGAGTCAGGCACTTCTGATTTAAGACTCTCTTTTCCAGAGGAGCTACAGCATCCAAAGTTGTCCTCAATGAGGATATAAAACTATTGACGAGATAATCTATCTCACTCACAGAGTTTAGGTAGCTACTCTGCCCTGTGTTGGTATATGGCATTGGAGAACATAAAGAAGGAATCATATCCTTAAACCTAGTTACAGCGCTTTCTGAAAGACTTCTACTGTAATGAAACTTATTCCCCACTGCTGGGTAGTCCATCAGAGTAAATGTAAATGTTATTAAGAAATGATCAGACAGAAGGGGGTTTTCAGGGAATACTGTTAAGTCTTCAATTTCCATACCATAAGTCAGAACAAGATCTAAGGTATGATTAAAGTGGCGGGTGGACTCATTTACATTTTGAGCAAAGCCAATCGAGTCTAACAATAGATTAAATGCAGTGTTGAGGCTGTCATTCTCAGCATCTGTGTGGATGTTAAAATCGCCCACTATAATTATCTTATCTGAGCTAAGCACTAAGTCAGACAAAAGGTCCGAAAATTCACAGAGAAACTCACAGTAATGACCAGGTGGACGATAGATAACAACAAATAAAACTGGTTTTTGGGACTTCCAATTTGGATGGACAAGACTAAGAGTCAAGCTTTCAAATGAATTAAAGCTCTGTCTGGGTTTTTGATTAATTAATAAGCTGGAGTGGAAGATTGCTGCTAATCCTCCACCTCGGCCCGTGCTACGAGCATTCTGGCAGTTAGTGTGACTCGGGGGTGTTGACTCATTTAAACTAACATATTCATCCTGCTGTAACCAGGTTTCTGTAAGGCAGAGTAAACCAATATGTTGATCAATTATTATATAATTTACTAACAGGGACTTAGAAGAGAGAGATCTAATGTTTAATAGACCACATTTAACTGTTTTAGTCTGCGGTGCAGTTGAAGGTGCTATATTATTTTTTTCTTTTTGAATTTTTATGCTTAAATAGATTTTTGCTGGTTATTGGTGGTCTGGGAGCAGGCACCATCTCTACGGGGATGGGGTAATGAGGGGATGGCAGGGGGAGAGAAGCTGCAGAGAGGTGTGTAAGACTACAACTCTGCTTCCTGGTCCCAACCCTGGATAGTCACGGTTTGGAGGATTTAAGAAAATTGGCCAGATTTCTAGAAATGACAGCTGCTCCATCCAAAGTAGGATGGATGCCGTCTCTCCTAACAAGACCAGGTTTTCCCCAGAAGCTTTGCCAATTATCTATGAAGCCCACCTCATTTTTTGGACACCATTCAGACAGCCAGCAATTCAGGGAGAACATGCGGCTAAACATGTCACTCCCGGTCCGATTGGGGAGGAGCCCAGAGAAAACTACAGAGACCGACATTGTTTTTGCAAAGTTACACACCGATTCAATATTAATTTTATTGACCTCCGATTGGCGTAACCGGGTGTCATTACTGTCGACGTGAATTACAATCTTACCAAATTTACGCTTATCCTTAGCCAGCAGTTTCAATTTTCCTTCAATGTCACCTGCTCTGGCCCCCGAAAGACAATTGACTATGGTTGCTGGTGTCGCTAACTTCACATTTCTCAAAACAGAGTCACCAATAACCAGAGTTTGTTCCTCGGCGGGTGTGTCACTGAGTGGGGAAAAACGGTTAGAGATGTGAACGGGTTGGCGGTGTACACGGGGCTTCTGTTTAGGACTACGCTTCCTCCTCACAGTCACCCAGTCGGCCTGCTTTCCCGGCTGCTCGGGATCTGCTGGAGGGGAACTAACTGCGGCTAAGCTACCTTTGTCCGCACCGACTACAGGGGCCTGGCTAGCTGTAGGATTTTCCAAGGTGCGGAGCCGAGTCTCCAATTCGCCCAGCCTGGCCTCCAAAGCTACGAATAAGCTACACTTATTACAAGTACCATTACTGCTAAAGAAGGCCGAGGACTAACTAAAAATTTCACACCCAGAGCAGAAAAGTGCGGGAGAGACAAGAGAAGCCGCCATGCTAAATCGGCTAAGAGCTAGTAGCTGCGCTAAGCTAGCAGATTCCTAAAAACACACAAAGTGAATAATGTGTAAATAATTTAGAGGTGATTCAGCAGAGGGAGTGCTTTAGTTAAGGCACGTGAAGATTACACTGTGAAACAAATCGTTATCTAGTTAACTAGATCAATCTAACTGCGCAGATTAAACAGCTAACAGATACAGCAAAACACCGCTGTGCTCCGGAACAGGAAGTGATACAATACCGCAGTGAGAGCCAACCACCAGTAGAGGCTATATATATATATATATATATATATATATATATATATATATATGTGTGTGTGTGTGTGTGTGTGTGTGTGTGTGTGTGTGTGTGTGTGTGTGTGTGTGGGAAGACCATTGCAGACCATTCCAGTTAACCTGTTCACCTGTGAAATGTTCCAAACAAGTGTTCTTTGAGTATTCAACTTTCTGTCTTTTGTTGCCACTGTCCCAGCTTTTTTTTAAATATGTTGCAGGCATCCATTTCAAAATGAGCAAATATTTGCACAAAAACAAAAAAGTCTATCAGTTTGAACATTAAATATCTTGTCTTTCTGGTGTATTCAATACAATATAGGTTGAAGAGGATTTGCAAATCATTGTATTCTGTTTTTATTTACATTTCACACAACATCCTAACTTCATTGGAATTAGGGTTGTATTAATGGCTCAGGAATTTTTTCAGCCTTGAGTATCCATTACATGCAGAGTTTCAGATGCTAGAATTGTGGTGGAGGTTCACACTGTCCTTTGTTCTTTCTGATGTTCATATACTCAACAAAAATATAAACGCAACACTTTTGGTTTTGCTCCCATTTTGTATGAGATGAACTCAAAGATCTAAAACTTTTTCCATATACACAATATCACCATTTCCCTCAAATATTGTTCACAAACCAGTCAAAATCTGTGAGAGTGAGCACTTCTCCTTTGCTGAGATAATCCATCCCACCTCACAGGTGTGCCATATCAAGATGCTGATTAGACACCATGATTAGTGCACAGGTGTGCCTTAGACTGCCCACAATAAAAGGCCACTCTGAAAGCTGCAGTTTTATCACACAGCACAATGCCACAGATGTCGCAAGATTTGAGGGAGCGTGCAATTGGCATGCTGACAGCAGGAATGTCAACCAGAGCTGTTGCTTGTGTATTGAATGTTCATTTCTCTACCATGAGCCATCTCCAAAGGCGTTTCAGAGAATTTGGCAGTACATCCAACCAGCCTCACAACCGCAGACCACGTGTAACCACACCAGCCCAGGACCGCCACATCCAGCATGTTCACCTCCAAGATCGTCTGAGACCAGCCACTCGGACAGCTGCTGAAACAATCGGTTTGCATAACCAAAGAATTTCTGCAAAAACTGTCAGAAACGTCTCAGGGAAGCTCATCTGCATGCTCGTCGTCCTCATCGGGGTCTCGACCTGACTCCAGTTCGCCGTCGCAACTTCGCACAGCCATTGAAGAGGAGTGGAGCAACATTCCACAGGCCGCAATTGACATCCTGATCAACTCTATGCGAAGGAGATGTGTTGCACTGCATGAGGCAAATGGTGGTCACACCAGATACTGACTGGTATCCCCCCCCCCCAATAAAACAAAACTGCACCTTTCAGAGTGGCCTTTTATTGTGGGCAGTGTAAGGCACACCTGTGCATTAATCATGGTGTCTAATCAGCATCTTGGTATGGCACACCTGTGAGGTGGGATGGATTATCTCAGCAAAGGAGAAGTGCTCACTATCACAGATTTAGACTGGTTTGTGAACAATATTTGAGGGAAATGGTGATATTGTGTATGTGGAAAAAGTTTTAGATCTTTGAGTTCATCTCATACAAAATGGGAGCAAAACCAAAAGTGTTGCGTTTATATTTTTGTTGAGTAACACCATTTTCATGATTTGTGGTGAGTCTGTATGGGTATTGTACAAGATGATCTGTGCATAAGGTACTCTATGTATTAGATACTGTAATGTATCTAAACTGGTTGACTACAAGTACTGCCTGCAAAACAAATTGTCACTTAGAGATAGTTACTGCAATTTCCTGGCATCCATCTGTCTGCAGGAGACGATGGTGTAGCGTCCAGTTTGTTTGTTTTTACACTTTTTGCATTCAGTTTCATTTATGGGTGATTCTTTAACTACGGGCACTATTGGCCTTGTAAATGTAATTTCCACCACACCATTGCCTTGCAATATAAAGCGCCTTGGGGCAACTCTTTGTTGTGATTTGGCGCTATATACATGTGCTCTGATGTCACTGTTTATCTCCATAGAAACTATCCAAACAATCTTTCATACAAACTGTTTAAAGGGACATTACAGTATTGTGGTGGAAATTATGGCAATAGTGTGGGACAACTACATTTTGTTTAAAAAAAATCACAACAGTTGTATGACATTGAATACCCCAATTATGTTTTGATTATTTTACTGATATTTTATTCAGAGATATTTTAAAACATTAGAAAAAAACGTTTCTTTACCATTCATTTTTATCATTGAAGATCAAAAGTCTGGGTGTGGGACAAGCACAAAACGGCAATATTTGCATATAATGATGCTGAAAAAAGGTGAAAAAGTCATTATAGACTACTAGAACAAATTTCTTAACACAATTTCATTGTAAAGATAACTATAAAAGTGTGAAATCTCCCCTTTTTTGTTTGTCATACAATATGATCAAAGGACATAATAAGTGCCCGTAGTCTAAGAATCACCCATATATGGTGCCAAATGACAACAAAGCTGCTTCAAGGAAGCTTCACACAAGTAAGGTCTAACCTTACCAACCCCTAGAGCAAGCACACAGGGAACAGTGGTAACGAAAAACTCCCTCCAATGAATTGAGGAAGAAACCTCACAGACCAGACTCAAAGGGGTGACCCTCTGCTTGGGCCATGCTACCAACACAGTTGACAATACAAATATACAGGAAATTTTTTCACTTGCGCGAATGACTTATCAGTCCAGTGCGTGAGTGACAATCTCTGCTGCATTTGTTTCATGTGTACTGTGATGCCTGCTGAGGCTGCCGCTGTCCCTCCTCCCTCCTAGCTTGTTGCTCAGCAAGGCCTTGGTTCCTCTCCTGCTCAGCCCTCTGTGCACCTGTTCTGACAGTAAGGCTCCCGACTGCACGGTCCTCTGCACTGCTCCCACCTGTTGACACTGATGCTGCACATTTTCATATCATTCTTGCAGACATCCTTGAAGTGCAGGCGTGGTCAACCCTGCTAGCTCACTGCACAGGAGCTCTTTAGGAATGCAGCCATGATTCATTCTTCTGACATGGCCAAGCCAACAAAGGCAACTTACGCCAAGAATGGTGAACATGCTGCTCATGTTGGCACATTCCAAGACCTCTATGTTGGGCACCGTGTCCTGCAAGCCGATGTGCAGAATTCATCTAAGGCAATTTACATTTTGACTAATGCTTTGTATTTCAGAAACCACTGTATAATTGACCTCTTTTGGTGACCTTAGTGCTTGCTCACAGGGGGTCATTTTGACCGTTGGGGTTTTTCTGTAATTATTGTATGGCTTTTGCCTTACAATATAAAGCGCCTTGGGGCAACTGTTTGTTGCGATTTGGTGCTATATAAATAAAATTGATTTGATTTTTGTGTATAGTTCCTTCTTGTATCTTGTGAAGCAGCTTAAGTATTTACAGTAAAAACTCAGGAGAAACTGGAAAATTCACAGGATCATATTTCAGCTGAGACATATCCTCTTCAGGCAGGGATCTAGCATCCAAATGGCAGAGTTTCATGCTGTCAGGTGTTCATTCATTTACACCACTGAGCACTCTCTTCAAGTTCAAACTCGCACCAAGACTTAAGACTACCGACACCAAATAGAGTAGAAACAATAAAAGCTCTGCTTTATTTGTGTGGTTCCTCTTTTGATACAATAATTCAATAACCATAAAACAAGACAGACATAACGAACACAAGACAAGACGGCTACTATTTAAGGCATGTATTTACAGTTTGCTGTAAATCTCTAGAGCCAACAGGGACCATGCTCTCTGTATATCAAATTATTAAAATTGTTACACACAGGCAGACATCAAGTACATGCACAAAACAAATTGATATTCAGTTGCCAAAAAAGAAAAAAAAAAAATTATTGAATAAATCACAAATTCATTTGTGTTTTAAGCAAAAATGGCATAAAATGTCCACTTGAATGAAATGAAATGTCCACTTACTCCTGGGCATGTTGAGCTACAAACATTTGTACATATTGTCTCCCTCTCTCAATTTTTATTTTATTATTTTTTTTAAAGTTTAAAATGTATTTCAAAAAATGTGACAACTTCATTTATTTGCTCACTGTACAGACATCCTGTAACTCAGTTATTAGCTGCAGGAAGAATGATTATCCACACAATGTTGTATTTTCACATCTGTCTCCGAAGTGTCTTAAGGAAATAATGACAAAAAAAATAGTGTTACCTCCAGCAACGATCAGATTTGATTATCAACAGCCGAAATGTTTTGATGTTCACATATACTGTCAAGATCAAACATTTGTCGCTCTGAAAAAAGAAAAAAAAACAAATCTATTTGTACCATTCTATTCAGCAGCCTATTTATATATCCTTTATAAAAATATTCTAGTAATACAATAAAAATATCCTGCAATGGTGAATATTTAACAACAACACAAGACCTGGAAGAAAAATGCTTTACTTCCTCAAATGTATTTTACAAATTTTTTGATGAGTTATTGTAAAACCCTTCAGTTGCTCCCTTGTTTTCATTCTGGGTCACAACAGCAGCTCCAAGGTGGATCTGCATGTTGAATTGGCAAAAGTTTTACGCCGGATGCCCTTCCCGATGCAACTCCACGTTACATGGAGAAATGTAGCAGGGTTAGGGCTTGAACCAGGAGCCTTCTGCGCTGAACCCATGCACACTAACCACTTGGCCACCATCCTTACCACTTAGTGCAAATTAAAATATGTTTGTAACTGGCTTCTGAGTTTAAATTTCAGACTCATCTACACTTTATAATGTGTAAAATTCTGAATAAAATTTTTGTCAGGTTGAGTAGCGCATTATTGTAAATGAAGCAGAATTTTACATTTACCTCTCAGACAAATGATAAGACCATCATCAAATGTGAAACTGAGACAGAACACAAAGATGCTTCCACCTCCGATTAAAACATTTAGCATGATACATTTTGTAGTTGGGCATTCATATCACAGGCTGATTCTACACTAGCACAAAGGGGAAGAACAGTCCCTTGTAGACACCAGATTTCATCCCACTCCAAAATATTTGGCACTCTCATTTACATCGGTCATTTCTAAATTTTGATCAATACAACCAGTAAACCACAGAAATCTGCCACAAAATTGTTCAGCTCAGACTCGAACGTACACAAAGCTCTAATGACAGGTACATCCTCTTCAAATCAACACAAGACATAATCAGGGGTTAGAGTTCTTAAAGGACCACAATGGAAATAAGTGTATTTGTCACTTTCTTATGTTATCCTTGTGAATTTTAATGCACATATATATAATGTATCACTGATTTTACTAAATAAAAATCAATCCAGCTTTCTGATACTTTCAGCATTTTTGACTTTTTTTTTTTTTTTTGGTGGTGGTGGGGGAGCAACATATAACTGAAATGATAATGATGAAAGTCACCGATGTAGATGAAAATTAGCTCTATGGTGCAAACACCATGACCAATCTTTCTGAGATTAACCAATACTTAATCCAGGAGCCAGTCATCAATTTTGACCTGACTGAGGGTGACCAAACAACACTTAGAATCCAGCCAGTGTACCATGGCTTACACAAAAATCTATGATAACCATCCCAGGGTGGTAGCTGTAGCCAGCTAGGGGTCAATGAAGAATTACACAGAGGTCAAAATGTAAAAATGCTCAAATCATGTTGAAAACTATATCACATTATTTGTCTGATCATAATGATTCCAAAAAGGTATAGTTTGGACCATCTGTGACAGAATGTTCTGGAGTTATGGGGTCAAAACAGCAAAAAAGGTGACAAAAGTCAGTTTCAGTTTGTACAGGGGTCAAAAGTTAAAGTTGCTCCAATTTCAGTAAAATGTTATGCTAATTATTGGTTGAAATAAAAGTATTAGTAAATCAATCAATCAATTTTTTTATATAGCGCCAAATCACAACAAACAGTTGCCCCAAGGCGCTTTATATTGTAAGGCAAGGCCATACAATAATTATGTAAAACCCCAACGGTCAAAACGACCCCCTGTGAGCAAGCACTTGGCTACAGTGGGAAGGAAAAACTCCCTTTTAACAGGAAGAAACCTCCAGCAGAACCAGGCTCAGGGAGGGGCAGTCTTCTGCTGGGACTGGTTGGGGCTGAGGGAGAGAACCAGGAAAAAGACATGCTGTGGAGGGGAGCAGAGATCGATCACTAATGATTAAATGCAGAGTGGTGCATACAGAGCAAAAAGAGAAAGAAACAATGCATCATGGGAACCCCCCAGCAGTCTACGTCTATAGCAGCATAACTAAGGGATGGTTCAGGGTCACCTGATCCAGCCCTAACTATAAGCTTTAGCAAAAAGGAAAGTTTTAAGCCTAATCTTAAAAGTAGAGAGGGTGTCTGTCTCCCTGATCTGAATTGGGAGCTGGTTCCACAGGAGAGGAGCCTGAAAGCTGAAGGCTCTGCCTCCCATTCTACTCTTACAAACCCTAGGAACTACAAGTAAGCCTGCAGTCTGAGAGCGAAGCGCTCTATTGGGGTGATATGGTACTACGAGGTCCCTAAGATAAGATGGGACCTGATTATTCAAAACCTTATAAGTAAGAAGAATTTTAAATTCTATTCTAGAATTAACAGGAAGCCAATGAAGAGAGGCCAATATGGGTGAGATATGCTCTCTCCTTCTAGTCCCCGCCAGTACTCTAGCTGCAGCATTTTGAATTAACTGAAGGCTTTTTAGGGAACTTTTAGGACAACCTGATAATAATGAATTACAATAGTCCAGCCTAGAGGAAATAAATGCATGAATTAGTTTTTCAGCATCACTCTGAGACAAGACCTTTCTGATTTTAGAGATATTGCCTAAATGCAAAAAAGCAGATCTGGTTAGACACCATGTTTCTAAGATTTGTGGGGCCAAGTACAATAACTTCAGTTTTATCTGAGTTTAAAAGCAGGAAATTAGAGGTCATCCATGTCTTTATGTCTGTAAGACAATCCTGCAGTTTAGCTAATTGGTGTGTGTCCTCTGGCTTCATGGATAGATAAAGCTGGGTATCATCTGCGTAACAATGAAAATTTAAGCAATACCGTCTAATAATACTGCCTAAGGGAAACATGTATAAAGTGAATAAAATTGGTCCTAGCACAGAACCTTGTGGAACTCCATAATTAACTTTAGTCTGTGAAGAAGATTCCCCATTTACATGAACAAATTGTAATCTATTAGACAAATATGATTCAAACCACCGCAGCGCAGTGCCTTTAATACCTATGGCATGCTCTAATCTCTGTAATAAAATTTTATGGTCAACAGTATCAAAAGCAGCACTGAGGTCTAACAGAACAAGCACAGAGATGAGTCCACTGTCCGAGGCCATAAGAAGATCATTTGTAACCTTCACTAATGCTGTTTCTGTGCTATGATGAATTCTAAAACCTGACTGAAACTCTTCAAATAGACCATTCCTCTGCAGATGATCAGTTAGCTGTTTTACAACTACCCTTTCAAGAATTTTTGAGAGAAAAGGAAGGTTGGAGATTGGCCTATAATTAGCTAAGATAGCTGGGTCAAGTGATGGCTTTTTAAGTAATGGTTTAATTACTGCCACCTTAAAAGACTGTGGTACATAGCCAACTAACAAAGATAGATTGATCATATTTAAGATCGAAGCATTAAATAATGGTAGGGCTTCCTTGAGCAGCCTGGTAGGAATGGGGTCTAATAAACATGTTGATGGTTTGGATGAAGTAACTAATGAAAATAACTCAGACAGAACAATCGGAGAGAAAGAGTCTAACCAAATACCGGCATCACTGAAAGCAGCCAAAGATAACGATACGTCCTTGGGATGGTTATGAGTAATTTTTTCTCTAATAGTTAAAATTTTGTTAGCAAAGAAAGTCATGAAGTCATTACTAGTTAAAGTTAATGGAATACTCAGCTCAATAGAGCTCTGACTCTTTGTCAGCCTGGCTACAGTGCTGAAAAGAAACCTGGGGTTGTTCTTATTTTCTTCAATTAGTGATGAGTAGAAAGATGTCCTAGCTTTACGGAGGGCTTTTTTATAGAGCAACAGACTCTTTTTCCAGGCTAAGTGAAGATCTTCTAAATTAGTGAGACGCCATTTCCTCTCCAACTTACGGGTTATCTGCTTTAAGCTACGAGTTTGTGAGTTATACCACGGAGTCAGGCACTTCTGATTTAAAGCTCTCTTTTTCAGAGGAGCTACAGCATCCAAAGTTGTCTTCAATGAGGATGTAAAACTATTGACGAGATACTCTATCTCACTTACAGAGTTTAGATAGCTACTCTGCACTGTGTTGGTATATGGCATTAGAGAACATAAAGAAGGAATCATATCCTTATGGAATAGTTTTGATTATGCTGAATGTTTGGTCTCCAAAGTAAAGCTCAAACAAGGTCGACGTCCATTGAATTCAATGATAGGTGGTATATGTTACCCTGTAACGTGATAACTAAGCTTGACAGAAGGTGCAAACTATTCCTTATTAAAACCCTATCATCCCATACAATAATTTGAATGATAACTGAAATTGACCTTTGTCATCATTTTTGTTGTTTATACCCCGTAACTCCAGAACATTCCATCACAGATGGTCCAAACTATACCTTTTTGGAATTGTTATGATCAGAGAAATAATGCGATATAGTTTTCAACATGATTGGAGCATTTTTACCTTTTGACCTCTGTGTATTCTTCATTGACCCCTACTTGGCTACAGCTACCACCTTGGGATGGCTATCATACATTTTTGTGTAGGTCATGGTACACTGAGGCTGGATTCTAAGTGTCGTTTGGTCAACTTCAGTGGTACCAAAAACCTGCATGACCCATGGACTAACATGCCGTTTTCCAGGTTTGCTGTTTGGTAGCATTCTCCTCTGTAAGCAAAATTTAAGTCTAAATTGGCTCATTTAAGACTTTGGTGAGATATTGTAGAAATCTATATTTTGGGCCCAATCTTCCACCCAATGTGAGTATCACTGCTAGCTTCTATGCAAAAAGGTGGGTTTTACCCTGATCACACCCAGTGCCCTTGTTGTATAATATGAAAATGTACCTACACCCATCTGTGCAACCATGGATATGCTGGTCTCAACAATGACGTGCAGGCATATGCAGTGATAGTGCATTACCATCATGAGGCAGCAAAAAGCAATTGCACTGCAGATGACCAAAAACCTGGTCTGAAGAGGAGTTTTCCACTATTTATGACACAATATTCCTTTTTGTCTTACATATGAGGGATCACGACCTTCATATGTTCTACACACAGGGCTCTTTCACATTTGGAAAAAAAACAGGCAGAAAAAAAAATTAAAACTGCTTAAAGATAAAGTTTATGGGCTACAAATGTTCATATCTGTTTGACTTTCAGATCTTAGCTTGATGAAAAGGTGTGTAAAATCCTAACCCTATTAAACAAAATCTGCAAGAGGTGCAGCCAGACGTTTTTCACTTCACTGGGCAATCCCACCAATATCCAGTGGGAGACACTATTGCAGCAACGATTAGTTTTGTTGGCGCAAACTATACCACCCCTTACCATCTTCAGTACATTCCAAAAGGTAGTTTTAAAATGGAAAACTGCACCAGAAATCTTAAATTCACTTTATTTTCACATTCATCAGCACTATAAAGAGAACTGCTGCAGTGCACCATATGATGTTATGATGACAATGAACTCATGATTAATGTCATTCAGATCACACCCAAAACCTTCTCTTAAATCAAATTTCTAAACCACTAAACAGATTAAGAATATGTGTTGTTTGCATTGTGTAGGTTTTTCCTTTCTAAATCTTAATAAACATAATTATCAAATACAGGAGAGTGCATCACAGAGCAGTTGGCACTCTTCATAAAAGCCAAATACAATTTCAAGTAATGTGGAGTACTAAACTATAATGACCACTTAAAGCCTCTTTAAACTACAAATATGCCCTCCACCCACCCCAAAGAAAAGAAACAAGCCACAGGCAGCCCTCATATACAGAAGTGAAAATGGGTTTTCAGCTTGAATATGAAAGGCACACTGAAAACTTCCCTTAGATGAACATTAAGGTATGTTTTATGTTTGTACAGTAAATGCAGTGAAAAACAATCCGATCAATAAATTCATTATGAGGAATTTATTGATAAGACTGTCTCAAATAATGGCCCCTCCCCTGCATGCCACACCACATGCAACCAAACAAACATGACAAACATCTTCAAAATAAATAATAAATGTGACAAGAAGAAAATGTAGCAAGCGACCTACAACCCATTCTCTCACTAAACTGTAACTGGTAAACAGTAAATGTGATAATATTGACACGGTTTAAGTTTGCACTGGTGGTGATGAGGTTACTGTGTTATAACAAAAACAGCTATAATTAACACATTTTTACAACAGAATTTTTTTAAATGACAATAAAACATGTAACAATAACATGAGAAATGAATTACTGATGTATGACACAGTGCCACTGATAAGTGGAACTTAATACAGCAAACACAATTTAATTCACTTACTCCAAATGGTCATGTAGAATACAGCCCTGTCAACGTGAATTTAACCAAACACAGGATCTGACAAATCATGGAAACAGGCTCTTAGAATATATATAATGTATTTTACCTTCCATAATTAAATCTGTACCATAAAAGTGGAACCATAAATGATGTTCTACAAAAAATATCTTAAATACATTAAGCCCGCTGCTCCATGGACTACTATTTAAATTTCACAGTTCACAACATTGGTTAGAAACTTGATTTTGACTGACAAAACAAGAATTTACTTATTACTGCAAACTATAAACATCATTGTGATGTCTCATGACATCTTTGCAAATACAGTCACATATTGGATGTGAGTATTTATCTAAAAGCTGGCCTCCTCATTTAGAAAATAAATTTCATATCAGATGAAGACTACAATATCTAGGAAATTCAAAAAATATATATTTTTTGATTAATTATGGCTTCTATGTATAGAAGAAATTAGAATGCCAATTTTAAATTACTGAAATTTTCAAACCAGTGACAAAACATTATAAATCTTAAGATTTTTATCATTTCACTGATTGAATTCTGAAGCTTTTTGATATCCACTACATTCTTAATATCTAAGCGCTAAACATTAATGTGCAAGAAAACTCTGCTTTCACAGTTAA
Organism: Thalassophryne amazonica; assembly: GCF_902500255.1. Classification (NCBI taxonomy): domain Eukaryota; kingdom Metazoa; phylum Chordata; class Actinopteri; order Batrachoidiformes; family Batrachoididae; genus Thalassophryne; species Thalassophryne amazonica. The sequence continues at coordinate 60,054,692 of NC_047105.1, read as the reverse complement.
ATCCTGGCAAGTTATGTTTTACCATTTAAAGAAGAAAAAGGTGTTTTTAAGATACATCAAAAATCATGTTAGCAGATTATTGACATGATTTCTGCCCAGTCAGGCCTAAAAACCTGCCAGATTCTCTGATAATAATCATTATTGATAATAAAGTTTTAACTGCCCAGAAATTGCTATAAAATTATAACATGACCACAGTAAGTATATTTTCATAGCCCCAATCGTAAATATATATATATATGGAGTGATTCATTTTAATAGCCTTTAAATAATGGATTTAAATTTTTAAATAATTAAATAATAATTTTAAATAATTAATTGAAAAATAAACCAAAAGAAGAAGAAACAAGGACAGGGGTTTGGGGTGTTCTGAAGGAAAGAAACATAACCTGACATCATTTAGCAACTAATCTGAGTGATACTGATATTTGCAGGTAAGTTTTTAAGATGTTCAGAATATTACATCTGACACACTAATTAGTTAGCCTGCTAACCAATGTTAGCAGTTTATCTTCCAATGCTGGATATTGGTTTCATCATTTATTGATGATGTTTGCTGGCAGGGCTACAACCATCAGATACTTTCAGAATCAAGTATTATGCCAATTGCTGTTATAAATAAATAATATACAGTTTACATGTATGTGGCGAGGGCCTTAGCATTAGTTAGCTTCGAACCTATGCCACATATGGCAAAATATACATTTTTAAAAGGAAGCATAGACAACAGATAAAAAAAAGTTTGAAAAGATTCAATAGATGATCGGACCCATTTTAATGCTACAGTGAAAACACGCCAACACAGCTGTTACTACATCAGTGCATATTCTCATGCATTGCTCGTGTTCCTAATTACGTCAAATTTTATGCTATGAGGATTTTTTATTAAACACAAATTACTCGAGTTCTTCAAGTACGTAATCATTCCAGCCTCTGCTGCTGCCAGCAGGAATCATAATGATTCACACCACTGAATGCACTCTTTGACCTTATGACCTAATCAATATGGAAATTAGTCAGTGTTGTCATGGCACCCTGGTGTGTGAACCCATGTGCCAAGTCTGACTGCGGTGAAGCTGCAGCACCAAATCCACTGAATGGAATCAAGGACAAATAAACAGAAAAGGCTGTTGATGTCTATCACTGTCCAACAGGGACATGGCAAGTGAAGAACAGAATTGCAAAGAATTTCTGAGTGGTATGTTAGCAAACAAGGTGTTATCAAGTCATTTGTGGAAAAAAAAAAAAAAAGGTCACAAAATTTAAAATGGGCAAATGTTAAGAAACTTTCAACTTTTACTTAAAGGGTAACTCTGGGATATTACAATCTATATTGTATTCATAGCAAATTTGGGGATCATTTTTTCACTTGGGTCAAAAATGAAATTAAACCGCATTATTACAGCGTAATAATACACACCCCCACCTTATATCAGTTTAACTGCTGTTCTCTTGTGACACAGAAGCAAAAAAAAAAAAAAACAGAACAACAACAACAAAAAGTCATCAGAAGTTGAGAATTTGAGTCTCATACTCATCTCACTATTGACCTACTGAATAAAAAAATGGGCTTGTGGTTACAGTATTATTTAGGTTGTGCTTCTGTTCCTTCTTCTACTAAACAGCTAATTTGTTAATTAAAATGATCTTTTTGAAATTCCAAAATTGCTTAAATGAATCACTGTCTAATGTTCTGATCTATTAGAATGCACGCAAAACAACACATCAATGCCACTTCTATTAGCTAACAATATGGCAAAAGAGCTGACATCGGGTACATTCAAACACTTAATTTTCTATTTTGACCTGTACTTTACATCGGCTAATAATAATATCTACATGTAGCAGCATAAAAACACAGTTGCTGTGATTATCAGAGCACAACAATACCATTCTTACAATTTATCTCACTCCAAGTGGCTGTTGTGTTGATGTGAACAAGGACGAAGGTACAATTTTTTTTTCATTTTATTTGTACTTATCCATGTAAAGTTGGATTCTGATGTTATGTTAAAATTTGTAACCCCACCTTTCTGTCTTTCTTTATAGAAACTACTTATTTCTTATTAATTCTTATGGCACGTTTGCTTATGATCATCATATAGTTTGCAAGTAAGATTTGGCACTTAAAATGTAAATCCAGTATTTCTCTTTAAAAAAGGATCAAGCACAGTTATAACAGTAATGCACCACTATCCGGGTGATAATGTGAGGTGAAACTTTGGTCTCCGTATCACCAACTGGATTGAGAAAAAAAGCTGGTTATCACATTAAAAACTGAAATAGTTTATATAACTAAAAGAAAAAGAATGAATAAATAAATAATGCAATAAATAAATAAATAAATATCCATTTAAAAAAATATTGATTAAAAAGCCTCACAAAACATTTCCTGACTGACTTTTCAGTATACTGGATTAGCCTTTAAAGAGAACCGTACACAACTGGTAAGTGACAAACTGTGGAATTGGCACATTATATGCGAGGTTATAGCTTAATGCCACTATCTGAGGTCATCCATGTCTGCATGAAAGCCTTTAAATAAATTCTATCTACAACAACGAGTAAAAATGTCCATGAAATATTTGGCCCCGAGCTTTCGGTAAAACTAAACAAACAAACAAAAAACAGCCGTCGTGATGGTTCCAGTTAAGTGGGAAGAGTGACACCCTCCCCCACCCCCCCGTAATAAGCATTTAATTTCCATATGTTAAAAGTGCAATGTGACAAGCATCAAACTCCTACCAGTCTGCATGAAGGGTGAAATGCTACGTTTCCATATGTTGCATGTGGACAGGATGGTGCTAAAGCTTATTTATTCATATGTGCTACTATTAACTGCAATCGCATTGCTTAAATTCTCCAACTTAATATTGCCATTTGGTGAGAATGCCAAGCATTTCAATTTAGTTTTTAAATTGTAACCAATGCTCAAACTGATTGGATAAAACTATTTCTAAAACATGACTTATATGTACAACTCAAAAGGACTGTGTGCAAAATACTGTATGAGCATATACCACATAAATGTTTCTTCTAATAATTATGCTTTTGATGAGGTATGAAGTATCTTGGCTGAATTGTTCATCTTCATTCGTGCCAACCACTACTATCTTCTGTAATAATGATATTTTTGACTTTCTTAAATGTAGAACCACATGGATGCAGGAAATGCTCCAACTCACTATGTTAAATAAGTAAATGACAGAAACAGTAAAATATCATTTCTGAGTGGAGATGAGTTTAAGAAACAAAATTTGGCAATGATTACTTCCACTGAAAAAAAGAGGTTGTAGCTCTATGCATTGAAATTTGCAGATACTGCGAATACCCAAGAGAGCTTCACACCACATCTAATAAATAACTTGGAAATACATAGCAAATTCTCCTTAGAGATTCCTCATTTCTTTTTATATACACAGATAGGTTTCATTAAGTTTTCTAATTAGGTACCTGTACTGTATCAGTCAGCCCAACAGTAGAATGGATAGATGACAGTGAAGGGTCCAGTGTGCTAAAAGGAGGATAAGCCTTCATCTGTCGTCATCTTTCCGCTTCAGTCTGAACACCACTTACAGAGGCAGGTCTGTGCTGTTATGGCGAGTCTTCCGGGAAGTCCCATCATCTCTGGGCAGAGCTTTCTGCAGGTTGGACATGGCAGCTGTTTTCTTAAGGTCAATGACTGCGTAGCATTCACTGCGCCGGGGTGCCTGTTGGCCACACTTTTTGGGTGGTAGACGCTGGTGCTGTGGTTGTGTTTGGGCACCCCCACTGCTGAGGCAGGGTGGTTCACCGTCTAGGTCCACCTGGATATAATTAAGCTGCCGTGTTGGGGGCATGTGACCATGCTCGCAGCCTCCCGGCCCTGCCCTTGACTGCCTGCGGAAATCAAAGCTAAATATTTGCCCCCCTCTGTCTGGCTCACATGGCCGTGGATGTGGGGGGCAGGCGTGTCGAAGACGGGGTGGCTGGACCTGCTCTGTATTGACATAATGCTGCAGGGCATCTCTGTGGATACCTCTGCCATCCTGATGGTAACCATTGGGTGTCCCAGGGCCTTCAGAGAACTCGTACTCATCAAAATCTTCCTCCTCTTCTTCATATTCATCGTCATCTTGCTCATCATCATCCTCTTCCTGCTCATCATCTCGATGCAGAGCACTGTACTCCCACACTGGGGGTAGAGAGGGCAAGTTCTCATAGTTAAGTAGGGTAGTCCGACGATGACCTCCACCCGCACCCCTCTCACATGCATAGCCCTGCACTGGTAATGACGAAGGGCCATGGGCAAGTGAGTGGAGTATGGAGTGCGAATGGCTGTCCCCGGTGGTGCTGCTGCTACTACTTGATGCCACAGACTGGGACACGCTACTGGGACTAAGCCTTTGCTTTCGGCTGCTCCTCAGACCATTGATGTTTTCGTAAGTGAGTTCGCCACTCTGGCATTCCTCTGAGTGCTCGTGGCCTGGATGCCGGTGCATGTGGTGATGGAAATGGTGATAAGAGTGAGAATTGCACATGTGCAAAGAAGGCTCATCTCCTTCTGTCTCTGAGCCTGTTGCACCCTCTACTGGCTGAAGGTTATGAGGATTGTGCCCAAGTCTCTCCCTTTCTCGCTCCCGTTCCAGCAGATGGCGTTGTGCTGGAGTTGGGCCCAGCATGAATTTGACCTCCTGCGACGATGGCTGCAAGAACACCTGAGGATCTTTGTGTTCCTCAAGGGGACAGCACCGCATGTTGGACGGTGCGCTACCTTGGCCCCCAATCGGCATGGCTCCTCGTGCTGTTTCAGGGAACGAGCTGGGCCGCACCTCAGGCAGGGAGTGAACACAGTGACGCATCGAGAGATCGCCCTCCATAGTAACTGTGTTCACGTATGTGTGAGTCTGTTAGGGAACATGAACAGAGGCTCAGACTGTGAACTCACACACTCACACTGACACCATGATGAGCAGAATTGAAAGAATAGGCATGGATTGGTCATACCTGGTCTTCCAAACTCATGAGACCACGTCCATGATCATCAGCAAGAGATGGTTGGGAGGCTTCACCTCTGATTGGACAACCAGGGTATCCATTGGGAAACATTGGGACAGGGAATGCTGGAGCTGGAAGCATGAAAATGTATGTTTATCACTATGGGTCAAAATAACATTTGTGTTGCAGCAGAATCCAAATTCAATGGACTTGGACTAATGTTAATGAAAATGTTAATTCCTGTTTGAGAAAAGTGTATAAAGTGTGTAGTGAGGGGTTTTACAGCCTTAAAATGTACCACTGTAACCACTGTATAGAAAATGTTTTAGATATTTGAGTTCAGCTCATATATATATTAAATTTTTATCTAATGATACTTTTTCAGCATCTCCTGGAAGAACAATTCTCAAAATGAGTGGATATTTAAATGATCCTACATTCAACCTTTTGACCTGTCAATGATGATGTTGAAATAACAGAATATGACATGGAAGCAGGACCTGGAATGATTTTCCTTTTAATTGTAAACCAAATTACACATTAACTCAGAACAATTAAACTACATGAAATTTATGAAGACTGTTACAGCATTTCAAAAACCACAGCTAAAGCTTGTAGAATATTTGGAAAATCATGGTAAAATATCAATAACATACCTTATAGTAAAAAGTCATATTTTTGTGTAAATTCATGCAGCCTAAATCCATTCAAAGCCACAATGTCTTTTTTTTACAATGAAAGAAAGTCTAGATTAGTGAAAAAAGTCACATAATCTTGTCTAAAATCCTGTTTGAACAGCAGAATTATTTTCCAGGGAGAGAAAAATTCTTACCGTGTTTTCCAGAGAGGGCACAGTTCACTTTTCCCGTTTCTTTTATCTTTCAGGTGTGTAGATGAAGCCAGCGACAATTCCACGGATTCTTGTCCTTCCTTATAAGACTTTTTTAAACAGTCTTTCCGCCATCTTCTCTCTGTGCGACATCAGTACGTGACACAGACATGCTGCACAAATCTTCTTTTAAAAACTTGAAAGCACTAAAAGTTTGGGATGTCCACATGCTACGTTTAGCTTAAGCGGCGCACAGGACCCACACAGCGTCGCCGCAGCAAACAACCAGTCCTGCTTTGAGTTTACGCTTTGAGTGGCATTTTTCCTCCGTGAAACTCCGCGGGTCCGAGGAAACTGATTTGTATCTGTAACACACAGATCAGTGTCCGCGGACTTATAAAACTTACACGGTGTCGTAAAAAAAGAGAACGCTTTGCGATAAGCATTTTAAAAACTCAGTGATGTTCACGATTAAAGAGTACAACACTAACACCCCGCCCCGCCTCCCCGTGATGAAATCTGCGGAATTTTCACAGCCCTGATATATATATATATATATATATTTATTTATTTATTCTTTTTTTTTTTTGAAAATATATATAAGCAAACATGCTGTGAGTTCACCAACATTGAACCTATTTAATACAGTGTACCTAGCAATATTGCAATATGTAACACAGAATGGCTGCTGAGCCACTTGGTGATACGCAGATGCTCTGACAAGAATCAAGTCTATTAATAAGAAAAAAAATCTGCCAGTTATGCTGCTGTACTGTTGCATGAAAGTTTAACAAGTATTGTCCAATGAAATGTATTTTTTTGCTGGACTGTGTGCAGTGGTGGGCACACTTCCGATAATCCGATAACAGATAATTATCGAAGATAATGTTTTCGTTATCGGATTATCTTTTTAGATAACTTTAAAAACCATTATCGGACTAATTATCTTCCGATGAGTTGTCCTCCGATAGCTTTTAGACCGATAACGCAGTAAACCCAGCTGAACAACAGCAAACATTTTTAAAATTTAAAATCAGTTGAGACCTACCTGGTAAAAGTTTCCTAACAGATGTACACTCAACAAAAATATAAACGCAACACTTTTGGTTTTGCTCCCATTTTGTATGAGATGAACTCACAGATCTAAAACTTTTTCCACATACACAATATCACCATTTCCCTCAAATATTGTTCACAAATCAGTCGAAATCTGTGATAGTGAGCAGTTCTCCTTTGCTGAGATAATCCATCCCACCTCACAGGTGTGCCATACCAAGATGCTGATTAGACACCATGATTAGTGCACAGGTGTGCCTTAGACTGCCCACAATAAAAGGCCACTCTGAAAGGTGCAGTTTTATCACACAGCACAATGCCACAGATGTTGCAAGATTTGAGGGAGCGTGCAATTGGCATGCTGACAGCAGGAATGTCAACCAGAGCTGTTGCTCGTGTATTGAATGTTCATGTCTCTACCATAAGCCGTCTCCAAAGGCGTTTCAGAGAATTTGGCAGTACATCCAACCAGCCTCACAACCGCAGACCACGTGTAACCACACCAGCCCAGGACCTCCACATCCAGCATGTTCACCTCCAAGATCGTCTGAGACCAGCCACTCGGGACAGCTGCTGAAACAATCGGTTTGCATAACCAAAGAATTTCTGCACAAACTGTCAGAAACCGTCTCAGGGAAGCTCATCTGCATGCTCGTCGTCCTCATCGGGGTCTCGACCTGACTCCAGTTGTTCGTCGTAACCGACTTGAGTGGGCAAATGCTCACATTCGCTGGCGTTTGGCACGTTGGAGAGGTGTTCTCTTCACGGATGATGCGAAGGAGATGTGTTGCACTGCATGGGGCAAATGGTGGTCACACCAGATACTGACTGGTATCCCCCCCCAATAAAACAAAACTGCACCTTTCAGAGTGGCCTTTTATTGTGGGCAGTCTAAGGCACACCTGTGCACTAATCATGGTGTCTAATCAGCATCTTGGTATGGCACACCTGTGAGGTGGGATGGATTATCTCAGCAAAGGAGAAGTGCTCACTATCACAGATTTCGACTGATTTGTGAACAATATTTGAGGGAAATGGTGATATTGTGTATGTGGAAAAAGTTTTAGATCTGTGAGTTCATCTCATACAAAATGGGAGCAAAACCAAAAGTGTTGCGTTTATATTTTTGTTGAGTATATATAGTTCTACCCTCTGCAAACAGTAGAGAGATAATTCCAGGAAAAACCACTCTACCTCTGCAGGCAAAGGAGAACTAGTCACACACAAAAAATAAATAAATAATTTCCTTTAATACCATACTGATACGCTGGCAATATCACCGAAGTCATCCAGAGGCATACATTTTTAACTTATGGTTCAAATTTTTAACAAAACTAATTTTGGACAAGTTATTTAAAATTACTGTCATGTCTGAAGTTTTATAAAGTAACAATATCAGATATACGAGGTCTATTAGAAAAGTATCCGACCTTATTTTTTTCAAAAACCATATGGATTTGAATCACGTGTGATTGCGTCAGACAAGCTTGAACCCTCGTGCACATGCGTGAGTTTTTCCACGCCTGTCGGTTGCGTCATTCACCTGTGAGCAGGCTTTGAGTGAGGAGTGGTCCAGCCCCCTCGTGATTGTTTCATTGCCAGGAAATGGCGGAATGATTTGGGCTTTTTTTCCATCAGAATTTTTTCAGAAACTGTTAGAGATTCGCAGCTGGAAACCATTAGAAAAATGTATCTGGCTTTCGGTGAAAATGTTACGGGCTTGGTAGAGAATACCCCACAGCCGCTGGGGGCCGTCCTTAAAGTGACAGTAACACTCCTTATTCTCTACCAAGCCCGTAACATTTTCACCGAAAGCCAGATAAATTTTTCTAATGGTTTCCAGCTGCCAGTCTCTAACAGTTTCTGAAAAAATTCTGATGGAAAAAAAGCCCAAATCATTCCGCCATTTCCTGACAATGAAAATCCGACGAGGGGCTGGACCACTCCTCACTCAAAGCCTGCTCACAGGCGAATGACGTAACCGACAGGCGTGGAAAAACTCACGCATGAGCTCGAGGGTTCAAGCTTGTCTGACGCAATCACACGTGATTCAAATCCATATGGTTTTCGAAAAAAATAATAAAGTCGGATACTTTTCTAATAGACCTCGTATGTTTTAGTTTTAAAATAATGTGCTAATTTTTAAGGTTTTGTGAGCACATGCTGAGCCCAGCAGTGCATTATGGGTAGGACAGGGTGTTCATGACAGGACAAATGCATTTCAGACACTCTGTTCAGGCTCCACGGACAGCAGCATTAAACTCTAGTGCCTAAAACTCTCGTGAATATATTCTCTGGGTTTATAGACGTTATTGTATTTGTGTTTGTTAAATTCCACGCATCTTAAATGTAGCAGACGGATTATCTGGGATTTTGTTTTGGAAAGATTTCAAGGCCTCTACTGCCATCTACTGGCCAGTGGTGTTCATGGCAGTATTATTTATTTATTTATTTACAAATTAAGTTTAAAAACAAAACAACAACAACAAAAAACATTACAAGACAGCTCTGCGGTGTTTGCACAGGCACAGTGCGAGCGGTTGGACACTTGTAGCTCTGTAGCAGCAGGATACCCTCACGACGGCCGACCAGAATAATATCAAACAAGTTTGATTTTCATTCGACCATACGATCGGCGATCAGGAGGTGGTCGTCAGATGTTAAACGCAGCTTGTTACTCCATGTACACTACACGATGCAGGACGCGCGATTAACCTGAAACTCGGTCCAAAAAATTCTCTCGCACAGTGTAAAGCCAACATTTATGTGTCAACAATATTGAGTGCACGTTTTACATCATAAAACGTGTGCACATTCTCTCCACATGTAAAACATTTTGTGATGACACTTCCAGGGCTCCGTAAAAATGCCTGTTTTTACAAATAAAAAATGGAATATTTTACAAAAGCACATTTATCTCAATTATCTGTAAACACCAACACACGACACACGTCACAGTAACGTGTTGGTTTACATAATGAATGACTGAACCAATCAGTGTTTTGCAGAGGCACATTTTACCCAGAATCCTTTGCGATCTGTCTGTGTGTGTTACAAAACCTCAGAATTGGTGCATTATTCAACATTAAAAGATATATGTTATATTTTAACTTTGTACAAATGACAGAATTGACATTAATGGAGTTATTCTATCAGTATTCACACAAAACCATAAGTCAGGATGCCTTTATTTTTCAAGACCTCCGCCTGACCGGAGCATTGTGATTGGTAGAGAGTTGGCTTTGTGACTGCTCTTAGGGTGCTTCAGTGCTGTAGCAGAGTAGCTTCCAGCAGGGGGCAGTATGTTCAAACATTGAAATGCTGACTCATTGTTTGAGTCTTTTGTTGCTTCCAAAAGCGATCGTGGTGTTAAAACTCAAATTCAGCTTGTTAGTAGTTGCAAATGTACCAGCGACAACACTGGAATTTATCGGTTATCTCTAACTTCCGATACATTTTTGGGTGGTTTATCAGTTTCTATTTATCAAAGACAACTTTTCAGTTATCTGATTATCTGTTATCGAAGTTAATTTTTTGGTTATCTGTGCCCACCACTGACCGTGTGTGTGTCTATGACTCACTGTTGGGAGTCTGTGGTGTGCGAGACATGTCCATGTCTGGTGTGTGACCACTGTGAGTCATCATCATCGACTCTTCCACCACATTGATGCTGTTACACTGCATCAGCTCTTGAAGCAGATTGAAGATCTCTTCTGCCCGGGAACACTTAAATGCAAAGATTCCTGACCAAACAGAAAAATAATAACATTGTTAGACTGCAGTTCTCTCCACCCATAAAATCCCATGCACTTATGCACGAGGAAAACAGCAAAGACAGCGTTTGTAACAACAGATAGCGCCACTGAGGCATTATATCACTAACACAGGACATGTCATAAAAAATGAAACGCAATAAGATGCAATGGTGCACGTGGGAATTAACTCCTGGATACAACTTAGATCAACACCAAAAATGTTTTTTTTTCTTATAACAAAGTTTTACAAAAATCTTACATAGCTTTGTAGTGGAGTAGAGCAGAGAAGGAGTTTGTTCAAGAAATCTGGGCTTGAGTCTCCCAAATGCTTTTTGGTTAAACTGCGGCTGGAATTTAATTTTACAGTTTCTCCAATCACAGCTACAGATCCCCATTATATTACTCCTCCACATTTGTAAGGGGTGTCTTGGCGGCTTCTCTCAGTCTCCTCCTTGTACACTCACTCAGTGTTTGAGAACTGTCTACTCCATACAGATTTACCATACATTGCCATACTGTTTGCATTCCTGAACGATGACTGTAAAAGTACTCAACAAATTCATCAACTTGGAAATGTCCACACCCAAAAGTACTGCAATATGGTGAGTATAGTTTTGTGTCCTATACAGTGCATCCAGAAAGTGTTCACAGCACTTCACTTTTTCCACATTTTGTCATGTTACAGCCTTATTCCAAAATGGAGCAAATTCATTTTTCCCGTCAAAATTCTCGTCACAACATCCCATAATGACAATATGATTTTTTTTTTTTTTTTTTTTGCAAATTTATTAAAAATACAAAACTAAGAAACCACATACAGTATCATATTCACACCCTCTGTGCAATACTTTTTTGATGTACCTTTGGCAATTACAGCCTCAAGTCTTCTTGAATATGATGCCATAAGCTTGGAGAACCTATCTTGGGGAAGTTTTGCCCATTCCTCTTTGCAGCACCTCTCAAGCTCCATCAGGTTGGGTGGACAGCATTGGTGCACAGCCATTTTCAGATCTCTCAGATCTCTCTGGCTGTGTGCTTAGGCTTGTTGAAAGATGAACTGTCACCCCAGTCTGATGACAAGAGCGCTCTGGAGCAGGTTTTCATCCAGGATGTCTCTGTACATTGCTGCATACATCTTTCTCTCAATCCTGGCTAGTCTCTTAGTTCCTGTTGCTGAAAAACATCCCCACAGAAGGATGCTGCCACCACCATGCTTCACTGTAGGGATGGTGCCTGGTTTCCTCCTACCATGATCTTGGCATTCAGGCCAAAGAGTTCAATCACTGTCTCATTAGACCAGAGAATTGTATTTCTCATGGCCTGAGAGTCCTTCAGATGCCTTTTGCAAATTCCAAGTGGGCTGCCATGTGCCTTTTACTAAGCAGTGTCTTCCATCTGGCCACTCTACCATACAAGCCTGATTGGTGGATGGGATCTCCACAGAGGAATGCTGGAGCTCTGACAGAGTGACCATCTGGTTCTTGGTCATCTCCCTGACTAAGGCTCTTCTCCCCCGATCGCTCAGTTTAGACAGGCAGCCAGCTCTAGGAACAGTCCTGGTGGATTTGTACTTCTTCCATTTGCGAGTGATGGAGGCCACTGTGCTCATTGAGACCTTCAAGGTAGCAGAAATGTTTCTGTACCCTTCCCCAGATTTGTGCTTTGAGATAATCCTGTCTCGGATGTCTACAGACAATTCCTTTGACTTCATGCTTGGTTTGTGCTCTGACATACACTGTCAATTGTGGGACCTTATATGTAGACAGGTGTGTGTCTTTCCAAATCATGTACAATCAACTGAATTTACCCCAAGCGGACTCCAATTAAGATGTAGAAACATCTCAAGGATGATCAGTGGAAACAGGAGGCACCTGAGTTCAATTCTGAGCTTCATAGCAAAGGTTGTGAATACGTATGTACATGTGATTTCTTATGTACATGTGGAAAAGGTACAGTGCTGTGAATACTTTCTGTATGCACAGTATGTTTGCGTGCAACACATAGACTTTTTAGAGAATTTCAAACAAACCTGGTGAAAGGAGTGAGGGTCAGCCAAGGGAAAACGGATTTAGTTCAAGGGCAAAGTATCAGCTCAGTGCATCCATGTAGAGGATATTTACAGGGGAATGACTATTTCAAGGAACTGGTTAAAACTACAGTTATACTATTAGACACAAATAAAAAGCATCACATTTGCTTTTGGCAATATGACCTTTCATACTGGGTGCATTGGAAAAGTCAAAATCACGGGCATAACTGATTAACTCAAATTAAGGGTTGTGTGTCAGTCAAAGATCATGTGGGTCCATATTGGACAAAGCTGATCAAAGGTCAAGACCACACAAAACATATGGTGTCACAGCTTCACAAAAAATTAATGTGCATGAATCACTGTCAAACACGTAAGGCATGAGTGGTGTACTTGCTGTGTTTCTTACGTTTCAGATCACTCACTTATTAAGTTTGCAGTTTCATGACCCTGTCCACTGAGATGAGATACATCTCAGCACCACATAAGGTCCTCATCCATAAATGAACTTGTTGACAGACTGCCTGATATCTTAGCATCACTTTCTGCCCATGATCAATCAGTAGATGGCCTTGTCTTCTTCTTCTCCTTTCGGCATAGCATGATGCTATTCTGTACTATAAACATGCACTACTGGCTACTAAGTGGTTCTATTACACTGATTTGAGAATCAAAAAAGCATCATTCAAAGTTCTTGTTTGACATGGTGGCTACACTTATTCAAGGTCAGCCACCTGTAAGTCACTCTCCATTTTTAGCTCAGGATTTCTTCGATTACTTTGAAGAGAAAATAGAAGATATTAGGTCAAATATATCCCAGCATGCTCTGATTCCACCAACAGATCCTGCTACTGACGTGGCAACCATCTCTGATAGGATATTCTGCTGGATACGCTGATGAAACCTGTACCTTCCACTAAAGAACAACCTGTCTTTTTGAACTGTTTATGGACCTGTGGGTTACACTTGGGCCTACTATGTTGAAAATGATTAAAGTGTCATTAGCCTCGGGTTCTGTTCCTCAATGTTTTAAATCTGCAGTGATTAAAAAAAATTCTGAAGAAACCTAACCTACCCATTAGAGAACTCATGAGGACTGCTTTCTGCCACCTCCGTAATACTGCAAGGATTTTGTCCTATCCTGTCTATGGCTGACGCCAGAGACTCTGATTATGCCTTTGTCTCTTTCAGACTGGATTCCTGCAACATCCTCTTCTTTGGGTTACCACAGTACAGCAGTAGAGGTCTCCAACTGGTTCCCAATGCTGCTGCTAGAACTTTGATTAGAAGCAGAAAGATTAACCAAATCACCCTGATTTTGGACTCCCTTCATTGACTTTGTGTCCCTGCAAGGTCTGATTTTAATGCTTTGTTACTAACTTACAAAATCCTTCATTGACTAGCGTCTCCCTACCTGCTCAACCTAATTAAACCTTACATAACGGCCCATATTTTGCATTCTCAAGACACAGGATCACTACAGTATGTGTCTGTGAGGTTATAAAGAAGTCAGCATGCCACAGCTTTCTCCTATCTTGCGCCTGTTCTGTGGAACAATACACCTGCAGAGATAAAACAGTCTGATTCTCTGGAGTAATTCAAGACCAGATTAAAGACTCATCTCATTGCTTTGTGTGGCAGCACCCTGACATCGGGGTGAATGTGAGGCACTATTGTAAAGTGCTTTGAGCGTCTGCTGCAGATGGAAAAGCGCTATATAAATGCAGTCCATTTACCGTTTCATCCATTTTCCCTTTCGTATGGTTAGCATACTTGCGTAGTATGCATCCAACCATTTTTTTTCCTCTACTTCAAAAGTTGTGTTATTAACAACAGAGCAGGTGTCAGCTTTATTATATCTAAATTCTGGGTTTATTAGTGAAGCAAAGGGCTAGCTGCCAGAAAACACATAAGTAACCTCTGTGCTTTCTCTCTTGATTTACTGCTGGGAACTATTGCTTTAGGTGCTGTTAGTTCCCAGTGAATGATTCTGCTCTCTTTCTCTCCGTCTGAAGTGCTGTCGCTGAAACTGCACCTGGGACTTTGTAGCAGCCTGCTGGACCACTGGACAATCACTCACTCACCCGAGACAACTGGCAAGAAGGATTTTTAACAGTGACCTAAAACTGGACGTTTTTAGAATCAGAACTGATCTGGACTTTGTTTGCATGCTGAAGACATTTCTGTCTTTTTTTTTTTCCCATTTGTACTTCATTTCATGCTGGCTGTTACTGTCAGATTGTCCTAAACAATGTGTCACTCCTCTGAGTATGGTCTGCTTGACCCCCTCAACTCTATCAAAATTCTGGGTCTGTTAGAGAAGCTTTGGGCTAGCGGCCGGCGATCACCTTAGTATTTTCTCTGCTTTCCTGTCAATTTACTGCTGATGGGTGTACCCCGCCTCGCACTCTATGACAGCTGGGATAGGCTCCAGCCCCCCCGCGACCCTTAATTGGACTAAGCGGTAGAAGATGGATGGATGGATGGATGGATGTATTAAACCTTAAGTGTAGTTTTTCCGGGAGATTAACTGTGCTATTTTTCTCTCTGTCCGAAGTACAGCTAGTGGGATAGCTACTGAACAAAGGGTGCCGGTGTTGCAGACCGAACGGTCCCCCTAAAAATTCTCTTCATCCAAAGTAATTAAATGGATTAATGGGATTATTAACCATCAGATGACATGGTAAAACCTCTTAAATCATTCTAAAGTCAGTTTTAAGCAGAAACGAGAAGCTATTCTGTGACGTCTTCAAATGACCGACGCGCAGTGAACGCATCAGCTAGCAGCTCGTGTAGCCACGGCACTCTGATCACTTCCTCCTTCTTTTAAGATGAAATAATTCTGAATTTATGTATAAATGATTGTTGTACAAAAGCTTCAGATATCTGTCGCTGAGATAAATGATGACTGGAGTGCAGTTTGAAGCAGAAACGAGGTGATAATCAGTGAACCGTGGCTAATGATGCATGTGCCGTGAAGGCAGGATGGACCGATTTTTAGGTGGGACCGTTCAGTCTGCGACACTGGACTGACAGACTTCACACTGCAGTCTGCGTTTGGTATAGACATTGCCACGGGTACAGGCCTAATGACGGCATGAGGAATGCTGGAAGACTCCTACCTGTGGCAAAACCACCTGTGTGGACTTCTCGTCAAATACATATTCTTTTGTTATGTCATGTTGTTTTGATTTCCTGTTTTCTGTTTCTTCACCTTTGTAAAACTTGGTAAAAACCTACCTATTAGAATGGCCTACGCAGTGGGTCACTCCTCTGAGTCTGGTCTGCTTAAGGTTTTTTCTTGAATATCATCAAAGGGAGTTTTTCCTTACTACTCTCACCTGTGTGCTTGCTGTAGGGCAGGGGCATTCAACTCATTCCAGAAAGAGCCGAGAGGGTGCAGGTTTTCTTTGCAACCATCCACTCCACCAGGTGATTTCAGTGATTAACATCACTTTGCGCAGATGGAATCAGTTAATCAGTGAAATCAACTGGTGGAGTGGGTGGTTGCAAAGAAAACCTGCACCCTCTCGGCCCTTTCTGGAACAAGTGAATACCCTGCTCTAGGGTTGGTAAGGTTAGACCTTGTTTGTGTGAAGCGCCTTGAGGCACCTTTGTTGTGATTTGGCCCTATATAAATTACATAAATTGAAATTGATCTCTAAAAAACAAACAAAAATAAAACACAACACCCTTAGAAGACACACCAACACAGTCACAACACTGTGCACACATGTAAACCTAATGGGCCTGTCACATCTTGACGATTTACTCAGCGCATGCCGACTAATGGAAAATTTGGGGAATACGCTGCTACGTCGAATAAGTTATGCAGCTGTCACATCATGACGATTTAACCAGCGTATGCCGACAGTTCAAAAATGCTGCCAATACGCCATTATACTGTAGCTGACACGTTTACTAAGTTCTGTGGTTGTCTGGAACACATCAAATGCGTCTACATATGTCAATATGCGTAGGAGATAAGTTCAATACAAGTTACACATAGGTAAAAGCACGTTACTGCTAGGTTAGAAATACGTTTTGGGTACGCTAGACAATATCTCAATGTATTTCGACTTATGGGTAACTTAAGTCTTAACTACAACTTATTGCCCACGTATGCGGGACGTACAAGTCATACGATGACAATATTGTGCATGTGCAAAATTTTTTTGGATGACCTCACCGTACTATGACGTATAACAGCATGCTTCATTGTGCTCTCAACTTATACAAAACATCCATAACTTAATCAATACACGCCAGCGCATTTGCCAAATTTTTCATATGTCGGCATACACTGGCTAAATCATCAAGGTATGACAGGCTCATAAGGTAAATGACCAGCCAGCAAGTTCCTTACCCTGCCCCGTCTGACAGCGGCGACCGCTCTCAAAAGAAAACAGGTTGGAGTCATAGCCGTAGCGGCGCAGGCAGAGATATGGCCACCGGATGGCATCTCTCTTGCGTGTGTGAAGGATAAGCTCAGTCTGGGTGAGCTCCATGATCCCAGAGCCCAGCTCATTGCCTTCATCATCCACATTGGTGACCTAGGGCAGGTAGGTATTACAACATGTAATGTGAGAATAAATTGTACAGATCATGCATACACAGTTGCATACACATACAGAGTGTGTCCAACTTTTTCTAACCTTAAATTTAGTGAGGTGGTTGTCTCGGATGGGGTCTCTGTACAGACAGCTCCAACAGCTCCCCATAGCTTCAGCAGGCCAGCTGAAACCTGACATGGACAAAATAATACCCACACAGTCCTTAATGTCTACTTGATGCTATTGATCCAACAAAGACTAAACAAGGAACATCCACTTACTCAATCCAGGCCATCAGTAGAAGGGATTCACGTCTCAATCCCAGGATCTTATACTGGGCATCGTGGTCACAAGCCAGTTAGTTTTTTGGGCTGTCATATTCCAGAGAAGCATAATTTTCTCCTCCCTGAAACAATGACGGTCATTCAGTTCATCTGTACATTATATCATAATATGGGGCTAACTTTTATGTCACTACCTTTTTATTTATGTGGGGAATTAAAAAAAAAAAAAGCTACCAGTGTAGAAGGCCTCAAATATAACTTAGCCTGTAGTGTTTAGCTAGCTAACATATTCACCAATTTTCACTGACTATCAGTATTTGAGACATGAGTGATAGATTCAGAGCCTTCATATCATTAAGGATGTTGCTATCAGTAAAGACTAAAACAGGCTAATGTCAGGGTCAAGGACTAAAAATCTCACAAACCAGCTTTTCATTTGGCACTTTTCAGTTTCCAGATACATCACACAGACTATTGCTCTCCTACTGACTGACGGTGCTGCCAGTTGGCTGTATAGAGTGCCAATACAGTCAGGAATACCCAAACCGTTACCCTGACCCCAGCCTGAAACTACTGTTCATAAAAACTGGAAATGGTGTGGCTATATAGGCAAACAAGAGCCAAGACACAAACATTAACTTCAAAGGTTTTTTTTTTAAGTTTTCAATAACTGGTTACTTCCATTCATCAATTAAGCTGTTTTCAAAATAAATGTGATAAGTTCTTAGTTCAATTAAAAGAAGCCTGAAAAAATGCCACTTCCAATTTCTTAGGTGTCAAAATTAGTTTTTGGTCCAAACAACAATCTAAAACACCAATGAAGCAGTTCAGCAAACAATAATTTTCAATCATGGTTCACCACTTGATTATTGTATAAGGCATCAAGAACTGGTTTAAAAAAAGAAATAAATTCTATCAGTTTTTACAAAGTGCAAGATGACATTTTCTAAATACTTGCTGTCTGCAGAGTCCAAAAAGACAAGATAATTAACTTCACATATTTCTATATAAATTGATCATCAAGTAGAACCCATTAAAGTTTGGCAAGCCAGGGGGTATCATGTTGTCAGCATGATCACAGATCACTGGTAACTGATAAAATGAAACCCACTGATGTGTCACACTAGTTGCTTGCATGTATTATATGAACCAGTGATAGTAAATCATTTGTGATGAAACTGAATTAACAATCTGGTCATCCTATGTATGAAAACACACACACACACACACACACACACCACACACACAACACACACACACACACACACCACACACACACACACACACACCACACCCACACACACACACACACACCACACACCAGGAGAAGAAGGAGTTGAGCATACATGATTCATCAACGTAATGCATGATGATCCTCTCTGCCCATTTCCCTTCAGGTTTTGTTCGCAGGATATAATAACCCAGACATTTAATATATCAGCAACTATCTTCATATCCTGATAATCACCAAGTGCAAAATAATACTCACTTTCCAATCAGTCCAACAACAGGAAAAAAAAAAACTCTTTGACAACCCATTAATCATTTATCAAAGGACAAGTGCGAAGGCTTGTGTTATTTATTTATACATTTATTTATTTATTATGTTATAGCCTTATTCCAAAATAGATGTAATTAATTTTTTCCCTCAAAATTCCACAACATAATACCCCATAATCTCAAGGCGAAAAACATTTTTTTTTTTTTTTTTTTTTTGCAAATTTATTTATATATATAAAAAAAGAAATCACGTGCGCAAAAGTATTCACAGCTTTTGCCACTGATCATCCTTGAGATTTTTCTATAGCTTAATTGGAGACCACCTGGGTTAAATTCAGTTGACTGGACATGATTTGTAAAGCCACATACCTGTCTACATATAAGGTCCCACAGTGACAGTGCACGTCAGAGCACAAACCAAGCATGAAGTCAAAGGAATTGTCTGTAGACCTCTGACACGCATTGCCTTGAGGCAAAATCTGGGGAAGGTTACAGAAACATTTCTGCTGCTTTGAAGGTCCCAATGAGCCAGTGGCCTCCATCATCCATAAATGGAAGAAATTTGGATCCACCAGGACTCTTCCTAGAGCTGGCTGCCCATCTAAACTGAGCGATTGTGGGAGAAGAGCCTTAGTCAGGGAGATGACCAAGAACCAGATGGTCACTCTGTCAGAGCTCCAGCATTCCTCTGTGGAGATCCCATCCACCAATCAGGCTTGTATGGTAGAGTGGCCAGACGGAAGACACTGCTTAGTAAAAGGCACATGGCAGCCCGCCTGAAGTTTACCTTAGTCAGGAAGGTGACCAAGAACCTGATGGTCACTCTGTCAGAGCTCCAGCATTCCTCTGGAGAGAGGAGAACTTTCCAGGAGGACAACTACCTCTGCATCAATCCACCAATCAGACCTGTATGGTAGAGTGGCCAGATGGAAGTCACTCCTTAGTAAAAGGCACATGGCAGCCCATCTGGAGTTTCCCAAAAGGCACCTGAAGGACTCTCAGACCATGAGAAACAAATCCTCTGGTGTGATGAGACAAAGATTGAACTCTTGGCGTGAATACCAGGTGTCATGTTTGGAGGAAACCAGACACATCACTACAGTGAACCATGGTGGTGGCAGCATCATGCTGTGGGGATGTTTTCAGCAGCAGGAACTGGGAGACTAGTCAGATTGAGGGAAAGATAAGTGCAGCAATGTACAGAGACATCCTGGATGAAAACCTGCTCCAGAGCGCTCTTGACCTCAGACTGGTGTGACGGTTCATCTTTCAGCAGGACAATGACCCTAAGCAACACAGCCAAGAAATCAAGAGTGAATTCAGGACAACTCTGTGAATGTCCTTGAGTGGCCCAGCCAATTTCAATTCATTTATATGGCACCAAATCACAACAAAGTTGCCTCAAGGCGCTTCACACAAGTAAGATCTAACCTTACCAAGAGCCCAGACCCAAATCTCACTGAAAATCTCTGGAGTAGGGCTAAAGTTATCAATTATTTTAGTAATCAAGTATTCTATCAATTATTCTAGGTTAGGGGAGGTGATGGTCTAGTGGTTAAGGTGTTGGGCTTGAGACCAGAAGATCCTGGGCTCAAAATCTCCGCCTGACTGGAAAATCACTAAGGGCACTTGGGCAAGGTCTTTAATCCCCTACTGCTCCCAGTGTGTAGTGAGCGCCTTGTATGGCAGCACCCTGACATCGGGGTGAATGTGAGGCATAATTGTAAAGCGCTTTGAGCGTCTGATGCAGATGGAAAAGCGCTATATAAATGCAGTCCATTTATTTTACCATTTATTCTGGCGATTAATCGAGTAATCTGATAAAAAGTACTTTTGCATTTTTAAACATCAACAGTCCAGAGCTCTCTCTAAGCAATGGCACAATGTCGCTGCGCCATCACACAGATTGTCAAATTTAGTGTTTCCCTTTCTTTTTTCCTGGGTATTTATTTATTTTTTCACGTCTTTACAAATTTTGGATCTTTCTCGGTGTCAGGAACTCAGCCAAAGTCGGGCCAAAGTCTTGACATTTTGTTGATGTGGCTTTCTGTTTTTTGTTTTTCCCCAACTTGTAAAATTTAACCATTTTTAAGTGTTTTTTTTTTTTTTTTTTTTTTTTTTTTTAAGGTTGGTGGACTGGGTCTCTGCATGAATATTTACTTTTTTAATCCCTCTTTCTCAGCAGATGCATTTCAGCTGGAGCTTGAACATGCAAGCCTCGCAGTCAGTTTTTTTATTATTATTTTATTATTTAAGTTAAAATGTTTGTGAAGCGTTGTGTGTTGCCCAAAAAAGCCAAAATTAAAAAGCGAAATACTCGTGCGAGTCTGAACAAAACACAGATGAAAGAGTGGACTTCTGCTGAGAGGATCTTCTTTCAGAGACTGTTTGTCAGTGTGGCTGGGGACAGAGCTGTGACTCGCCTGGTGTGAGGGGAGTGCTGAGCCCCTCACACCGGGCAGAGAGAGGCAGCAGCCGGGCAAATAGCCACTCCCCATGTAGAGCAGAGAGCAGCCTGCGGACCAAACGGTGTGTTTTTAAAAACAGACAAACACACTGCTTTGCTGTAAATGCGCAGTAAGTCTATTTCAGATGATCAGCGTGGACCGTCTTTCTCTTTAAAGGCTTTATTTTACTCTGTGTGTGGTGTTGGAAAATTGTAGCTTTTGGTGCTACATTGATTAGCTCTTACACGGCTTATGCACATGCTCTAGTCTTCTTCTGTTTTTTTCTGGGGACGTTACAGCGCCACACACAAGCCTGACATATGTACTACAATGTTAAACAGAGCTTCGAGGCACAGAATTTGCCCCAAACATTTTTTTGTAATCAAATTATTTGAGTTACTCGACTAATTGTTTCAATCCTACTCTGGATAAATCTGAAAATTGCTGTGCACCGACACTCCCCATCCAACCTGATGGAGCTTGAGAGGTGCTGCAAAGAGGAATGGACAAAACTGCCCAAAGATAGGTGCACCAAACTTGTGGCATCACATTCAAGAAGACTTGAGGCTGTAAATGCTGCCAAAGGTGCATCAACTAAGTATTGAGCAAAGGGTGTGAATACTTATGCCAACGTGATTTCTTAGTTTTTATTTTTAATCAATTTTAATTTATTATTAAATGTTAAACTTTTTCATGTTGTCATTATGGGGTGTTGGAGGAGGATTTTAAGGGACAAAATGAATGCAGTCCATTTTGGAATAAGGCTGTGACATAATAAAATGTGGGAAAAGTGAAGCGCTGTGAATACTTTACGGATGCACCATACCTATTTATATATTTATTTATTTTAACACACAAACTCTGCTGCTATAAGCATCATTTTGGCCTGAACAAATTAATTCATTCAAATATGGAGTTCTAAGACATATTTCGCTAAGGTTTGCATCCAAACTGTTGACGTCATGGGGAGACCCGCCCACTGATCTACCTATGATCATTACAACACACCCACAATCTCTCTGTGGTTTGACTCACAGGACACACTTGACCAAAGTGGAAACAACAATTCACAATTAACTGTGCACATGTTGCGCCCCTTACCCGAGGGTGTAATTTCCACTTTTGGCTCAGCGGCTCTGTATTGTAATGTTATGACAACAGAGTCTGGATAAGAAAATGTGCCTTTGATTCTTTGTGTGAACTTAATTTACAGTGTCTGTTGTCTAACTTAATGCATCACTCTTTCTACTTTCATGACAAATGTAATTTTTTTTCTTCTGGAAATTATATATAAGTGTAGTCCATTTAAATTTATTTTTTTTAAACTGACTACATTTACCCGTCTGAAATCTATTACAAAATACCCTCTTTTTTTTCTTGGTATACTGCATAATTACAGCTAATTTTATTGCTGTTAAAAGTATTTGCTGGTGGGGGTAGAGACAGTATGCATTCAGAAGTAACCTGGATGATCTGTGACCTCCATAGTGTGCCAACAGACTACACTATGCCATCCCATGATGTAGCTACAGCCTGATAACCAAATAACTTCCCAAGAAGATAGTGGACATACATGAAAATAGTGAAACATCCTGAAGTCGACTGTGGCAAAATAGAAATTTTAACATCATATGTGGGTGTGCGTATACAGTGGGGTAAAAAAGTATTTAGTCAGTCCCTGATTGTGCAAGTTCTCCTACTTAGACAGATGACAGAGGTCTGTAATTTTCAACGTAGGTACACTTCAACTATGAGAGACAAAATGAGAAAAGAATCCAGGAAATCACATTGTAGGATTTTTTAAAGAATTTATTTGTAAATTATGGTGGAAAATAAGTATTTGGTCAATAACAAAAGTTCAACTCAATACTTTGTAACATAATCTTTGTTAGCAATGACAGAGGTCAAACGTTTCCTGTAAGTCTTCACCAGGTTTGCACACACTGTAGCTGGTATTTTGGCCCATTCCTCCATGCAGATCTCCTCTAGAGCAGTGATGTTTTGGGGCTGTCACTGAGCAACACAGACTTTCAACTCCCTCAACAAATTTTCTATGGGGTTGACATCTGGAGACTGGCTTGGCCACTCAAGGACCTTGAAATGCTTCTACGGAGCCACTCCATTGCCAGTGGTGTTTGGGATCACTGTCATGCTGGAAGACCCAGCTATGTTGCATCTTCAATGCTTATCACTGAAGGAAGAAGGTTTTGGCTTAAAATCTCATGATACATGGCCCCGTTCATTGTTACCTTAACACAGATCAGTCGCCCTGTCCCCTTTGCAGAAAGACAGCTCCAAAGCATGATGTTTCCACCCCCATGCTTCATAGGTATGGTGTTCTTGGGATGCAACTCAGCATTCTTCTTCCTCCAAACACAACGAGTTGAGTTTTTTACCCAAGAGTTCTATTTTGGTTTCATCTGACCACATGATATTCTCCCAATCCTCTTCTGGATCATCCACATGCTCTCTGGCAAACTTCAGACGGGCCTGGACATGTACTGGCTTAAACAGGGGGATGCCTGGCACTGCAGGATTTGAGCTTCTCTGCGTAGTGTGTAGCCTTTGATACTTTGGTCCGGGCTCTCTGCAGGTCATTCATCAGGTCCCTCCGTGTAGTTCTGGGATTTTGTTCACCGTTCTCATGATCATTTTGACCCCATGGGATGAGATCTTGAGTGGAGCCCCAGATCGACGATTATCAATGGTCTTGTATGTCTTACATTTTCTTACAATTGCTCCCACAGTTGATTTATTCACACCAACCTGCTTGACTATTGTAGATTCACTCTTCCCAGCCTGGTGCACATCTACAATTTTCTTCCTGGTGTCCTTCAACAGCTCTTTGGTATTGGCCATGGTTGAGTTTGGAGTCTGACTGTTTGAGGCTGTGGATAGGTGTCTTTTATACAGATAACGAGTTCCAACAGATGCCATTAATACAGGTAACAGGTGGAGGACCGAAGAGCTTCATAAAGAAGTTACAGGTCTGTGAGAGCCAGAAATCTTGCTTGTTTGTGAGTGACCAAATACTTATTTTCCACCATTTACAAATAAATTATTTAAAAATCCTGCAATGTAATTTCCTGGATTTTTTTTTCTTAGTTTGTCTCTCAAGTGTACCTATGATGAAAATTACAGACCTCTCTCACCTTTCTAAGTAGGAGAACTTGCACAATCAGGGTCTGACTAAATACTTTTTTACCCCACTGTATGTGGCAACTGTAAACATCAAAGAGCAGGTAAAATGGCAGCGGTGTAGTATGTCTGAATTGTGTCCCTACTAGTCTCTCATTTACTTCTAGTATGTAGCACAGTAACAGTTAGACAGCATGTGCGAAACCAATGTTTGATACTAAAGTACATACTGAGCCCCATTCCCAAACAGTGTGCACACACAATCTGTGCTTAAACATATGCACCGTTTTACACACAAATCTGGGATTCATCAATGTGTCCTTATCTAAACCTAAGTTGTTCATACTCTATAGATAAATTTCAAACTCCTCAGACCATGCATATGCACAAATGATGAAGGCCCACTTGTCCAAGAAAATATAAAAACACAGTTTTAACTAAAGGCACAGTATATTAAGAGCAAATAATTTCTCAATAATTTAATTAACTTATTTGATATAATTAAAGTAAATAATATTAAATTAAATAATGCACTGACCAAATGGATTAAATAAACCTGATCACGATGCTCATCATTTGTTGCCATCATTAAAATGTTCAACTACACCGAGTTAGTTGACTTAGTTTAGAGCAGAGTATATGAGAATGTGTTTTCCTAGATCCAAGTAGGAAATACTGGTTGTCAGTTTCCGCTGAATACAACGTGAACTTCAAAGTTTGCACATGTGCTTCTCCATGTTTTGTCTAAGACCAAATGTGCTGTGTTTGACTATGGTGGGCTTCATTCATGATGTGCACAGAAATTTTCTTACTCTCTGCACAACACTCTGAGACAAGACCTTTCTGATTTAGAGATATTGCGTAAATGCAAAAAGCAGATCTGGTTAGACACCATGTTTCTAAGATTGTGGGGCCAAGTACAATAACTTCAGTTTTATCTGAGTTTAAAAGCAGGAAATTAGAGGTCATCCATGTCTTTATGTCTGTAAGACAATCCTGCAGTTTAGCTAATTGGTGTGTGTCCTCTGGCTTCATGGATAGATAAAGCTGGGTATCATCTGCGTAACAATGAAAATTTAAGCAATACCGTCTAATAATACTGCCTAAGGGAAACATGTATAAAGTGATAAAATTGGTCCTAGCACAGAACCTTGTGGAACTCCATAATTAACTTTAGTCTGTGAAGAAGATTCCCCATTTACATGAACAAATTGTAATCTATTAGACAATATGATTCAAACCACCGCAGCGCAGTGCCTTTAATACCTATGGCATGCTCTAATCTCTGTAAAAATTTTATGGTCAACAGTATCAAAAGCAGCACTGAGGTCTAACAGAACAAGCACAGAGATGAGTCCACTGTCGAGGCCATAAGAAGATCATTTGTAACCTTCACTAATGCTGTTTCTGTGCTATGATGAATTCTAAAACCTGACTGAAACTCTTCAAATAGACCATTCCTCTGCAGATGATCAGTTAGCTGTTTTACAACTACCCTTTCAAGAATTTTTGAGAGAAAAGGAAGGTTGGAGATTGGCCTATAATTAGCTAAGATAGCTGGGTCAAGTGATGGCTTTTTAAGTAATGGTTTAATTACTGCCACCTTAAAAGACTGTGGTACATAGCCAACTAACAAAGATAGATTGATCATATTTAAGATCGAGCATTAAATAATGGTAGGGCTTCCTTGAGCAGCCTGGTAGGAATGGGTCTAATAAACATGTTGATGGTTTGGATGAAGTAACTAATGAAAATAACTCAGACAGAACAATCGGAGAGAAAGAGTCTAACCAAATACCGGCATCACTGAAAGCAGCCAAAGATAACGATACGTCCTTGGGATGGTTATGAGTAATTTTTCTCTTATAGTTAAAATTTTGTTAGCAAAGAAAGTCATGAAGTCATTACTAGTTAAAGTTAATGGAATACTCAGCTCAATAGAGCTCTGACTCTTTGTCAGCCTGGCTACAGTGCTGAAAAGAAACCTGGGGTTGTTCTTATTTCTTCAATTAGTGATGAGTAGAAAGATGTCCTAGCTTTACGGGGCTTTTTTATAGAGCAACAGACTCTTTTCCAGGCTAAGTGAAGATCTTCTAAATTAGTGAGACGCCATTTCCTCTCCAACTTACGGGTTATCTGCTTTAAGCTACGAGTTTGTGAGTTATACCACGGAGTCAGGCACTTCTGATTTAAAGCTCTCTTTTTCAGAGGAGCTACAGCATCCAAAGTTGTCTTCAATGAGGATGTAAAACTATTGACGAGATACTCTATCTCACTTACAGAGTTTAGATAGCTACTCTGCACTGTGTTGGTATATGGCATTAGAGAACATAAAGAAGGAATCATATCCTTATGGAATAGTTTTGATTATGCTGAATGTTTGGTCTCCAAAGTAAAGCTCAAACAAGGTCGACGTCCATTGAATTCAATGATAGGTGGTATATGTTACCCTGTAACGTGATAACTAAGCTTGACAGAAGGTGCAAACTATTCCTTATTAAAACCCTATCATCCCATACAATAATTTGAATGATAACTGAAATTGACCTTTGTCATCATTTTTGTTGTTTATACCCCGTAACTCCAGAACATTCCATCACAGATGGTCCAAACTATACCTTTTTGGAATTGTTATGATCAGAGAAATAATGCGATATAGTTTTCAACATGATTGGAGCATTTTACCTTTTGACCTCTGTGTATTCTTCATTGACCCCTACTTGGCTACAGCTACCACCTTGGGATGGCTATCATACATTTTGTGTAGTTTGGTCAACTTCAGTGGTACCAAAAACCTGCATGACCCATGGACTAACATGCCGTTTTCCAGGTTTGCTGTTTGGTAGCATTCTCCTCTGTAAGCAAAATTTAAGTCTAAATTGGCTCATTTAAGACTTTGGTGAGATATTGTAGAAATCTATATTTTGGGCCCAATCTTCCACCCAATGTGAGTATCACTGCTAGCTTCTATGCAAAAAGGTGGGTTTTACCCTGATCACACCCAGTGCCCTTGTTGTATAATATGAAAATGTACCTACACCCATCTGTGCAACCATGGATATGCTGGTCTCAACAATGACGTGCAGGCATATGCAGTGATAGTGCATTACCATCATGAGGCAGCAAAAAGCAATTGCACTGCAGATGACCAAAAACCTGGTCTGAAGAGGAGTTTTCCACTATTTATGACACAATATTCCTTTTTGTCTTACATATGAGGGATCACGACCTTCATATGTTCTACACACAGGGCTCTTTCACATTTGGAAAAAAAACAGGCAGAAAAAAAAAATTAAAACTGCTTAAAGATAAAGTTTATGGGCTACAAATGTTCATATCTGTTTGACTTTCAGATCTTAGCTTGATGAAAAGGTGTGTAAAATCCTAACCCTATTAAACAAAATCTGCAAGAGGTGCAGCCAGACGTTTTTCACTTCACTGGGCAATCCCACCAATATCCAGTGGGAGACACTATTGCAGCAACGATTAGTTTTGTTGGCGCAAACTATACCACCCTTACCATCTTCAGTACATTCCAAAAGGTAGTTTTAAAATGGAAAACTGCACCAGAAATCTTAAATTCACTTTATTTTCACATTCATCAGCACTATAAAGAGAACTGCTGCAGTGCACCATATGATGTTATGATGACAATGAACTCATGATTAATGTCATTCAGATCACACCCAAAACCTTCTCTTAAATCAAATTTCTAAACCACTAAACAGATTAAGAATATGTGTTGTTTGCATTGTGTAGGTTTTTCCTTTCTAAATCTTAATAAACATAATTATCAAATACAGGAGAGTGCATCACAGAGCAGTTGGCACTCTTCATAAAAGCCAAATACAATTTCAAGTAATGTGGAGTACTAAACTATAATGACCACTTAAAGCCTCTTTAAACTACAAATATGCCCTCCACCCACCCCAAAGAAAAGAAACAAGCCACAGGCAGCCCTCATATACAGAAGTGAAAATGGGTTTTCAGCTTGAATATGAAAGGCACACTGAAAACTTCCCTTAGATGAACATTAAGGTATGTTTTATGTTTGTACAGTAAATGCAGTGAAAAACAATCCGATCAATAAATTCATTATGAGGAATTTATTGATAAGACTGTCTCAAATAATGGCCCCTCCCCTGCATGCCACACCACATGCAACCAAACAAACATGACAAACATCTTCAAAATAAATAATAAATGTGACAAGAAGAAAATGTAGCAAGCGACCTACAACCCATTCTCTCACTAAACTGTAACTGGTAAACAGTAAATGTGATAATATTGACACGGTTTAAGTTTGCACTGGTGGTGATGAGGTTACTGTGTTATAACAAAAACAGCTATAATTAACACATTTTTACAACAGAATTTTTTTAAATGACAATAAAACATGTAACAATAACATGAGAAATGAATTACTGATGTATGACACAGTGCCACTGATAAGTGGAACTTAATACAGCAAACACAATTTAATTCACTTACTCCAAATGGTCATGTAGAATACAGCCCTGTCAACGTGAATTTAACCAAACACAGGATCTGACAAATCATGGAAACAGGCTATTAGAATATAATATAATGTATTTTACCTTCCATAATTAAATCTGTACCATAAAAGTGGAACCATAAATGATGTTCTACAAAAATATCTTAAATACATTAAGCCCGCTGCTCCATGGACTACTATTTAAATTTCACAGTTCACAACATTGGTTAGAAACTTGATTTTGACTGACAAAACAAGAATTTACTTATTACTGCAAACTATAAACATCATTGTGATGTCTCATGACATCTTTGCAAATACAGTCACATATTGGATGTGAGTATTTATCTAAAAGCTGGCCTCCTCATTTAGAAAATAAATTTCATATCAGATGAAGACTACAATATCTAGGAAATTCAAAAAATATATATTTTTTGATTAATGTATGGCTTCTATGTATAGAAGAAATTAGAATGGCCAATTTTAAATTACTGAAATTTTCAAACCAGTGACAAAACATTATAAATCTTAAGATTTTTATCATTTCACTGATTGAATTCTGAAGCTTTTGATATCCACTACATTCTTAATATCTAAGCGCTAAACATTAATGTGCAAGAAAACTCTGCTTTCACAGTTAAATCCTGGCAAGTTTATGTTTTACCATTTAAAGAAGAAAAAGGTGTTTTTAAGATACATCAAAAATCATGTTAGCAGATTATTGACATGATTCTGCCCAGTCAGGCCTAAAAACCTGCCAGATTCTCTGATAATAATCATTATTGATAATAAAGTTTTAACTGCCCAGAAATTCGCTATAAAATTATAACATGACCACAGTAAGTATATTTTCATAGCCCCAATCGTAAATATATATATATATGGAGTGATTCATTTAATAGCCTTTAAATAATGGATTTAAATTTTTAAATAATTAAATAATAATTTTAATAATTAATTGAAAATAAACCAAAAGAAGAAGAAACAAGGACAGGGGTTTGGGGTGTTCTGAAGGAAAGAAACATAACCTGACATCATTTAGCAACTAATCTGAGTGATACTGATATTTGCAGGTAAGTTTTTAAGATGTTCAGAATATTACATCTGACACACTAATTAGTTAGCCTGCTAACCAATGTTAGCAGTTTATCTTCCAATGCTGGATATTGGTTTCATCATTATTGATGATGTTGCTGGCAGGGCTACAACCATCAGATACTTTCAGAATCAAGTATTATGCCAATTGCTGTTATAAATAAATAATATACAGTTTACATGTATGTGGCGAGGGCCTTAGCATTAGTTAGCTTCGAACCTATGCCACATATGGCAAAATATACATTTTTAAAGGAAGCATAGACAACAGATAAAAAAAGTTTGAAAAGATTCAATAGATGATCGGACCCATTTTAATGCTACAGTGAAAACACGCCAACACAGCTGTTACTACATCAGTGCATATTCTCATGCATTGCTCGTGTTCCTAATTACGTCAAATTTTATGCTATGAGGATTTTTTATTAAACACAAATTACTCGAGTTCTTCAAGTACGTAATCATTCCAGCCTCTGCTGCTGCCAGCAGGAATCATAATGATTCACACCACTGAATGCACTCTTTGACCTTATGACCTAATCAATATGGAAATTAGTCAGTGTTGTCATGGCACCCTGGTGTGTGAACCCATGTGCCAAGTCTGACTGCGGTGAAGCTGCAGCACCAAATCCATTGAATGGAATCAAGGACAAATAAACAGAAAAGGCTGTTGATGTCTATCACTGTCCAACAGGGACATGGCAAGTGAAGAACAGAATTGCAAAGAATTTCTGAGTGGTATGTTAGCAAACAAGGTGTTATCAAGTCATTTGTGGAAAAAAAAAAAAAAGGTCACAAAATTTAAAATGGGCAAATGTTAAGAAACTTTCAACTTTTACTTAAAGGGTAACTCTGGGATATTACAATCTATATTGTATTCATAGCAAATTTGGGGATCATTTTTTCACTTGGGTCAAAAATGAAATTAAACCGCATTATTACAGCGTAATAATACACACCCCCACCTTATATCAGTTTAACTGCTGTTCTCTTGTGACACAGAAGCAAAAAAAAAAAAAAAGAACAACAACAACAAAAAGTCATCAGAAGTTGAGAATTTGAGTCTCATACTCATCTCACTATTGACCTACTGAATAAAAAAATGGGCTTGTGGTTACAGTATTATTTAGGTTGTGCTTCTGTTCCTTCTTCTACTAAACAGCTAATTTGTTAATTAAAATGATCTTTTTGAAATTCCAAAATTGCTTAAATGAATCACTGTCTAATGTCTGATCTATTAGAATGCACGCAAACAACACATCAATGCCACTTCTATTAGCTAACAATATGGCAAAAGAGCTGACATCGGGTACATTCAAACACTTAATTTCTATTTTGACCTGTACTTTACATCGGCTAATAATAATATCTACATGTAGCAGCATAAAAACACAGTTGCTGTGATTATCAGAGCACAACAATACCATTCTTACAATTTATCTCACTCCAAGTGGCTGTTGTGTTGATGTGAACAAGGACGAAGGTACAATTTTTTTTTCATTTTATTTGTACTTATCCATGTAAAGTTGGATTCTGATGTTATGTTAAAATTTGTAACCCCACCTTTCTGTCTTTCTTTATAGAAACTACTTATTTCTTATTAATTCTTATGGCACGTTTGCTTATGATCATCATATAGTTTGCAAGTAAGATTTGGCACTTAAAATGTAAATCCAGTATTTCTCTTTAAAAAAGGATCAAGCACAGTTATAACAGTAATGCACCACTATCCGGGTGATAATGTGAGGTGAAACTTTGGTCTCCGTATCACCAACTGGATTGAGAAAAAAGCTGGTTATCACATTAAAAACTGAAATAGTTTATATAACTAAAAGAAAAAGAATGAATAAATAAATAATGCAATAAATAAATAAATAAATATCCATTTAAAAAAATATTGATTAAAAAGCCTCACAAAACATTTCCTGACTGACTTTTCAGTATACTGGATTAGCCTTTAAAGAGAACCGTACACAACTGGTAAGTGACAAACTGTGGAATTGGCACATTATATGCGAGGTTATAGCTTAATGCCACTATCTGAGGTCATCCATGTCTGCATGAAGCCTTTAAATAAATTCTATCTACAACAACGAGTAAAAATGTCCATGAAATATTTGGCCCCGAGCTTTCGGTAAAACTAAACAAACAAACAAAAAACAGCCGTCGTGATGGTTCCAGTTAAGTGGGAAGAGTGACACCCTCCCCCACCCCCCCGTAATAAGCATTTAATTTCCATATGTTAAAAGTGCAATGTGACAAGCATCAAACTCCTACCAGTCTGCATGAAGGGTGAAATGCTACGTTTCCATATGTTGCATGTGGACAGGATGGTGCTAAAGCTTATTTATTCATATGTGCTACTATTAACTGCAATCGCATTGCTTAAATTCTCCAACTTAATATTGCCATTTGGTGAGAATGCCAAGCATTTCAATTTAGTTTTTAAATTGTAACCAATGCTCAAACTGATTGGATAAAACTATTTCTAAAACATGACTTATATGTACAACTCAAAAGGACTGTGTGCAAAATACTGTATGAGCATATACCACATAAATGTTTCTTCTAATAATTATGCTTTTGATGAGGTATGAAGTATCTTGGCTGAATTGTTCATCTTCATTCGTGCCAACCACTACTATCTTCTGTAATAATGATATTTTTGACTTTCTTAAATGTAGAACCACATGGATGCAGGAAATGCTCCAACTCACTATGTTAAATAAGTAAATGACAGAAACAGTAAAATATCATTTCTGAGTGGAGATGAGTTTAAGAAAACAAAATTTGGCAATGATTACTTCCACTGAAAAAAAGAGGTTGTAGCTCTATGCATTGAAATTTGCAGATACTGCGAATACCCAAGAGAGCTTCACACCACATCTAATAAATAACTTGGAAATACATAGCAAATTCTCCTTAGAGATTCCTCATTTCTTTTTATATACACAGATAGGTTTCATTAAGTTTTCTAATTAGGTACCTGTACTGTATCAGTCAGCCCAACAGTAGAATGGATAGATGACAGTGAAGGGTCCAGTGTGCTAAAAGGAGGATAAGCCTTCATCTGTCGTCATCTTTCCGCTTCAGTCTGAACACCACTTACAGAGGCAGGTCTGTGCTGTTATGGCGAGTCTTCCGGGAAGTCCCATCATCTCTGGGCAGAGCTTTCTGCAGGTTGGACATGGCAGCTGTTTTCTTAAGGTCAATGACTGCGTAGCATTCACTGCGCCGGGGTGCCTGTTGGCCACACTTTTTGGGTGGTAGACGCTGGTGCTGTGGTTGTGTTTGGGCACCCCCACTGCTGAGGCAGGGTGGTTCACCGTCTAGGTCCACCTGGATATAATTAAGCTGCCGTGTTGGGGGCATGTGACCATGCTCGCAGCCTCCCGGCCCTGCCCTTGACTGCCTGCGGAAATCAAAGCTAAATATTGCCCCCCTCTGTCTGGCTCACATGGCCGTGGATGTGGGGGGCAGGCGTTGTCGAAGACGGGGTGGCTGGACCTGCTCTGTATTGACATAATGCTGCAGGGCATCTCTGTGGATACCTCTGCCATCCTGATGGTAACCATTGGGTGTCCCAGGGCCTTCAGAGAACTCGTACTCATCAAAATCTTCCTCCTCTTCTTCATATTCATCGTCATCTTGCTCATCATCATCCTCTTCCTGCTCATCATCTCGATGCAGAGCACTGTACTCCCACACTGGGGGTAGAGAGGGCAAGTTCTCATAGTTAAGTAGGGTAGTCCGACGATGACCTCCACCCGCACCCCTCTCACATGCATAGCCCTGCACTGGTAATGACGAAGGGCCATGGGCAAGTGAGTGGAGTATGGAGTGCGAATGGCTGTCCCCGGTGGTGCTGCTGCTACTACTTGATGCCACAGACTGGGACACGCTACTGGGACTAAGCCTTTGCTTTCGGCTGCTCCTCAGACCATTGATGTTTTCGTAAGTGAGTTCGCCACTCTGGCATTCCTCTGAGTGCTCGTGGCCTGGATGCCGGTGCATGTGGTGATGGAAATGGTGATAAGAGTGAGAATTGCACATGTGCAAAGAAGGCTCATCTCCTTCTGTCTCTGAGCCTGTTGCACCCTCTACTGGCTGAAGGTTATGAGGATTGTGCCCAAGTCTCTCCCTTTCTCGCTCCCGTTCCAGCAGATGGCGTTGTGCTGGAGTTGGGCCCAGCATGAATTTGACCTCCTGCGACGATGGCTGCAAGAACACCTGAGGATCTTTGTGTTCCTCAAGGGGACAGCACCGCATGTTGGACGGTGCGCTACCTTGGCCCCCAATCGGCATGGCTCCTCGTGCTGTTTCAGGGAACGAGCTGGGCCGCACCTCAGGCAGGGGAGTGAACACAGTGACGCATCGAGAGATCGCCCTCCATAGTAACTGTGTTCACGTATGTGTGAGTCTGTTAGGGAACATGAACAGAGGCTCAGACTGTGAACTCACACACTCACACTGACACCATGATGAGCAGAATTGAAAGAATAGGCATGGATTGGTCATACCTGGTCTTCCAAAACTCATGAGACCACGTCCATGATCATCAGCAAGAGATGGTTGGGAGGCTTCACCTCTGATTGGACAACCAGGGTATCCATTGGGAAACATTGGGACAGGGAATGCTGGAGCTGGAAGCATGAAAATGTATGTTTATCACTATGGGTCAAAATAACATTTGTGTTGCAGCAGAATCCAAATTCAATGGACTTGGACTAATGTTAATGAAAATGTTAATTCCTGTTTGAGAAAAGTGTATAAAGTGTGTAGTGAGGGGTTTTACAGCCTTAAAATGTACCACTGTAACCACTGTATAGAAAATGTTTTAGATATTTGAGTTCAGCTCATATATATATTAAATTTTATCTAATGATACTTTTTCAGCATCTCCTGGAAGAACAATTCTCAAAATGAGTGGATATTTAAATGATCCTACATTCAACCTTTTGACCTGTCAATGATGATGTTGAAATAACAGAATATGACATGGAAGCAGGACCTGGAATGATTTTCCTTTTAATTGTAAACCAAATTACACATTAACTCAGAACAATTAAACTACATGAAATTTATGAAGACTGTTACAGCATTTCAAAAACCACAGCTAAAGCTTGTAGAATATTTGGAAAATCATGGTAAAATATCAATAACATACCTTATAGTAAAAAGTCATATTTTTGTGTAAATTCATGCAGCCTAAATCCATTCAAAGCCACAATGTCTTTTTTTTACAATGAAAGAAAGTCTAGATTAGTGAAAAAAGTCACATAATCTTGTCTAAAATCCTGTTTGAACAGCAGAATTATTTTCCAGGGAGAGAAAAATTCTTACCGTGTTTTCCAGAGAGGGCACAGTTCACTTTTCCCGTTTCTTTTATCTTTCAGGTGTGTAGATGAAGCCAGCGACAATTCCACGGATTCTTGTCCTTCCTTATAAGACTTTTTTAAACAGTCTTTCCGCCATCTTCTCTCTGTGCGACATCAGTACGTGACACAGACATGCTGCACAAATCTTCTTTTAAAAACTTGAAAGCACTAAAAGTTTGGGATGTCCACATGCTACGTTTAGCTTAAGCGGCGCACAGGACCCACACAGCGTCGCCGCAGCAAACAACCAGTCCTGCTTTGAGTTTACGCTTTGAGTGGCATTTTTCCTCCGTGAAACTCCGCGGGTCCGAGGAAACTGATTTGTATCTGTAACACACAGATCAGTGTCCGCGGACTTATAAAACTTACACGGTGTCGTAAAAAAGAGAACGCTTTGCGATAAGCATTTTAAAAACTCAGTGATGTTCACGATTAAAGAGTACAACACTAACACCCCGCCCCGCCTCCCCGTGATGAAATCTGCGGAATTTTCACAGCCCTGATATATATATATATATATATATATATATATTTATTTATTCTTTTTTTTTTTTGAAAATATATATAAGCAAACATGCTGTGAGTTCACCAACATTGAACCTATTTAATACAGTGTACCTAGCAATATTGCAATATGTAACACAGAATGGCTGCTGAGCCACTTGGTGATACGCAGATGCTCTGACAAGAATCAAGTCTATTAATAAGAAAAAAAATCTGCCAGTTATGCTGCTGTACTGTTGCATGAAAGTTTAACAAGTATTGTCCAATGAAATGTATTTTTTTGCTGGACTGTGTGCAGTGGTGGGCACACTTCCGATAATCCGATAACAGATAATTATCGAAGATAATGTTTTCGTTATCGGATTATCTTTTTAGATAACTTTAAAAACCATTATCGGACTAATTATCTTCCGATGAGTTGTCCTCCGATAGCTTTTAGACCGATAACGCAGTAAACCCAGCTGAACAACAGCAAACATTTTTAAAATTTAAAATCAGTTGAGACCTACCTGGTAAAAGTTTCCTAACAGATGTACACTCAACAAAAATATAAACGCAACACTTTTGGTTTTGCTCCCATTTTGTATGAGATGAACTCACAGATCTAAAACTTTTTCCACATACACAATATCACCATTTCCCTCAAATATTGTTCACAAATCAGTCGAAATCTGTGATAGTGAGCAGTTCTCCTTTGCTGAGATAATCCATCCCACCTCACAGGTGTGCCATACCAAGATGCTGATTAGACACCATGATTAGTGCACAGGTGTGCCTTAGACTGCCCACAATAAAAGGCCACTCTGAAAGGTGCAGTTTTATCACACAGCACAATGCCACAGATGTTGCAAGATTTGAGGGAGCGTGCAATTGGCATGCTGACAGCAGGAATGTCAACCAGAGCTGTTGCTCGTGTATTGAATGTTCATGTCTCTACCATAAGCCGTCTCCAAAGGCGTTTCAGAGAATTTGGCAGTACATCCAACCAGCCTCACAACCGCAGACCACGTGTAACCACACCAGCCCAGGACCTCCACATCCAGCATGTTCACCTCCAAGATCGTCTGAGACCAGCCACTCGGGACAGCTGCTGAAACAATCGGTTTGCATAACCAAAGAATTTCTGCACAAACTGTCAGAAACCGTCTCAGGGAAGCTCATCTGCATGCTCGTCGTCCTCATCGGGGTCTCGACCTGACTCCAGTTGTTCGTCGTAACCGACTTGAGTGGGCAAATGCTCACATTCGCTGGCGTTTGGCACGTTGGAGAGGTGTTCTCTTCACGGATGATGCGAAGGAGATGTGTTGCACTGCATGGGGCAAATGGTGGTCACACCAGATACTGACTGGTATCCCCCCCCAATAAAACAAAACTGCACCTTTCAGAGTGGCCTTTTATTGTGGGCAGTCTAAGGCACACCTGTGCACTAATCATGGTGTCTAATCAGCATCTTGGTATGGCACACCTGTGAGGTGGGATGGATTATCTCAGCAAAGGAGAAGTGCTCACTATCACAGATTTCGACTGATTTGTGAACAATATTTGAGGGAAATGGTGATATTGTGTATGTGGAAAAAGTTTTAGATCTGTGAGTTCATCTCATACAAAATGGGAGCAAAACCAAAAGTGTTGCGTTTATATTTTTGTTGAGTATATATAGTTCTACCCTCTGCAAACAGTAGAGAGATAATTCCAGGAAAAACCACTCTACCTCTGCAGGCAAAGGAGAACTAGTCACACACAAAAAATAAATAAATAATTTCCTTTAATACCATACTGATACGCTGGCAATATCACCGAAGTCATCCAGAGGCATACATTTTTAACTTATGGTTCAAATTTTTAACAAAACTAATTTTGGACAAGTTATTTAAAATTACTGTCATGTCTGAAGTTTTATAAAGTAACAATATCAGATATACGAGGTCTATTAGAAAAGTATCCGACCTTATTTTTTTCAAAAACCATATGGATTTGAATCACGTGTGATTGCGTCAGACAAGCTTGAACCCTCGTGCACATGCGTGAGTTTTTCCACGCCTGTCGGTTGCGTCATTCACCTGTGAGCAGGCTTTGAGTGAGGAGTGGTCCAGCCCCCTCGTGATTGTTTCATTGCCAGGAAATGGCGGAATGATTTGGGCTTTTTTTCCATCAGAATTTTTTCAGAAACTGTTAGAGATTCGCAGCTGGAAACCATTAGAAAATGTATCTGGCTTTCGGTGAAAATGTTACGGGCTTGGTAGAGAATACCCCCACAGCCGCTGGGGGCCCGTCCTTAAAGTGACAGTAACACTCCTTATTCTCTACCAAGCCCGTAACATTTTCACCGAAAGCCAGATAAATTTTTCTAATGGTTTCCAGCTGCCAGTCTCTAACAGTTTCTGAAAAATTCTGATGGAAAAAAAGCCCAAATCATTCCGCCATTTCCTGACAATGAAAATCCGACGAGGGGCTGGACCACTCCTCACTCAAAGCCTGCTCACAGGCGAATGACGTAACCGACAGGCGTGGAAAAACTCACGCATGAGCTCGAGGGTTCAAGCTTGTCTGACGCAATCACACGTGATTCAAATCCATATGGTTTTCGAAAAAAATAATAAAGTCGGATACTTTTCTAATAGACCTCGTATGTTTTAGTTTTAAAATAATGTGCTAATTTTTAAGGTTTTGTGAGCACATGCTGAGCCCAGCAGTGCATTATGGGTAGAACAGAGTGTCATGACAGGACAAATGCATTTCAGACACTCTGTTCAGGCTCCACGGACAGCAGCATTAAACTCTAGTGCCTAAAACTCTCGTGAATATATTCTCTGGTTTATAGACGTTATTGTATTTGTGTTTGTTAAATTCCACGCATCTTAAATGTAGCAGACGGATTATCTGGGATTTTGTTTTGGAAAGATTTCAAGGCCTCTACTGCCATCTACTGGCCAGTGGTGTTCATGGCAGTATTATTTATTTATTTATTTACAAATTAAGTTTAAAAACAAAACAACAACAACAAAAAACATTACAAGACAGCTCTGCGGTGTTTGCACAGGCACAGTGCGAGCGGTTGGACACTTGTAGCTCTGTAGCAGCAGGATACCCTCACGACGGCCGACCAGAATAATATCAAACAAGTTTGATTTTCATTCGACCATACGATCGGCGATCAGGAGGTGGTCGTCAGATGTTAAACGCAGCTTGTTACTCCATGTACACTACACGATGCAGGACGCGCGATTAAACTGAAACTCGGTCCAAAAAATTCTCTCGCACAGTGTAAAGCCAACATTTATGTGTCAACAATATTGAAGTGCACGTTTACATCATAAAACGTGTGCACATTCTCTCCACATGTAAAACATTTTGTGATGACACTTCCAGGCTCCGTAAAAATGCCTGTTTTTACAAATAAAAAATGGAATATTTTTACAAAAAGCACATTTATCTCAATTATCTGTAAACACCAACACACGACACACGT
Source organism: Thalassophryne amazonica (assembly GCF_902500255.1). NCBI lineage: Eukaryota > Metazoa > Chordata > Actinopteri > Batrachoidiformes > Batrachoididae > Thalassophryne > Thalassophryne amazonica. Next base: position 60,015,183 of record NC_047105.1, on the reverse strand, counting down.
CACAGTAACGTGTTGGTTTACATAATGAATGACTGAACAATCGTGTTTTGCAGAGGCACATTTTACCCAGAATCCTTTGCGATCTGTCTGTGTGTGTTACAAACCTCAGAATTGGTGCATTATTCAACATTAAAAGATATATGTTATATTTTAACTTTGTACAAAATGACAGAATTGACATTAATGGAGTTCTTCTATCAGTATTCACACAAAACCATAAGTCAGGATGCCTTTATTTTTCAAGACCTCCGCCTGACCGGAGCATTGTGATTGGTAGAGAGTGGCTTTTGTGGACTGCTCTTAGGGTGCTTCAGTGCTGTAGCAGAGGTAGCTTCCAGCAGGGGGCAGTATGTTCAAACATTGAATGCTGACTCATTGTTTGAGTCTTTTGTTGCTTCCAAAAGCGATCGTTGTGTTAAAACTCAAATTCAGCTTGTTAGTAGTTGCAAATGTACCAGCGACAACACTGGAATTTATCGGTTATCTCTAACTTCCGATACATTTTTGGGTGGTTTACAGTTTCTATTTATCAAAGACAACTTTTCAGTTATCTGATTATCTGTTATCGAAGTTAATTTTTTGGTTATCTGTGCCCACCACTGACCGTGTGTGTGTCTATGACTCACTGTTGGGAGTCTGTGGTGTGCGAGACATGTCCATGTCTGGTGTGTGACCACTGTGAGTCATCCTCATCGACTCTTCCACCACATTGATGCTGTTACACTGCATCAGCTCTTGAAGCAGATTGAAGATCTCTTCTGCCCGGGAACACTTAAATGCAAAGATCCTGACCAAACAGAAAAATAATAACATTGTTAGACTGCAGTTCTCTCCACCCATAAATCCCATGCACTTATGCCACGAGGAGGAAACAGCAAAGACAGCGTTTGTAACAACAGATAGCGCCACTGAGGCATTATATCACTAACACAGGACATGTCATAAAAATGAACCGCAATAAGATGCAATGGTTGCACGTGGGAATAACTCCTGGATACAACTTAGATCAACACCAAAAATGTTTTTTTTTCTTATAACAAAGTTTTTACAAAAATCTTACATAGCTTTGTAGTGGAGTAGAGCAGAGAAGGAGTTTGTTCAAGAAATCTGGGCTTGAGTCTCCCAAGTGCTTTTTTGGTTAAACTGCGGCTGGAATTTTAATTTTACAGTTTCTCCAATCACAGCTACAGATCCCCATTATATTACTCCTCCACATTTGTAAGGGGTGTCTTGGCGGCTTCTCTCAGTCTCCTCCTTGTACACTCACTCAGTGTTTGAGACTGTCTACTCCATACAGATTTACCATACATTGCCTACTGTTTTGCATTCCTGAACGATGACTGTAAAATACTCAACAATTCATCAACTTGGAAAGTCCACACCCAAAAGTACTGCAATATGGTGAGTATAGTTTTGTGTCCTATACAGTGCATCCAGAAAGTAGTTCACAGCACTTCACTTTTTCCACATTTGTCATGTTACAGCCTTATTCCAAAATGAGCAAATTCATTTTTCCCGTCAAAATTTCTCGTCACAACATCCCATAATGACATATGATTTTTTTTTTTTTTTTTTTTGCAAATTTATTAAAAATAACAAAACTAAGAAACCACATACAGTATCATATTCACACCCTCTGTGCAATACTTTTTTGATGTACCTTTGGCAATTACAGCCTCAAGTCTTCTTGAATATGATGCCATAAGCTTGGAGAACCTATCTTGGGGAAGTTTTGCCCATTCCTCTTTGCAGCACCTCTCAAGCTCCATCAGGTTGGGTGGACAGCATTGGTGCACAGCCATTTTTCAGATCTCTCAGATCTCTCTGGCTGTGTGCTTAGGCTTGTTGAAAGATGAACTGTCACCCCAGTCTGATGACAAGAGCGCTCTGGAGCAGGTTTTCATCCAGGATGTCTCTGTACATTGCTGCATACATCTTTCTCTCAATCCTGGCTAGTCTCTTAGTTCCTGTTGCTGAAAAACATCCCACAGAAGGATGCTGCCACCACCATGCTTCACTGTAGGGATGGTGCCTGGTTTCCTCCTACCATGATCTTGGCATTCAGGCCAAAGAGTTCAATCACTGTCTCATTAGACCAGAGAATTGTATTTCTCATGGCCTGAGAGTCCTTCAGATGCCTTTTGCAAATTCCAAGTGGGCTGCCATGTGCCTTTTACTAAGCAGTGTCTTCCATCTGGCCACTCTACCATACAAGCCTGATTGGTGGATGGGATCTCCACAGAGGAATGCTGGAGCTCTGACAGAGTGACCATCTGGTTCTTGGTCATCTCCCTGACTAAGGCTCTTCTCCCCCGATCGCTCAGTTTAGACAGGCAGCCAGCTCTAGGAACAGTCCTGGTGGATTTGTACTTCTTCCATTTGCGAGTGATGGAGGCCACTGTGCTCATTGAGACCTTCAAGGTAGCAGAAATGTTTCTGTACCCTTCCCCAGATTTGTGCTTTGAGATAATCCTGTCTCGGATGTCTACAGACAATTCCTTTGACTTCATGCTTGGTTTGTGCTCTGACATACACTGTCATTGTGGACCCTATATGTAGACAGGTGTGTGTCTTCCAAATCATGTACAATCAACTGAATTTACCCCAAGCGGACTCCAATTAAGATGTAGAAACATCTCAAGGATGATCAGTGGAAACAGGAGGCACCTGAGTTCAATTCTGTGCTTCATAGCAAAGGTTGTGAATACGTATGTACATGGGATTTCTTATGTACATGTGGAAAAGGTACAGTGCTGTGAATACTTTCTGTATGCACAGTATGTTTGCGTGCAACACATAGACTTTTTAGAGAATTTCAAACAAACCTGGTGAAAGGAGTGAGGGTCAGCCAAGGGAAAACGGATTTAGTTCAAGGGCAAAGTATCAGCTCAGTGCATCCATGTAGAGGATATTTACAGGGGAATGACTATTTCAAGGAACTGGTTAAAACTACAGTTATACTATTAGACACAAATAAAAAGCATCACATTTGCTTTTGGCAATATGACCTTTCATACTGGGTGCATTGGAAAAGTCAAAATCACGGGCATAACTGATTAACTCAAATTAAGGTTGTGTGTCAGTCAAAGATCATGTGGGTCCATATTGGACAAAGCTGATCAAAGGTCAAGACCACACAAAACATATGGTGTCACAGCTTCACAAAAAATTAATGTGCATGAATCACTGTCAAACACGTAAGGCATGAGTGGTGTACTTGCTGTGTTTCTTACGTTTCAGATCACTCACTTATAAGTTTGCAGTTTCATGACCCTGTCCACTGAGATGAGATACATCTCAGCACCACATAAGGTCCTCATCCATAAATGAACTTGTTGACAGACTGCCTGATATCTTAGGCATCACTTTCTGCCCATGATCAATCAGTAGATGGCCTTGTCTTCTCTTCTTCTCCTTTCGGCATAGCATGATGCTATTCTGTACTATAAACATGCACTACTGGCTACTAAGTGGTTCTATACACTGATTTGAGAATCAAAAAAGCATCATTCAAAGTTCTTGTTTGACATGGTGGCTACACTTATTCAAGGTCAGCCACCTGTAAGTCACTCTCCATTTTAGCTCAGGATTTCTTCGATTACTTTGAAGAGAAAATAGAAGATATTAGGTCAAATATATCCCAGCATGCTCTGATTCCACCAACAGATCCTGCTACTGACGTGGCAACCATCTCTGATAGGATATTCTGCTGGATACGCTGATGAAACCTGTACCTCCACTAAAGAACAACCTGTCTTTTTGAACTGTTTATGACCTGTGGGTTACACTTGGGCCTACTATGTTGAAAATGATTAAAGTGTCATTAGCCTCGGGTTCTGTTCCTCAATGTTTTAATCTGCAGTGATTAAAAAAAATTCTGAAGAAACCTAACCTACCCATTAGAGAACTCATGAGGACTGCTTTCTGCCACCTCCGTATACTGCAAGGATTTTGTCCTATCCTGTCTATGGCTGACGCCAGAGACTCTGATTATGCCTTTGTCTCTTTCAGACTGGATTCCTGCAACATCCTCTTCTTTGGGTTACCACAGTACAGCAGTAGAGGTCTCCAACTGGTTCCCAATGCTGCTGCTAGAACTTTGATTAGAAGCAGAAAGATTAACCAAATCACCCTGATTTTGGACTCCCTTCATTGACTTTGGGTCCCTGCAAGGTCTGATTTTAATGCTTTGTTACTAACTTACAAATCCTTCATTGACTAGCGTCTCCCTACCTGCTCAACCTAATTAAACCTTACATAACGGCCCATATTTTGCATTCCTCAAGACACAGGATCACTACAGTATGTGTCTGTGAGGTTATAAAGAAGTCAGCATGCCACAGCTTTCTCCTATCTTGCGCCTGTTCTGTGAACAATACACCTGCAGAGATAAAACAGTCTGATTCTCTGGAGTAATTCAAGAACCAGATTAAAGACTCATCTCATTGCTTTGTGGGCAGCACCCTGACATCGGGGTGAATGTGAGGCACTATTGTAAAGTGCTGTTGAGCGTCTGCTGCAGATGGAAAAGCGCTATATAAATGCAGTCCATTTACCGTTCATCCATTTTCCCTTTCGTATGGTTAGCATACTGCGTAGTATGCATCCACCATTTTTTTTCCTCTACTTCAAAAGTTGTGTTATTAACAACAGAGCAGGTGTCAGCTTTATTATATCTAAATTCTGGGTTTATTAGTGAAGCAAAGGGCTAGCTGCCAGAAACACATAAGTACCCTCTGTGCTTTCTCTCGTGATTTACTGCTGGGAACTATTGCTTTAGGTGCTGTTAGTTCCCAGCGAATGATTCTGCTCTCTTTCTCTCCGTCTGAAGTGCTGTCGCTGAAACTGCACCTGGGACTTTGTAGCAGCCTGCTGGACCACTGGACAATCACTCACTCACCCGAGACAACTGGCAAGAAGGATTTTTAACAGTGACCTAAAACTGGACCTTTTTAGAATCAGAACTGATCTGGACTTTGTTTTGCATGCTGAAGACATTTCTGTCTTTTTTTTTTTCCCATTTGTACTTCATTTCATGCTGGCTGTTACTGTCAGATTGTCCTAAACAATGTGTCACTCCTCTGAGTATGGTCTGCTTGACCCCCTCAACTCTATCAAAATTCTGGGTCTGTTAGAGAAGCTTTGGGCTAGCGGCCGGTGATCACCTTAGTATTTCTCTGCTTGCCTGTCATTTACTGCTGATGGGTGTACCCCGCCTCGCACTCTATGACAGCTGGGATAGGCTCCAGCCCCCCCGCGACCCTTAATTGGACTACGCCGGTAGAAGATGATGGATGGATGGATGGATGTATTAAACCTTAAGTGTATTTTTCCGGGAGATTAACTGTGCTATTTTTCTCTCTGTCCGAAGTACAGCTAGTGGGATAGCTACTGAACAAAGGGTGCCGGTGTTGCAGACCGAACGGTCCCCCCTAAAAATTCTCTTCATCCAAAGTAATTAAATGGATTAATGGGATTATTAACCATCAGATGACAGGGTAAAACCTCTTAAATCATTCTAAAGTCAGTTTTAAGCAGAAACCGAGAAGCTATTCTGTGACGTCTTCAATGACCGACGCGCAGTGAACGCATCAGCTAGCAGCTCGTGTAGCCACGGCACTCTGATCACTTCCTCCTTCTTTTAAGATGAAATAATTCTGAATTTATGTATAAATGATTGTTGTACAAAAGCTTCAGATATCTGTCGCTGAGATAAATGATGACTGGAGTGCAGTTTGAAGCAGAAACGAGGTGATAATCAGTGAACCGTGGCTAATGATGCATGTGCCGTGAAGGCAGGATGGACCGATTTTTAGGTGGGACCGTTCAGTCTGCGACACTGGACTGACAGACTTCACACTGCAGTCTGCGTTTGGTATAGACATTGCCACGGGTACAGGCCTAATGACGGCATGAGGAATGCTGGAAGACTCCTACCTGTGGCAAAACCACCTGTGTGGACTTCTCGTCAAATACATATTCTTTTGTTATGTCATGTTGTTTTGATTCCTGTTTTCTGTTTCTTCACCTTTGTAAAACTTGGTAAAACCTACCTATTAGAATGGCCTACGCAGTGGGTCACTCCTCTGAGTCTGGTCTGCTTAAGGTTTTTTCTTGAATATCATCAAAGGGAGTTTTTCCTTACTACTCTCACCTGTGTGCTTGCTGTAGGGCAGGGGCATTCAACTCATTCCAGAAAGAGCCGAGAGGGTGCAGGTTTTCTTTGCAACCATCCACTCCACCAGGTGATTTCAGTGATTAACATCACTTTGCGCAGATGGAATCAGTTAATCAGTGAAATCAACTGGTGGAGTGGGTGGTTGCAAAGAAAACCTGCACCCTCTCGGCCCTTTCTGGAACAAGTTGAATACCCCTGCTCTAGGGTTGGTAAGGTTAGACCTTGTTTGTGTGAAGCGCCTTGAGGCACCTTTGTTGTGATTTGGCCCTATATAAATTACATAAATTGAAATTGATCTCTAAAAAACAAACAAAAATAAAAACACAACACCCTTAGAAGACACACCACACAGTCACAACACTGTGCACACATGTAAACCTAATGGGCCTGTCACATCTTGACGATTTACTCAGCGCATGCCGACTAATGGAAAATTTGGGGAATACGCTGCTACGTCGAATAAGTTATGCAGCTGTCACATCATGACGATTTAACCAGCGTATGCCGACAGTTCAAAAAATGCTGCCAATACGCCATTATACTGTAGCTGACACGTTTACTAAGTTCTGTGGTTGTCTGGAACACATCAAATGCGTCTACATATGTCAATATGCGTAGGAGATAAGTTCAATACAAGTTACACATAGGTAAAAAGCACGTTACTGCTAGGTTAGAAATACGTTTTGGGTACGCTAGACAATATCTCAATGTATTTCGACTTATGGGTAACTTAAGTCTTAACTACAACTTATTGCCCACGTATGCGGGACGTACAAGTCATACGATGACAATATTGTGCATGTGCAAAATTTTTTGGATGACCTCACCGTACTATGACGTATAACAGCATGCTTCATTGTGCTCTCAACTTATACAAAACATCCATAACTTAATCAATACACGCCAGCGCATTTGCCAAATTTTCATATGTCGGCATACACTGGCTAAATCATCAAGGTATGACAGGCTCATAAGGTAAATGACCAGCCAGCAAGTTCCTTACCCTGCCCCGTCTGACAGCGGCGACCGCCCTCAAAAGAAAACAGGTTGGAGTCATAGCCGTAGCGGCGCAGGCAGAGATATGGCCACCGGATGGCATCTCTCTTGCGTGTGTGAAGGATAAGCTCAGTCTGGTGTGAGCTCCATGATCCCAGAGCCCAGCTCATTGCCTTCATCATCCACATTGGTGACCTAGGGCAGGTAGGTATTACAACATGTAATGTGAGAATAAATTGTACAGATCATGCATACACAGTTGCATACACATACAGAGTGTGTCCAACTTTTTCTAACCTTAATTTAGTGAGGTGGTTGTCTCGGATGGGGTCTCTGTACAGACAGCTCCAACAGCTCCCCATAGCTTCAGCAGGCCAGCTGAAACCTGACATGGACAAAATAATACCCACACAGTCCTTAATGTCTACTTGATGCTATTGATCCAACAAAGACTAAACAAGGAACATCCACTTACTCAATCCAGGCCATCAGTAGAAGGGATTCACGTCTCAATCCCAGGATCTTATACTGGGCATCGTGGTCACAAGCCAGTTAGTTTTTTGGGCTGTCATATTCCAGAGAAGCATAATTTTCTCCTCCCTGAAACAATGACGGTCATTCAGTTCATCTGTACATTATATCATAATATGGGGCTAACTTTTATGTCACTACCTTTTTATTTATGTGGGGAATTAAAAAAAAAAAGCTACCAGTGTAGAAGGCCTCAAATATAACTTAGCCTGTAGTGTTTAGCTAGCTAACATTATTCACCAATTTTCAACTGACTATCAGTATTTGAGACATGAGTGATAGATTCAGAGCCTTCATATCATTAAGGATGTTGCTATCAGTAAAGACTAAAACAGGCTAATGTCAGGGTCAAGGACTAAAACATATCACAAACCAGCTTTTCATTTGGCACTTTTCAGTTTCCAGATACATCACACAGACTATTGCTCTCCTACTGACTGACGGTGCTGCCAGTTGGCTGTATAGAGTGCCAATACAGTCAGGAATACCCAAACCGTTACCCTGACCCCAGCCTGAAACTACTGTTCATAAAAACTGGAAATGGTGTGGCTATATAGGCAAACAAGAGCCAAGACACAAACATTTAACTTCAAAGGTTTTTTTTTTTAAGTTTTCAATAACTGGTTACTTCCATTCATCAATTAAGCTGTTTTCAAAATAAATGTGATAAGTTTCTTAGTTCAATTAAAAAGAAGCCTGAAAAAATGCCACTTCCAATTTCTTAGGTGTCAAAATTAGTTTTTGGTCCAAACAACAATCTAAAACACCAATGAAGCAGTTCAGCAAACAATAATTTTCAATCATGTTCACCACTTGATTATTGTATAAGGCATCAAGAACTGGTTTAAAAAAAGAAATAAATTTCTATCAGTTTTTACAAAGTGCAAGATGACATTTTCTAAATACTTGCTGTCTGCAGAGTCCAAAAAGACAAGATAATTAACTTCACATATTTCTATATAAAATTGATGATCAAGTAGAACCCATTAAAGTTTGGCAAGCCAGGGGGTATCATGTTGTCAGCATGATCACAGATCACTGGTTAACTGATAAAATGAAACCCACTGATGTGTCACACTAGTTGCTTGCATGTATTATATGAACCAGTGATAGTAAATCATTTGTGATGAAACTGAATTAACAATCTGGTCATCCTATGTATTAAAACACACACACACACACACACACACACACACACACACACACACACACACACACACACACACACACACACACACACACACACACACACACACACACACACACACACACACACACACCAGGAGAAGAAGGAGTTGAGCATACATGATTCATTCAACGTAATGCATGATGATCCTCTCTGCCCATTTCCCTTCAGTTTTTGTTCGCAAGGATATAATAACCCAGACATTTAAATATATCAGCAACTATCTTCCATATCCTGATAATCACCAAGTGCAAAATAATTACTCAACTTTCCAATCAGTCCAACAACAGGAAAAAAAAAAACTCTTTTGACAACCCATTAATCATTTATCAAAGACAAGTGCGAAGGCTTGTGTTATTTATTTATACATTTATTTATTTATTATGTTATAGCCTTATTCCAAAATAGATGTAATTAATTTTTTCCCTCAAAATTCCACACATAATACCCCATAATCTCAAGGCGAAAAACATTTTTTTTTTTTTTTTTTTTTGCAAATTTATTTATATATATAAAAAAAAGAAATCACGTGCGCAAAAGTATTCACAGCTTTTGCCACTGATCATCCTTGAGATTTTTCTATAGCTTAATTGGAGACCACCTGGGTTAAATTCAGTTGACTGGACATGATTTGTAAAGCCACATACCTGTCTACATATAAGGTCCCACAGTTGACAGTGCACGTCAGAGCACAAACCAAGCATGAAGTCAAAGGAATTGTCTGTAGACCTCTGACACAGCATTGCCTTGAGGCAAAAATCTGGGGAAGGTTACAGAAACATTTCTGCTGCTTTGAAGGTCCCAATGAGCACAGTGGCCTCCATCATCCATAAATGGAAGAAATTTGGATCCACCAGGACTCTTCCTAGAGCTGGCTGCCCATCTAAACTGAGCGATTGTGGGAGAAGAGCCTTAGTCAGGGAGATGACCAAGAACCAGATGGTCACTCTGTCAGAGCTCCAGCATTCCTCTGTGGAGATCCCATCCACCAATCAGGCTTGTATGGTAGAGTGGCCAGACGGAAGACACTGCTTAGTAAAAGGCACATGGCAGCCCGCCTGAAGTTTACCTTAGTCAGGAAGGTGACCAAGAACCTGATGGTCACTCTGTCAGAGCTCCAGCATTCCTCTGGAGAGAGGAGAACTTTCCAGGAGGACAACTACCTCTGCATCAATCCACCAATCAGACCTGTATGGTAGAGTGGCCAGATGGAAGTCACTCCTTAGTAAAAGGCACATGGCAGCCCATCTGGAGTTTCCCAAAAGGCACCTGAAGGACTCTCAGACCATGAGAAACAAAATCCTCTGGTGTGATGAGACAAAGATTGAACTCTTTGGCGTGAATACCAGGTGTCATGTTTGGAGGAAACCAGACACCATCACTACAGTGAACCATGGTGGTGGCAGCATCATGCTGTGGGGATGTTTTTCAGCAGCAGGAACTGGGAGACTAGTCAGGATTGAAGGAAAGATAAGTGCAGCAATGTACAGAGACATCCTGGATGAAAACCTGCTCCAGAGCGCTCTTGACCTCAGACTGGTGTGACGGTTCATCTTTCAGCAGGACAATGACCCTAAGCACACAGCCAAGAAATCAAAGGAGTGAATTCAGGACAACTCTGTGAATGTCCTTGAGTGGCCCAGCCAATTTCAATTCATTTATATGGCACCAAATCACAACAAAGTTGCCTCAAGGCGCTTCACACAAGTAAGATCTAACCTTACCAAGAGCCCAGACCCAAATCTCACTGAAAATCTCTGGAGTAGGGCTAAAGTTATCAATTATTTTAGTAATCAAGTATTCTATCAATTATTCTAGGTTAGGGGAGGTGATGGTCTAGTGGTTAAGGTGTTGGGCTTGAGACCAGAAGATCCTGGGCTCAAAATCTCCGCCTGACTGGAAAATCACTAAGGGCACTTGGGCAAGGTCTTTAATCCCCTACTGCTCCCAGTGTGTAGTGAGCGCCTTGTATGGCAGCACCCTGACATCGGGGTGAATGTGAGGCATAATTGTAAAGCGCTTTGAGCGTCTGATGCAGATGGAAAAGCGCTATATAAATGCAGTCCATTTATTTTACCATTTATTCTGGCGATTAATCGAGTAATCTGATAAAAAGTACTTTTGCATTTTTAAACATCAACAGTCCAGAGCTCTCTCTAAGCAATGGCACAATGTCGCTGCGCCATCACACAGATTGTCAATTTAGTGTTTCCCTTTCTTTTTTCCTGGGTATTTATTTATTTTTCACGTCTTACAAATTTTGGATCTTTCTCTGTGTCAGGAACTCAGCCAAAGTCGGGCCAAAGTCTTGACATTTTGTTGATGTGGCTTTCTGTTTTTTGGTTTTTCCCCAACTTGTAAAATTTAACCATTTTTAAGTGTTTTTTTTTTATTTTTTTATTTTTTTTTTTAAGGTTGGTGGACTGGGTCTCTGCATGAATATTTACTTTTTTAATCCCTCTTTCTCAGCAGATGCATTTCAGCTGGAGCTTGAACATGCAAGCCTCGCAGTCAGTTTTTTTATTATTATTTTATTATTTAAGTTAAAATGTTTGTGAAGCGTTGTGTGTTGCCCAAAAAAGCCAAAATTAAAAAGCGAAATACTCGGTGCGAGTCTGAACAAAACACAGATGAAAGAGTGGACTTCTGCTGAGAGGATCTTCTTTCAGAGACTGTTTGTCAGTGTGGCTGGGGACAGAGCTGTGACTCGCCTGGTGTGAGGGGAGTGCTGAGCCCCTCACACCGGGCAGAGAGAGGCAGCAGCCGGGCAAATAGCCACTCCCCATGTAGAGCAGAGAGCAGCCTGCGGACCAAACGGTGTGTTTTTAAAAACAGACAAACACACTGCTTTGCTGTAAATGCGCAGTAAGTCTATTTCAGATGATCAGCGTGGACCGTCTTTCTCTTTAAAGGCTTTATTTTACTCTGTGTGTGGTGTTGGAAAATTGTAGCTTTGGTGCTACATTGATTAGCTCTTACACGGCTTATGCACATGCTCTAGTCTTCTTCTGTTTTTTTCTGGGGACGTTACAGCGCCACACACAAGCCTGACATATGTACTACAATGTTAAACAGAGCTTCGAGGCACAGAATTTGCCCCAAACATTTTTTTGTAATCAAATATTTGAGTTACTCGACTAATTGTTTCAATCCTACTCTGGATAAATCTGAAAATTGCTGTGCACCGACACTCCCCATCCAACCTGATGGAGCTTGAGAGGTGCTGCAAAGAGGAATGGACAAAACTGCCCAAAGATAGGTGCACCAACTTGTGGCATCACATTCAAGAAGACTTGAGGCTGTAAATGCTGCCAAAGGTGCATCAACTAAGTATTGAGCAAAGGGTGTGAATACTTATGCCAACGTGATTTCTTAGTTTTTATTTTTAATCAATTTTAATTTATTATTAAATGTTAAACTTTTTCATGTTGTCATTATGGGGTGTTGTGAGGAGGATTTTAAGGGACAAAATGAATGCAGTCCATTTTGGAATAAGGCTGTGACATAATAAAATGTGGGAAAAGTGAAGCGCTGTGAATACTTTACGGATGCACCATACCTATTTATATATTTATTTATTTTAACACACAAACTCTGCTGCTATAAGCATCATTTTGGCCTGAACAAATTAATTCATTCAAATATGGAGTTCTAAGACATATTTCGCTAAGGTTTGCATCCAAACTGTTGACGTCATGGGGAGACCCGCCCACTGATCTACCTATGATCATTACAACACACCCACAATCTCTCTGTGGTTTGACTCACAGGACACACTTGACCAAAGTGGAAACAACAATTCACAATTAACTGTGCACATGTTGCGCCCCTTACCCGAGGGTGTAATTTCCACTTTTGGCTCAGCGGCTCTGTATTGTAATGTTATGACAACAGAGTCTGGATAAGAAAATGTGCCTTTGATTCTTTGTGTGAACTTAATTTACAGTGTCTGTTGTCTAACTTAATGCATCACTCTTTCTACTTTCATGACAAATGTAATTTTTTTTCTTCTGGAAATTATATATATAAGTGTAGTCCATTTAAATTTATTTTTTTTTAAACTGACTACATTTACCCGTCTGAAATCTATTACAAAATACCCTCTTTTTTTTCTTGGTATACTGCATAATTACAGCTAATTTTATTGCTGTTAAAAGTATTTGCTGGTGGGGGTAGAGACAGTATGCATTCAGAAGTAACCTGGATGATCTGTGACCTCCATAGTGTGCCAACAGACTACACTATGCCATCCCATGATGTAGCTACAGCCTGATAACCAAATAACTTCCCAAGAAGATAGTGGACATACATGAAAATAGTGAAACATCCTGAAGTCGACTGTGGCAAAATAGAAATTTTAACATCATATGTGGGTGTGCGTATACAGTGGGGTAAAAAAGTATTTAGTCAGTCCCTGATTGTGCAAGTTCTCCTACTTAGACAGATGACAGAGGTCTGTAATTTTCAACGTAGGTACACTTCAACTATGAGAGACAAAATGAGAAAAGAATCCAGGAAATCACATTGTAGGATTTTTTAAAGAATTTATTTGTAAATTATGGTGGAAAATAAGTATTTGGTCAATAACAAAAGTTCAACTCAATACTTTGTAACATAATCTTTGTTAGCAATGACAGAGGTCAAACGTTTCCTGTAAGTCTTCACCAGGTTTGCACACACTGTAGCTGGTATTTTGGCCCATTCCTCCATGCAGATCTCCTCTAGAGCAGTGATGTTTTGGGGCTGTCACTGAGCAACACAGACTTTCAACTCCCTCAACAAATTTTCTATGGGGTTGACATCTGGAGACTGGCTTGGCCACTCAAGGACCTTGAAATGCTTCTTACGGAGCCACTCCATTGCCCAAGTGGTGTGTTTGGGATCACTGTCATGCTGGAAGACCCAGCTATGTTGCATCTTCAATGCTCTCACTGAAGGAAGAAGGTTTTGGCTTAAAATCTCATGATACATGGCCCCGTTCATTGTTACCTTAACACAGATCAGTCGCCCTGTCCCCTTTGCAGAAAGACAGCTCCAAAGCATGATGTTTCCACCCCCATGCTTCACATAGGTATGGTGTTCTTGGGATGCAACTCAGCATTCTTCTTCCTCCAAACACAACGAGTTGAGTTTTTTACCCAAGAGTTCTATTTTGGTTTCATCTGACCACATGATATTCTCCAATCCTCTTCTGGATCATCCACATGCTCTCTGGCAAACTTCAGACGGGCCTGGACATGTACTGGCTTAAACAGGGGGACATGCCTGGCACTGCAGGATTTGAGTCCTTCTCTGCGTAGTGTGTAGCCTTTGATACTTTGGTCCGGGCTCTCTGCAGGTCATTCATCAGGTCCCTCCGTGTAGTTCTGGGATTTTTGTTCACCGTTCTCATGATCATTTTGACCCCATGGGATGAGATCTTGAGTGGAGCCCCAGATCGACGATTATCAATGGTCTTGTATGTCTTACATTTTCTTACAATTGCTCCCACAGTTGATTTATTCACACCAACCTGCTTGACTATTGTAGATTCACTCTTCCCAGCCTGGTGCACATCTACAATTTTCTTCCTGGTGTCCTTCAACAGCTCTTTGGTATTGGCCATGGTTGAGTTTGGAGTCTGACTGTTTGAGGCTGTGGATAGGTGTCTTTTATACAGATAACGAGTTCCAACAGATGCCATTAATACAGGTAACAGGTGGAGGACCGAAGAGCTTCATAAAGAAGTTACAGGTCTGTGAGAGCCAGAAATCTTGCTTGTTTGTGAGTGACCAAATACTTATTTTCCACCATAATTTACAAATAAATTATTTAAAAATCCTGCAATGTAATTTCCTGGATTTTTTTTTTCTTAGTTTGTCTCTCAAGTGTACCTATGATGAAAATTACAGACCTCTCTCACCTTTCTAAGTAGGAGAACTTGCACAATCAGGGTCTGACTAAATACTTTTTTACCCCACTGTATGTGGCAACTGTAAACATCAAAGAGCAGGTAAAATGGCAGCGGTGTAGTATGTCTGAATTGTGTCCCTACTAGTCTCTCATTTACTTCTAGTATGTAGCACAGTAACAGTTAGACAGCATGTGCGAAACCAATGTTTGATACTAAAGTACATACTGAGCCCCATTCCCAAACAGTGTGCACACACAAATCTGTGCTTAAACATATGTACACGTTTTACACACAAATCTGGGATTCATCAATGTGTCCTTATCTAAACCTAAAGTTGTTCATACTCTATAGATAAATTTCAAACTTCCTCAGACCATGCATATGCACAAATGATGAAGGCCCACTTGTCCAAGAAAATATAAAAACACACTGTTTTAACTAAAGGCACAGTATATTAAGAGCAAAATAATTTCTCAATAATTTAATTAACTTATTTTGATATAATTAAAGTAAATAAATAATTAAATTAAATAATGCACTGACCAAATGGATTAAATAAACCTGATCACGATGCTCATCATTTGTTGCCATCATTAAAATGTTCAACTACACCGAGTTAGTTGACTTAGTTTAGAGCAGAGTATATGAGAATGTGTTTTTCCTAGATCCAAGTAGGAAATACTGAGTTGTCAGTTTCCGCTGAATACAACGTGAACTTCAAAGTTTGCACATGTGCTTCTCCATGTTTTGTCTAAGACCAAATGTGCTGTGTTTGACTACTTGGTGGGCTTCATTCATGAATATGTGCACAGAAATTTTCTTACTCTCTGCACAAAATAAATGCATGTGAAAACTTACCGCAAGATTCATAACACGTGTATGTTTGTGAACCAGAATCATTCTAAACTGACAGAAATCTACACAATGACATGCCGCCGTTAATAAAAATAGAAGATTTTCACAACAGTGGTAAGTGAAATAATTGCGTTGGAGGTGGAGGCAAATAAAGCCACTCTTTTCCGTACACTGTTGTCTGCAATAAAATAAGTCCCTTGAGCTTCACCCTTTTTTCCCCCACTCAAGATCGCCACAGGCGATCCAAGGTGGATCTGCATGATGATTTCGCACAAGTTTTACGCCTGATGCCATTCTGGATGCAACGGCACATTACATGGAGAGTGGCGCTGAACCGGGGCCGCTTGGTCACCATCCCTGCCTGTCCTGTCCGCAGTGACATGTTGCCTATACTCACATGCAGCAGATGGATCTCATACAGCCACAGAGGGTTTTATACAAATGTTAGTTTAATAGTTTGGGGGAAATAAAAAGGCAAGTTGAAATAATGTAAATGTTAACGCCATAACACCAGTTAACACAGCCACCACTGAGTCCAGAACTATGCCAAATGCATGCTGAATATGGGGACCTTGAAAGACTGAAAACCTGGAGTCCCTTAGTGTTAGTGCCTCAATTGTAATAAATTATAATTACGCAATACTTATTATGTCATAAAGTACAAAAAGTAGAAAAACGTTTTCTATGTCAACAACATTTTATTCAGTCTTAAAGTAAATAAATTTGAAATTGGTCACTGGATCCTTGATTTCTGGACATAAATAAAAATAAATAAAATCTGTACATGGTCACTGGATCCCAGATCTCTGGGACAGGTTCATCCAGGAGTCAGCAAGACCTTATTTAGGACATTGTTTTGGTGATTAGGGATGTCCTCATGTATTGCAATAAATATTCCAGAGAAAAAAGCTCTCAGAATTTAGAAGAATAGGCCTGAAAGAAGTTTCTGTTGGAAGTATTTTTTGTGACTCCGGCCACCTCCCGTGTGATTTTAGGTTTTCCCTGGATGTTAAAACACAATCCCCGGATCGATTGGCCGTCCGGGGTAGTGGTTCAGTGGAGCGAGACCTGCCATCGGGTATGTTTAGGTTCCTCGGTTCCTCCCGGTTCCCAGGCCAGGGAGGAGGTCAGAGCCCCGCCCAATCTAGGGACGGTGCCGGTGCAGTACCATGACCTTGCGGAGGTGTTCAGCAAGGATCTGGCACTCACCCTTCCCCCGCACCGCCCGTATGATTGTGCCATTGATTTGGTTCCAGGCGTTGAGTTCCCGTCCAGCAGGCTGTACAACCTCTCACGACCTGAACGCAAATCAATGGAGACCTACATCCGGGACTCTTTGGCTGCCAGGTTGATCCGGAATTCCACCTCCCCGATGGGTGCGGGTTTCTTTTTTGTGGGGAAAAAGGATGGCGGATTACGTCCATGCATCGATTACAGGGGGCTGAACGAAATCACGGTTCGTAACCGATACCCCTTACCCTTGTTGGATTCGGTGTTCACGCCCCTGCATGGAGCCAAGATATTCACCAAGCTTGATCTTAGGAATGCGTATCACCTGGTTCGGATCCGGAAGGGAGACGAGTGGAAGACGGCATTTAACACCCCGTTAGGTCATTTTGAGTACCTGGTCATGCCGTTCGGTCTTACAAATGCTCCCGCGACGTTCCAAGCATTGGTTAATGATGTCTTGCGGGACTTCCTGCACCGATTCGTCTTCGTATATTTAGACGACATACTCATCTTTTCTCCGGATCCTGAGACCCATGTCCGACATGTACGTCAGGTCCTGCAGCGGTTATTGGAGAACCGGCTGTTTGTTAAGGGCGAGAAGTGTGAGTTTCACCGCACATCTTTGTCCTTCCTGGGGTTCATCATCTCCCCCAACTCCGTCGCTCCTGATCCGGCCAAGGTTGCAGCGGTGAGAGACTGGCCCCAACCCACAAGCCGTAGGAAGCTGCAACAGTTCCTCGGCTTTGCGAATTTCTACAGGAGGTTCATTAAGGGCTACAGTCAGGTTGTTAGCCCCCTGACAGCCCTGACCTCACCAAAAGTCCCCTTCACCTGGTCGGATCGTTGCGAGGCCGCGTTCAAGGAGTTGAAACGGCGCTTCTCGTCTGCACCCGTTCTGGTGCAGCCCGATCCTAGTCGCCAGTTAGTGGTTGAAGTGGACGCCTCGGACTCAGGGATAGGAGCTGTGCTGTCCCAGAGCGGGAAGACCGATAAGGTCCTTCATCCGTGTGCCTATTTTTCCCGCAGGTTGACCCCGGCTGAACAGAACTATGACGTCGGCAACCGAGAACTCCTTGCGGTGAAAGAGGCTCTTGAAGAGTGGAGACACCTGTTGGAGGGAACGTCCGTGCCATTTACAGTTTTCACTGACCACCGGAACCTGGAATATATCAGGACCGCCAAGCGGCTGAATCCCAGGCAAGCCCGCTGGTCACTGTTCTTCGGCCGTTTTGACTTCCGCATCACCTACCGGCCCGGGACCAAGAACCAGAAATCGGATGCCTTGTCCCGGGTACACGAAGACGAGGTCAAAGCGGAGTTGTCGGATCCACCGGAACCCATCATCCCGGAGTCCACTATCGTGGCCACCCTCACCTGGGACGTAGAGAGAACCGTCCGGGAGGCCCTGGCACGAAGCCCGGACCCCGGGACTGGACCAAAGAACAGACTGTACGTCCCACCAGAGGCAAGGGCTGCAGTCCTGGACTTCTGTCACGGCTCTAAGCTCTCCTGTCATCCAGGGGTGCGAAGAACCGTGGCAGTTGTCCGGCAGCGCTTCTGGTGGGCGTCCCTGGAGGCCGACGTCCGGGACTATATCCAGGCCTGTACCACCTGCGCCAGGGGCAAGGCCGACCATCGCAAGGCTCCGGGACTGCTACAGCCGCTGCCCGTGCCTCATCGCCCCTGGTCCCACATCGGCCTGGATTTTGTCACGGGCCTCCCGCCGTCCCAGGGAAACACCGTGATCCTCACGATAGTGGACCGATTCTCCAAGGCGGCCCACTTCGTGGCCCTCCCGAAGCTCCCAACGGCCCAGGAGACAGCGGACCTCCTGGTCCACCATGTCGTCCGCCTGCATGGGATACCATCAGACATCGTCTCCGATCGCGGTCCCCAGTTCTCCTCGCATGTCTGGAGGAGCTTTTGCCGGGAACTGGGGGTTACGGTCAGTCTCTCGTCCGGGTATCACCCCCAGACCAACGGGCAAGCAGAGCGGGCCAATCAAGAAATGGAGCAAACACTGCGTTGTGTGACAGCCGCGCACCCGGCGGCCTGGAGTACTCATCTGGCCTGGATCGAGTACGCCCACAACAGTCAAGTGTCATCAGCCACCGGCCTCTCCCCCTTTGAGGTGTGTTTGGGGTATCAGCCCCCATTGTTCCCGGTGGTTGAGGGAGAGGTCGGTGTGCCCTCGGTCCAGGCCCACCTGCGGAAGTGCCGTCGGGTGTGGCGTGCCGCCCGTTCTGCTTTGTTGAAGGCCCGGATGAGGGCGAAGACCCATGCAGACCGGCGGCGGACCCCGGCCCCTACGTATCGCCCCGGGCAGGAAGTGTGGTTGTCCACAAAGGACATCCCGCTACAAGTGGCCTCCCCAAAACTGCAGGACAGGTACATAGGACCGTTTAAAATCCTCAAGGTCATCAATCCCGCCGCAGTGAGGCTTCAGCTTCCAGCCTCACTGCGGATCCATCCAGTTTTTCATGTGTCGAAGCTCAAGCCCCATCACACCTCGCCCCTCTGTACACCCGGTCCGGCACCACCTCCTGCCCGGATCATCGATGGCGAGCCGGCTTGGACAGTGCGCCGGTTGTTGGACGTCCGACGGATGGGCCGGGGCTTTCAATATCTGGTGGACTGGGAGGGGTATGGTCCCGAAGAACGCTCCTGGGTGAAGAAGAGCTTCATCCTGGATCCAGCCCTCCTGGCCGACTTCTACCGTCGCCACCCGGACAAGCCCGGTCGGGCGCCAGGAGGCGCCCGTTGAGGGGGGGGTCCTGTTGTGTGGGCCGCTGAAGAGGAGGTACTGCTGGCCCACCACCACCAGAGGGAGCCCTGCCTGGAGTGCGGGCTCCAGGCACCAGAGGGCGCCGCCGCCTCACAGGAGCAGCCTCGGTAACAGCTGTCACCCATCACCTGAGACAGCTGACGGCAATCATCAGTGGGGTATATCAGCAGGACGGCATCTCCACCTCATCGCCGAGATATCGTTTCTACCGGAGAGGTAACATATCGAAGCAAACAGAGTACATATTTTTGGACTGAGCTAGTTTATTGGATTACTGTTCCAACGAGAGGTGGAGGTACCTTTCCTGCTGTTCGGAGTTCTGGGTGCAAACGCGCCCCCATCTAACTGTTCTTTGTTCCTCGCCAGCAGTACCAGGTCCGACACGCGGAGGCAGTGGCCACCTGGGAGTTCGGGACTTGGCGGCTCCAGTATTCCCGGGGTCCTGTGGCGGAGGAAGCCGTGTGGTTCCGGTCTTACCTTGGAGAGGCGTCTCCTATCTTCGAGCCTGCCCACACGACACTTTTGTGAATTGACTGTTGTCCATTTCTGTAATTGGTTGTATTCGTTGTGCACATTCACAACAGTAAAGCGTTGTTATTTTGACTTACTCCATTGTCCGTTCATTTGCGCCCCCTGTTGTGGGTCCGTGTTCCTACACTTTCCCAACAAATAGTTAAGCAAAAAGGCTATTGATGTCAGTGGATCGAATCATTTTTTATCAATTCTTAACAGGAACCTTTTTTGATACCCATCCCTAGTTCTAAGTGGTTTTGAATTCTGTATTTTGGACCTGTCAATTTATTAATCTGTGCTCAGTTACCCCATAAATGTCACAGCCACTTTGGATCATTCGCCAATATCTCGTTTAGTCACACACCTGTGATATTAGTCACAGTGGGCAAGAGTTTTATCTTGTAGTCTAGAACTAGATATTGATTGGTTTACATGCTGAAAAAAATGTTATGTCACATATTTTGACCGATAATCTGCCTTTAACTACATAAATTAAAGGTAACAACAACATCCAGTTTGTCCTTGTCGCTGCAGCAGGTGGTAAAAGTTGAAATGTTTTATCTTTTCATAGCATGTCTTGTTGCAGTGTGTAGTGCACTGCTCTCACAGCCAGCATTGGTGTAATTTTCCATCATTCTTTTGCTGAAAACAATAGATTCCAGATTTACCATTTAAGTGTCTGTCACACAATGACGAAGTTAGGGAATGTATAAGTGACTTATATGAAATGGTCCCATCCATTCGGGTCCGTTTTTGTTCTGTACAAGTCCTTCCTCATTCGTTAATGCATTCTTTGTTAGTTGATATCCGGCGAGTCCATCGGAAAGTTATGTGCATGCTCAAAACTTTGAGCGGACAGCAGATGGAGAGCTTTCCCAGTGGTTGCACATTTGTTTATCCTTTTGTCTTATATTTATTTGTTACTTCTACTATACTAATGCGTTCATATCCTGTGGTTGTCCAATGCTTCAGACTGGGCTTCTGATTGGCTAAACCTCTGGTGCAGGGTATGAATTCAGCAACAGAGGAGAGAGGATAGCTCCCAACATAACAACATGCAGCACGGCTGTTCATTTAGCCAAGATCAGACTTAACTGAAGGGAAACACAGAATAATTACATATGTGTGGTTCTGGACATGCACAAACAAAGTGAGGAAGTATGACTTCATGATCTCCGACCTAGGCGGATTCTAGGCACATTTGTGTTCAGACCTCTGCGAATCCCGCTCAAATACGGCTCTCCCAGCACACATATACATCTTGAAACTGGGAAAATCGCTCTGCTGGATGCGGCTGTTTGTGTTGCCAGTGGAAATGTGACATTATCTGTCCATCAGATCAAATCCACTGGAGACTGACGGGTTAAGCGACATTTTGTCACTGGACAAATTATTTCAATCCATTACTAATCAGTTTATTCATTCTGTCATAGTGTCACAACACCTTTAAGGTACCTTTACACTTGCACAAATTTGATCCCCGCACTGCTAGGCAATTCATCACGCCAATGCGACCTACATTGTCCCCCTGGACACTGGCCGCCCTTTCTCCCGTTTGACACTACGTTATATAAAATAATTATTTCATACCGGATGGAGGCATTTACTCTCAGAACTTGGCTGATGAAATCATCTCTCATCGCTCCCGGAAACACCGAGAAATTATCTGCAGCTCCAGCTTGCCTCGTGCATATTGTGTGGTGAAGAATGCATTTGGAACTGTCTCAAAGGAAATTATGTATATATACACACACTGTAATGGATGAATTGGTAAAACAGTTGCATTTTCATTATTTCTCATTAGTTTGGAGAGGTAATAGTCTAAAGGTTAAGCGTTGGGCTTGAGACCAGAGGATCATTGGTTCAAATCCCAGCCTGACCGGAAAATCACTAAGGGCCCTTGGGCAAGGTCCTTAATCCCCTAGTTGCTCCTGGTGTATAGTAAGTACCTTGCATGGCAGCAGCCTGACTTCAGCTTGGAACTGTGGCGAGGGCAGTCACATCTCTTCTCCACCCCCCCAAGCTGGTGGCAGTGCGACTACATGTTGCCCCCCCCCCCCACACTCACGTCGCCTCAATTTGGAAAACGGACTATTTCAAAGTTTAGTGCACATAAACAATGTCAAATGTATATGTGTTGTCTTTAATTCTAATGTGTGCCATTATTACGGTAAACAAGTAATAATTGTAGATTAATTGCTGTATCTTGTCTGTGGTAATTGGAGTGTGGACGTAATCTTGTTGTTGTTGCACTCGTGTAATGACAGTGACAATAAATCTCATCCATTGGGGTGAATGTGAGGCAATGATGTGTAAAGTGCTTTGAGCATCTGATGCAGATGGAAAAGCGCTATATAAATGCAGTCCATTTACCATTTAAATAAATTATAAATGATGTTTATTATGGCAACATCTGGTCATAATTGTTCAGAAGATCTGCGCAGTCTTTTCGAATGGGTTGGGTGATGTTCACGACTAGTTCACAAACTGAATGCGTGTCAGCAGTTTTGAACATTTCAGTTTTCCTTGCACACTGGCTTGCAGGCGTGCACAGTTCACACGCAGTTCACAACAGTTTACAACGAGTTTACTCACTGGCATGCAATCAAAACAAAGTTTGTGCAAGTGTCAAGGTGCCTTTACAGCCAACATGTGAATGCAGCACAATGAAGGCAAAGGGGGCGAGGCAAGCAGTTCCTTTCCATTTAAAGCAATAGAACAGAAGCACTGTTTCAGCAACATTAAAAAAAATTGTTTTTAAGGATTCATCCCCTTGCTGGTAAAGTTTTAGATAGAAACATACCCGTTTTGAGCTACACAATTTTGCTGAGCTCTATAATAAAACCTCTTTATTTAAAAAAAAAACGGATTAACCTACAATGATTGGAGTCTTTATTTTTGCAGCCCTACATTAGATCAACAACCACAAAGAAAAAGACCATAAAGATCAGCATGCACACATCTGTGGCCTTAAACACAGCAGCAATATTGCTCTTGTTGCGCTCGCGTGTGATTTCTGCTCAGACTCAGACATATTTTGGGATGCTGTTGTACCTGTTCTAACCTGGGCCTCCACAGCTGACGGGCTGGTTTTAGCAGGCTGAACTCCACACTGTGAAAATCAGTGCGAACAAGCTAACAGCTAAGCTACAGGACACACGGGCTTCCCTCACATCTGTGCTTTTTACAACCGATCACCGAAACAAAAAACAACACAACACCGTCAAACACTAAACACAAGGCTCGATTCGCTGCCGCCGCTTTGAGGCTATAATGTGAACACACACACACACGCTTTTCTACTCACATGTCTGGCACGGATTCCTCTATGAGCGCCTCACGAGCGGCGGGACTGCGGCTGATAGCGGCAGTGAGGCGCTCACACACACAGCGAGGAGTAAAATGTTATTTTTCCTCCTGACTGCAGCACGGGCCTCTCTGTGCCTGGATGACATTTCCCCAGCCAGCAGCAGGGTGAGAGTTCACCGCCAGACAACGAGGCTCCGCGGCGGCAAGAAGGTAAGAGACGCTGGAGGATCATCCGAGGAGGAGCGAGAGCAGCCGCCGCTCAGCAGCTCTCAAAACGGCTAATTGTCTAACGTTTGTTTAAGCATTTTTCCCCTCCGATTTTTGGGCTTTTACAGAAAGACTGTTACGCCATACAACTCAGCGTGAGGAACGTGATTACCTCAAACCACGGGTGGATTAACGCACGGGCTCGCCTTGGCTGACGTCCAGTGCCCCCAAGTCACGTGGGGGCCCCACTTTAATGTTGCATTCCTGACTAGTAGTGGTAAACTTTGCTCATTTTATGGACTCGGGTTACTTTGAGTCACTCAACTGAAGTGGTGAGGTTCACTTGTGTCAGTGTTGTTGGCCACCCCCTTAAAAAAAATAAATAACACTTGATGTGGATTCACCTGTGTGTCTAAAGCTCCTTTCACACCGGGCCCACTTCAAGTTGCTTCATGTGGCGTCATGACAACGCAGGAATGTCTGGATCAGGTGCGCAGCCAGACTGTGCACTCTGACTTCTCTTCTAGTTTATATTTGTTCTTGTGCTGAGCTGCAGGTCTACGCTCTGAGTTCTGTTATAGTTTATCTTTCTTCCTTTGACCGTGAGCTGCATGCACGTGTGAGCATGCAAACGAACTGTCCATGAGTAAATGTGGAGATGTCTGGAGTTATACTTGATATGGACATGTCCTGTCTCTGGCAATCAGTCTGTGAGCAGGACTTATGTCCTTTTTTGTCCTATATTTAAGGTTATGGCTACGGGTACGGACCCGTATCTACAGATACCGTTCTAAAGATACGGAGGGTATTCCCCGATGACATACCACATGCAGCTAAAGGTACGGCAGAGCACATCCGTACATTTCCCCATTGTCCGTATCTTCAATGTACTGACTAAAGGTACAGACTGCCCGTAGAGCTATCTTTCAAAAAAATCATTAAAATGCAAATATTTAGTAGTTGCTCAAAACTTGCAATTTGTTTATAATATTTATTGTTATCTGTATTTTATTGTTCATCTTAACACTTATTTATGATCCTGTAGTGTTTATTTGTTTCTTTTATAGTTTATCCTATGGCCGTAATTCTCCTCGGTCCGTACCTTTAGCAGTCCCGCAGAAGATACGGATGTACGTATCCTTAGCCACTTTATGAGAGAGGAGAGCGAGGAACTGCCCACAGCCAGACAGTATTTTGTTTTCTTGTAACTGGTCACATGTGCGCGCATGAACGAATCGTCCGTGAGTGGACTGGAGATGTCCGGACTTTTTACTGGATGTGGACATGTCCTGTCTCTGGCAGTCAGTCTGTGAGCAGGACTTTTATGGACTTTATTTAAACACAGTTGTGAGAGAATTTAAGACCGAGTAGCTGCAGCAGCATTTTTTTCTGTGCTCTTTTTGAGCCTATAGTTTTTACTGCATTGTGTACACAGTATAAAAACAATCCTGCGTGATTTATAGTTCGGGAACAATGGAACACAGCAGGAATCATAAATTGGCGTCGGGTAACGTTGTATTGTGAGGGTGTGGCTTCCAGTCATGTTGTGTGCCGTCGCGTTGCTCTGACTTGCGCTGAAACCACTTAATTTCTGCATCGAACACAACACACACAAAAAATGTAAACATGTTTAATTTTTGGCGTCCGATTAGCTTCATCCTTTGTGTCTCTCGCGATGTTCTGGCGTTGAGCTACATCGTCTCGGCACTGGGCTGCTTCCACGTGGCGTCGTTCTTGATTTGTACAGGTGTTGTGCGATCCACAAACACAAATTTCTGATTTGGAACTTGTGTGATGGTTTTTACAAATAAATGTGTATTTGTAAATATGTCTCCTTTTTTTGGATTAAAAAAAGGCATTTGCAAAACTGAAAATTCGGTTTATGAAGTCTGATTCAGCACATCATTGGTCACTATTCACATTCCCATCCAGTAGATGGCAGTGTTCTATGCATTTCAACGGGGGTGGAGGATGTGATGAGAGGGGACTCATTTCCCATAATGCCTTTGTGTGTTGGTTAACGCTCAAACCTTCAGAATTCGTGCATTACTTTAAAAGATATGTGTGATATTTTCACTTTGTAAAAATGACAGAGTTGCCATTAATGTTGATAAACTGTCCAGAATTAGTTTTGTTTATGAATGAAACTATGACTGAAAAGTGTTTTGCATTTGATGTGTTGTGCCACTGTCTGTGTTGTATGTTAAAAGTAAATGAATAAAGAGAAAAGCTCTGGCTCATTGTTTGTTTTGGGTTTGTGATTGCCTTTGATTTTACTCAGAAGCCTCTGCGGTGCTTAAACTAGACACTGGCTTATCAGTAGCTGACAGTGTGCCGAGTCAATACTAAAAGTTAGCAGTAAGCTGTAACTTCCACTAAAATTTTAGCGGTTTAGCGTTATAAAAGTTAACTTTTCAGTAAGCGGATGTAAGATTGTTACATGATGCATAACACAAAATGGCTTAACCTAGCTAGCACGGCTTTGCGGTTATCAAAGCTAACTTTTTGGTTAGCTGTGCCCACCAGTGTCCAGAACTAATATCTCAGCAGCCTAGCAACCTTGCAAATATCTTACATGGGTTAGGGTTATGATTTGGATATGGGTTAGTGGTTCATTTTTGTGAAATACATAACATGTTTGGAAATTTGAACATTCCATCTGCTTCTGGACCATGACTTTGCACACTTCCGGGTGTCTTGTGCAGGAGTGCAGTTCTGGTATGGACCGTATACAGTTACAATTTGCAAACTCCACAGAACATCTGAGTCTGAGTGGATGATGTGTATGTGATATCTTGACAAAGACTTTGTATATAAAGGTGAAAATTCTTACATAAGGTCATCTCACTAAGAACTTGGACAAGTTTGACATTGGTTGCATTTCAGTGTCAATTGTGACCAGAGGACATCTTGGAATGTTCTGTATGCAGTACTTGGAAAAATACATTGAATATCAAGGTGAAACCTTGTACACACATTTTTTTTGATTTGGTTTGATTTATTTGGACATTCAACATCAACATAAAATGCAAAATGTAAAAACACAACACACTGTTCCGTGTTGCAGGGGGCATAGTGGGAGCAATGCCTGTCCAAATATATTTTTGTGCCCCCTACCGAAATTCTCAAACTTGATTATATTAAATTAAAATAAGATGAATAAATATTAAAATAAGATAAAAATACATTTAATAAATTTATGATCAGGCAGCATCGTGGTCACCTTGAGTGACAATTTTGTGCCATAGATGGGACCCTGAGGCACGTGAGCCACACAGATTAGCAGTGTGTGCCAGTCTTTTCTGACCATTTTATTACAAATAAATATAAAAGGGGATGAGATGTTTTGAGTCTGACCCAGAAAAAGTAGGATGTGGTTCTTCATTTTCTGCATTCTGAGAAACCAGCATTTCTCAAGAATGTGTGAAATTTTGACTCATTGGGTGCAATGTTGAGAAATGTTGGTTTTTCCAAATACGAAAGATGGAAAAGCATCCTACATTTTCGGGCTTAGTGTGTGGTTATTTGTCTTAATGGACCATTTAAAGTTGTATGTAAAAGTTTGGGCACCCCTGATGATTTCCATGATTTTCCTTTATAAATCATTGGTTGTTTGGATAAGCAATTTCAGTTAAATATATCATATAACAGATGAACACAGTAATATCTGAGAAGTGAAATGAAGTTTATAGGATTTACAGAAAGTGTGCAATAATTATTTAAACAAAATTAGGCAGGTGCATAAATTTGGGCACCCAACAGAAAAAAATACATGAATATTTAGTAGATCCTCCTTTTGCAGATATAACAGCCTCTAAATGCTTCCTATAGCTTCCAATGAAAGTCTGGATTCTGGTTGAAGGTATTTTGGACCATTCTTCTATACAAAACATCGCAGGTTTGTTGGTTTCCGAGCATGGACAGCCCGCTTAAAATCACACCACAGATTTTCAATAATATTCAGGTCTGGGGACTGAGATGGCCATTCCAGAACATTGTACTTGTTCCTCTTCATGACTTAGTAGATTTTGAGCAGTGTTTAGGGTCGTTGTCTTGTTGAAAGATCCAGCCCCAGTGCAACTTGAGCTTTGTCACTGATTCATGAGCACTGTTCTCAAGAATCTGCTGATATTGACTGGAATCCACATGACCCTCAACTTTAACAATATTGCCAGTACCTGCACTGGCCACACAGCCCCACAGCATGATGGAACCACCTCCAAATTTTATTGTAGGTAGCAAGTGTTTTTCTTAGAATGCTGTGTTCTTTTTCAGCCATGCATACTGTCTCTTGTTATGTCCAAATAACTCTGTTTTAGTTTCATCAGTCCACATCACCTTATTCCAAAATGAAGCTGGCTTGTCTAAATGTGCTTTAGCATACCTCAAGCAACTCTGTTTGTGGCTTGCACGCAGAAAAGGCTCCCTCTGCATTACAGCATCATACATACAGCATCATCTTTGTGCAAAGTGCGCTGTATAGTTGAACAATGCACAGAAACAGTATCTGCAGCAAAATCATGTTGTAGGTCTTTGGAGCAGGTCTGTGGGTTGAATATGACTGTTCTCACCATGCTTCGCTTCAGCTTATTTGAGATTTTTCTTGGCCTGCCACTTCGGGACTTAACTAGTACTGTGCCTGTGGTCTTCCATTATCTCACTATGTTCCTTATAGTGGAAAATGACAGCTGAAATCTCTGAGATAGCTTTTTGTGTCCTTCCCCTAAATCATTATGTTGAACAATCTTTGTTTTCAGGTCATTTGAGAGTTGTTTAGAGGCTCCCATTTTGCCATTCATTAGAAGAGATGCAAAGAGGGGACATTTGCAAATGGCCACCTTAAATACCCTTTCTCATGATTGGATTCACCTGTTTAAGCAGGTCAGTGAGTTTACCAAACCAGTTTTGTGTTCCAATAATTAGTGCTAAAAGTATTGAAATCAATAACATGACAAGGGTGCCTAAATGTATGCACCTGCCTAATTTTGTTTCAATAATTATTGCACACTTTCTGTAAATACTAGAAACTTCATTTCATGTCTTAGATATCAGTGTGTTCATCTGCTATATGATATATTTGACTGAAATTTCTGATCCAGACAACCAATGATTTATAAAGGAAAATCATGAAAATTCTCATTATTATTATTATTATTTTGCTGACAGACTATTTCAATGCGCTAATTGCTCGTGCTAATTCTTCTAACACAAAAAATATACCATTCACCTCGTTGAATGTTTTGTACCAGCTTTCACCTCATGAAATATTCGTACCATTGTATGGCTTATTCCTGGTAGATTCCTTTGTTTATTATTACTTGTTGTGATCATTGTATTACTGTTTGGTTCTATATAATGATGGATGAATTAATCTAATTTACATAATGGTAAAATAGAATGCTTTTAGAAAGTTGTTTATACTGGGCTTTTTGTGGGCTGGTTTTCACAGGCACGAGTGCTTGTTTAAACAAAATCTGGCAACGTCGACTCTTCGTTTCTGCTTTTCCGGTCACGTTACACTCGTTTTGTAAGAAGGGATAAAGCAGGCTGTGTGCAGACTTTTGGACTTGAAAACTAGTCGGCGTTGTATAATTTTTGAGTGTGTGTGTGTTCTTGGGAGTAGTCGTAAAACGTTTAGCCGCCCCACGCTGATAAGAAAACCCTGTCCTTTCTAAACGCTTCATATCACAGTTTTGACAAACAGCGAAACTTTTAATATCGCAGTTTGAAGGAACTCCGTTAAAGGTAAGTGTTAGCAGCAAATAATATGTGGAAATAAGAAAACCTTTGAGTATCTCCTGATGACTTTGACAGATTTTTAGAAATAAAAACTGTTTTGCGGACATATCAACGCTGCCACATTTGTGGAAACTGAATATTGGCAGTTATGCTTTCAAATTTTAAAGATGGAAAGTTGATCATTTGTGTCAACCAAATATCGATGACTGTGGTTGATCGGGCGGTCGTGGTGACAGTAACACCCACATGCCCAGATTTGAACTGTTCTCCTTTGGGATGTGCAGTTCAAATTTGGTGATAATCTAATCAGTTTTGTGCAAATATTTATGGGCAGAAAACTCTGAAGTGGGCATTACTTGGAGGATCTTGGTGCAACTTAATCAGATTCAAATTCAAGCTTGTTGATATACAATTATAGAGTTTTGATTTTGGTGTACCCGTGATTATGCGGACCTGGTGAACCCCATCCTTACTGTCATACTGCACCAACTGACATCCCATCGATCGACTGGAGATGCCTGTTAAGTCCGTGACGAAGAGGCATTAGGCTTGTTTTCTTATAAAGTTCGCCATTCGCCTGTCTAGCGTCAGCGTAAAATCGACTGAGTACTCCGTCAAGCATCCATCTGTCATAAGTTTCAAAGTTGGGCGCATGTCCCTTTTCAGTGACGTACTTGCGAAACAGGTTGGCTGCTGACTGTGTATTTCTGCGGGTGTTCTTCGCATCTTTTTCGTGTAAAATTAGTTTTAAGTCAGCGTTGCTAACGGACGCAAACCTGTCTTCTGCCATCTTGTCAACAAACTGACAGCCAAAGTAGGCGTTGCATTGCATTATCTGATTGGTCGTTATCGATAGGCATCGCTCGATTACCTGGCGCTACGCTGCATGTGAGTTGTACTCGTTTCGCACACCCGGTCTGCTCGGCTCCACCAGCAGTCAACTCGGCATGTGTACAGCTCAGAAAGTGGCGAATGGGCCAATCAGAAGTTGGAAAAATCCCACACAATATAATAAAAGGAATTACAGTTCACATTTGTTATTGTGGGTACATGAAAGTGTGACTGCTACACGCACACACACACACACACACACTTCTTCTGACCTTATGTCCAGTTGGGGAAACTATACTATTGCAATTTCTAATTTGTTTAAGGAAGTGGCTATTGCCACAGTACTGTGTCAATAGGAGCTCCATTTGTCCACTGACACAGAGCCAATCATATTCCGCATTACATCAGACGTAGACTGTAAGCAATCCCAATCCAGTTACTCCACTGCCACAGTACTGTGTCAATAAGTATAGTGTGCCAGTGTGTGTCACATCTGAAAATGGATTTATGAATGAATGTTAAAAAAATGGAACCTATTCTCTGTTCTCAAACTTTACATGGGTAAGAAGTCAGTAACAGACAGAATGGGCAGAATGATTTATGTAGCAGAGTCACTTATTGGCACAGAAGAAATGGCAGCATCTGATTGGTGCTGTGTCACGAGACAGGTTACGTCCGTGACGTACTGTGGCAGTGGCCACTTCTTAATTTTGCTGTAGCTGTAACACTGCGGACATTTAGACGTGTGTTTCTTACACTAACTGCAACAATTAATTTTAAATCCTAAAAAGCAAATGTTTACTGTCCTTGACTTTGGTTTTTTTGGGGTGGGGCATTTCCATCTTTATGAATGGGGAGAGACAGGAAACGCAGGGTCAGAGACAGGGAGAGACACCGCACACTGCATGACTTAACCACTCACCCAAGCCCCCCAACCCAGCCTTGACTTCTCAAACCAGGCTGTGATCTTTGCAGAATCAGTGGGTGCCCTGATTGTAGCATTTAATAGCACCTTGGGGCAACTGTTTGTTGTGATTTGGCGCTATATAAATAAAATTGATTTGATTTGAATATGTTGAGTGAGGAATTGGAGTGGTTGGGTTTGCATTCCACTTATCTCAGCATTGACCTTCGTGCCTGTGGGTCTTCGGGTTTTGGAATCAAGACTTCCTGGGAGGAGCTTATGGAGTCATGAGGCAACTAGGTTTGGGTGTTCGGTGACATCACTATCTTTGCAGGTCCAACTTTTTATGTTGACAAGTGTCAAAATCTGTAGAGTAGAGGTCAAACACTTATGAAAGCCCTGACGTATTCACCATTACCTAACATTAGTATGAGTAAGTCTTTGAGACCTGTTTTTTTAATACTTTTTCAGTTAATTGCCCAGCCTTCAATGCATAGTTCATAGGGTTGTAGATCAAATGGTTATAGTATTTGTTGGGGTTAATATGGTTGATGGGTTTATTGCGCCTTGGCAGACATCTAGCACAACTCTCCCTAAACCATATGGTGGATTTTAGTAAAACTTTAAGCAGTGGTAGACCTCTGTATGAAAATGTCCATGAAGGAACATAATTCTGGTCCAACAGGTTCAGTAATTAAAATTTGGTGTTTAATGAATCCTTTAAGTTAATGACTTGAAACTTTGTACAATAATGATATTCCATATGAAAATGCGTATGAAGGAAACTAATTCTGGTCTGACATATTCAAAGCGAGATAACTGTACTTCTGGAGCCGGTTGATCGAGAGAACAACAGAAACAAAATGAACAATGCTCAAGATCTGTGAGGACTCGGTTTAGAAGCACTGGCCTTTTGCAACCCTAACTTACTGTATTTATCAACATAATTCAATTTCAATTTATTTCCTTTATATAGCGCCAAATCACAACAGAGTTGCCTCAAGGCGCTTCACACAGGTAAGGTCTAACCTTACCAACCCCCAGAGCAACAGTGGTAAGGAAAAACTCCCTCTGAGGAAGAAACCTCAAGCAGACCAGACTCAAAGGGGTGACCCTCTGCTTGGGCCATGCTACAAACATAAATTACAGAAATAATTCACAGAACAGTTCACGGACGAATATACAAGAATTGCTGTTGGTGCACAGGACAGGAGGATCGCCAACACAAACACAACTCCCATCTCTGGATGGAGCTGCACCTTAAACAGAGAGAAAAAACAGAATCAGGCATCAGAAAGACAAAAAATACTGTATAATTTGCGAGCATTAATCAACAAGAAAAACAGAAGAAATATAATAATAATAATCTACTGCAGTATTACCCTTTTGTTCCTGAAGCCATGTTTGCTTGAGATGAGTCCCTCACTGAAGTATGTGTTAGAAATTCAACATTGTACATCAGAGTAAACCATCTTTGTATGCCAGGACGACATGTGGCTTCATATGCTTGGATTCACGGCTCTGCCACACCTGGGAGGATTCTACGGTGGCTACATCACACGGAAGGAGGTGAAGACCTGGTACCCAACTCTTCAGAAACCATCATGGCGGCCACCAAATGGAGCATTCCCTGTAGTGTGGACCTGCCTGTACACAAGCATGGGGTAAGCACTTTTGTAATGGCCTTGCCAGTTCAGTTTGAGTGATGCATATTTCTTATCCAACTTTTAAATGTATCGCACAGGTATGGCTCCTACTTGGTGTGGAAAGAGCTTGGAGGTTTCACTGAAGATGCTTTGGTACCACTGGGCCTTTATGGGCTACAGCTTGGTCTGAACTGGGCCTGGACACCGATTTTCTTTGGGGCACACAAGCTCAAATTGGTAACCCAAAAAGCAGATTATTTTGGTTAGATGACAAGAGTTGTAAAACAAGGTGATATTCTACTTCTGTGTCCAATAATCCCCATCTCTTTGCCCATCTTAGGCACTCATAGAGATTGTGATGCTAACTGCTACCGTCGGCGCCACCATGTGGTCATGGTATCCTATCAACCGCACTGCCACACTGCTCTTGGCACCTTATTTCTGCTGGCTGTGCCTCGCCACCTCCCTTAACTACTGCATATGGAGAGACAATCCTGAGAAGAAAGATGAGTAGGAGACAGCTTTATGGCCTTTGAACAAACCATAAATAAGGTGCTGCAGTAGGTGTGTGTAGGTGCTGCTGATTGTAGTACAAATTAAAATAAAATCTTGTTTTTCAGACTTTGAATAAAACATACAGGATTTGAATGATGCCTTATTAAAGTTGAATTGCTAAGTCCAACAGTTTCTTTGTTTTTAACCATTTCAATATAGCCGAGGTCCAGTATGACAATAGTGTCTCGTCAAAGGAAGGTGCATTTAAAAAAACAAGTTCATCTTAAATTGCCAATTCCTCCAGCAGAGTTGTTAATCTATGTCTCTCATAACACCAGACTAGGGATGGGTATTGATAAGATTTTATCAATATCGATGCCATTACATTATCGATTCCCCTTATTGATCCGATTCTTGATCAGTTCCCTTATCAATACCGCTTGTGAATTTTCTGTGTACT
This sequence comes from Thalassophryne amazonica, assembly GCF_902500255.1. NCBI lineage: Eukaryota > Metazoa > Chordata > Actinopteri > Batrachoidiformes > Batrachoididae > Thalassophryne > Thalassophryne amazonica. The sequence continues at coordinate 59,981,425 of NC_047105.1, read as the reverse complement.
AAAAGTAGGCTTTACAAGTTTTCTATGTCAATAACATTTTATTGAGTCTTAAATAAATGTGAAATTGGTCATTGGACCCTTGATCTCTGGACATAAATAGAAATAAACACAATCTGTAGTTTTTGTCAAATGCATTTGATTTTAGATATTAATGGCACAAATGTAACTCCCTCTGACCTGAGCTTTTGCAGCCGGCTGCGCTGAGGACATCTCATTTTGGGAGAGAAAAAAAAAACACAGTTTAGGTCAGTTGTAGTTTGTTTTCTGTACGTTTGTAAAGAGGTGTCATTTGATATAAAATGGCAATTCGGTTTGAAATTATTATTTCTGACCGGACTCTATCCAACTTGAGCGTTTGGAGCTGTGCACTTAGTCTCACAAAACGGGAACAGATAAGCCTGGCCGATATATCATTTTATCGATTAATTTGAGTGTTTTGTTGCGGACGATTTAAAAAATTAAAAATTTGAATTTTGTTCTCCTCTTGCTGCAGCGCACTTTTTTGACCCCAGGACCTTCTGTAGCTCCCCCCTCCCCATCCCGTTTCCTTCACACAATAACAAACATGGCTAACCGTTAATGGAGAGTGAGTTTGGGATTGCTGCGACATAGTGATTGCACACTGCAAAGTTTGTCTAAAGCCCACTGCAACAAAATGCAGCAGCACAATAAACTTATTCCAGCATCTACTGTAAAACAGAGGCATCCAGCTGCGTGGGAGAAATGCCACACTTTACGAGGGTAACAAGAGCACAAACTCCCGCTAAAAAGCAACTTACTCTGATGGAATCATTTGCCCAAATGGGGTGAAAGGGGGGTAAAAAAATAACAAAATGGGAAGCTTGACCCAGACTGACTCCAAATATGATTAAATTAATTACTTTTAATTATTTTTAAGCGAAATGGGAACTGATAACGAAACGGGGGTAAATCGTAATGAAATAGAGCAGACTGAGTCCAAATGTGATTCAATTAATTACTCTTATTTAGTTATTTTAAGCAAATGAGCGAAATGGGGACTGATTATAATGAAATGGGGGTTAAATGTAGTGAAATGGAGCAGACTGACTCTAAATATGATTCAATTAAGTGCTTTTATTATTTATTTATTTATTTTGCTATTTTGGACGAAATGGGGACTGATAATAATGAAATGGGGTAAAACTTAACGAAATGGAGCTGACCCATTAATTGAAGTTTCATCTCTCGAACACCAGATGCCGCACCTGCCCCTACTACATGTACTGAGCGCATCTCACATATAACAAAAGCAGTATGGCCTGTTTTTGATAAAAATAAAAGCAAAACTTGTTTTGAGTTATCTCAGTCATTTGTACTAAATGTTTTCTTAAAAAAAAAAAAAGTAGGGGAAAAAATCGAAAGTCAAATTTTTTCTGGAAAAATCTGAGATTTTATTTTTAGGCCAAATCGCCCAGGTCTAGGAACAGAGGGACAATTCTCATTTTTTGCCCGCAACAAGACGTGTCCCAGTTAGTGACTTTAATCCGCACAAAAGTGACTCACGATTGACATATTTAAATGGCTTTGAGAGGGGTTAATGAAGAAATGGCGGACCTTCCGTTTCTGGAAAAAGAAAAAAAAAAAGCGAAGCAGAGAACCAACAAAGCAGCGAGTTGAAGTGCTGGTTGGTTGGTTCAAGCTTCAAGCAGACCCACTCTGCAGTGGGTACGCAATCAAAGTAGAGAATGAGAAATTATCATTTTCCCCGATAATCACTCTCAGAAATAACAGCCACTCTGGCATAATGTCAACTGAAGGATTGACAAGGGACTCATGAACCAAAAAGGCTATTGATGTCAGTGGATCAAACCATTTCTTAATGGTTCTTAAACGGGAGCCAGTTTCCGATACCCAACCCTACACCAGACCCACCTGGAAATAATGTAATTTCTTAAGTACTCTTGCGCGTCCTTTCAAAACAGAAGGTTCCTGGTTCAAGACCACGTGTGTGCGTTCGTTCTCCATGTAATGTGGAGTTGCATCAGAAAGGGAAAGCATAAAATTTATGCCAAATCATCATATGTATCAAATCTGCTGTAGCAACCCACAGTAAAAAGAGAGGAGCCAAAAAAAAAAAAACTCTTTTCCTCTTTAATTTTGACCAAATTAATGTATCTTAGGTCAATGATTTTATTTGCAAGTTGAATTTGATGGTTTCATATTCCTTCTTTACCAGTAAAAGCTGTAGAGTTGAGAAATCTGAGCACACATTTCACAATTCTGTCAATAAATGATAAAGATCAAATGTTTTTAGACAGTTGTATGTACGAGAACCATTTGCACAATCAAAAATAAGATCTGTGAGATTGGAAGTTAAAAACAGCAGGACAGACAAAACTATTGTGCAGTTCATGCAGACATTGTTATATATCATGCCAAGTTTTTTAATCAGTATATAATTGTGGTTGGATGGATTCATAGAAAATGACACTAGATTTGTGTCTGTATGACATATGAAAGGGTTTTTGTGCTGAATTTTTTTTTTCTTGAAAAAAGGAATAATTGTTACTGTAATGTATTCAGGATATAAGAAAATTCATTTGAATCCGTTCCAAGCATAATTACACTGATTTTTCTTTTTTTTAAGAAGCTTGGCATGTACATTTAAAACAATGTACATGCAAATCCAGAATCCCAAATATACTACACAAAAATATAAACGCAACACTTTTGGTTTTGCTCCCATTTTGTATGAGATGAACTCAAAGATCTAAAACTTTTTCCACATACACAATACCACCATTTCCCTCAAATATTGTTCACAAACCAGACGAAATCTGTGATAGTGAGCACTTCTCCTTTGCTGAGATAATCCATCCCACCTCACAGGTGTGTCATATCAAGATGCTGATTAGACACCATGATTAGTGCACAGGTGTGCCTTAGACTGTCCACAATAAAAGGCCACTCTGAAAGGTGCAGTTTTGTTTTATTGGGGGGGGGATACCAGTCAGTATCTGGTGTGACCACCATTTGCCTCATGCAGTGCAACACATCTCCTTCGCATCATCCGTGAAGAGAACACCTCTCCAACGTGCCAAACGCCAGCGAATGTGAGCATTTGACCACTCAATTCGGTTATGACGACGAACTGGAGTCAGGTCGAGATCCCGATGAGGACGACGAGCATGCAGATGAGCTTCCCTGAGACAGCTTCTGTTTGTGTAGAAATTCTTTGGTTATGCAAACTGATTGTTCCAGCAGCTGTCCGAGTGGCTGGTCTCAGACGATCTTGGAGGTGAACATGCTGGATGTGGAGGTCCTGGGCTGGTGTGGTTACACGTGGTCTGCGGTTGTGAGGCTGGCTGGATGTACTGCCAAATTCTCTGAAACGCCTTTGGAGACGGCTTATGGTAGAAAAATGAACATTCAATACACAAGCAACAGCTCTGGTTGACATTCCTGCTGTCAGCATGCCAATTGCACGCTCCCTCAAATCTTCCGACATCTGTGGCATTGTGCTGTGTAATAAAACTGCACCTTTCAGAGTGGCCTTTTATTGTGGGCAGTCTAAGGCACACCTGTGCACTAATCATGGTGTCTAATCAGCATCTTGATATGGCACACCTGTGAGGTGAGATGGATTATCTCAGCAAAGGAGAAGTGCTCACTATCACAGATTTAGACTGGTTTGTGAACAATATTTGAGGGAAATTGTGATATTGTGTATGTAGAAAAAGTTTTAGATCTTTGAGTTCATCTCATACAAAATGGGAGCAAAACCAAAAGTGTTGCGTTTATATTTTTGTTGAGTGTATGTTCTGGACCCATGTTGTTTTTTTTGGGGGGGGGGGGGGGGGGGGGGATAGGAAGAGTTCCCAGAATAGGCCACAGTAATGTCTAAAACCAAGTGGGGGAGCATGCATTGATGCTGTACATAGTCATATCCAGCATATTACAGAAACACTCCAAGTCCTGATTGACAGTCACCCAGGTAACCCACCAGTCCACCATCCCCCCCCACCCATCAAATGAAGCTATCTGCTATGCGATATGGATGTCCAATGTTTTGTTTCTAGTTGTATCAGTCCTGTGCTGAGGCACCTGTGTCCTCGATCATGTTCGAGGAAGTGGCAGCAGTGATAGTTTAACGTTCCCACACATTGAAAATGGTAAAACTCCTCTGAGCTTCCCATTACAAAAATACTTCAAAGATTCTATGGAAAGACACAGGACCAAAGACGCCCACCTGTGAATTTATGTCATTTGTTAAAGTCTTGGGGTCTCATGTACAAAGCGTGCATACGCACAAAAATGTGGCATACATCCTTCAAGCCAGTGTTCATATGTGTCAAAAGTGAAATGGCCGTGGAAATGTGCGGTGCGTCATGCAAAATTCCTGGCTGGCGTACGCACCTTTCTACAGCTATTGTTCCACTGCCAACACATACAGGTGATGCTGGGAACTGTTAAGTGTGAAAACATGAAGTCATCAGAGTGATGTGCACATCAGCAACACAGATGAGCAATTAACACACCCATGTATTTGCAATTATATGGGTGGATGTAAAAGCATGTGCAAAGTGATGCGTAAAAAGCACTAACAGTGGCTGTGTTAGTGTTGTTTGAGGACCTTGCAAATGGCGCAATCTGACGTGAACATGTAATCAGGGAACGCAAAGATTTACTTCCAAATTACAATAATTGGCTCATAAATTGATTCCGAATACCAAAGCAGGTGTTACTGGAATTGCATGCAGAACGCAGCAGACCCAGAGCACAATACGGCGAGGAGCCAGGAGTTGTCTGTGCCCACACAGGTGCTGACCACGCTGGGCTTCCTGGCGACAGGGGCATTCCAGCAGGAGCAGGAGTGTGCCAGTAAACCTTATGCAGAGCCATGCCAGTTGTCATTAAGGTACCGTACATCACATTCCAACATTAAAGTGCAGCTTGCAGCAAGAGCCAGTTTCCCAAATGTAATCTGAGCTGTTGACTGCACATATTGCTATAAAGGCACCATAACTTGATGAATGTGTTTTTGTTAAGTTCAGTATTTGTCAATAAAAGTGTTGTGTAATGTGAATGTCACACACAGTCAGCCAGCAGGCACTTATGTTTTTTTATTTTTACTTTGTGTGTGTGTGCGCGCGCGCTGCTCTGAGCTTAGCATTTACACATATGGACACACTCATTTCATTTTACATTGCAACAAGCTGCGTGAGAGAACTGTGACAGGGCCACAATGCAGACAATAGAGGATGTCATCACACACTACACCTCACACATGGTACAGTCAGCACAACACAAAATTATTTTAATAAATTTGCATATTCAGATGGCGGTGTTGCCAGGGAGGAGTTCAGGGTGTGTGTGTGTGTGTATATATGTATGCTCAATTCCACCTTGATTGTGATGTAGAAACCGAATGTGCGCGGATCCATGCGTACGCATACTTTGATGCATCTGAATTTTTATGCACTTACACCAGTTTCTGGGTTTTGGTGTACTCCATGTTTGAATAGGAAATCTACACAAGTTCTTGTACATGAGGCCTCTGGTCTCACAACAGACAGGAAGCATGAGGACCCTGAAGACTTAGACCTCCATTATCCTGCAAAGACACCACCATCACCAAACACTACTGCCAGTAACGTCCTGTCATGACTCCACGTTTTTTGATCTGTACTAAACATTTTAATTAACACCACTTGTGTAGCAGAGGTACAGGAGGAAAAGTAAGTGCCATGATTTCTCAACTAAAATACTGCACATTCTTCAGAAAATTGGCCTGGTCATATGTGGAGAATTTTGCATGTAGGATGTCTGCATGTGTCAATTGTATGGGAATATGTATGTATATATATATATATATTAGAGATGTACACAAAATGTGTATCAGTTTGATGAACAAAGCAGCTGCTATCTCAGTAATAGCTGCACAATCCAAACAGAAAATATTTGCATGAGAAGTACTTCAGAATAAAACAGGATACCTGGCCCAGACAGGTTTCAACAAATTCAGATCATGCAAACACTGTAATTTGAAGTATCTTGCCAGAGATGCACATAAATAGGTACAATAACACCATTGTGGGTGCATGTCTTGCAATACATCATTTAATCAAATGGTATGTGAAGAGATCATTTCTCACTTTTGTTGTATTTTAGTTTTGCAGAATTAAAAAAAAAAATCAAGTCAATATATATCCACTTTATTTCGGAAGACATTTTTTTTTGGGGGGGGGGGGGGGGTATTTATTTTTCAGGAGGCTTCTCTGGATCATCATCTGGTGACTTGGAGGAGAACCGTTTCATTAACGTCTTCCACAAACCCTTTTTTTCTTCATCCATCTGCTGGCCACTGCCTGTAAATACAGATGAAGAACATTTTAATTATGACTTTAGGTGCATTTTTTAGCCATAACAGACACAATGCCCCAAACCCAGAACTGACAGCTAACTGGAATGTAACCATTATACATTCATTAATTAGTCCTGTCACATGTCAGAATAAGGCTGAAAACCAAAGATAATAAATAATAAATAGTTCCTAATAGCAAACATAAGCACAAACAATAGAGGTGTGACTAAACTGAATTTTACCTTCCATTTCAAGTGTATATGCCAAATTTATGATAACTTTAACGATGAGCCGACTTGTGAGGGTTATAACAATGGTGTTGGGGGTTAATAGAGTGGCTGTGATTTTGTAGACTCCATACCTGAGAAAAGTATTTTACATTCTTCCACTGTAACTCCAGTAAAGCTTGTGTCTCTTACACGAGGAAACTGCAATCAGATACAGGGAGGAAAAAAAAGTGAAGCTTTTTGTATATACACTATATTTTTCCCCACACAGCACAATATTCTGAGGTTTACAAGGAAAGTCAAATACGCTTTGGGTTGAAAACTGATGCACAAAGACATGCAGAGTTAACATTTCAATTGTTCAAACAAAATACTGGAATGGGGAACAAATGTTATTTCAGGGACTTTAACCACACAATGATTGTGCCAGACTGGGTTCAAGCAACTCAAAAACCTGCTTCACTCACAGCAGTCTCTAGAGTTTACAGATAAAGATTTTCTATTTAAAGCTCATTCATTTAGCATTAGTTCTGATAAAATTACCTTTGTTACTGAAGTCTTAGAGAAAGATGACACTTGAAGCTCACAAGAAGGCCACAAAAACTCAAGCTTCACATCAACCATATTTGTTAAAAAAAAAGAAAAAAAAAAAGCAAGAGGTCTTTCTTGTATATGTAGGGTGAGATCATATTCAGAGAACTGCTGAAAAACAATGTCATGGTTTGTCTTTGTCATAGGCTTGAAAAGGACAGAAGTATTTTGGGAGGAGTCTCATAACCAAAGGGTAATTCTACAGTAACAGAATTACTACATTTTTTATTGGCAAGCTCAAATACTGCCACATTTTGCAGCCGCTGTAAATCCGTTACCATGGGATTACCCTCTTGCATGCAGAAAGAAGTTTAGTAAAATTTGAATGTCATGCCACAGCATTGCATGCATACACAGAATAATGACAAAATTAGCTCCAAATTCAGTGAGAAAAACATGCAAGATTATTTAATACACGTACTCGTTGTCTGTACACATTGCTGTTAATACGGGCCAAACTTTCATACATCTGGTCACATTTCTCTGGATCGGAGACCTAATTAAAAAACAGAAACAACAACAAAAACACAGATCTTGGTTAACAACAACAATAATAATTATAATAATACACTGGAACTTAAGTGTCACACCAGAACAGAGCACTGGTGGTTAGACTCCAGTTTAAAAATTCTTGTGTTTTTCAAAAGAATAAACCAAAGCAAATTGATAAAAGGTGCCACGAAGCACAAAACTTCACCTGAACTAGAGCCCTGAGTAAGATTCCAAAATGTCACCCCCCCCCCACTCTACCATAGTAATTGCTTGCATGCGTTATATTTTTGTGCCAGTGAATCTTTTGTAATGAAATGTTTGAATTAACAACCTGATCAACTTCTGTATCAAAGATGTCAATTTATACATGAAGTTAATATCTATGATTTATAAGAAAATCTTACCTTAAGGCCCGGGCACACAGCACTTAAAGGGCAACGAAGCCCAAACAAAACAAGAAATCTGGACTTTCGTTGGCATCGTTTAACCTTTGCGCAGCTTCGTTCCTGCAACTGGTGCTTTGTCAGGATTTTTAAACTGTCGAAAATTTTGAACGAATGCCGCCGAAAACCTCAATTCATCCGTATTTTGTTTTGCTTGACGTTTTTTATTGTCTGCTTAGTTTTTTTAACATTAGCATTTAGTTAGACTTCGTTTGACCAGCTGAATGTTTTCATACAGTGCAGAAGCCGGTTTGTGAGCGCTGCTACTGCCGCTGTGTTCATGTACAGTCGGAAACTACCGGGCAAACTCAGCCTGTTTGCTTGTTTTGTTTGTTTTCTAAATTGGGGGGGGGGGCATCTTCACTGGGCTCAGGCATCTTATATAGGCCAGAATTAATCTTTTGTGTGGATACAATTAATTATTTTACCAAAAAATAACATGAAAACCACGCTCCTGCCATAAGCAACTGCTGAATTTGAAACAATAAAAAAAGTCATGTAATTTCTGATGGTACTTGAATGCAGCATCAGCAGCCATCGCCCCCTGCGTGCACTTATTATTTTTTATTAAATATAACAATATGAGTGTAGGAATGACAATCCAGCCCTTCTGTACATGTGGCAACAGGTAGAGAATTCAGAAGATTATAAAGAGCTGTTCTGGAAGGCAGAATACACGTTGTGGTTCAGTGGCAGCTGGTGGAAATAACCGCACATGGGGAGTCAATGCGTGGTATTCACACGGACTGATCAATTTACTGCTCTGATATATTCAATCATCTTTACACTTATATAAGTATTCCCCCTTTAAATCAATATACATACCTTAGTAACATAATACAGTGATTCAGCAGCACCACAGCATACCAGCATTTTTTGTTTTTCTTGTTTTTTTTTTTTTAATAAATTGGAGTCAAGACTGAACACTAGGGCTGCAGCTATCGAATGTTTTTGGAATTGAGTAATCTAACGATTATTCGAGTAATCGGATAAAAAAGTACTTTTGTATTTTTAAACAATATCAGTAGTGACAGGGCTCTCCCTAAGCAACGGCACAATGTCGCTGTGCCATCATGCAGATTTTTAAGTTTAGGTTGTTCCCTCTCTCTCTGTTTTCCCAGGTAATTATTTATTTTTTCACATTATAAAGAGTTTTGGAGCTTTGCCAAACCATAAGCCCAGGCGCTCTGCGAAATCTTCAGTCTGCGGACAGGACAATCTTTTTTTTTTTTTTTTTATTGCACATTTCATTTGCACTTTTTATTACTGCTATGATTTATTCAGTGTTTAGTCTATATTTCTACATGCCGTACAGAGCAGCTCAAACCGAAGTCAAATTCCTTGTTTTCTGTGGATACCTGGTGAATAACAATGCCTTTGAAAAAACGGCTGTGGAGTGCAACATTTCCACAACAGCTGCACTGATAAAATAACTCTACAGCCTGTTGATTAAAAACTCTTATCAAATCTGAATATAGCCATTTTTTTTTTAAATAGTTCAACATGATTAATTTAAAGTGCGCTTCCTTTCGCTTCATCTGCGGAGGTGGAGAGCAGCCAGTGGAGCAAACCACATTTTAAAAAATATATGGGGTGTGCAGCCAGTACATTCTGAGTGTTGGTCCCAAGCCCGGATAAATGAGGAGGGTTGCGTCAGGAAGGGCATCCGGCGTAAAACAAGCCAACCTAACTATGCAGACTAAGAATCGAATTTCCATACCGGATCGGTCGCGGCCCGGGTTAACAATGTCCGCCACTGGTGCTGTTGCCCAACAGCGTGCCGGTGGAAACTGGGCTACTGCTGGGCGAAGACAACGAAGAAGAGGAGGAGAACATTTCCACAAACAGCGGGAGAAGAAGAAAACTAGAAGGGTGGAAATGAGAGTAGGGACTTTGAATGTTGGTAGTATGACTGGTAAAGGGAGAGAGCTGGCTGATATGATGGAGAGGAGAAAGGTAGACATATTGTGTGTGCAAGAGACCAAGTGGAAGGGAAGTAAGAGCAGGAGCATCGGCGGTGGGTACAAGTTGTTGTACCATGGTGAGGACAGGAAGAGAAATGGTGTTGGGGTCATTTTAAAGGAAGAGTATGTTAAAAGTGTGTTGGAGGTTAAGCGAGTGTCTGACAGGGTGATGAGTGTGAAGTTGGAAATTGAAGGGGTGATGATGAATATTATCAGTGCATATGCCCCACAGGTAGGTTGTGAGATGAAGGAGAAAGAAGATTTCTGGAGTGTGTTACATGAGGTGGTGGAGAGTGTGCCCAAGCATGAAAGAGTGGTGACAGGAGCAGACTTCAATGGCCATGTTGGTGAAGGGAACAGAGGTGATGAGGAAGTAATGGGTAGATATGGTATCAAGGATAGGAATGGGGAAGGACAGATGGTAGTTGATTTTGCAAAAAGAATAGAAATGGCTGTGGTGAATACCTACTTTAAGAAAAGGGAGGAGCACAGGGTAACATATACACTCAACAAAAATATAAACGCAACATTTTTGGTTTTGCTCCCATTTGGTATGAGATGAACTCAAAGATCTAAAACTTTTTCCACATACACAATATCACCATTTCCCTCAAATATTGTTCACAAACCAGTCTAAATCTGTGATAGTGAGCACTTCTCCTTTGCTGAGATAATCCATCCCACCTCACAGGTGTGCCATATCAAGATGCTGATTAGACACCATGATTAGTGCACAGGTGTGCCTTAGACTGCCCACAATAAAAGGCCACTCTGAAAGGTGCAGTTTTGTTTTATTGGGGGGGGATACCAATCAGTATCTGGTGTGACCACCATTTGCCTCATGCAGTGCAACACATCTACTTCGCATAGAGTTGATCAGGTTGTCAATTGTGGCCTGTGGAATGTTGGTCCACTCCTCTTCAATGGCTGTGCGAAGTTGCTGGATATTGGCAGGAACTGGTACATGCTGCCGTATACGCCGGTCCAGAGCATCCCAAACATGCTCAATAGGTGACATGTCTGGTGAGTATGCCGGCCATGCAAGAACTGGGACATTTTCAGCTTTCAAGAATTGTGTACAGATCCTTGCAACATGGGGCCGTGCATTATCCTGCTGCAACATGAGGTGATGTTCTTGGATGTATGGCACAACAATAGGCCTCAGGATCTCATCACGGTATCTCTGTGCATTCAGAAAATGCCATCAATAAAATTCACCTGTGTTCTTCATCCATAACAGACGCCTGCCCATACCATAACCCCACCGCCACCATGGGCCACTCGATCCACAACACTGACATCAGAACACCGCTCACCCACACGACGCCACACACGCTGTCTGCCATCTGCCCTGGACAGTGTGAACCGGGATTCATCCGTGAAGAGAACACCTCTCCAACGTGCCAAACGCCAGCGAATGTGAGCATTTGCCCACTCAAGTCGGTTACGACGACGAACTGGAGTCAGGTCGAGACCCCGATGAGGACGACGAGCATGCAGATGAGCTTCCCTGAGACGGTTTCTGACAGTTTGTGCAGAAATTCTTTGGTTATGCAAACCGACTGTTTCAGCAGCTGTCCGAGTGGCTGGTCTCAGACGATCTTGGAGGTGAACATGCTGGATGTGGAGGTCCTGGGCTGGTGTGGCTACACGTGGTCTGCGGTTGTGAGGCTGGTTGGATGTACTGCCAAATTCTCTGAAACGCCTTTGGAGACGGCTTATGGTAGAGAAATGAACATTCGATACACGAGCAACAGCTCTGGTTGACATTCCTGCTGTCAGCATGCCAATTGCACGCTCCCTCAAATCTTGCGACACCTGTGGCATTGTGCTGTGTGATAAAACCACCTTTCAGAGTGGCCTTTTATTGTGGGCAGTCTAAGGCACACCTGTGCACTAATCATTGTGTCTAATCAGCATCTTGATATGGCACACCTGTGAGGTGGGATGGATCATCTCAGCAAAGGAGAAGTGCTCACTATCACAGATTTAGACTGGTTTGTGAACAATATTTGAGGGAAATGGTGATATTGTGTATGCGGAAAAAGTTTTAGATCTTTGAGTTCATCTCATACAAAATGGGAGCAAAACCAAAAGTGTTGCGTTTATATTTTTGTTGAGTGTAAGATTGGAGGAAGGTGCACACAGGTGGACTACATTCTTTATAGGAGATGCAAGCTAAAAGAAATCAGAGACTGTAAGGTGGTGGCAGGAGAGAGTGTCATTAGACAGCATAGGATAGTTGTAGGATGAATTTAGAGGTAAAGAAGAAGAAGAGAGTGAGAGCTCAACAAAGGATCAGATGGTGGAAGCTGAAGGAGGAAGACTGTTGTGTGAAATTTAGCGAGCAGGTGAGAGAAGCACTGGTTGGAGGGGAAGCAATTTTGGACAACTGGAAAAGTACTGCAGATGTGGGGAGGGAGACAGCTAGAACAGTACTGGGTATGACATCTGGACAGTGGAAGGAAGACAAGGAGACTTGGTGGTGGAATGAAGAGGTCCAGGAAAGCATAAGGAGAAAGAGGTTGGTGAAAAAGTTTTGGGATAGTCGTAGAGATGAAGAAAGTAGACAGGAGTACAAGGAGATGCAGTGTAAGGCGAAAAGAGAAGTGGCAAAAGCGAAGGAAAAGGCATATTGCAAGCTGTACAAGAAGTTGAATAGTAAAGAAGGAGAAAAGGACTTGTACCGATTGGCCAGACAAAGGGACAGAGCTGGAAAGGATGTGCAGCAGGTTAAGGTGGTAAAAGATACACATGGTAATGTGCTAGCAAGTGAGGAGTGTGTGCTGAGAAGGTGGAGGGAATATTTTGAAGAGCTGATGAATAAAGAAAATCAGCGAGAGAAAAGGCTGGATGATGTGGTGAGAGTAAATCAGGAAGTACAAGAGATTAGTAAGGAAAAAGTGAGGGCTGCTATGAAGAGGATGAAGAGTGGAAAGGCAGTTGGTCCAGATGACATTCCAGTGGAGGCATGGAAATGTCTCAGAGAGATGGCAGTAGAGTTTCTACCCAGATTGTTTAATAAAATCTTGGAAAGTGAGAGGATGCCTGAGGAGTGGAGATGAAGTGTGCAGGTTAATATTTTCAAGAACAAGGGTGACGTGCAGAGCTGCAGTAACTACAGAGGCATAAAGTTGATCAGCCACAGCAAGAAGTTATGGGAAAGAGTAGTAGAAGCTAGGCTTAGAAAACAGGTGAAGATCTGTGAGCAGCAATATGGTTTCATGTCAAGAAAGAGTACTACAGATGTAATGTTTGCTCTGAGAATACTGTTGGAGAAGTACAGAAAAGGCCAGAAAGAGTTACATTGTGTGTTTGTGGACTTAGAAAAAGCTTACGACAGGATGCCAAGAGAAGAGCTGTGGTATTGTATGAGGAAGTCTGGAGTGGCAGAGAAGTATGTTAGGGTAGTGCCAGACATGTACAAGAATAGTGTGACAGCGGTGAGATGCTGGGTCGGAATGACAGACTCATTCAAGGTGGAGGTGGGATTACACCAAGGATCAGCTCTGAGTCCTTTCTTGTTTGCAGTGGTGATGGACAGGTTGACAGATGAGGTCAGACAGGAGTCCCCATGGACTATGATATTTGCAGATGACATTGTGATCTGTAGTGAGAGTAGAGAGCAAGTTGAGTCTTGTCTGGAGAGGTGGAGATATGCTTTAGAGAGAAGGGGAATGAAAGTCAGTAGAAGCAAGACTGAGTACATGTGTGTGAATGGGAGGGAGCCCAGTGGAATAGTGCAGTTACAAGGAGTAGAAGTGGTGAAAGTAGATGAGTTTAAATATTTGGGGTCAACTGTTCAAAGTAATGGAGAGTGTGGTAAAGAGGTGAAGAAGAGAGTGCAGGCAGGGTGGAGTGGGTGGAGAAAGGTGGCAGGAGTGATTTGCGACTGAAGAATATCAGCAAGAGTGAAGGGGAAAGTTTACAAGACAGTAGTGAGACCAGCTATGTTGTACAGCTTAGAGACGGTGGCACTAACAAAAAGACAGAAGGCAGAGCTGGAGGTGGCAGAGCTGAAGATGTTGAGATTCTCTTTGGGAGTAACAAGAATGGACAAGATTAGGAATGAACATATCAGAAGGACAGCTCAGGTGGGACAGTTTGGAGACAAAGTCAGAGAGGCGTGACTGAGATGGTTTGGACATGTGCAGAGGAGGGACCCAGGGTATATAGGGAGAAGGATGCTGAGGATGGAGCCACCAGGCAGGAGGAGAAGAGGGAGGCCAAAGAGGAGGTTTATGGATGTGTTGAAGGAGGACATGCAGGTGGTTGGTGTGACAGAGGAAGATATAGAGGACAGGGTGAGATGGAAACGATTGATCTGCTGTGGCGACCCCTAACGGGAACAGCCAAAAGACAAAGAAGAATATATATATATATATATATATATATATATAAATAAATGCTGCTTCACTTTAAATGCATAATAAGTCCGTTTCAGATGATCAGCACAGACCCTTTCTCTTAAAAGGCTTTATTTTACTCAGCATGTGGCTTTGTAAACTTGTAGCATCGCCTGCTACATTGATAAGTGCTTACATTAGTTATGGGCATGCTCTACGGTCGTCTTCTCAGTTTTTTGTGGGAGCGTTACAGTGCCACCTACAGGCCTGGCATATGTAATCGAATTTTTGTAATCGAATTACTCATGTCGTCAGTCTGAACCAGACAGTGAGGATTCTGATGATAAAGGAGATAATCCCTCTTTTGTTCTGGACAAGGAACCAGAGCAGGTGGATCCACCGACATGCACACAGGTCTCCACAGTGGGTTGGATCGCGTGCTGCAGCGCCAAGTCCTGGAACACAGACAAACACTGCTCCAGCAGTGGCTCCAGGCACGTTTAGTTTAAAGTGTGGAGGTCAACGTTAGCTTCAGTTTTGTTTTCCTCCTCTTTCGTTCCTTTTGCGGTCTTGATTCTCCAGCTATTCGGTGATGGGAAAAGTCAGGAGCTCATTCGTCCACTTTTTCTTGACGATTTATGACTTTTTTTTTTTTTTTTTACTTTTTCCTCTTTGTTCAAGAATCATCGTATGCCGTGCGACCGGACCATAAAAGCCACAGAGTAGAACCATTTTCCTTTTTTCACATTTTTTTCCCTTCCCTCTTGTGCTGCCATGATTAGAGGCTCTGTGCGGACCTTTAGGCCAGACTTTTCTTGCCACTGGTCTTCTTGATGTCAGCCACTTCCTCTATCTGTTCATGCTACATCCCATGGGGGGCTTGGTCTTCCATGATACCTCCTCCTGTTCCTTATCACAGGATGTTTTCAGCTGCCTGAGGCCTTCTTGTTGCAGCTGATCTTGGGGAGCCATCTTTCTGATGTATTTGTGGATGCTCCTCATCTCATCCTAGATTGTGGCTCTGACACTCACTAATCCTCACCCTCCCTCCTTCTGTTGCTCATAGGGCCACAGGGTACTGGACTTTGGGTGGAAACCTCCGTGCATTGGGCCTCATGTATCAATGTTGCGCACTTGTGGTGTAAATTTACGGCGTAAACTTGAAATACACCAAAGTCGCCGTGACATGTATCAAGCAGTGCGCACCTGCCCATTTCTGGCGTACGCCTGACGTGATCTTGATAAATGCGGCGGGTGGAAACGATCGTAATTATAATAAACACGCCCATAAATATTCAGACTCCGCTTCAGACACACCCTCATTTTACGACATAGAAGCCGGAAAGACGGCAATGAAAAAGAACTCCACCAATCACGACGCGTGCCAATAGAGCGTCAAAAGCGGCCGTCGTATCAGTTGTTTTGTAGTATATAATCAATAAAGTGTTACAGTGGTCCCTCATTAATCGCTGGAGTTACGTTCTAAAAAATAGCCCGTAATACGCGAAACCGCGACGTAGTCAGCATTATTTTTTACAATTATTATAGACGTTTCAAAGCTGTAAAACCCCTCACTACACAGTTTATACACTTTCTCAATCAGGCATGAACATTTTCTCACTTTTCTCTCATGTGTAAACACCCTCAAAGTTCAAACCTTAGTAGGAAAATAAGACCAAACTGTTTTCAGGCCTAAACATTTGTTTGACAAATAAAAATAGAATGTTTTCCTATAAATAATTATGATGGCATTTAGAACTAACGAATTAATTTTAACGATCAACGAACGAGGTCGGACACATAAGAAATTATTAATAGTGACTGACCAGTATTTCACAGATCGGGCCTCTGCGTCCTGACGCTGCACCTTTTCCCACTCACATCTCGCTGCAGCAGGTGTCTGTGTCCGTGTGACAAACACAGTTATGAGTAGTTGTTGGCGCTCTTTTCTCTTCTGGGCAACAAGATTCTTATAAACAGATACGCAGAACACAGAACACTGTAAAAAAAAAAAAAGGCATGCAAAATTGGACTAAATACGCCGCGAGACTCCGAGGCCACTACAGGTGAATGGCGTTATAGCGAGGGACCACTGTATTCTCTTTTCACATGTCAATAATTCTTGACATGTGGATATTTGCTCGCTCAATTAATAAGACATGCCTAATCTGTCAGATTTCTTTATTTTTTAAATGTATTTCTGTATTTATTTTATTGTGACAACCGAATGGAGACGACAAAACCTGGTTGCAGCACGGGCGAATTAAGGGAATGACGAAACTACAATTGTTATTATCAATTTCATAGTCTAAAACGATCACACCACATGAAGTTAAGCTCAGCGCTGCTCTGGCTCCAGGCTCGAAGTCTGAAGAAAAAGGCGAGCAGTGCTGTCTTTGCAGTCAGCGCTGTGGCCACGGATCGTGCTCCATAACAATCCCGCAAAAGCGGGATTTGTATTATTATGTAGTATAATCAGGAAAGTGTTATTTATGTAACATATGCATTGATTTGTATAATGGCACTGTTTATCATGTTGTTCATCTTCATTTTTATGTGGATTCCAGCGCTGGTTCATTTTGGTGTATAATTTACACCACCTCTCGACCTAGTGTATATTTTCAGCACAGCGTACGCCAACGACCACATTGATAAATGCCAAGTAGCGCAGCCGTTTTGGCGTACACCCCATATACGCTCAAATATCGCCGTACGCAACGTTGATACATGAGGCCCATTTTGAAGAGATTTTGTGTCTTGACATCACTGGCATCTATCTCCTCCTGTGGCCAACTTAGTATTCCAGCTGGGTATCTGATGACTGGTAGGAGGTATGTATTGATGGCTCGGATCTTATTTCTACCATTAAGCTGGCATCTCAGCACCCATCTCATCTTCTGGAGGTATATGGCTGTGGCTGACCTTCTTGCATCTTCATCATGGTTCCCATTGGTTTATGAATAAACTAGAAGCTTTGTCATTGTGCACATACGAGATTAGGGGTGCCACGCCGCAACAGAGTTTGTGGGATTCCCAGGATTTGTAGTTGTCCTGTATGTGTACCATCCTCCCTTCTGGCAACTCCACCCCTAAGTCCAGATCACCTTCTCTCTCTTTGCCACCATTAAGCCACACTTATCCAATCCGCTGTAAATCACTGTAGATCCTGGTGAAGTGGATCAATGAGTCAATGTCTCAATCACTCTTGGCATACAGCTTGATGTCATCCATTTGCAGGAGGTAGCTGATGGCTATTCCACTCCTGAATCGATATCCGTAGCCGCTCTTTGTGATGAGTTTAGGCCTATCCTGAACAGCAGCAGGGACAGTGCATCATCTTGGTACGTTCCACACTTAATGATGACATGAGACTGCCTTGGAGTTGGCGTCTGGTGATGTCATCCACAGTCCCACTGAGTTCTTGATAAAGGTTATCACTGCACTATTAGCATTCCATAGTGCCAAGCACTCCAGGATCCACGTGTGAGGCATTGAGTCATAGGCGTTCCTGCAGTTAATTTAGGCTGTGCTCAGGTTGGTCTGCCTGGTCTAAGAGTACAGGGCCCGTATTCACAAAGAATCTCAGAGTCCTCTCAGAGAGTTCTGAACTTAGCCTAGATTCATAGCAAGGAATCTCAGCCTGAGTGATCCAGGAAGTGCCTGAGAGCAACTCTGAGCAAGGAATGGACAAAAATTTTTATCTTTGTGAGGAGGTGGGGTTGACCCCGCTGTTAGGTATGACGCAGTCTTCTAAGAGCTGTGACTGGTTATCACAAAAAGGGAAAGTGAAAAAAAAAAAAAAACATGTTCCACACTCCTAGTTATGAATGTACAGTAAAATTAACAAATCATATAACCTGGACTGTATTAAGAAATGTGTAATCATGAAAATAATTTAATGTCATGATAATGAAACTCTGCAAAATTAAATTGTTACACAGCTTCCTCATTCACATGCCGATTATTATATTGATTAGCTCATTGTTATATTTTCCCTCCATGCTGGTAATTGCGCACAGGCGACGAATGTGAGAAGTGCTGGTACAGACTGCAATCCAAAGCGAGAGTGGTGACTGCAGCACACAACAGAAGTTCTTCTCAAACAGGTAATTATTGTACGCTACCATGTAGGCTATGGCTGCTGACATTGCATACTTTAATATTAATAATTGTATAAATGAGTTTGAGCAGGGATGTCAGCCAAGTGGTTAGTGCACTTGGTGTCAGTGCGGAAGATTTTTCTTTGAATGATATCACTAAGAGCTACTTTTAGCCTTAAGCCCCTTTCACACCAGGCCTGCTTCAAGTTGCATATGCTGCATAACTAATAATGCAGGAATGTCTGCGTCAGTTGCATGCAGCAGGGGGGCAGAGAAGCTTGAGGAGGTGAGAGAGCAGAGGAGCTGCAGCCAGACTGTGTGCGCTCTGATTTCTCTTCTAGTTTAGATTTCTTTTTGTGCAGTGTTGCAGGTCTGTGCTCTGATTTCTGTTATAGTTTATCATTTTTCCTGTGACAGCGGAGCTACAGCCTGCGTCCGTGCGCATGCGAACTGTCCATGAGTGGACACAGAGATGTCCTCTGTGAGGAGTATACTGGATTTGGACATGTTCTGTCTCTGGCAATCAGTCTGTGAGCAGGATTTATGGACTTTATCTAACACAATGGTGAGAGAACTTGAGGAGGTGAGCACATTGAGCTGCAGCCAGGCTGCAATGAGCCTTTTTTTTTTTTTTTTTTTTTTTTTATTGTTCACATGTGCTCTTTGAGTTTTACTGCATTGTGTACACGGTATTAAAAAGTTCTGACAACAATCCTGCATGACATGGCTCGGCAACAATAGAGCACAGCAGGAATCATAAATTGGAGTTGGGTAATGTTATATTGTGGGTGTGGCATTCAGTTACATTAAGCACCGTTGCCTCAACTTGCGAGAAAACTACTTCCTTTCTGCGTCCTGTGCTCGACACAGAAAAAAAATTAAACATGTTTCATTTTTGGCATCCGTTTCACATCGCCCTTTGCGTCCCTCAATGATCAGGATTGTCCTGCCCTGTGTTAGCCAGTCTGGGTGAGTACCTGCTGTTAGTAGCCCACCCATTTGTACTGCCAGGCACACATGGAGCACTGTTAAGTGTGTGAGATATATATATATATATATATATATATATATAGGCTGTATCACAATCAGTGTACACAAGTATGTGTCACTGGCACCAAAAAAATCAAAGTGGTTACAACCCCATTTTCAATGAAGTTGGGACGTTGTGTAAAATGTAAATAAAAACAGAATACAATAATTTGCAACTCTTCTTCAACCTATATTCAATTGAATACACCACAAAGACAAGATATTCAATGTTCAAACTGATAAACTTTATTGTTTTTGTGAAAATATTTGCTCATTTTGAAATGGATGCCTCCAACACGTTTCAAAAAAGCTGGGACAGTGGTATGTTTACCACTGTGTTACATCACCTTTCCTTCTAACAACACTCAATAAGTGTTTGGGAACTGAGGACACTAATTGTTGAAGCTTTGTAGGTGGAATTTTTCCCCCACTCTTGCTTGATGCACAACTTCAGCTGTTCAACAGTCTGGGGTTTCCGTTGTCGTATTTTGCGCTTCATAATGCACCACACATTTTCAATGGGCGACAGGTCTGGACTGTAGGCAGGCCAGTCTAGTATCCGCACTCATGGCTGGACTGGTTATCTGGTGTACCGGGCAAATCCCACCGGGCCCTCGCGCATTTTGGGCCCCCTCAGGTCTGTCATTAAAAAATATATGTATATAATTATATTTTTTATTGATTGCGACGGTAAAAAATGACAGAGGCCCACTGGATGCTTCTCCTGAGGCACATTGGGCTAGTACAATGAAATTCCTTGGTTCTCAAAGGCCCACCGCTCCCTACAGGCCCCCACCTGACCCAAGTCATCACTCAAAGTTTTGGCTAGTCGGTCCGAGCTCGAGTGGAGAACGGAGAGTTGTGCGCAAAATGGAGAAGCAAAAGAGTGGAGCTGAGAAGCGAAAGGAAAAAAGAAAACAGAAATTAAAAGACGATGCAGCAAAATGTGCCAAAATCACATATGTTTAAAACCACAAGCTCGACCTCAGGTTCGGGTAGTGGGGCCGCTGGTCCGTCATTTCAAACTAGCCCGGGACCGGCGTCGAGAGCACAGATGGTGGAGAGTGAGCAGGAGGAGGAGGAGACAGAGACGGAGAGAGACGTGACCCAGCAGGGAGAGATTGAGGTTAGAATTCATCTCAACACTTGCTAGTAGCTAGCCAATACAGTATAGCTATTCACCGCTTCGGCGTTTCGTTTCCCATTTATTGCCTGAAACTAAGACTAAGTCGTCATCCTGACTTTCTCAAATCAGTCACAAACATGTACCCATTTGATTTATTTTCATACACTTTGACTTCTCTTGTATTGTTGCGCCAGCATATAGAACTCTTCCATTTGTCTTGAACTGTCACAAGGACGACCTGTGCTATGTGTCTAAAGTAATTGCTAGTGCGTGTTAGTTATGGCATCCCCCCCTTTCACTTTCTCAAATCCAACTAATATCTTATTTCTACTCTACTGCTTGTCGTGTGTTGTGCAACTATGATTTTATACAAAATTCCTTTGTCTGAGAAGTTGCTGAGAGACTGGTGCTTTGTTTGATCAAAATTTTTTCTAAACCTGTGAGGCACATCAAAGTGGACACGGTTCGAAAAATTAAGCTGGTTTTCGGTGAAAATTTTAACGGCTGATGAGAGATTTTGAGGTGATACTGTCCCTTTAAGGACTTCCCACGGTGCGAGACGTCGCGCAGCGCTCTCAGGCGCCGTCGTCAGCCTGTTTCAAGCTGAAAACCTCCACATTTCAGGCTCTATTGATCCAGGACGTCGTGAGAGAACAGAGAAGTTTCAGAAGAAGTCGGTTTCAGCATTTTATCCGGATATTCCACTGTTAATGGAGATTTTTTTAATGAAAGACGTGCGGACGGATTGCAGTGTCGGCTCGCAGCCGCTGCGACGCTCCGCCACAGGAAAAACACCTCTGTTGGAAGCCTTAAGGACAAGTTGGAACATGTCCAGCTGTTAAACAATTTCTCATATACTCACTCCACTGAAAGCCATCAAAAGCCGCCTGGATTTTACAAATGGTTATTAACACAAAGGTGTTTTTCCTGTGCCGCCGCACCGCGCCGGCTGCGTCCCGACGCGCGGACCCGTCTGCACGTCTTTCATTAAAAAATCTCCTTTAAGAGTGGAATATCCGGATAAAATGCTGAAACCGACTTCTTCTGAAACTTCTCTGTTCTCTCACGACGTCCTGAATCAATAGAGCCTGAAATGTGGAGGTTTTCAGCTTGAAACAGGCTGACGACGGCGCCTGAGAGCGCTGCGTGACGTCTCGCACCGTGGGAAGTCCTTAAAGCGACAGTATCACCTCAAAATCTCTCATCAGCTGTTAAAATTTTCACCGAAAACCAGCTTAATTTTTCGAACCGTGTTCACTTCGATGCGTCTCACAGGTTTAGAAAAAATTTTGATCAAACAAAGCGCCAGTCTCTCAGCAACTTCTCAGACAAAGGAATTCCGACGAGGGGCTGGACGACTCCTCCCACAAGGAGTGCTCACAGGCGAATGACGTCACCGACAGGCGTGGAAAAACTCACGCATGCCCACGAGGGTTCAAGCATGTCTGACGTAAAAACATATGAATGAAATCCATATAGTTTTTGAAAAAATAAAAAAGGTCCTATACTCGTATATATATTTTTTTCACATTGAGATTCACTGGCCAGGGCTCATAATCAGGAAAAAAAAGTTAGTGACCTTATCCTCCTCTCTCTCTCTATCTCTCACCCTCAAAAACATACATACACAGAACTTCACATACATTCTTCTTTAGCATATGCTTCCAGACATCATATATAGGCCTATATATACGAGGTCTGTGAGAAAAGTATCTGACCTTTTTATTTTTTTCAAAAACCATATGGATTTGAATCACGTGTGATTGCATCAGCCAAGCTTGAACCTTCGTGCGCATGCGTGAATTTTTTCACGCCTGTCGGTTGCGTCATTCGCCTGTGAGCAGGCTTTGTGTGAGCACTGGTCCACCCCTCTCATCGTTTTTTTTTATTGCGAATAAATGTCTGAACGATTTGGAGCTTTGCTGCATCAATTTTTTTCCAGAAACTGTGAGAGACCTCCAGGTGGACACCGTTCCCTTCTTTATATTCTACTATTGTAGTATAAATACACAACTCTGGAAGAACGTTTGGCTTCTGTGAGTGGAGAAACTGGGAATGGTGCAACATTTTTATTTTTAATCTTCATTTTACATACAGTCCCAACTTTTTCTGAATTGTGGTTGTTTCTGTTGCATTTCTGAAATTGTTTCTCCTCATCAGTCACGTTTTGTGCTTAAACACTGCATTAAGCCCATACTGAACAAATAAATACCTTTGGAAAGTAACAGCTGTTAAAGTTCAGAGTTCTCACCTGCTTTTTGTGATCTGTGCATCTGAACATCACCACAGCTTCTCCATGTCAGGGTTTTTTGTCTTTTTTTGTGGCTCAGTTCATTCATATATTCTCATTTTTTAAATATGTTTTTAAAGCTATTTGACCGTTTATTTCATCTCATGATCTCATAAATTCAGCATACGATGCGCACATGGTGTGAACAGGATGGTAATAGCAGAATCACACCTTTAGAGAAAGTTCAGAGAGAAGTAAAAGCAGCTTCACATTTTTAATCCAGTGCCGCCTGAGGGATCGAAAGTCATGGGCATTCTCTTTTGTACCCCTTCCCTTTGGCCCTACCCCTACCCCTTTAAAACAAGGGGTAAGGCGAAGCGGTATGCCTCTAGCCCTATGAATTGAGACACCCCTCTGCCTTACCAAAAAAAAAAAAAAAAAAAAAAACTGTCTGTGTCAAACTGCCGTCTTCACTGTTTGTTAACATGGCAACTGAAATGCAACTTGTTGCAGTAGCCTGCTTGCTCTTTTTATTTTCTCGCCTTTCTGTGTAAATGCAAAGAAATAGAAGAAGTCACAGATTTCTTTGATGCATCGTAATCATGTCATGTTAATTAATGTAATTAATTTGTAATTTATAATAATAATAATAAGAATTAATAGGATTAATAGTTGATTGATGTTAATACTACTACTACTAATAATAATAATAATCGTACTAATAATTAATATTGTTTGATTAATCAATTGATTAGTAATTAATTAATTAGTAATTCAAATAAACACTTGAAATATATCAGTCTGTGTGCAATGAATGTATACAAGTTTCATTTTTTGAATGGAATTGCTGAAATAAATCAACTTTTTCATGATATTCTAATTATATGACCAGCACCTGTATGTATGCCATGGGCTGCATCTAGTTCTGTTAACCTGATATTTCTTTTTCAAATTCTCCCATTTTTTGCATCCAGCACTATTTCCTTTAGAAATTTCCTTGACAAATAATAGCAGTCTATTAGGACGTCAGGTTATGTGTTACACATATACATGTGTGTGTATATATTTTCCAACATTGATGAAACTCCTCATTTTCTGTCTGAAAGCTCATTAGAAGTCCAGTGTGCTCAGGGCTCCCTGTTTGTTTACTAAATACACACGCGTTACAGACCTTGAAATCCAACAGCAGGGAACAATATTATCCAAAGATTTATGAACATACAAATTAACGTGCTTATCCTTTATCATGATTTTCTCCATTGTGAGATATAAAAGTGTCTTATTGTAGTGTTCATGTGTATGTGCATTATAACGCCTCAGCGCATAAGCGACGCTACGATATTCTTCAGAACGACAATATACGCAACATGCATCCAGCAGCACACACGTTGCTGTCATAGACAACTACCTGTAAAGTTTTTTGGCAAGTTATAACTTTCTAAACAGCGTAATTTGTAATGAAAGCCGTTTCATTTGTGCGGCTCGTTCAGTGCCATGTTTGTTTTTTCGGAGACAGCAGTAAGCTCTTCCAACCCCTCCAAACGGAGTGTGCATCCAGATTCACTCCGTTTGGAGGGGTTTGAAGCCCTCCGCCTACCCCTCTGCCTCGCTCCAAAAAGAGAATTGAGACATCCCTCTGTCGCTCGTGCCCGCATAAAACGGAGGGGAAGGGGTAAGGGGAAGGGCCGAGGTGTAGAATTGAGACTCAGCCTAAATGTTGGTTTTCAGCTTTGCCGCTTACGTGTAGAAAGTTCTCCAGATTCTCTGAATCTTCTGATTATGGACTGTAGATGATGGAATCCCTAAATTCCTTGCAACTGAACACTGAGAAACGTTCTTAAACTGAGACTATTTTTTTCCACATACTTGTTCACAAAATGGTGATCCTTGCCCCATCTTTGTTTGTGAACGGCTGAGCCTTTTGGTGGATGCTCCTTTTCTACCCAATCATGACACTCACCTGTTTCCTATTAACCTCTTCACCTGTGGAATGTTCCAAACAGGAGTTCTTTGAGCATTCATCAACTTTCCCAGTCTTTAGTTGCCCCTGTCCCAGCTTTGTTGAAATGTGCTGCAAGAATCCATTTCAAAAGAGCAAATATTTGCACAAAACAATAAAGTTTAGCAGTTTGAACATTAAATATCTTGTCTTTGCGGTGTATTCAACTGAATATAGGTTGAAGAGGATTTGCAAATCAGTGAATTCTGTTTTTATTTACATTTCACACAACATCCAAAGTTCACTGGAATTGGGGTTGTACTTTGGACATGTTATTCCCCCATATTAGGCATGCAGAGATTAAGTGATATGAATTAGTATCTAGATACAAACGTGCGCAGTGCGAGTGTATTGATTCGGTGTGCATCAATTCAATTGACAGGTGAAATCGTGATCGCATCACTTGCTGCGTGCTTGCATCGACTTTTTTTTCCGAGGCACACTGAATGCAGTGCACGATCCCTGTTTTGCGTTTTGTTTGAACATGGACAGAAGCCAGAAAGCACATTTCTACCACAACAAAATGGAGGTCTGCGAGCGGCTAGAGATTTCTGACGTACCTAAAACATTTAAATCAGGTGTTTGGAGATACTGTGGGTGTTTTAAAAAAAACATGGGAAACTTCACAAGATGCAGGTTGTTTGTAAAGAATGCCATGCTGCTAAACCATACTGCTGCTCCACTTGGACTCCTCAGATTGTAAACCGAACTCCAGAAAAACTCTGGTGAGAAAAGTATCTCAAATTACTTTTGCCAAGGTGATACTCTGTCATTGAGTGACTCACTTTATATGTATTGTATCGCTGGCAGTGTATCGAGGTGCGTATCAAATCGTCAGTGATGAGATTCACATGCCTAACCCATATCTAACTGCTGACTGAAGTACTTAAATGCCCAAAGCTTCAGACCTGTTAGATGTTTGCATATATGGTTATTTCAAGTTTGAAAACAAGTACAGCCATCCCAGAGAGGACTTTTTTTTTTTTTTTTTTTTTTTTTTTACAAATACCCCATCACACATAGATGGAATCACGCAGAATGGCGCCAGAAAGACAAATCGGCGTACATCCAAAAAGTGTCGGATTTCAGTTCCAAAACGTTCTGACAGCAATCTGCAGAAGTTCACACAGTTGGTCAAAATTGGCCAGCGGCCCCAAGTGAGACGCACATGTTCAAAATCCTCCGGGTGCCGTCGAGATGGGACACCTATCCGACAGCGGTTCATGTTTAGTCTGAGGACCATCTGACCGCAATTTACATATTCTGATGACGAAAAAAACAGTATCCGAAATGATTTGAGCGCATATGATGGAACCTTGGGATGGATCTGGCACAAAAGCCTGCCAGTATGACCTGCACGTGCCATGTACAATAATGTCCCCCATCCCCCCCACCCCTGGAGTGCAAAAAAGACCTGTTGAAATGTATGTGGCAGGCTTCATCATAATAATAATTATGAATTACTATCACGTTCAGTGAATGTGAACAACAGCTATCAAAATGAAAGCACCGTGCACACACCACTGCAAATCTGAACAGGCTGTTATATCCACAATAGACTTTACATTACAGATATTTGTCCATTCCTTCCCATGGGTGATGTAAATAATGTGAATGTTGTCTCCATC
Organism: Thalassophryne amazonica; assembly: GCF_902500255.1. Taxonomy (NCBI): domain Eukaryota; kingdom Metazoa; phylum Chordata; class Actinopteri; order Batrachoidiformes; family Batrachoididae; genus Thalassophryne; species Thalassophryne amazonica. The sequence goes on along the minus strand of NC_047105.1, from coordinate 59,954,925 downwards.
ATATCTGTATATAACAGGAGCAGCTGCACCTCTCCGTGGTGCACAGTAATGTGTCATTGCATGCGTCAGGCTCAGAGCAGAATGGATCTGACTGCTGAAATATATGATCAACTTCTAACTCTGTAGGAGATATGACATGGGACTGTTGTGCCAGGCCGTTACAGCATTAATAAACATGAATCTTACCAACAGCGATCCAGGAGTGTTTCACAGCACAGACATGAATGTGGAGTCGGACCACAGCCTGTGGTTAGAATCCTCTCACCCAAAATAAAAAAATACATCCCATGTGATAATCCAACCATCGTGGTGTCCAGAGTTGTGTTGTGCTGCTGAAGTGAGCAAAAAAAGAAATTAAAGGTCCCTGGAAAGGCGCTGTGTCTGACACATGGGACAGCATGGCCCACTGCCTGCAAACTTAGTGTGCCCCGTGCTTAGTGGCTCATATGCATACACACACATATACACATGGCTGAGTGATAATTGCAACCCCATGCGTTTGCGCGGTGCGCACGTGTGCCACGCCAACACACGCGTGCTGCACACTCACGTGCGTGAGGAACACAGCGCTCCCTCCCACTCTGGGCCCGTGTTTGCCATCCAGATGTTTGGACATCGGGCAGTCATCAGTGCCTTTTTTGGCGTCTGATGGAAGTCTGTGTCATCTACCTATTGTCTACATGCGCTTTGGATGCCATCTTGCAGGTGTGGACGAGGTAATCCAGATGCGTTCTGACACTGCTGACCACGCCTCTCTTCCTCTCGACTGCATCAGATTATGGCAATATTTGCCGTGTCAGGCATGGTTTCTGCAAAGTCTTGCTATGTGTGATATGGGCTTTAGATAGTTGTTGTGTAAATGATACAGACTAAGATTAGTGCAATCTACCCATATATACTAACTACTAAAAACAGTTGATGGTAAGTATGTACTCAGAGTATGCAACTGCTATTTTGTTTCTGCTTTCTGAAATAGTGATGGACTATAAATATTTCTGAAGAGGACAGTTTTTGACAAGATGGAGAGTTACACCCCAATATTAAAGACATTTGAGTGAATTAGGTACACATCCTTTTGTGGCATCACAGATAGTGATTATGTCTTTCAAACAAAAAATCGTTATTCACATAACACTGATGCTTGAGTTTGAAATGCACTCTATTTCCGGAGAGGACATTGTTGACAGACAAGACATTTTATTTTTGAATATCTGTTTCAAGATGTTTCCTCACTGGGCAATGTTCTTGGGAGTTAGATTGTTATACAGTAGGCTTTGATAGGGAAATTAGTCCATTTAGTGGTTACCTACTAAAGAAATAATAGTTCAGGCAGCCAATCAAAATTAGACATCATGGAAATGAAATGACAGATATTTTGTTAAAAACTGGTATAATTAGAGTTCTACTAGTAAACAAATCAAATTATCATTGCTGCCAATAGACCAGTGGTAGTTATCCCTGTATGGCAAAATAAACTTTGTTGGTCATTTCCACCTTGTCATAAAAACAGCCCCTATTAATACACACTCATATACTCGTATGTATAAATGATAAATGTGTTAATACAGCTTTACAGGTGGTTGGCCAGTGTTCATTTTTGGGAATGACAACACTGAAACTGAGAATGTGAGGTAAAGTACCACTGCCATTACATGTGACATATGTCACTAAAGTCTAAAACAAATTATTTAAGGCCTAAATTTTCAGGACGTTTGACATGAAAGGCCAATGTAAATGAAATATAGGAAACTGACAGTTCAACAGGTTCTTTAAAAAACACATATGATGAGCCGTTTTTTTTTTTTTTTTTTTTTTTTGCCAAGTCTTAAAACATGATTTCGAGGACAACACTTGTATACACAGGGGAAGAATTTCCAGTGTGTTAACGAATCAAACGGCACGGACGTTGTCACGTGATGCCAGCCAGCCAATCAGAGGCAGTCCATCTGATGCCCGTAATCAGTGCCCGCAGCCCTTTTGCCAATGTCATAAACTTTGGAGGTAAAATTAATGCAGTTGTAAATCACGAATGTTGTCCGTTAATACCAGTCTGTAATGTTCACAATAATCCAAAGCCTTAAAAAAAAACACAGTTCACGACAGAAGACCCCTACTGGTGTTAAGCAATTTGCTAATCTTAGCTAATCTCATTTTAGTTATGTAGCACAAGGTACCGTCATAAAAATACAGTACCTGTGTGTTTTCGCCTTCGCGGAACGCCGCTGCTACCCGCTGCCGTAGAAACATACCCAAATCAGGTCCTGTCTTGGACACATCCCGGGGCCAATCCTCGCACAACTTCAGGAACCGACGGTACCTGGTAGCAGCCATTTGTGAAAATGCTTCGTGTCAAGAGGTTTGGTCTTTATTGGCTTCCGTACTTGTGTTACATGTAAACCGCTCCCGCTCTGCGCTGTCCTCGTTGTTACTACTAGCGTTAGCGCATGTTAAAAAATGAGCGGAGCAAACATCAAAAAGGGATCTTCGGCTCGGTCCGGTATTACTGACTGGATTAGTTCAGCGTGTCGCTTTGTAACAGACAGAAACGACTTCAGAAGGTTGGTATTTAAGTGGATAATAATCTGTGTAAGATAACCCGATAGCTAACGTTAGCGCAGCAGAGGTTTGTCCTTGTTGAATCGGGTTTATTAAGCTATCTGTACAGTTTGTGGTTACCTGTCAATTTTTATTGTTGTCCTCATTTTACTCAGAATTGTTTGAAATATAACTTTTTTATGTGTACATCCTCAGTTGTAATTCACTACATATTTTTCCACAGGAATCTTCTGGTCAATGTGGGCCTTTTTGCAGCTGGTGTTTGGGTTGCCAGAAATCTGTCTGATTTTGACCTAATGTCTCCTCAGCCTGTGACATAATTTGATCAAAATTCAGCATTGTCAAAGCAGGGTAATGGTAAGTTTGTGTTCCTTGTTTTAGAGGGATGTGCTTGCACTCTGCTCAGTTAAACATAAAATACAGATGAGCCCCGTTAACTCGCGTGAGACGGCTGGACTGACACAGGAGCCGAAAATATCGCAGGAGACCTGGAAAAAACTGCTGGTGTGCCGTAGTGTAAAGATGATTGAATATATAATCGGAATAGTAAATTGATCGGTATGAGGAGTCAATGCGTGGCAGCTGGACTGAAAGGTGCAGGAGCTGAAAATATCGCAGGAGGCCTGGAAAAAAAAAAAAAACCTGCTGGTGTGCTGTGGTGGCTGCTGTGTTCTGTATTATGTTACTAAGCCATATTGATTTTTAACACAAATCTGTCAAAAGGGGGAATAAATATAAGTGTAAAGATGATTGAATATATAATCAGCACAGTAAACTGATCAGTCCATGTGCGGTTATTTCCACCAGGTGCAGCTGCCGCTGATCCACAATGGGAATTCTTCCTTCCAGAACAGCTCTTATACAGTAGTGTTCAGAATAATAGTAGTTCTATGTGACTAAAAATAAGAAACAATAAGAGATATACTCAAAATCTGGATTAATCTTTAGTCGCATAGCACTACTATTATGAACACTACTGTATAATCATCTGAATCATCTACCTGCTTCCACATGTGAAGGGCTGGATTGTCATTCCTAAACTTATATTGTTACATCTAATAAAAAATAATAAGTGTAAGCATATCGCCATCTGAGTGCGCAGGACACCTGGAAAACAAAACCCGCTGTGGTTTTTTTTTTTTTTTCTTTTTTTTACAGATCACTGTAGTTTCTGTGTTTAATAAAGGTTATCATTGTAGCATAATATGTTGCCTACCTGTTTCCACACGTAAAGAAGGGCTGGATTGTCATTCCTACACTCGTATTGTTATATTATTATAAAAAATAATAAGTGCACGCAGGAGGCCATCGCTGCTGCGTTCAAGTACTGTCAGAAAGTACGGGGGCCTTTTTTGTTCTTTCAAACTCGGCAGTGGCTCATGGCAGGAGTGTGGTTTTCAATTTATTTTTGGTAAAATAATTCATTGTATCCACACAAGATAAATTCTGACCTATATAATCTGCCTGGAGACACAAGCATATCAATCTCCAAACTACACACACTTCAGTCTTATGTGCATTTGCAAATGAAAGTATTACCTGTTCAATTTTGAAAATGTTAGCTATATCCTGTGGTAACTGTATTTTAATTAAAACTTCTATTTCAGGGGTGGCCAAGTTCGGTCCTCGAGAGCCACATTCCTGACACTCTTAGTTGTCTCCCTGCTCCAACACACCTGAATTCAATGAAAGGCTCATTAAAAGTCTGCAAACGAGTCTTTCATTGGATTCAGGTGTGTTGGAGCAGAGAGACAACAAAGAGTGTCAGGACTGTGGCTCTCAAGGACCGAACTTGGCCACCCCTGTTCTGTTTTATAAGTCCATTTACTGTGTCTTGAAATCAGATTTATCTGAGGGTTGTAAAAATACAACTGAGATGGTAAAATTGTGTAAAGGTCATTTAATTTTTTTTTTTCCTTCAGAATACTTGATTTGCTGTGAAAGACTGCTGTTTTGTGTAGTTTTTAATGGGGAGTATACAATATTCTTAATACCGTTAATTTTTTTAATAGTTTTAAAAATGCTCCTAAATAAACCTTGAAGCAATTGTATTTAATGTGTTATGACAGAAATGTGATTGACAAAGTAAAGATAAGGCACAGTTCATAAAAAATGTAAATCATTTATTAACATAAAAATATATTTTACACGCAGCCGCTGGGTGGAATCTTCCGAACAGGAATTGTCTGCCCTCATCGCTGACCTGCAGCAGCCGGATGAAGAAGAAATCATCATCCAGAATTGTCTCTACTGACGATCCCTAGCAAAACCGGTCATATCAAAATGGCCTTTCATATGTAGTCTAAATTTTCGAGGTCTATAACTTGACCGCAAGTAAAGCCGAATCGCGACTTACGTGTGCACGAGTTAACAGGGCTAACCTGTATTTCAGAATAGATTGCTGTGAAGATGATTAATGTGGCTAGTCTATGAAAGCCTTCATATAGACACTATAGGTGAATCCTCAGATTTATGTCCAGTAGAGTCCATGACAGGTGGCAATTACAGTACACTTGGGGCCTATTACTGTTTGATGCAGGCATATCACCTCACTCTGAAACACCAGTGGACAAATCTCAGCCATGGCCAACTGGCTGATGTCAGGTATTGATATTAATACAATAACATGCTTTTGGAGGGCGGTATGCATTTTCAGAGTCCCTCCATCCATGCCCATTCGGCCAAAATGGGCATGGATTAGTTCCCCCCTGGCAGATCCCGAACAGCCGGGAAAGCAGGCCGACTGGGTGACTGTGAGGAGGAAGCGTAGCCCTAAACAGAAGCCCCGTGTACACCGCCAACCCGTTCACATCTCTAACCGTTTTTCCCCACTCGACGACACACCCGCCGAGGATCAAACTCTGGTTATTGGCGACTCTGTTTTGAGAAATGTGAAGTTAGTGACACCAGCAACCATAGTCAATTGTCTTCCGGGGGCCAGAGCAGGTGACATTGAAGGAAATTTGAAACTGCTGGCTAAGGCTAAGCGTAAATTTGGTAAGATTGTAATTCACGTCGGCAGTAATGACACCCGGTTACGCCAATCGGAGGTCACTAAAATTAACATTAAATCGGTGTGTAACTTTGCAAAAACAATGTCGGACTCTGTAGTTTTCTCTGGGCCCCTCCCCAATCGGACCGGGAGTGACATGTTTAGCCGCATGTTCTCCTTGAATTGCTGGCTGTCTGAGTGGTGTCCAAAAAATGAGGTGGGCTTCATAGATAATTGGCAAAGCTTCTGGGGAAAACCTGGTCTTGTTAGGAGAGACGGCATCCATCCCACTTTGGATGGAGCAGCTCTCATTTCTAGAAATCTGGCCAATTTTCTTAAATCCTCCAAACCATGACTATCCAGGGTTGGGACCAGGAAGCAGAGTTGTAGTCTTACACACCTCTCTGCAGCTTCTCTCCCCCTGCCATCCCCTCATTACCCCATCCCCGTAGAGACGGTGCCTGCTCCCAGACTACCAATAACCAGCAAAAATCTATTTAAGCATAAAAATTCAAAAAGAAAAAATAATATAGCACCTTCAACTGCACCACAGACTAAAACAGTTAAATGTGGTCTGTTAAACATTAGGTCTCTCTCTTCTAAGTCCCTGTTAGTAAATGATATAATAATTGATCAACATATTGATTTATTCTGCCTTACAGAAACCTGGTTACAGCAGGATGAATATGTTAGTTTAAATGAGTCAACACCCCCGAGTCACACTAACTGCCAGAATGCTCGTAGCACGGGCCGAGGCGGAGGATTAGCAGCAATCTTCCATTCCAGCTTATTAATTAATCAAAAACCCAGACAGAGCTTTAATTCATTTGAAAGCTTGTCTCTTAGTCTTGTCCATCCAAATTGGAAGTCCCAAAAACCAGTTTTATTTGTTATTATCTATCGTCCACCTGGTCGTTACTGTGAGTTTCTCTGTGAATTTTCAGACCTTTTGTCTGACTTAGTGCTTAGCTCAGATAAGATAATTATAGTGGGCGATTTTAACATCCACACAGATGCTGAGAATGACAGCCTCAACACTGCATTTAATCTATTATTAAACTCTATTGGCTTTGCTCAAAAAGTAAATTAGTCCACCCACCACTTTAATCATATCTTAGATCTTGTTCTGACTTATGGTATGGAAATAGAAGACTTAACAGTATTCCCTGAAAACTCCCTTCTGTCTGATCATTTCTTAATAACATTTACATTTACTCTGATGGACTACCCAGCAGTGGGGAATAAGTTTCATTACACTAGAAGTCTTTCAGAAAGCGCTGTAACTATGTTTAAGGATATGATTCCTTCTTTATGTTCTCTAATGCCATATACCAACACAGTGCAGAGTAGCTACCTAAACTCTGTAAGGGAGATAGAGTATCTCGTCAATAGTTTTACATCCTCATTGAAGACAACTTTGGATGCTGTAGCTCCTCTGAAAAAGAGAGCTTTAAATCAGAAGTGTCTGACTCCGTGGTATAACTCACAAACTCGTAGCTTAAAGCAGATAACCCGTAAGTTGGAGAGGAAATGGCGTCTCACTAATTTAGAAGATCTTCACTTAGCCTGGAAAAAGAGTCTGTTGCTCTATAAAAAAGCCCTCCGTAAAGCTAGGACATCTTTCTACTCATCACTAATTGAAGAAAATAAGAACAACCCCAGGTTTCTTTTCAGCACTGTAGCCAGGCTGACAAAGAGTCAGAGCTCTATTGAGCTGAGTATTCCATTAACTTTAACTAGTAATGACTTCATGACTTTCTTTGCTAACAAAATTTTAACTATTAGAGAAAAAATTACTCATAACCATCCCAAAGACGTATCGTTATCTTTGGCTGCTTTCAGTGATGCCTGTATTTGGTTAGACTCTTTCTCTCCGATTGTTCTGTCTGAGTTATTTTCATTAGTTACTTCATCCAAACCATCAACATGTTTATTAGACCCCATTCCTACCAGGCTGCTCAAGGAAGCCCTACCATTATTTAATGCTTCGATCTTAAATATGATCAATCTATCTTTGTTAGTTGGCTATGTACCACAGGCTTTTAAGGTGGCAGTAATTAAACCATTACTTAAAAAGCCATCACTTGACCCAGCTATCTTAGCTAATTATAGGCCAATCTCCAACCTTCCTTTTCTCTCAAAAATTCTTGAAAGGGTAGTTGTAAAACAGCTAACTGATCATCTGCAGAGGAATGGTCTATTTGAAGAGTTTCAGTCAGGTTTTAGAATTCATCATAGTACAGAAACAGTATTAGTGAAGGTTACAAATGATCTTCTTATGGCCTCGGACAGTGGACTCATCTCTGTGCTTGTTCTGTTAGACCTCAGTGCTGCTTTGATACTGTTGACCATAAATTTATTACAGAGATTAGAGCATGCCATAGGTATTAAAGGCACTGCGCTGCGGTGGTTTGAATCATATTTGTCTAATAGATTACAATTTGTTGATGTAAATGGGGAATCTTCTTCACAGACTAAAGTTAATTATGGAGTTCCACAAGGTTCTGTGCTAGGACCAATTTTATTCACTTTATACATGCTTCCCTTAGGCAGTATTATTAGACGGTATTGCTTAAATTTTCATTGTTACGCCGATGATACCCAGCTTTATCTATCCATGAAGCCAGAGGACACACACCAATTAGCTAAACTGCAGGATTGTCTTACAGACATAAAGACATGGATGACCTCTAATTTCCTGCTTTTAAACTCAGATAAAACTGAAGTTATTGTACTTGGCCCCACAAATCTTAGAAACATGGTGTCTAACCAGATCCTTACTCTGGATGGCATTACCCTGACCTCTAGTAATACTGTGAGAAATCTTGGAGTAATTTTTGATCAGGATATGTCATTCAAAGCGCATATTAAACAAATATGTAGGACTGCTTTTTTGCATTTACGCAATATCTCTAAAATCAGAAAGGTCTTGTCTCAGAGTGATGCTGAAAAACTAATTCATGCATTTATTTCCTCTAGGCTGGACTATTGTAATTCATTATTATCAGGTTGTCCTAAAAGTTCCCTAAAAAGCCTTCAGTTAATTCAAAATGCTGCAGCTAGAGTACTGATGGGGACTAGAAGGAGAGAGCATATCTCACCCATATTGGCCTCTCTTCATTGGCTTCCTGTTAATTCTAGAATAGAATTTAAAATTCTTCTTCTTACTTATAAGGTTTTGAATAATCAGGTCCCATCTTATCTTAGGGACCTCGTAGTACCATATCACCCCAATAGAGCGCTTCGCTCTCAGACTGCAGGCTTACTTGTAGTTCCTAGGGTTTGTAAGAGTAGAATGGGAGGCAGAGCCTTCAGCTTTCAGGCTCCTCTCCTGTGGAACCAGCTCCCAATTCAGATCAGGGAGACAGACACCCTCTCTACTTTTAAGATTAGGCTTAAAACTTTCCTTTTTGCTAAAGCTTATAGTTAGGGCTGGATCAGGTGACCCTGAACCATCCCTTAGTTATGCTGCTATAGACGTAGACTGCTGGGGGGTTCCCATGATGCACTGTTTCTTTCTCTTTTTGCTCTGTATGCACCACTCTGCATTTAATCATTAGTGATCGATCTCTGCTCCCCTCCACAGCATGTCTTTTTCCTGGTTCTCTCCCTCAGCCCCAACCAGTCCCAGCAGAAGACTGCCCCTCCCTGAGCCTGGTTCTGCTGGAGGTTTCTTCCTGTTAAAAGGGAGTTTTTCCTTCCCACTGTAGCCAAGTGCTTGCTCACAGGGGGTCGTTTTGACCGTTGGGGTTTTACATAATTATTGTATGGCCTTGCCTTACAATATAAAGCGCCTTGGGGCAACTGTTTGTTGTGATTTGGCGCTATATAAAAAAATTGATTGATTGATTGATGGATGCCCCAAAGGCTTTGTCGGCCAAAATGACAGATATTCGCCCCCATCTAACTCGGGCGAATATCTGTCATTCTGGGCGACAAAGCCTTGGCTTGGGCCTTGAAGGGACAAAGCAGTTTGCAAATCATCACGGTGCATTACCGGCACAAACTGGGTGTAGAGCATTAATGGATTCCAGTCATATGCTAAATTAATAAGGAATTGTGAAGATGAAAGAGGGGAGGAAAAAGGGGGGGGGAATTACACTGAACTATATTCTCTTGAATAACCCTGTTCAGTGCACGCACCAAGCATGATCAACATACATTTCTTTAACGTGAAATGTCGTTTCCTCAGTGGAGCGTGGTGCGAGAGAAAAGCAAACATGGCGGACTTGCTGAAGTTGGATTACACTGAGATGTAAAGAAATTTGACTTTGCCGCCCAGGAAAAAAAAAAAGGTAAAATAAATAGAATTTTGCGAATATTTGTAGTGGCCCCAGCGGGCCACCATTTTATAAATTGTAGTGGCCTGAAAGTGGGCCAAATCATCGCCAGGCCAGCGGGCAAATGGCAATCTCTAGCCCTGATACTCGCTATCTGAGCATGTGTGAAAAACTTGAAGTGTAAACTCAGTACACAACAAACTTCCCATTTTTCGCACATATGCAAATCTGGTATAGGGGTAATCTCAGTACATGACACCAGGATATGAATCTGGGCCACTGATGCAGCAGTCTCACCTGCTAACCACTGCCACGGAGTCCCACTCATTCAATTATTACGTTTGTTGCAGATAATTTACTGTAGCAGAGTGGTTTATTAAAAAGTAAGGGGACTGGCTCCAGGTACAAGAGACAGAATGATTGTCATCATGGGACAGCCTCTTTTTGTAAAATTAATATTTTGGGATACGTAGATTAATCTAGAGCCATGTCGTGTGTGTGTGTGTATGTATATATATATATATATATATATATATATATATATATATATATATATATATATATATATAGTTTTTAATAATTTCATCCTTAGGAAAGACCCAAGTTAAGTGCAGTGCACCCACATTTTAAAACTTAGAAAAGTTTGCAATAGGTGATGCAGGGCATTTAATTTAGAGATGGAAATTTTGACTTTAGCTTACACAATCTCTTTTGAATTGTTTGGAAAATGTTTAAAACTTCTTTTTGATGTTGGAGAAGAAAATGTTTGTAACTGACATGGAGTTTTTCTCTCTTTAGGTGTCTTGGACCAGTGTTGTGCAACAGAAATGAGTACCTAAAATCATGTATTACTACTAATTGACACCAAACAATGTGGTTACTTTAAATTAGCTTTACTTTTGTGTACCATTACTATTATGTTATTTGTAGGTTGAAAATATTTAATTACATTGAAACCAGTGTCTCTGTTCCACTTGACTTTAAACAATAGGTTTTGAAACATTATGAATTTCAGATCTAGTGGACAGTTAAATCAGTTGAAGGCTGTTTTAAGGTTGTGCATGAGTTGTCTTCAGTTACTGAAGTATTTTATGGGGGCACATTGACAAATTTATTTTGAGGTGATCTTGGCAGCCATGTCTACACGGGAGCTCTTTGTTTCTGCAGCTTGTAAATGTCTGTCTACTGGAAAAAAACCTCTTTCTGTTCCTGTAAGTCTGGATCTGGCAGCTCAGGTCTTGGCTGTTGATTTGGGAGTGAAACCAGCTCTGCTGTATGACAGTAATGGTGCCAGTGCAGAGCAAGTTCAGCAATATTTGCGCTCACTGCAGTCTTCAGGGCTTGTGTCAAAATCACTTCTTACACTAGATTTAAATGGCAATGCTCTAATTATGAATCCATTTACAACAATATCAAATCTAAAGCAGCTCCTTAATGGTAACAGTGTGGCTGTGATTGACGTTGGTCACTCACTGGAAAAGCCCACAATTGTGGACCAACTCAGAGAAGAGCTGAAGACCATAGCAGAAGAAGTCCTGTTTATTCTGGCAGAGTTTGGACAGCTGGAGGAGTCTGATAAACCTCTTTCTGTTGGGGAGAAATCTGAGACGTGGAACCTTTGCACAGTCTTTGGCACATTGTTGGATTACCCTGTCACATACTGGTTTGATCAGAACAAGAGCTTTGAAAACTGCCTGGCAATGATGCCCCTGATGGTGACGACCGCTTCAGCAACATGGCGGGAAAACTACGCAAGTGGTAGATGTTGCTTGTACTCCTTCAGCATCCCAGCAGTCCTGCTTAATGAGACTCAGGCTAAACTAGAAAACTGGAAACTTCACCTGCATGAAAGATTTCAGCAGCAAACTGTCCTGACAGATCTCACTGTGTCTCAGTCCACAGTCACCCTACCTTCAGTCTGTTTGTGATGCATGTATCACAAGTTGTATTCTCAAAGTAAATAACTGTGTAATATCTGTATTTTTGTCACTGTCAAAACAGGTTTACATTATAAACTCATGTTGACTGTGCCATCAGGCATTCTAGTTTTGTTCCAACTTGCATTATGACAATAGTAACTGATTAAAGTGATAAACTTAATCCCAGAATCTGTTCTTCTGTGTTTGTCTGTCTCGTCTCTGATTAATGTCAGGTGAAGACAAATCTAGATACTTTAAGACCAGTGTCAAACTGCACATACAGTTGCCATGAGAATATATGACCAAATGCTTTTCAGATCACTTCACTTATTCTGCCTCAAGGGGGGCACCAGAGGAAAGATTTGAATCATGGGTTTCTCCAGGCTCAGCTCTGCATCATCACACTCCTGTCCGAACATTCTGTAGTCCACCGTGTTGTTTTCCCTACAGTTAGCAGGGTAAACAGAGTTAATGGAATGAGCCAGTGAGTGAGCAGGTCTGGAAGCAATTCCATAACTCAGTCAAAAGTATCTATATTTACCTCAAAAAGTATTTTGATAGGTACAGGTGATGACCAATTTAAGTAAGTCCCTTTGGCTGCTCCCTTGTTTTTCACTCTGGGTCGCAAAAACAGATCTGAGGTGGAGCTATATGTTGATTTAGCACAAGTTTCAAGCTGGATGCCCTTCCTGATGTCAGGGCTGCCCTCTCTCGCCTCTATTGTTTACCTTAGCAATAGAACCTCTGGCAATTGCTATAAGGAAAAATACTGAAATAGGTGGAATAAGGCTTTACAATACTGAACACAAAGTTGCACTTCATGCAGACGACATTATTCTGTTTATTTTAAACATGAATGAATCAATTCCAATCATTCTACATCTGATAAGTGAATTTAGTCAAATCTCAGGTTATACCATAAATAATACCAAATCTATTTTGGTAAATGGACTGCATTTATATACCGCTTTTCCATCTGCATCAGACGCTCAAAGCGCTTTACAATTATGCCTCACATTCACCCCAACGTCAGGGTGCTGCCATACAAGGCGCTCACTACACACCGGGAGCAATAGGGGATTAAAGGCCTTGCCCAAGGGCCCTTAGTGATATTCCAGTCAGGCGGGGATTTGAACCCATGATCTTCTGGACTCAAGTACAACACCTTAACCACTAGACCATCACCTCCCCTATTTTACTGCTTAATGAGAAAGAAGCTGAAAATCCTGCTCCACAAACTTTATCATTTAAAGTGGTTGATCACTTTATGTATCTAGGCATAGAAATTAGGCGCAAATTAAACTTGTCAAATCAAATTATGAATCCTTAATGAATGATATTACTGGATTAGTTGAGAGATGGATGTTTCTACCACTGTCTTTGATTAGTAGAATTAATGTTATAAAAAATGAATGCTCCCCAAAATCTTATACATATTTCATAATTTGCCTTTGCCTCCACCAGCTGATTTTTCTGGAAAGACTAAAAAGTTACTTTTAGGATTTATATGGAAAATGCTAAACCTCGGATCCGATTGTCCTTACTACAATTGCCATATAATAAGGGAGGACTAAAATGCCCTAATATAATTTGGTATTACTGGGCCACACAACTGCGGTCAATTAAATTTTATTTTGAAACTAAAAATGTCCCACAGTGGAAGGAAATGGAGTCTGAGGGTCTGAATGTACCATTTCCACAATTGTTATACTCTGACAAGCTATCTAATTTAGTAAATAAAAAAAACCCAATTATTAAAAACATGATTAATATTTGGTTTAAAGTTTGTAAATATGTATCTGAGCCTTGTAACCTGTCTCCATATACTCCGATTTGGGGTAATTAATGTTTTACTCCAGGAAGGGCAGACGCTGTTTTTCAACAGTGGGCTTTAAAGGGATTAAAAACGACACAGGACCTGTACATGACAAATTCAAATACTCTGTCATTTGAGGAAATAACAAGCCAGTACAGTATAGATAAAAAGTATTTGTTCAAATTTCTTCAACTCAGAAATTTTATCAGAACTAATCAGAATAATCTAATCAAACCTCAAAAAACAGCTTTGGAAAAAATACTTTCAAAAAACAGTTTGAGTAAAGGTGCTATATCAGAATTACATAACCTGTTAATGTCCAACTCGACTGAAAATTCTGATTCTAGGTTGAGAGCTTGGAATGAGGTACTATTTCATTCCTCCTGACCACCAGAGGGCAGTGCTTTAGCACCTGGATAACTACATGTGCACAGCACAGAGGTCGAGAATATATACCAACAAAGTCACGCCATTGGATATGACCTGGGTGACGTCACTGGTTGTCTTTATATACCAGATGCACCCAGCGCTCGCTTCTTTTCTACATTCTCGCATTCTTAGAGGTTGAGAACGCATTTAGCTGCGATTGCCGCTCTCACTTGTAGCCTCGCAACCCACCTTCGGTTGGAGCTACGTACACTGCACACGTCCTCCAGAGGCTGCGAGACACAGCTTCACCGTTTTTTGTATTCTTTGACTGACGCCTGTCGTGAGTACACCTTCCTCAATGCCGGGTGCGTGCCTTTGCCGCTGCCCTGCTGGGTATTTTCCTCTGCACATTAGCTGTGTTGTTTCGATGAAAGCTGGCTATTTGTTTAGTTGTGTCACTAACCCCGTTAGCTACGTGGTACTGTGTGTATCAGAACCAGTATAGTGTACTGTGTTGGGCTTGCCGTGAGTGTTTTCCACTCCTTGAAGTACTTCGTCTGCACTGCCGCCATTTTGCTACGTTTAACAGCTCCGCTAGCAGCTAGTGTTGTTGTCGTTGCTCTAAGTGACTTAGCACTTGGGCTGTGAGTTTTTCGGCTGTGTGCATCGTGTTATTACTGTGGCTGCGAGTGTTTCACGCTCCGTGCCTTGTATTAGCTTTTACACTGAGTGTTTCACGCTCCGTGCCTTGTATTAGCTTTTACACTGAGTGTTTCACGCTCCGTGCCTCGTGCCGACAGCTGTGAGTGCTTCACGCTCCGTGCCTTGTGTCAAGTCGACGGCTGGAGTGCTTCATGCTCCGTGCCTCGTGTCAAGTCGACGGCTGGAGTGCTTCACGCTCCGTGCCTCGTGTCAAGTCGACGGCTGGAGTGTTTCACGCTCCGTGCCTCGTGTCAAGTCGACGGCTGGAGTGCTTCACGCTCCGTGCCTAGTGTCAAGTCGACGGCTGGAGTGCTTCACGCTCCGTGCCTAGTGTCAAGTCGACGGCTGGAGTGCGTCACGCTCCGTGCCTCGTGTCAAGTCGACGGCTGGAGTGCTTCACGCTCCGTGCCTAGTGTCAAGTCGACGGCTGGAGTGCTTCACGCTCCGTGCCTAGTGTCAAGTCGACGGCTGGAGTGCTTCACGCTCCGTGCCTCGTGTCAAGTCGACGGCTGGAGTGCTTCACGCTCCGTGCCTCGTGTCAAGTCGACGGCTGGAGTGCTTCACGCTCCGTGCCTCGTGTCAAGTCGACGGCTGGAGTGCTTCACGCTCCGTGCCTCGTGTCAAGTCGACGGCTGTGAGTGCTTCACGCTCCGTGCCTTGTGTCAAGTCGACTGCTGTGAGGGCTTCACGCTCTGTGCCTCGTGTCAAGTTGACTGCTGTGAGGGCTTCACGCTCTGTGCCTCGTGTCAAGTTGACTGCTGTGAGGGCTTCACGCTCTGTGCCTCGTGTCAAGTTGACTGCTGTGAGGGCTTCACGCTCTGTGCCTCGTGTCAAGTTGACTGCTGTGAGGGCTTCACGCTCTGTGCCTCGTGTCAAGTTGACTGCTGTGAGGGCTTCACGCTCTGTGCCTCGTGTCAAGTTGACTGCTGTGAGGGCTTCACGCTCTGTGCCTCGTGTCAAGTTGACTGCTGTGAGGGCTTCACGCTCTGTGCCTCGTGTCAAGTTGACTGCTGTGAGGGCTTCACGCTCTGTGCCTCGTGTCAAGTTGACTGCTGTGAGGGCTTCACACTCCGTGCCTCGTGTTACTATTTACACTGCGTGTGATTCACGCTTTGTCTTTCCATCTGTAACCGTCAGGGCTTGTGTTAGCCATCTGCACACAGTCCACAATGTTGACAGGGCCTTTGTTGCATGGCTGTAGTACCTGTTTGGCTCCCTTGAGCTCAGATGATGGATATATGTTTTGCCCCTCGTGTCTTGGGATCGGACACCTGAGGGAAGCCCTGACTGGCGATGCCTGCCTTAATTGTGCCAGCATGCCACTGGCAGAGAGATCTGCTAGACTTGCGGCATTGGAAAGTGGAATATCTAGTGTGACTTTGGCCTCCAGCCCCAGGAAGGAACCAAAGCACCGTAAACGCCCACATGCAGGAGCCCCTTCTGCTAAGAAGGTTACTCATAACCATGCTTTGGCTGAAAAGGTCGAAACGTTGACTTCTGAGTTTGCTCAGATTAAGTCCTTGCTTCTGAATCTACAGCCTAGGGATGCAGTGACAGTTCCTGTTGTCCCTAATGAGGCTGATCAAACCAATGTAGTTACTCAGCAGGAGGAAGATGTCGTGTCTATTGCTGCGACTGATTCCTTGTATTTTGGTATATCCAAACTGATCCATGATACCTGGTATGCGATATATAGGCCCAACACCATAGTAGGAGAAACATGCCCATATCATGATGCTTGCACCACCATGCTTCACTGTCTTCACTGTGAACTGTGGCTTGAATTCAGAGCTTGGGGGTCGTCTCACAAACTGTCTGCGGCCCTTGGACCCAAAAAGAACAATTTTACTCTCATCAGTCCACAAAATATTCCTCCATTTCTCTTTAGGCCAGTTGATGTGTTCTTTGGCAAATTGTAACCTCTTCTGCACATCTTTTATTTAACTTCTTTGTCTTTCCTGGGGTTCATAATCTCCTCCAACTCCGTCGCCCCTGATCCGGCCAAGGTTGCGGCGGTGAGAGATTGGCCCCAACCAACGAACCGTAGGAAACTACAACAGTTCCTCGGTTTTGCAAATTTCTACCGGAGGTTCATCAAGGGCTACAGTCAGGTAGTTAGCCCCCTGACAGCCCTGACCTCCACAAAAGTCCCCTTCACCTGGTCGTTTAGGGAGTTGAAACGCCGGTTCTCGACTGCACCGGTTCTGGTGCAGCCCGATCCCAAGCGCCAGTTCGTAGTTGAAGTGGACGCCTCTGACTCAGGGATAGGAGCCGTGCTATCCCAGAGCGGGGAGTCAGACAAGGTTCTCCATCCATGTGCCTACTTTTCCCGCAGGTTGACCCCAGCTGAACGGAAGTATGAAGTCGGCAATCGGGAACTTGGAGGGAGCATCGGTACCATTTACGGTTTTCACGGACCATCGGAACCTGGAGTACATCCGGACCGCGAAGCGTCTGAACCCCAGGCAAGCCCGCTGGTCGCTGTTCTTCGGGCATTTTGACTTCCGGATCACCTACCGCCCCGGGACAAAAAACCAACGATCTGACGCCCTGTCCCGGGTGCATGAAGAGGAGGTCAAGACCGAGCCGTCAGACCCCCCTGACACCATCATCCCCGAGTCCACTGTCGTGGCCACCCTCACCTGGGACATGGAGAAGACCGTCCGGGAGGCCCTGACACGGAGCCCGGACCCGGGGACAGGTCCGAAGGACAAGTTGTACATCCCACCAGAGGCCAGGGCTGCGGTCATTGACTTCTGTCACGGTTCCAAGCTCTCCTGTCATCCAGGGGTGTGAAGGACCGTGGCAGTGGTCCGGCAGCGCTTCTGGTGGGCGTCTATGGAAGCCGACGTCCGGGAGTTGTCCAGGCCTGCACCACCTGTGCCAGGGGCAAAGCCAACCACCACAAGGCCCAAGGCCTCCTCCAGCCTCTGCCCGTGCCTCGTCGCCCCTGGTCTCATATTGGCCTGGACTTTGTCACGGGCCTCCCGCCGTCCCAGGACAACACCACCATCTTAACGATAGTGGACCGGTTCTCCAAGGCGGCCCACTTCGTGGCCCTCCCGAAGCTCCTGACGGCCCAGGAGACTGCAGACCTCCTGGTCCACCACGTCGTGCGTCTGCATGGGATTCCATCAGACATTGTCTTGGATCGTGGTCCTCAGTTCTCCTCCCAGGTCTGGAGGAGTTTCTGCAGGGAACTGGGGGCCACCGTCAGTCTCTCGTCTGGGTACCACCCCCAGACGAACGGGCAGGCAGAGCAGACGAACCAGGAACTGGAGCAGGCCCTCCGCTGCGTGACCTCCACGCACCCGACGGCCTGGAGTGACCATCTGGCCTGGATCGAGTACGCTCATAATAGCCAAGTCTCATCTGCCACCGGCCTCTCCCCGTTTGAGGTGTGTTTGGGGTACCAGCCCCCATTGTTTCCGCTAGTGGAGGGAGAGGTCGGGGTGCCCTCGGTCCAGGCCCATCTGAGGAAGTGCCGTCGGGTGTGGCGTACCGCCCGCTCTGCCCTGCTCAGAGCCCGGACGAGGGCTAAGGCCCATGCAGACCGCCGGCGTTACCCGGCCCCTGCATACCAGCCCGGGCAGGAGGTCTGGCTATCCACTAAGGACATCCCCCTGCAGGTGGAATCCCACAAACTAAAGGACAGGTACATCGGACCATTTCCCATACTCAAAGTCCTCAGTCCGGCCGCAGTGAAGCTGGCAGCTTCAGCTTCACTGCGGATACACCCCGTGTTTCATGTGTCAAGACTCAAGCCCTGCCATACCTCACCACTGTGTGCCCCGGGACCAGCGCCGCCTCCTGCCCGGATCATTGACGGGGAGCCCGCGTGGACGGTACGCCGGCTCCTGGACGTCCGTCGAAAGGGCCGGGGGTTCCAGTATCTGGTGGACTGGGAGGGTTATGGCCCCGAAGAGCGCTCCTGGGTGAAGAGGAGCTTCATCCTGGACCCGGCCCTCCTGGCCGACTTCTACACCCGTCACCCGGACAAGCCTGGTCGGGCGCCAGGAGGCGCCCGTTGAGGGGGGGGTCCTGTTGTGTGGGCCGCTGAAGAGGAGGTACTGCTGGCCCACCACCACAAGATGGCGCCCTGCTTGAAGTGCGGGCATCAAGCGCGAGAGGGCGTCGGAGCGACCAGGAGTGACAGCTGTCACTCATCATCCGTACCAGCTGTCACTCATCCACTACTCATCACCACCACCATAAAGGCCGGACTGCAACTCCACCTCCCCGCCGAGAAATCAGCTACTATTCAGGTAACCTTCTCTGCTGTGATTTTGTTGTATCTAAACATTGTTCTGTGTGCAGCCGTTTTCCTGTGGACTCAGTCTGAAGCTGGATTGGCGGATAGTGGGAGTGCGATGGTCTTCGCCTCTCACTCCATACAGGGAAGAGACTAACAGGAGCTGCACGGGTGAAATTGTTTCTGGAGGTGGAGGTTCTCCCTCCTAACTGTATACAGACTGTGGGATTACTGAGTGTGCGAACTCACACTCATCAGGACTGTCTCTGTTCTCTGCCAGCAGTACCGGGTCTGACTGCTGAAGACAGCGGCCACCTGGGGCGCAGGGCTTGGCGACTCCGGTGTTCTTCAGCTCCGTTGGTGGTGGAAGCTGTGTGGGATCCGGCTCTTCTCTCGCCAGGCGTCTTCTATCGTCGAGCCTGCCCACACGTCACGTGGTGTATAATTCAGAGTCCACCATATTGTTATTGTCTGTACGTCGTTGTGCGATTCACAACATTAAATTGTTACTTTTGGCTTATCCATTGTCCGTTCATTAACGCCCCCTGTTGTGGGTCCGTGTCACGACACTTTCACAACACCTGGAGCTGATCAATGGGTGAGCCTTTGCCATTCTGGTTATTCTTCTATCCATTTTGATGGTTGTTTTCTGTTTTCTTCCACGTGTCTGTTTTTTTTTTTTTTTTTGTCCATTTTAAAGCATTGGAGATCATTGTAGATGAACAGCCTATAATTTTTTGCACCTGCGTATACGTTTTCCCCTCTCCAATCAACTTTTTAATCAAACAACGCTGTTCTTCTGAACAACTCTGTGGTGGCATCTGCCATCCTGTATGGTGTGGATGTGCTGGAGCAGCAGCATCACAGAGAGGGAGAGGAAAAGACTGGATAAGATCATCAGGAAATCCTGCTCTGTCCTGGGCTGTCCTCTGGACTCTGTGCAGGAGGTGGGGGACAGGAGGGTCCTGGCTAAACTTAAATCTATGCTGGACCACGAGTGTCACCCCCTGCTGGACGTTCTGTCTGCTCTGGAGAGCAGTTTCAGTGACAGACTCATCCACCCTCGCTGTGTGAGGGAGAGATTCCGTAGATCGTTTCTCCCGGCTGCTGTCAGACTGTACAATGATCAATGCTAGTACTGTAGTAACCATAGCAACCAGGACAATAATCTTGTCACTACCTGCTGTATTTATTAGTGCAATAATTTAACTTATGGTGCACTCAAGTCACTTTACATATATTACACTACATATTACATATATATATTACTTATATTTGACCTGCCCATACTGTAAATATCAGAGTAACTTGTCGTACATTTCACTCTGAAGTCATTTTACCTGATCACTCTCACACCCGACGGTGTATATCATCCCGGCAGTGCAGCATTGAACTGAACAATGGTAGCCTCAGCTTTACCCGGCACTCAGTGCTTTTTTTTTTTGGTTCTTGTTTTTGAGAGATGCTTGTTTTGTTGCATGCCCTTCTATTCCTACTGTTCTATGCTGCGATGTGACACTGAAATTTCCCCATTGAGGGATGAATAAAGGCTTTTCTTATCTTAATGTCTTGAACATCCCATTTTCCTCAGGCTTTCAAAGAGAAAAGCATGTTCAACAGGTGCTGGCTTCATCCTTATATAGGGGACACCTGATTCACACCTGTTTGTTACACAAAACTGACGAACTCACTGATCGAATGCCACACTACTATTATTGTGAACACCCCCTTTTCTACTTTTTTGGCTTTTTTGGATTCGGTTCTGGGCTCTGGCTGGGCCACTCAAGGACAATCAAAGAGTTGTCCTGAAGCTGCTCCTTTGATATCTTGGCTGTGTGCCTAACGATCATTGTCCCAGTCTGAGGTCAAGTGCGCTCTGGAGCAGGTTTTCATCCAGGATGTCTCTGTACATTGCTGCATTCATCTTTCCCTCAATCCTGACTAGTATCCCAGTTCCTGCCATTGAAAAACATGCCCACAGCACGATGCTGCCACCACCATGCTTCACTGTAGGGTTGGTGCCTGATTTCCTCCAAACATGACACCTGGCATTCACGCCAAAGCGTTCAGTCTTTGTCTCATCAGAGCAAAGAATTTTGTTTCTCATGGTCTGAGAGTGCATTGCTAGAGAGATGGTTGTTCTTCTGGAAGGTTCTCCTCTCTTCACAGAGGAATGCTGGAGCTGACAGAGTGACCATCAGATTCTTTGTCACCTCCCTGACTAAGGACCTTCTCCTCCCTTTGCTCAGTTTAGACGGTCGACCAGCTCCAGGAAGAGTCTTAGTGGATCCTCACTTCTTCCATTTATGGATGATGGAGGCCACTGTGCTCATTGGGACCTTCAAAGCAGCAGAAATGTTTCTGTACCCTTCCCTAGATTTGTGCCTTGAGACAATCCTGTCTCAGGTCTACAGACAATTCCTTTGACTTCATGCTTGGTTTGTGCTCTGACATGCACTGTCAACTGTGGGACCTTTATATGTAGACAGGTGTGTGCCTGTCCAATCGTGTTCAATCAGCTGAATTTACTGGTGGACTCCAACTGAGCTGTAGAAACATCTCAAGGATGATCAGCAGAAATGAGATGCACCTGAGCTCAATTTTGAACTTCATGGCAAAGGGTGTGAATACATATGTACATGTGATTTCTCAGTTTTTTTTTTTTTTGGTTTTTTTTTTATGAATTTGGAATTCATTATGGGGTATTGTGTGTAGAATGTTGAGGAAAAAAAATTTATTTCATCCATTTTGGAATAAGGCTGTAACATAAAATGTGGAAGAATATGAATATCTTCCGAATGAACTGTAAAACTATCCATTTAAGGCTTAAATTTGTGTACAGGGGAAAATGTCTAAATTCACATTTGTAGACTTGGGACTCTGAGGAAGGTTAAAACCAAACATATTTGCAATTGTGCATCATATGACCCCTTTAAAACCAGCACAATGGATTTGAGTACATTTTTTTTTTTCAATTTTTTTTTTTTGCATTCCCTCAAACCTTTTACAGTTTTGCCTCACTCATTCCATAAAGAGGGGCTAAACGTTTTTTCATTGCTCTTTATAGTTTTTATTAAAATAAATTACTACAGTGTCAGTGAACAGTCATGCAATTATCATGTCATCATGGTACACCATGTTGTGTTGTTAGTATATAACCACCAACATCTCAACACACTAAGATGATAGTCTACAAAACCTGCCAAACTAAAATGTACAGCAGCAAATGCAAAACTAATGCAGTTCAGCAAGTGCTCTTGAACTCTAAAAAAATCAATACATCTACAACCACTGGCAAAAATTATGGAATCACCGGCCTTGGAGGATGTTCATTCAGTTGTTTAATTTTGTAGAAAAAAAGCAGATCACAGACATGACACAAAACTAAAGTCATTTCAAATGGCAACTTTCTGGCTTTAAGAAACACTATAAGAAATCAGGAAAGAAAATTGTGGCAGTCAGTAACAGTTACTTTTTTAGACCAAGCAGATAGAAAAAAATATGGAATCACTCAATTCTGAGGAAAAAATTATGGAATCATGAAAAACAAAAAAACGCTCCAACACATCACTAGTATTTTGTTGCACCACCTCTGGCTTTTATAACAGCTTGCAGTCTCTGAGAAATGACCATTTTCTTCAACTTCCACCAAAGATTTTCAATTGGATTAAGATCCAGACTATTTGCAGGCCATGACATTGACCCTATGTGTCTTTTTGCAAGGAATGTTTTCACAGTTTTTGCTCTATGGCAAGATGCATTATCATCTTGAAAAATGATTTCATCATCCCCAAACATCTTTTCAATTGATGGGATAAGAAAAGTGTCCAAAATATCAATGTAAACTTGTGCATTTATTGATGATGTAATGACAGCCATCTCCCAAGTGCCTTTACCTGACATGCAGCCCCATATCATCAATGACTGTGGAAATTTACATGTTCTCTTCAGGCAGTCATCTTTATAAATCTCATTGGAACGGCACCAAACAAAAGTTCCAGCATCATCACCTTGCCCAATGCAGATTCATCATTGACTATGACTTTCATCCAGTCATCCACAGTCCACGATTGCTTTTCCTTAGCCCATTGTAACCTTGTTTTTTTCTGTTCAGGTGTTAATGATGGCTTTCGTTTAGCTTTTCTGTATGTAAATCCCATTTCCTTAGGCGGTTTCTTACAGTTCAGTCACAGACGTTGACTCCAGTTTCCTCCCATTCGTTCATTTGTTTTGTTGTGCATTTTCGATTTTTGAGATATATTGCTTTAAGTTTTCTGTCTTGACGCTTTGATGTCTTCCTTGGTCTACCAGTATGTTTGCCTTTAACAACCTTCCTATGTTGTTTGTATTTGGTCCAGAGTTTAGACACAGCTGACTGTGAACAACCAACATCTTTTGCAACCTTGCGTGATGATTTACCCTCTTTTAAGAGTTTGATAATCCTCTCCTTTGTTTCAATTGACATCTCTCGTGTTGGAGCCATGATTCATGTCAGTCCACTTGGTGCAACAGCTCTCCAAGGTGTGATCACTCCTTTTTAGTTGCAGACTAACGAGCAGATCTGATTTGATGCAGGTGTTAGTTTTGGGGATGAAAATTTACAGGGTGATTCCATAATTTATTCCTCAGAATTGAGTGAGTCCATATTTTTTTTCCCTCTGCTTGGGCTAAAAAAGTAACCGTTACTGAGTGCCACAATTTTTTTTCTTGATTTCTTATAGTGTTTCTTAAAGCCAGAAAGTTGCCATATGAAATGACTTTAGTTTTGTGTCATGTCTGTGATCTGCTTTTTTTCTACAAAATTAAACAACTGAATGAACATCCTCCAAGGCCGGTGAGTCCATAATTTTTGCCAGGGGTTGTAGCACATTCCTGTCCATCTATGCTGACAGGATGACAGCAACCTTTCACATTCAGTTGTTCCATAAACAGTATGTGTTATAGTTACAGCAGTCCATAGCTTGAGACTAGCACCCTAGACAATTCACATGTATCACTGTACAAACGAGTAAAATGCATGACTGTTCAAGTAGGATTTTTTTTTCATTATCAAATAAATGCTGAAAGACTAGAGTGGTTGTCCTTAAGTAGTTATTACCTGGTTAAAACTGAGATAGTTTTGACACCTGGAACAACCACTGGAAATGTAGAATACCTCAGCATTTGAGACAGTCAGAAGGGTTGAATGACTGGCAGCACTTCACCACAACGTCCGTTCACTTTCAAATGGGCCAGATGATCAGCTCTTGTTGGCCCAATGTTAAGGATAGCAATAGGGATTTTCTTTTCACTTGCTGCCAGTAAGAACCTGTATCCTGAATATACCTTTCGGGGAAAAATTTGGATTAAAAAAAAAAAATCAGTTAGGAAGACAACTAATTAAATGCATGACTTCAGGAAAATGAATGTTCTATTTTAGGCCAATGGTAACCAAATCCCAGTTGAGGTCCTTGTTATAATTCTATGAAGACGTACCTGTAATGAGGATCCCACAACAAGCACAGCATCTGATTCAGCAAGCCTTTTGTGCACAAACTGCACTGTTGTTTTGTTAACAGTGTCTCCAAAAAATGTAACCTCTGGCTTCAGTATGCCTCCACAGGCCTCACAGGAAGGAACTCTGAAATGTAGAACCTGTTCTTCCTCCAAGTGGACATCACCGTCTGGTGCCACAACATCTGCCCGTGCTGTCCATTCCGGGTTTAAGGCTATAAACCTCCTCTGGAGAGCCTCCCTTGCTGTAACTGTGCCACAGCCAAGGCACTGGACCCTGTGAATATTATTTCAATGTCAAACACATCAGGAAGTTAATTATCATTTTTATTTAAAAAAAAAAAATTAAAAATCACATGACATGCTCCCTTACCTGTGCGTACAGCCGTGGAGCTCTGTTAATCTTTTCTGTCCTGCCTTTGAATGAAGTGCATCCACATTCTGTGTGACTAACCAGTGAAGTTTGCCTTTCTCCTCCCACTGCTGCAGGGCCTTATGTGCAGGGTTTGCCTCATGGGTGGAGAACTTTGGCCAACCAACAAAGTTCCTAGCCCAATAGCGCTGGCGAGATCTGGCACTGCGCAAAAATTCTGCTAGCTGCATAGGGCGCGTCTTGGTACGGGCATACAACCCAACGGCCTCTGACCGATAATCAGGGATTCCTGACTCTGTAGACAGTCCGGCACCACTGATGACAAACAGGTGTCTGGAATGGGACACAAAAGTCTCGAGAAGGTCCAGTGAACGAGCATCAGTGGTTTCGCAGGGAGGGACAAAATTCAACATGCCCACAGGGACAGAGAATGCCCTTTTTCCAGGTCTTGTTTGTAACATAAAGGTCCAGCAAGGTAGCCTCATCTACATCATGATAGAAACACGGTTAATGATTATTTATAAAAATCAGTTATTAAAATTTCTTTTAGGTATTTCATATTGCACTTTCCTTATTTACTTACACATTACAATGTATTCAGAATTTCTTATTTAATAACCAGAGCAACATCCACACTTGTACTTCTTGTAGTATAAAAGAAGCCAACAATCCTTTAATTGTGACACTTTGTAGCAGAGAGGTGTCAATTCCTCTTCATTGATATTTTTGAGGGTGCAGGCTTGTGGTGCCATTTAACTTTATTGCATTAAGTAAGTATTGATAATTAAATACAAAAAATGTCAGGATATCACAATATGTTTCCATATTTTGGGGTTCTCGTGTATATGTAAGCAATACAATAGTAAGAGCTTTATATACTGCGGTCTAAATGGAATCTGACTGCATGTAAGACAATCCATATCAAGTGAAAAAGCAGTCTGAACAAAAATGATGTACAACCCCTGGCAAAAAGTATGGAATCACCGGCCTCGGAGGATGTTCATTCAGTTGTTTAATTTTGTAGAAAAAAAGCAGATCACAGACATGACACAAAACTAAAGTCATTTCAAATGGCAACTTTCTGGCTTTAAGAAACACTAAAAGAAATCAGGAAAAAAAAATTGTGGCAGTCAGTAATGGTTACTTTTTTAGACCAAGCAGAGGGAAAAAAATATGGAATCACTCAATTCTGAGGAAAAAATTATGGATTCATGAAAAACAAAAGAACGCTCCAACACATCACTAGTATTTTTTTGCACCACCTCTGGCTTTTATAACAGCTTGCAGTCTCTGAGGCATGGACTTGAGTGACAAACAGTACTCTTCATCAATCTGGCTCCAACTTTCTCTGATTGCTGTTGCCAGATCAGCATTGCAGGTTGGAGCCTTGTCATGGACCATTTTCTTCAACTGCCACCAAAGATTTTCAATTGGATTAAGATCATAATTTTTGCCAGGGGTTGTACAATACTTGGTGGTTCATAACATTGTGCAATTGTACTATATTACCTTTGCTAACTGATCTGAAGGCAAGATACAGCTCAAAAGGTGGTTGTTGGATTTCAATGATACTTTATAAGGAGCTGGTCTATTGGGCACTGAAGAGCTGACTGTTGCTTGGGATGAGGATCTGTCCCAAAACATTTTCTTTTTTACCCGCTTCCTTAACACTGTTTCTCCTTTATTCATGAACATTGTTAATATTTTAACATCATAAAGATATGAATTTTTACTTTTTTGTGGAATGGAAGTGGCCTTACTGGTAGAGGTGGGCGGATCGATCCTAATATCGATAACAACGCTGGTATTGATACTGAACGATCCTCGTGTAAAAAGATCGATACTAAAGCTTTTTTTTTCTCCCGCACGCACTGACTGCTGCGCATGCAGATTCATCAAAGTCTGCTCTGTGTAAGAGCAGCGCTGCGCTGTGTCACACAACACGGAGCAGCGCACCCTCCCCCCTCTGGTCTTTTGTTGTTGTGCCGTCACGTGGCTCAGCAGCGCCAGCCAACAACCATGCAGGTAGGCCTGGCCCGCCCACTCAGCCCTCTCCTCTACCTCAGGCGATTTTGTTTTAAGTTGTGTTGAGTGATATTTTTTTAAACAAAAATGTTGTGATAATAAAGTATTTTGTTGTCACGTACAATGTTTAGCGAAATTCTATCCTAGATCTTTTGGATCCTTTGGATCTATGAAGCTTAAATATGAAAAAGTATCTATCGGTATCGATATCAGCGATACTGGGCCTGTATTTACTTGGTATCGGATCAATACCAAAATCAAGTCTTTGCATGAGGCCTCTGTTATTTGTTAATAAGGATCTTTTTATGAGCCTGAAATAAACTCTACAGTGCCTTTCTACTTAAACTGAACTCTGGAAAGATTTGCTTTGCACAAATAGTACATTTATTGAAACACACCAACATATTTTTTGTTTTCTGGTATTAGACATTTCCTAAGCATAATTGATCTGCTCCTGTTTGCCTTGTTTGTAGTAAGGCTGCTAAGTAATCTCACGGAGGTCAGGTAGCTTCACTTTCCAGACAAACGTTACGCTATCATCTTTAACCAACAGCTACCGCTGAAAATATTATGCAGTAGTGTTAACCTTTGAGTTACTTGTAACATAACTTTATATCAACAAGGAACACCCGCAGACACACTAAAGCTGTAAATAACAGCTGACTCACGCTAACGTTAGTTTTAGCTAGCTGCCAAGTAACGTTAGCAAGTTTATTTCATACCTTTTCTGTGATTTATCAGTAGTTTGACGTTATTGCGACAATAACTGAAGAGTGTTGAATAATACAAAACAGAAACATAACACGAGAAGGAAGTAACCTATTTCTCTGTGTACCAAATACACTCGCACTGTAGTCTGGGAAATGTAGTCAGAAGGTTTTTCGATCGTGTTGTGCGTTTGTGAAACATACATACAACATGCATTTCTGTTATCTCATACAAACTACGGTTATTACCTTCAGTTAGTATAGTACTTTGAGTGGAGGAAAAGAGTTACAAAATGCATTGCCATAGAGGTTATTTATTCAATTTTTAAAGCTCATTCAGTTTCACTTTAATACATAGGCATCGCTATAGCGTTCCAAATAATTGCGGTGGGTGAACATAATTTTAGACTGTTTTATGCAAGTAGACCCTTTCAAACAGTAATGACAGGTGACAGTGGGATTTAGAAAAATATTAAAATACCCCATACAAAAACAAAATAGACATGCTGTTAACAAAAAGGAAGTGGCTATTTTGCACGGCCGCCGTGTCCATAAATCTCATTTGGCTATTCACACAGCAAGACTCTGGTGGTAAAACTTGGAACTACTTGTATAAACAAACATACTGCATTAAATGAGAGTTATGGACACGGCCGCCGTTCGAATAGGGTCGGCCTTTTGCCACCAGTCTTGCCGTGCGAATACTGAGAGTTAGGGACACGGCCAAATAAAAAAAAAAAATCATCAAAATCGAAAAATATTAAAGGAGTTAAGACATCTTGAATGCAGTATGTTTGTTTATACAAGTAGTTCCAAGTTTTTCCACCAGAGTCTTACCATGCAAATAGTGAAATGAGAGTTATGGACACAGCCAGTGTGCGAATAGCCATGGCCTAACAAAAATTACACTTAAAAGTGCTAAAGTGTCAATACTGGCTCATTCATGCAATGTACTCTGCTTTCTTTTTCTTTATGGCATTGCCTATTTTGCCTGGAGTCACAACAGCACATATGGTACCCACATGTTGATTTTGCACTGGATGACTGGTGGGAGGTGGTTTAGTGTAGGGCTTGAGACCAGAGGATCCTCAGTCCAAACCATTCACTAAGGGCCCTTGGACAAGGTCCTTAATGTCCGCATTGCTCCTGGTGTGTAGTGAGCACCTTGCATGGCAGCATCCTGACAGTGGGTGAATGGGAGGCATCATTATAAAGCGCTTTGCGCTTCTGATTTTAGATGGAAAGGGGAGATATCAATGCAGTCCATTTACCATTCTTGATGCAATTCCAGATGTCTGGGCAGAGGTGGCTTTAAATTTCAAATTCAAATTTATTAATTTATATAGCGCCAATTCACTTTAAAATTAAACCAGGGAACTTCTTGTTGGGAGCTCATGCTTACTATACTCAACAAAAATATAAACGCAACACTTTTGGTTTTGCTCCCATTTTGTATGAGTTGAACTCAAAGATCTAAAACTTTTTCCACATACACAATATCACCATCTCTCAAATATTGTTCACAAACCAGTCTAAATCTGTGATAGTGAGCACTTCTCCTTTGCTGAGATAACCCATCCCACCTCACAGATGTGCCATATCAAGATGCTGATTAGACACCATTAGTGCACAGGTGTGCCTTAGACTGCCCACAATAAAAGGCCACTCTGAAAGGTGCAGTTTTATCACACAGCACAATGCCACAGATGTCGCAAGATTTGAAGGAACGTGCAATTGGCATGCTGACAGCAGGAATGTCAACCAGAGCTGTTGCTCGTGTATTGAATGTTCATTTCTCTACCATAAGCCGTCTCCAAAGGCGTTTCAGAGAATTTGGCAGTACATCCAACCAGCCTCACAACCACAGACCACGTGTAACCACACCAGCCCAGGACCTCTACATCCAGCATGTTCACCTCCAAGATCGTCTGAGACCAGCCACTCGGACAGCTGCTGAAACAATCGGTTTGCATAACCAAAGAATTTCTGCACAAACTGTCAGAAACTGTCTCAGGGAAGCTCATCTGCATGCTCGTCGTCCTCATCGGGGTCTCGACCTGACTCCAGTTCGTCGTAACCGATTTGAGTGGGCAAATGCTCACATTCGCTGGCGTTTGGCACGTTGGAGAGGTGTTCTCTTCACGGATGATGCGAAGGAGATGTGTTGCACTGCATGAGGCAAATGGTGGTCACACCAGATACTGACTGGCATCCCCCCCAATAAAACAAAACTGCACCTTTCAGAGTGGCCTTTTATTGTGGGCAGTCTAAGGCACACCTGTGCACTAATCATGGTGTCTAATCAGCATCTTGGTATGGCACACCTGTGAGTTGGGATAGATTATCTCAGCAAAGGAGAAGTGCTCACTATCACAGATTTAGACTGGTTTGTGCACAGTATTTGAGGGAAATGGTGATATTGTGTATGTGGAAAAAGTTTTAGATCGTTGAGTTAATCTCATACAAAATGGGAGCAAAACCAAAAGTGTTGCGTTTATATTTTTGTTGAGTATACTAGTACCATCACCCATCTGCCCCTAAGCTCTCTTTTCTTAAGTGACCCCCCCCCAAAAAAAATAATTCTTGCAGCTATGGGGTTTGAAATGAAGTTCATTTGGACTTCTTCCAAAGTTTTTGGTTTTAATATGTTGTTATCGGGAACACATCTATGAGCATTACCACATTATCTCTGTGTGTGTGTGTGTCACCTGCCATGAAACTGACACAGAGTACTGAACAGGTGACAGCAACAGCAGCACAGCAAAAAATGACAGCAACGTGTCTATTTAATTTCTGTTCATTTATCTTACATGCTGTGGGGTTTAAAAAAACGAGGCACACCATGGTCGAAAAAACCAACCATGCTGTTTATTCTGTCAATTTGCCGGTGAGAATCTTATGTAAACAAATGCATGCAAATAAAACAGGCTATATTGGTCAGAAAAACGATCATGGTCATGCCCACAAATTGTACAATATACTTATTACTTATTGTGACAGACGCAAACATAATTAATTTTCTATACCAATTAAGGGTCATGGGGGAGCTACACCCTATCCCAGCAGTCACTGGACAAGAAGCAGGGTGCACCCTGGACACCAGACTATTGTAGCACATTCAAACCTACCGTAAATTTCAAGTTTCCAGTTCACCTAACCTGCATGTCTTTGGAAGTAGGAGGAAGCTGGAGCACCTGCAGGGAACTCATGTGAACACGGGGAGAACATGCAAATTCTACACAAAAAAGACAAGCTGGGATGTCTGTATTTATGGCAAGTTCACATCATGGGATGAGAAAGCATGGTATAAATGACAGAAATGAGAATGGATACTTATTAAACAGTCTGATGCATCACCATCACACCTCAAACAGAAATAAGTCTTATTGGTCCTGAACTTATCTCCAGTTTATGTGGCGTGAAGCAGCATAGGAGTCCATGACTCCCACTGGACAGGACACCACTCCATCGCAGGTTACTTCCCAGCCAAGGCCATTTTACAGCTGGATAGACAGACTATGCAGATTAAATGTCTCATCAAGGACAGACAGGTAGCACAAACAGGATTTGAATCCAGGTCAACATATTGGCAAGCTAGCTCCTTATCTTCTAAGCTACCTGTTTTGCACATTCCAAATAACAAAGGCAGAAAATTACTCAACAGAATGGATTGGTCTCTACAGCCACATTCTAACTTCTGTCTAGTTATCTGCAGAGAGGTGGGTCATCCCGGCTTCAATGAGTAAAAGTCCGACCACATATTTTTTTGAAGCAGGTCGAATCAGGGAAATCACCTTTTTTAGGTGCACCAGTAGAAACAATACATAGCAAGACTTTTAGCCTTTGAACCCGGGATTACCTACCTCTATCATCTGTCGGCTTCACTTTTTATCCCCCTGGTATGATATATGGGGTGATATAGCGATCAGCATGTCCGTCTTTCCGTCATTTTTCGCTTGTTAGTGTGATATCTCAAGAACCAGTTGACCAAATTCATTCATATTTACTGTAGCCGAAGGGTGCACTTGGGTGATCCCTGACACTAGTCAAATACGGTGACCTTGGGGTCAATTTCAAGGTCACAGCAAGATAGTCAAGATAATGTCATTACCACCCTTGTTAGCACAATATCTCAAGACCCAGTTGACCAATTTCATTCATATTTAGTCTAAGTGTGTAGGGGTGATCCCCTAGCACATTGCATTACTGATTTGTGGGGACCGGGGAGATATGTCCTCTCCTGATGACTCTTGTTTGTCTGGCAAAGTACAAAAACAAATGTAAAGCAAAAGCAGAGCAGGTGATCCAAAGATGCATAGTAGGGAAATGCACAGAGGTAAGGCGCTAACATAGACAAGATGATGCGTTTTCACAGTCGTGATGTGTGAATAGATTGATACAGACATTCTGCATAAATAAAAGTCATGAGCGAACAGAAAAATCTCAGCTGCTGGTGCAGTGATGGTCTTCCAAATAGCTCTTTCTGGTGCCTCCATACATCAGGCATACAGTGGAAAATCTCATTCCCAGAGGATATTACTGACATCTATTCACATGAAATTAATATCACCAGAGGCAAAAATCAGTAAGGAACTATGGTAATAATTACTTTACCCCGCGTCCGTATGTTTAACTCGTCTTTCCGACTAGGGCAGGGGTGGGCAATCGTGCCATGAATGGCCGAGACGCTGCATGTTTTCCTTACTACAAGTCACCTCGGCAAGTGATTTCATTTATGATCAAGTGCTTATGTTCAGGTGGGAAGCTCATCAGCAAACCCACCTGCTGAGGTGATTGGATGCAAGGAAAACCTGCAGTGTCTTGGCCCTTGTTGCCCACCCCTGGACGAGTGCTGTACTCATACATATCCAGTGCCAACCAACTTTCAGTTTCACTGAAGGTGGACTCAACAAATATTCATTCAAATTTTCTTCTGTGCTTGCTCACAGGGGGTCGTTTTGACCGTTGGGGTTTTACATAATTATTGTATGGCCTTGCCTTACAATATAAAGCGCCTTGGGGCAACTGTTTGTTGTGATTTGGCGCTATATAAAGAAATTGATTGATTGATTGATTTAAATAAACAGAACAATTAAAAAACAACAGAAAATATTTTAAAAAATGATGCTTTAAAGCCTCAGAAGACTGAATTTTCGTTTTCAGCAAATATAAATTAAGTGCTCAGAGGGTACACCCCTGTTATTTATTTTAGTCTTATTTTCAAATGTGGGTATGAAAAAACTGGTTTATACATGACCGCTTTATCTAATATATATATATATATATATATATATATATATATATATATACACACACACACACACACACACATAAAATAAATAAACTTTTTCTCATATACCGGAACTAGTTTACACACTTTTATATGAGTGCATGCATCTCTTTTTGTGGCACAGAAATGACCTTAATGCGAGGTGGCATCTCAAAGTCTTTGTGTGAGATTTGATATCCTGCAAAAGTCATGACTGACAAAAACCTTTTAGCTTTTCAAAGAACACCAATTTCATGTTGCAGAGAAATCCAGGCCTTGTGCATGCATAAGCAGACCAGAAGCAAAGATCTGTCTGATCTCTGGTGTTGACCAAGATGACCTGCACGGTCCTCAGGTTTGGATTAAACATGTGGATGATGGTTTCAGCCATTAAATTGTACTGCACACGTCCTGACTGCAAAACTCCAAGATATCTGTTGTAGGGGAAACAGATACAAACACAAAGTCATTACACCCACAGCATGCCAGTGTGTGAATTTTGTTCTAACATTAGTACCAGAATGCGTGCAGTTGAATACAGTTTCTGTGTGAGCATAAAACTCCTCTCCGAGGATGGATCGCAGATCCAGGTGACTTGTGTGGACGAAACACTGCGTTGCATCTTTGAAGAGCAAATCACTTTCTTCATATTGATGTGACTCAAAGAGCTTGAACGCTGCATTTGCACTGGCTGCTAACGTTTCCTAAGAAGAAAAACATAGTAGTGGCAAATGATAAATACACTTCTTTAAAAAGAAAAGCGGAGTTTTAACATCTAATTTTTATACACACACACACACACACAATGTATCTATCTATCTATAGATATATATATATAGATATATATATCTATATATCTATCTATCTATATATATATCTATAGATATATATATCTATAGATATATATATATACGCAATGAGGCAAATAAGTATTTGATCCACTGTCGATTTTACAAGTTTTCCCACCTATAAAGAATGGAGAGGTCTGCAATTTTTATCCTAGGTACCCTTCAACTTTGAGACAGAATCAAAAAAAAAATTATCCCAAAATTACATTTTCCATCCATCCATCCATCCATCCATTTTCTTCTGCTTTATCCGGAGTCGGGTCGCGGGGGCAGCAGCTCAAGCAAAGCCGCCCAGACCTCCCAATCCACACACACCTCCTCCAGCTCCTCCGGGGGAACCCCAAGGCGTTCCCAAGCCAGCTGAGAGATGTAGTCCCTCCAGCGTCTCCTGGGTCTTCCCCGGGGCCTCCTCCCAATGGGATGTGCCCGGAACACCTTTTCAGCGAGGCGTCCAGGGGGCATCCGGAAAAGATGCCCGAGCCACCTCAACTGACTCCTTTCGACGTGGAGGAGCAGCGGCTCGACTCCGAGCTCCTCCCGAGTGACCGAGCTCCTCACCCTATCTCTAAGGGAGCGCCCAGCCACCCTGCGGAGGAAACTCATCTCGGCTGCTTGTACTCGCGATCTCGTTCTTTCGGTCATGAGCCAAATCTCATGACCATAGGTGAGGATCGGAACGTAGATCGATCGGTAAATTGAGAGCTTTGCCCCCCTACTCAGCTCTCTCTTCACCACGACGGTCCGATACAGCGACCGCATCACTGCAGATGCTGCACCGATCCGTCTATCGATCTCACGCTCCATCCGTCCCTCACTCGTGAACAAGACCCCGAGATGTTCAGTTACATTTTATGATTTTTAAATAATTAATTTGCATTTTATTGCATGAAATAAGTATTTGATCACCTACCAACCACCAAGAATTCTGGCTCTCACAGACCTGTCAGTTTTTCTTTAAGAAGTCCTCCTATTCTGCACTCTTTACCTGTATTAATGGCACTTGTTTGAACTCGTTACCTGTATAAAAGACACCTGTCCCCAAGCCATCCTCCAATACAGTGCAGTCGAACTGTTCCCTTTGTAGAAAAGCACCCCCAAAAATGATGTTTCCACCCCCATGCTTCAGCTCTATTTTTGTCTCATCTGCCCACATGACCTTCTCCCATGCCTTCTCTGAATCATCTAGATCAGGGGTCACCAACTTTGTTCCTGGAGGGCACCTGCCCTGCATGTTTTCTAACTCTCCCTGTTCCACTCCCAGGCAATTAACTCTATCAGATGTGCTCAGCCAATCAAAAGCTGGAAGACACCACTTACAAAAAAAAAAAAAAACAGGTGTGAGTTGAGTAGGATGATGTGGAAAACATACAGGACAAGGGCTTTCCAGGAACGGCTAGTTTGTTAGCTAAGTGCCGTCACCACTAGTGTGAGTGCGTGGTGTTCAGGGTGTAAAATGGTACAAAACGCATGGAACCAAATCTGCACGGTAAATGGAACACAATGGCAAATGGGACAAATGATCAATAACACATGACATACAAACCACCAATATAATGACAAGGATGTACTTAGGGATTACACTCACACACACACATATACGAGGTCTATTAGAAAAGTATCCTACCTTTTTATTTTTTAAAAAAACTATATGGATTTGATTCATATGTTTTTACGTCAACCAAGCTTGAACCTTCGTGCGCATGCGTGAGTTTTTCCACGCCTGTCGGTGACGTCATTCGCCTGTGAGCACGCCTTGTTGGAGGAGTGGTCCAGCCCCCTCGTCGGATTTTCATTGTCTGAGAAGTTGCTGAGAGACTGGCGCTGTGCTTCATCAAAATTTTTTCCAAAACTGTGAGGCACATCCGAGTGGACAGCATTCGACAAATTCAGCTGGTTTTCAGTGAAAATTTTAACGGCTGATGAGAGATTTTGGATTGTTTCTATCGCTGTAAGGACTTCCCACAGAGCGGGACGTCGCGCAGCGCTCCGAGGTGACGTCGTCATCCTGTTTCAAGCTGAAAACCTCCAAATTTAAGCCTCTGTTGACCCAGGACGTCGTGAGAGAACAGAGAACTTTCAGAAGAGGTCGGGATGAGCGGTTTATCCGGACATTCCACTGTTAAAGGAGATTTTTTTAATGAAAGACGTGCGGCCGGATTGGTGCGTCGGCTCGCAGCCGGCGCGGTGTGCCCGCCACAGGAAAAACACCTCCATGTTGATAACCATTTGTAAAATCCAGGCGGCTTTTGGTGACTTTCAGTTGAGTGAGTATCTGAGAAATTGTTTAACAGCAGGGCATGTTCCATCTTGTCCTTAAGGCTTCCAACGGAGGTTTTCCACAGCAAAACACCTCCGTTGGAAGCATTACAGGACAAGTTTGAACATGCCCAGCTGTTAAACAATTTCTCGGATACTCACTCGACTGAAAGCCATTGAAAACCGCCTGATTCTTACGAATGGTTATCAACATGGAGGTGTTTTGCTGTGGCGCCGCGCCATGAGCGGCTGGGTGCAGACGCGCAAATCCGTCCGCACGTCTTTCATTACAAAATCTCCTTTAACAGTGGAATGTCCGGATAAACTGCTGATCCCAAGCTCTTCTGAAACTTCTCTGTTCTCTCACGACGTCCTGGGTAAACAGAGGCTTAAATTTGAAAGTTTTCAGCTTGAAACAGGCTGACGACAGTGGCTCGGGGCGCCGTCCGGCTCCGTGGGCAGTCCTTAAAGTGACAGTAACACTCCATAATCTCTCATCAGCCGTTAAAATTTTCACCGAAATCTGTCTGAATTTCTTGAATGGTGTCCACTTGGATGTGTCACAGTTTCAGAAAAAAATTTGATCAAGCAAAGCGCCAGTCTCTCAGGAAGAAGTCAGACAAAGGAATTCCGACGAGGGGGGTGGACCAGTGCTCACTCAAAGCCTGCCCACAGGCGAATGACGCAACCGACAGACGTGAAAAAACTCACGCATGCGCACGAGGGTTCAAGCTTGTCTGACGTAATCGCACGTGATTCAAATCCATATAGTTTTTTTAAAAAATTAAAAGGTCAGTTTCTTTTCTAATAGACCTCGTACACATACATACATACATACGTACATACATACATACGTACGTACGTACATATACTCAACAAAAATATAAACGCAACACTTTTGGTTTTGCTCCCATTTTGTATGAGATGAACTCAAAGATCTAAAACTTTTTCCACATACACAATATCACCATTTCCCTCAAATATTGTTCACAAACCAGTCTAAATCTGTGATAGTGAGCACTTATCCTTTGCTGAGATAATCCATCCCTCCTCACAGGTGTGCCACATCAAGATGCTGATTAGACACCATGATTAGTGCACAGGTGTGCCTTAGACTGTCCACAATAAAAGGCCACTCTGAAAGGTGCAGTTTTGTTTTATTGAGGGGGATACCAGTCAGTATCTGGTGTGACCACCATTTGCCTCATGCAGTGCAACACATCTCCTTCGCATAGAGTTGATCAGGTTGTCAATTGTGGCCTGTGGAATGTTGGTCCACTCCTCTTCAATGGCTGTGCGAAGTTGCTGGATATTGGCAGGAACTGGTACACGCTGTCGCATACGCCGGTCCAGAGCATCCCAAGCATGCTCAATGGGTGACATGTCTGGTGAGTATGCCGGCCATGCAAGAACTGGGACATTTTCAGCTTCCAAGAATTGTGTACAGATCCTTGCAACATGGGGCCATGCATTATCCTGCTGCAACATGAGGTGATATTCTTGGATGTATGGCACAACAATGGGCCTCAGGATCTCGTCACGGTATCTCTGTGCATTCAAAATGCCATCAATAAAATGCACCTGTGTTCTTCATCCATAACAGACGCCTGCCCATACCATAACCCCACCGCCACCATGGGGCACTCGATCCACAACACTGACATCAGAAAACTGCTCACCCACACGACACCACACACGCTGTCTGTCATCTGCCCTGAACAGTGTGAACCGGGATTCATCCGTGAAAAGAACACCTCTCCAACGTGCCAAACGCCAGCGAATGTGAGCATTTGCCCACTCAAGTCGTTTACGACGACGAACTGGAGTCAGGTCGAGACCCCGATGAGGACGACGAGCATGCAGATGAGCTTCCCTGAGACGGTTTCTGACAGTTTGTGCAGAAATTCTTTGGTTATGCAAACCGATTGTTTCAGCAGCTGTCCGAGTGGCTGGTCTCAGACGATCTTGGAGGTGAACATGCTGGATGAGGAGGTCCTGGGCTGGTGTGGTTACACGTGGTCTGTGGTTGTGAGGCTGGTTGGATGTACTGCCAAATTCTCTGAAACACCTTTGGAGATGGCTTATGGTAGAGAAATGAAAATTCAATACACGAGCAACAGCTCTGGTTGACATTCCTGCTGT